>NC_092507.1:87792446-88404113 GCF_047511675.1 Marmota flaviventris
TCTCCTCCTCCATGATCACTTTGGGAGCCGGGGGAAGACTTTGCCCGGCCGTGAGAGCTGGTCTGCGTTTCCCAGGCGCGGCGGCGGAGCAGCAGCAGCAGCAGGATCCGAATCCGAGCGGCCACAGCCCGGGGCGTGTGCGCCCCGCGCGGAGCGGGCTCGGGTTCCCCACGGAATGTCCCCGGGGCGCCCGGCGCGCTGACCCCGCAGCCACCTCCGCTTTTGGCGCCTGCTGCCTCCCTCGGGCAGGCTCGGTGTTCGGAACTGCGAGCTTCCCGGCTCCTGGGCAGTGGGGAAGCCCCCGGGGGCGGGTGACCTCAGCTGGCCACGACCCAGCCCTCCCCCGAGCGTATCTCGCTTAAGATGGCAGCGGAGTCAGGGGAACTAATCGGGGCTTGCGAGTTCATGAAAGGTGAGGAGCAGCCGTCCCGCATCCTTCAACCCTTCCACCCCCACCCCCCCAACTCTTCACTTCTTGCTCCTTTGTCCCAATCCCTGTCCAGGGCTTCTCCCGGGCCCCTCAGTGCCCTGCAGCTGTTGCGCGCGCTATGGTCCCCGCTTGCTACTCTGCTTTCCCCGAGGACCCCCTGCTTCCGGCTTCTCTTTCTTGCGTCCCTCGTTCCCTCTGCAGCTCTCTGGTAATGGGACAGCGCCGGCTTCTGCCGGGTCTTTTCCACTTAGTAGCTGGTGGGGAACTTGCTCCTGTGAATCCTTTCGGTTGCCTTTACCGGGCCATGGCTGGCCTCCGTTTTCGGGACACCCCCAACCACACCCCCGATCTCTCCTGTCTTCCTCTTCTTGAAGTGCAGAACTGCAGGGAAGAGGCTCGCTTCTCTTCCCCTTACGCAGCTGCTGAGGTCTGAAGATTTCGGAACCAAACTTGCATCTCCAGTTTTGCGGGTACCCGCAGCTCCTGTCTACACCCGCAGGCCTGAAATAAGGGGGGTGCGGCGCGCTCTGCCCCTGGCTGAGGTTCTCCATCAGGTCCTCTTCTTGCCTTTCTTAACTATTATGCTATTGGGTCTGTGTCTGCTTTCTGGGAGAGATCAGGTTTCTGCAAGAATCCCACGTGTTAATGGGGTCTTTAAATTATGTGTAGCAGTTGTTATTTTTGAACTTTTGTGTATTATCACCATCCTTCGTCTCAGTTTCTTACTTCTCATATGTTTTCTTCTGTCTTTTAAACTTGTCTTTCAGATCGATTATATTTTGCTACTTTAAGGAATAGACCAAAAAGCACAGTAAATACCCACTATTTCTCCATCGATGAGGAGCTGGTCTATGAAAAGTAAGTTTCTATTGTTTTCCCCCACCTTTACCCCTTTCAACAGTTTAGCTTGTTGGCTCTTAGATAATGAGACACTATGCACATTTATGGCAGTTTTATTCACTTCTTCCCTAATGGTGCAGGTAACAATATCAGGGTTTTTCTTTTCTTTTTTTGGCTCAGGTCTTTGGGAAGAATTACAGGGAAAAGTAACATTATTTGAACTTGTTCACATCTCAGTCCTTTTTAGACTTCTGTGTATATTAATTCTTTCTACCCACACAACAAACAGTCACTATAGATTCCTGACACTGCCCAGGTAGGACCAGAAAGTCACATACTCTATCCTTGACGGACTTTGTAATTGGCCTGTGAATCAGTTGCCAAGTATTTATGGAGCACCCACAGGGTACAGGGCAGTTTGCATATTGTGCTTAAGCTTTGCAGTTTACAAGGTTTCTGTGAACTGTAAGTGGTTTTGTTTGTGTAGCTTGTTTTCAGAAAGTGGGACAACATGAGCTGCAGGGAGTTGTATCCAAGTTCTATGAGATTTTACCTGTATTACGGATTACTGATTTGAGTTATTTTACTTAGGTTCCCTGAACTTCATGGTATTATTTTCTTTGCCTTTGAGGAAGGTTGTATAGGAGTGTTCTTTTACTTTCTTTGGTTACTTTTCATCCGTGGGTTAGGATTTGAAGAGTATAAGAATAGGAAACTGTCTTCTGTGACCATTGGTCTACAGAAAAAGATATTTTAATGCTTTAGGCTTAGTAAAAAATGAATTGAAAGGAGATAAATATTCAATAAAAGCAGTAGGCAATAAGGAATAAGAAGGCTGAATTGACTTGGTTAGGTACTTTTATTAAAAGTATCAGTACATCATCAGAGGAACCTATTGTATTCTAATTTAAACACTGAATTTCACTTTTTTGTTATCTTAACTGAATGTGCACTTGAATGAACATAGTTAAATGAGCCATAATAAGCTTCCTAGGACTTGTCTATTAAAAAAGATATTGACAATTCTGCCTCAGGATTTTTGGGTACCAGCAGAATGAGTGTTCTGGACCTTCAAGAGCTATCTTTTATTTGAGGGAAAACAGTCTTTAATTGTCACTTTGTCATAGGGGTTCTTGAAACTGATGTCTTCAGGACATTTCTCTTAGTGGTGCTGGGAGGAGGATGCTTCTTGAATGGCTGAAGTGAGAGTGGGAATGAAAGAGCCCTTTGCTATTGCTCATGAATGCCCAGAGTTGCTGAGGCAGAGAGGTTGAATCCCTGGTGTTAAATTACAGCTCTGCTCCTAGACAGCATGGAGTTCTGCACAGCCTTCTCCCTGACCCTGTGCACCTGGATGATGTCACTGCCAGCAATGTTTACTTAGTGGTCACTCTGTTGTTGGGCATTGTATAGCTTTTCTTTTGTGAGTTTAGGAGTTAGGGACCTCTTGTGAATCTGAGGGTAGGGACTTTGTATGTTCCACTATGTTCAGTTCTGCAGTGACTAACATGCCAGAGGTTGTTAATATGTCATTGAACAAGCTCCAGTCATTGAAGTCTGAGTCACTTCTCTTGGGATTGCTAGGCGGTGGATCTAGCAGAAAATTACACTTAGCCAACTAAATGCAGTGTAAAATGGCTTTTGGATTCTAATGTTGATAGATGAGGATAATTTTTTTTTTGTGATTTTAATGTTGGTGTTTTATAATAGAGCTAGCTACAAATTATATTCCTTTTGGTACCTATTTTACCTTTTTTTCTGGTATCTTGTAAAGAAAGACTTGCTAGAGAGGCTATTTGGTTTATTTTGTGAGTTTGGATATCATTTGAAATGATGAGGTCCCACTCTGACAGAGTGTGTACTTGTCCTAGTCTGGACTTGCTCTCTCTTGTCACAGCAGTGGCTGTAGTTCTGATCATCCACAACCCATCTTTTTTTTTTTTATAATTTTTATTGTTGGTTATTCAAAACATTACATAGTTCTTGATATATCATATTTCACATTTTGATTCAAGAGGGGGGATAGTAGAGGATAGGAAAGGCAGCAGAATACAACAGACACTAGTATGGCAATATGTAAATCAGTGGATGTGTAACCGATGTGATTCTGCAATCTGTATACGGGGTAAAAATGGGAGTTCACAACCCATCTTTATCATTATCCCAACATATTACACTGTGCAAGGTGGTGCAGAGAGCAAAACAAGGATGAATGCACATATTACCTTCAAGGAGCTCCAAGCCAAGAGGCGAGTAATAGGACTGCGGTTGGAGGTATAGGAAAGAAAACTGCCCTGAGAGAGATAACCCCCATGCTAGGAGGCATTGACAGGAAGGTGGGTGCATTTGGTGGAGGGGTTCAGAAAAGGCTTTATGGTGGAGTTAAGGCTGGCTTAGAGGATGGACAGTGTTTTAACAGGCAGGAACATGAGAAGAGAAAGAGGAGAGCATGCAAGGATGAGGAGGGAGACTCAGGTCGTGTGCTCTGGGGAACAGTCTGTCCTCCGCTTTGCCTGGTGTGTATACAGGTCACATGGGGAGATGTGGAATATGAAACTGAGAGGTCAATTGGGGACAGCTTGAATGTCTGGGTGAGGAACCCTGGTGGAATACCATGGGACTCTCCTAAGAATTTTGGGCAGGTATGGTGTAACTGGATTCGTAAATAATAGCAAACATTTACTGAGTTTTTAAAAGTGTGCCAGATGCTGTTTTAGGTGCTCCACAACTATTAATTCATTTTGTTTTCACAACAATTTTATGAGGCAGGTGCTGTTGCCATCCTGTTGTACACTGATGAGAATAAAGGACAGAGAAGTTGGGTAACTTGCCCAAGATTACAGAAGTAGCAGAGCTGGTATTTGAATCAAAACCATATAGTTCCAGAGGACACATCTTCTCTCAAACCATTGGTATGGTAGCATCATTACAGATTAGAGAGGGAGTGAGAGCCCACATGGAAAAATTCTGGGATATCCAAGGTGAAGAAACAAGTGCTTAAAATTAAGATGGTGACAGTGAGGATGGAAAGAAGGGGATCTGAACCATGTGACGTGGCAATATATTAGGTGGGCAGATTGATGGAAAGCTGAGGAAAAAGAGTCAAAGAAGTTTTTAAGAGCCTGGGTGGTGAGCCTGCAGGTGCCACTAACTGAAACAAGAAGTAGGACAGCTTTGGTGAGACAATCAAGCATTCCATCTTGGTCAGATGGAATTGAAGAAATTTTAAGGAATAGTCACATCACCATTGAATATGGCATACATTTGAAGTATTTAAATTTGGGAGTTTCAAACTTGAGATGATAAAATCGTAAGAATGATGCAGTTTCTGGGGAGGGAAGGAAGATATCAAGGTCTGTATTGCGCAGGTAGAGCAAGGGAAGGAACTGGAAATAAGCAGCCAAGAGAGGTGGAAAACTCTGAAGGAGAGAGGGAGAAAGGAGAGAGGTACAGACACAGTGGAATCTATTCCTAAAGCTCTTCTCTGTGGAAGTGTGGACTGGGAGAGATTGTAAGCCTCTGGAAGGACATGTTGCAACATGGGTTCTGTCTGTGGAGAAAGTCCTGTGGGGGAGAGAGGTTTTGGTGGTCACATCATGATGTGTGTGTCCCTAAGGTAAGGAGTCTGTTTATATACACTAAAACACAGAGCCTTATATAGTTCTATAAGTCTGTAATTATTTGCTGAATGTTTAAAAAAAAAAAAAAAACGCTGCCTTTTTGGCTAAATTATCGTCTTAGAAACTATTAAGTGGGCTCTTTACATATTTAGGCTGCATTTTGCTCTGGACATAGCTGTGTTTCGTGCAGATGTTTATTTAGTTATAAAGGAATGATAGCAATCTAATTGACATGGCAACCTTCTAAGAAGCCAGTAGAGTAACTAACAAAGCAGCTTCATGAGGAAAGGCTATTAGAATGAAAGTTTTAATTTTCTGCTTGATTTTAAACAGGATTTACCTCATTATTATAAAAGTTTTAATAGTTTAATAAAATGTGGATAATAAAAAAATCATATTTTGTCCCTAGGTTATGCTTTCACAAGTTAAAGTTAAAACAGTATAGGTTAACAAACTTTGATACAAAATTAGTTCCATAAAAAGAGACTCTTTCAAAGAAGATTTATCTGTGTTTGGTTAAGCTACAAAAAATGCACAACTCTTCAGAAAGGCTAAATCTTTGATGTTGGAATTGGGCCCTGTAATCCAAATACAGGCTTACTTTTAATAATGTGGCTCACTTTATTTTTTATTTTGGCCCAAGAATTATTGAAATTAAATATGTTAATTGTTACAACCTTTGTGTACCCCTCCTAATGGTCATCTCTGGTGTGGGGTAGGTGTTAATGTCATGGAAAGCCAGTTTGCTGTGAAGGGTAGGGACTGGGGTCATCATTTTCAGCCTTGTCAATTTCATTTATTCTCTCTCTGGGTTTGCAAAGGAAAGGAATTCAAAGTGCAGAAAAGAACTCTTCATGGAGCTACTCTGGGAACTGGATTTTAAGGAGTTTCTAAAGTGACTCCAAGAAATTCACCAAGTATTGTAGCATGTCAAGAATGAACAACTTCTAATGAGGACTAAATAGATAAATGAAAGATTTAAATAATCAATTTTCATTTAAACTTTATTAAAGCAGTCTGGTATAACTACATCCAGAAATAATTTTTTTTTTTTTTTGGTAACAGGGATTGAACCCAGGGGTGCTTAACCACTGTTCCACATCCATAGCCCTTTTAATATTTTATTTTGAGACAGGGTCTTGCCAAGTTGCTTAGGACCTTACTAAGTTGCTGAGGCTGGCCTTGAACTCGTGATTCTCCTGCTTCAATCTTCTGGGATTATAGGCATGCACCACTGTGCGTGGCCATCCAGGGATTTTGGATAAATAATTAAAAAAAGAACAATTTCTTCCTTCCTTTATTTTTCTTTTCTTTTTTTAACTTTCTTTTCTTTTTTGGTACCAGGGATTGAATCCATGGTCAATTAACCACTGAGCCAGTTTCAGCCCTTTTTATTTTTCAAAAACTTTTGAGATAGGGTCTTGCTGAGTTGCTTAGGGCATTGCTAAGTTGCTGAGGCTGGCTTTGAACTTGTAGTCATGCTACCTCAGCCTCCCGATCTGCTGGGATTAGAAGTTTATGCCTCAGCACCTGGCTAAGAATGATTTCTTTTATCTCATCCATTGCATAGGTTTGAGTTAAAATGTGATTGTAAGGCATCTTTGAGTAAAGTGTAGGAAAACTTCTCTTGCCTGGAAATACTCGTAGGAATGAATATTTAGGATATATGTAAGTGAGAAGAGAACCATCTGATTTTTCCATTTTAATTTAAAGTTTAACAGGTAGCAGGACAATCTAATGGGAAGTTGGATGTCATTGAAGTTCATGCACACATACACATACATGATCTTATAGAGATGTAGGATCATCATTTATTACCTCAGTTCTTATTATGAATTGCTGTGATATAGGAAGAAGGGGAGATTTGGTTGGATTCAGGACAAATTTCACCATGGGTACTGTTTCAACCAGGTACTGTTATTATCACCTCTTTACAAATGAGCAAACTGAGGCCCAGAGAGAGTAAGTCTATTTTCCAATCACTGAGGTAGTAGGTGGCAGAGCTGGAGTTCAGTCTACAGGATGACTGCCCTGGAGTCCGTGTTCATGGGCTTCCAGCAAGTTCCCAGCTGTCCTGCACTTTCCTTCCTTCTTTCCATCCTAACCTTCTAAAATTAACCAGGCTGAGGTAGCATGACTACAAGTTCAAAGCCAGCCTCAGCAATTTAGCAATGCCCTAAGCAATGCCCTAATTTGGGAGATGATAGCTTTAGAGAGAAGTGTGCCCCTGACAGCATGTGCACAAGCTATATCTCAGTCATTCCCAAGATATATCTTGGTAATTAAAAGTTTTTTTTGTTTGTAATTCCTTTTTTGTACATATAATTTTGTTTTTTTCTCCTTTCAGTGCACTGCCCAGAAGAGAGGGGAAAAAAATTGAGTTAGTTATTATTGAATATTAGCAGAACATGTGAAAACAAAAGAAGCCCAGTTTTATAAGCCTGTGAGATCTGCTTTTGTAGGCTATCTGGTGATCTGTTCTTGCTTCTTAACTGGTGTAACTGAAGATATAAGGATTCCTCCTAAGAGTCTAGAAAACTAGTTTTTAAAAGATGGTAGGTTTGTACTATCTTCCTTCCTTCCATCCTCACCTTATAAAATTAACCCAGTATTGGTTCAGGCCTACTTTTTGTATCTTCTGTTCTTAACAACTGAGTTTTAGGCATGTACTTGTGTATGTATATACCTATTTATATATTATGAGGAAGTAGAGTTATCTGTATACATTCACAATCATTTTTTTCTCTTCATTCTGTTAGGGATTGAACCCAGGGTCTTGTGTATTTTAGGCAAGCACTTTACCACTGAACTATATCCCTAACCCTCAATTCTTTTTTTTTTTTCTTTTTGAATTTTTTAATATTTTTTTTTTTTTTAGTTTTTGGTGGACACAACATTTTTTTTTTTTTTTTAAATGTGGTGCTGAGGATCGAACCCAGTGCCCTGCGCATGCCAGGCGAGCTTGCTACCGCTTGAGCTGCATCCCCAGTCCCCCCCTTTTTTTAAAATATTTTTTTAGTTGTTGATGGACCTTTATTTTATTTATTTTTGTGTGGTGATGAGAATTGAAACCAGTGCCTTACACATGCTAGGCAGGCGCTCGGTCACTGAGCTATAACCCCAGCCCTCAATTCTTAATTCTTTGATCCACTAGAGGGAAGTTTTATTTTCTAGATATTGATTTATTTAAATATAATAATATTGATTTATTTTAATACTCTCTGTGTTGACCTCTTGGGCATTCATGATATGTAGCCAGTCTGTAATCTTCATAATGATAAATTGTTCAGTTTTTTCAGCCAGAGAGAGTGATCCAAGTGGGCTGCACCAGCCCAATGGGAGCTGTCTGCCTCCAAGTGCTTTCTGTGCCAGGTCACCACAGGGCAGCTTCATTATTTTGTTTGAAGTAGATTCCTAAGACATCAGATGTTCTCATTTGTAAGTTCATAAACACATTCCTAAGGCCAAAGTAAATGACTTTTACTTAGCCACAGCTCAAAACATCTTTGTGTTAAAAAAGGAAAAAAAGAAAAGACTCAACATATTTTTATGGGACAAATTCAGCATTGAAACTTGTGATTGAAAATTGGCATACACAAAACTAATATTTAGATGGGATAGATTTTCATGCAGAACACTGTGCTAATGCTTTGGAGATGCACGTGTAAATAAAGCAGGAAGTAGACATGTAGATTGTAGAGCAATATATGCCCAGAGCTGTAGATATATATGTTAGGAGTCCAAGAAAGGAAGACCTGGGCATTAAAGATTTCACAGAGTGGTGTTTGAATCAGTGGTTCAAGTGTGTGTAAAAAGCAAAGAGGACATTTTATGATCTCTGTAAGGACCAGTAGGACCAGTTTCTGCTCACTATTGTATCCATTTGCCTAGCACAGTGCTAACCATAGATGATGGTGCTCAAGAAATTCAAGTGAGTGAAGGATTATGAAAGGAAGGAAAGGGAAGAAGAGCTTTCAGGCAGAGTCATGAGAAAAGGCATAAGAATGTGTATTTGGAAATAGCAAGATTCTGTTAGGTGAGGTGTAGTATTTAAATAGAGAGAAGTTGCAGGTTAAGGTTGGGCTGGATCCGAGGGGAACCCTTTGAGTATCAGTCAGTTTTGCTTACATATGAGTGGCAGGGACTGATCAGGGCTCTGCATGGGACCAGTACTGCCATGGCTGGCAGGTGGTTATTAGTGAGGCTGTGGCAGGATTGGAGTTTGGTTGTAGCAATAAGAACAGAAAGGCCACATGGGGAGAAAAGCTAGAAACCATAGATTGATTAGATTTAGGACTGACTAGATGAAGGTGGGAAGGAGGAAGTGGAGGTGAGTATAAAGTTTCTGGCTTGTGTGCTGGGGAGAAAGTGACAGGTTTAAGTAGGTGAAGTATAAATCAGGAAGAGGAACTATACCTATTTGCTGTTCCGTTTTGTTGGATGGGAAACAGGAAGTCAAAAGTGGGGGTCATTATAATAAAGTCTTTATCTTTTGTAATTTTTTTAAAAGAGTATATTCTTTTCTTTTATATATAGTTTCTTTTTTTATTTATTTTTATGTGGTGCTGAGGATCGAACCCAGGGCCTCACACGTGCAAGGTGAGCGCTCTGCCACTGAGCCACAACCCCAGCCCCTTTTGTGATCTTTAAGTAGCAAATAGACAATGCCTGCCCTGGATATTTAGATATTTACTTATTTAAAATCTGGGGAGGTAGACAGGATAGCTGACCTCAAGTTCCTTTCTGGCTTGTTGATTAATTGGGCTTTCTACACTTAATTGTGGAATCCATTTTTTAAAATAATTTTTTTGTAAGTTTTTAGTTTCAATTTACTTAAATAAAAAGTTTTTTTTTTTTTTTTTTTTGTTTAACCAAAACTTTCGGGACCACCAAAGAATTATATGTTGAATAAGATCCATCAAGAATATTGCTCCATTTGTAGAAAGTATATAATATTTCTAATCCTTGAGAATTTAGAAACATCTGTTAAATGTTCATATTTATTTATAAAGGGAATTCCTTTATAAGAAAAGTTTGTGTGAACATTTTTTAAATGAAATGATTCTTTTTTATTAATTTATTAATTTTATCTTAACCATGTTCACATCCTATTGATGAATCAAAGAATTTGCATCCAAATATTTGCCAGTTTGGGCTTCTTTTGTTATTAATTTCCTTTTGGAACCAGAAAAGGTGATTTGTTTCAAATTTGGTCTTCTTGATCAATATGTTCTAGTAAAACACTTATTTACCTTTGCCTGGAATGTGATTTCAGCAAGCCAACTTCTACAGATGGAATTGATATTACTTTTTTTTTTTTTTGGTGGTGTTGGGAATCAAACTTGGAGCCTCAGGAATGCTAAGGCAAGGGCTCTATCACTGAGCTCATACCCAGCCTTGAAAATTACATTTGAAGTTTGAGAGCTTTAGACCTTTCTAAAGTGAATATGTTTTTTTTTTCCCCTTCTATTTAAAAAAAAATTTTTTTTTGTAGTTGTATACGGACAGCAGGGCTTTATTTTATTTATTTATATTTTTATGTGGTGCTGAGGATCGAACCCAGTGCCTCATGCATGCTAGGCAAGTGATCTGCCATTGTGCTATAGCCCCAGTCCCTGTTTTATCCTTCTTAAAGAATTTACCTGTCATGATTTAGTTGTCTTTTCTGTATTATTCAGACTCTATCATTAAGAATACATTGACTAACCAATTTCATTGTAATTCAGTTTTAGGGGTTTCAAAGGAATAAAGGGCTCTTTGATGATGTGCCAGATGGCTCCAGTTTGCTAAACATCTTGTCTCTCTTAATGGTTTTAATCTATTTGGTCAGTTTTTTATTGATGATTTACTTCTATGAGTTCAGCACTCTCTTGGTGCTGCTTGCTGTTGAGTTAGCTTTCTACGTCGCTTTGAACGTCCCAGCCACTATCCTCTGTTTCCACCCTGTGATCTGCTGATGATTCTCACACACCATAGGTATAGAAACCAGATATCATTTTATTAACATTGGGTATGAAATAAGACTAAATACACTGAGACTGGCACTCGCTTAAAAACATAGCTAAAGGGCATGCATGTTTTGTGTGGCTGGCTTTAGAGAAAACAATCCGACTTTGTTTTTGACCTACTTATGATTCAAATTCACTTATATTTCAGATTAGTGAGATTTCTAAATTGGGATCCTTGAATAACTGATTTCTTATTTTATACATTTCTCCATGTTTTAAGGGAGTATGGAATCAATACAGCATCTTCATTAGTCCCAGTAGTCAAATTATTGATTCTCAGCAGCAGAATTAATCAGAAATGTTAAAAATATTTTTAAGTGTTTTGGTAAGTGTGAGATAAAGAAGGCAGCATACAAGGTCTCTTCTGGGAAGCTGGATGTGGTGGACTTGTGATGCAGTGCCTTCCTATTCTGCTGGACCCTTTCACTAGTGCCATGCTGTGCATGTCCCACAGGCCCTACTGGGAGACTGTCTGCAGCTCTAGAAAACCCAAAACCAAAGGCTTAAGGTGATTTGAGCTCAGTAAAACTCTTAGACATAATTGAAGGGACTCTTAAGAAAAATAGGAGTTGGGGGTGATGAATCATTGGGATGAGTCTTTCTGGATTGGGTTACTTTCTGCATAAGACCCCCTTTGGAACAAGCCAGCAATGAAGATGTGACCCCAGGGAGAGGACTGGGGAGGTATCTAACTTTTCTGCATATGAGAGGGATGGATGATCTCGATATTCTATTCTCAGCCCTTTACAGCCTCTTCCTGTTTAGGTCTTCTTTGAAGGTCACTTTTGGCTCTTTCATCTAGGTTTGTACCCAAAGTTTATAAAATGTGATATGTAATGCCCTTCCTCACATTAAACTTGGGTGTACATTTTCTAGCAATTAGAATGGAAGAAGGAAGTATTTTTACAAATGAACCAACCATGTCACAATCTTTCATTTTATTGACTCAGTCTTCTCTGTGCCAGGTGCTAGGGATAGGATAGTGAACAAATTTTAACCCAGCCTCTTCTCATGGAGTTTATAAGTTTATAAGTCCATAGGGAAGACATTAGTAAAATATCCTTCTATTCTTTGAAAGCCCACAACAAGGGACCCTGTGGGGTATGTGTGGAAGGAGCAAGGTCCAGGAGGAAGAGGGGATGGGATGGGGATCAGAAAAGCATTACTTGAGGAAGTGTGTTTGGAGCTGAGATCTAAAGGATGAATAGGTAATTACTAGGCCAGGCATGTGCTAAAGGCCCGAGGGCAGGAACTAACAAGTAAATTCCCATGACTGAAGCTTACTAGGGACATAGTGTGAATTGAGGCCTCAAAGAGATATGGTAGGGACACCAGGGGTCTAGAAGGCAAGGTCAAGTATTTTGGTTTTAATTCCAAGTGCTTAGTAGGTAAGTCATTGCCACAGGTTTTAGAGTCAGTATTTCCCTTTCAGACCTTAACTGCTGTATGAAATGTGGGGATTAGCCTTTTATGTACTGGGGGTCAATCATCACTCTTTTTTCTGCCTGAGCAAAACATATATTGTCTGCAGAGCCCTCTTGCCTTCAGCACCTGCCTTTGAATAATCAGGTTACTTAACTCTGGTTGAGAATGTTCCTGTGGGAGTGAATTTTAATCTTGCTGGTACATTCCTGAAGAAGTTCCTTCATTTACATTAATCTGAGTCTTGAAGGGGATTTTTATTAATTAACTTGCTCCAAATAGGGAAGTCACAGAATTACAGACCTGGATGTTGGAAGGTTCCTCGGTACCATCTGTTTTCTTGCTTGGCTCCATGGCAGAGTGGCAGCATGCACCCATTTTACAGATGCAGCTGCTGAAGGCTTGCATGATCCTGCTGTGTCTGGGAGTAAGAAGGTGCTAAGTGGAGAGAGCTTCCTTACACTCAGGATCTTGTGCCTGGACCTTCCTAAAACCTAGGTGATGCATCAAGGAACAGGAGAGAGAGTCAATAAAGAGGTTCCTCTCCTTCCTTTATAATTTCAACAAACATCAAACATTAAGCAGCTGAATACATACTAGTGATGTCACATTTCTAATATATAAGACTGCTTCTATTCTATGGGTTTGTTCCCCAGCTATCCAGAAAGCATGGTGAATTTCAGGGAGAAAGCTGTGTTCTCCCTTTCCTGGGGAGATATTCTGAGGGAAGTTCCCCCTCTACCCAGATCTAAAATATTGAGAGGACAGATGGCATCAAATAGGGTGAGTAGTCTTGAGGAGCATTGGAACTGTTGCATTTATTTCTCCTGAATGGTAACTGCAGTGACAGAACCTCTCATACATACTTATACATAAATAAGCTAGAAGTATGATACATGGTATGACTTGAATAGTGGGAAGAGCTTTAGAAGCCATCTAATTCAGTGGATACTAATTCATCTAATTTGTTGATAGATGAGAATGTGGAGTCCCAGCAAGATTGAGACACAGCCAGGCACACAGGTTAACCACGTTGGGACTAGAACCCTGTGGCTCCCAGGGGTCTTTAGTTCTGTGTGCATTGGTGTGGGTGCTGGGAAGTTGTTTAGATGTTCACCCATCTTCCCAGGGTTGGTGGCATCAGTGTGATTATGGGTGGTTATGCCACAGGACTTGAGAAAAACGCCAACTCAGGTTAGTGCTCACTATGCAACGAGGACCTTTTCAAATTGTGATCAGTGAGTTTTAGCCACATATGGTAGCTTTATCATCTGACTGGAGAAGTACTGATAATATTCTAGTAATAAGATAGACTTTAGTTGGTTTGTATAGCACAGTGGCAATACTGATTAACTTTACCAAAACAAAATTGTTCTCTCTCTCTATCTCTCTCTCTCTCTCACACACACACACACACACACACACACACACACACACACGATCTCAATGTATTTTGGGGGATATTGCTATTTTAGCAAATATCTCTCTGTAATAACATCTTTAACTTCGCAGTAGATCTTTAACTTCTTCAGTAGATGTTGAATGAGCAGATGAATAGACAAAAAAATGTCAGCAGTAGTGGAAAAAAAATTAAAGGATTGACATGGCTTATAATGATATTGTAGAATTTTTCATCCAAATTTTTTTTGATAGTACTATGGATTTGACCCAGGGTCTTACATGTACTAGGCAAGTACTATATCACGGAGCTACATCCTCAGCCCTTTTAAGTTTATTTTAAGACAGGGTCTGCTAAATTTCCAGACTAGCCTTGAACTTATAATCCTTCTGCCTTAGCTTCCCAAGTGGTCAACCTATTTTTAAAGCAGTTTTTCTTTTTTGGTATCACAAGCATCCTTTGGTTAATGTTAACGTACAGTGTCTTGCTCAAAATAGACGGTCATAAATTTTATTGAATGAAAGGGTAATGCTTGGAATGTAGCTTATCTTTTTGCTGAGAGGTTGAAATTTTTTCACATAAAGCTTCTAATATGTACAATGGGATATGTAGCAGTGCTTCAAACAACAATTCCTCTGGGAAAGGGACTCACTTAATTTATAGTTTATTAGGAAAAAACCCAAAGACAAAATAATAATAATCCATAAACTTAACAAATTTTGTGAGAAGAGTTAGATGTGCTGGGCTTACAGAGGCTTCTAGACTGAGCCTTTCTTTTCCCCAACAGCTGCAGGACCAGAACTGTGGGCAGTGGGTGAACCTGGTAAATATGGGCTCTGGTGCTTGAGCTCTCCTTTTTCTGTCCTCCCCATTAAGAGGTGGCCCTCCTTCCTCTCCTTCTTCCTCCTTTTGCAGGACTCCAAATGTTCCAGTTCTTTGAATATCTTTGCTGTCAAAACAGGAAAGAATTTTATTTTAGATGTTTATACTTATTAAATAAAAAACAGATTGACTTTCACTTACTACTTTCTGAATTTCATTCTAATTATTGGCCCATAATTTGTCAACCTTGTTGAAGGAAATATAGGTAGTTGGATTAATTTGTTCACTCATTCTTTCGTTTGGAGATGAGGGTACCCTGAAATAATAAAACAACATATCCATGTTTTTCCTACCAAATGAGACCAGAATACCCCTCCCTTTCATCAAGACAAAGTGGAGTTCATTGGTTGGCTGTGGCTTTTCCTGGGAGTTGGTGGAATGGAGAAGACACCATCTAGTGTCATGAACTAGGTTTATCTCTGCCATTTCTTCTCTGTCTTCACTGTCCCCAGGCTGATAACCTTCTCTGTCTCCTCTCCTACCCTGAATCCAACCTGTTCATTCTCCTGTCTTCATTCCAAGTTGCCTAAATTCATATTTAACACTCTAACATATTTGAATTATTTTTAATTAATTATCATTTTTAAAAATTTTGGTGTTTCCTTCTGCTTAATGGTCTAGATTATCTATGTGTTTCTATTTTTTCCTACCTCTGCTGAAGAGGATTCTTACAAAGAAGTATGTTATTGGAAGGTGTCTTCTTTGTTCATGGCATTTTATTATATTGAAGTTAGTGATAAACTAAGCCTGGTGTGAGCAGCTATCACAAGTTTTGCAATGACCACGGTATTTTCAGATGTGTATTTAGCTCTACAGAATTAATTCATAAAACTATATTAGTATAAATACAATTTTTTTTTTTTTGTACTGGGGATTTAACCCAGGGGTTCTTTACCACTAAGCCACATCCCTAGCTCTTTATTTTTTATTTTGAGACAGGGTCTCATTTAGTTACTTAGGGACTTCCTAGGTTTCTGATTCCAGCTTTGAACTTGCAATCCTCCTGTGTGAGCTTCCCAGTGTGCTGGGATTATAGGCATGTGCCAATGTACCAGGCTAAATATTCTTAGGAAGAAAGAATATATCAAATAACCTTAAGATATAGTTTGTTCGCTTTATATATTGTCTGTGACAATTCTGACTTTTGAAGACTTCCCCTCATTTGCTCTTGCCTTTGCAAAGTTTCTGACTGAATTTCTTAATATGACTTGAAGCTTTTCTCCCTCTTTGTGGGATGTGAGGGCTAGTCCACACTTCTTGGGCTGTGGCCAACAAAGAGCTGTGACATCTTTCCTGCAGCTATCTTTGGATAACAACCTGTTCTTATATCAGCCTGCTCTTTGAGGGACAGCAGAAAAGGGGACTAGATCTTCTCCCTTTTTTCTATTATCTCCTTTCTAGGTCCCAACCTGACTTTTTAGATATATGACATTTTTTTAAAAAAGGTGATAAAAATGACCAAGTCCCAGTCTTGCTTTGGGAAGTATGGGAGCCCTTGAAGGGGAAATATATTGTCTTGAAACATTTGACCTATACCTTTTTCCTGGTATGTGGCAACTTCTTTAGTGTTTTGTAGTTATTTTTGTTCTTATCTTATCTTTTCATCTTTGTCAGTGTGATTCATTAGTGTTTCACATTGCCCAAGTCTGTAACCTTTAGCTCCATGTGGCTTTTGAACACATTTTATTTTTTTCCGTATTTTTTATTGATACTTTATGGTTGCACGTAATGGTGGGATTTGTTGATACATATTCACACATGTACACAATATAATGATATTGGCCAATATCATTCCCCAGTATTTCCCCTTTCCTTCTCCTGGGTCCCTTTCCTGTACTACTTTCTCTTCAGTTTTTATGATATTACACCACACCCACCTTTCTTTTCATTTTTCTCTCCAACTTCCACATGAGAGAGAACATATGACCCTTGACCATCCAGGTTTGACTAATTTTGCTTAACATAATAGTTTCAAGTTCTATCCATTTCCTGAAAATGACATGATTTCATTTTTCTTTATGGCTGAATGAAACTCCATTGTGTACCTTTACTACATTTTCTTTATTCATTCATCCATTGATGGACGTCTAGGCTGGTTCCGTAGTTTGGCTATTGTGGATTGTGCTGCTATAAATATGGGTATGCTTGCATCACTATGGTATGATGACTTTAATTTTGTTTTTGTTTTTGTACCAGGGGTGCTTAATCACTGAGCCACATTCCCAGCCCTTTCTGATTTTTGTTTTGAGACAGGATCTGACTCAGTTGCTTAGGGCCTCCCTAAGGTGCTGAGGCAGACCTTGAATTTTTGATCTTCCGGCCCCAGCCTCCTGAACCACTGGTATTATAAGCATGTACTACTGCACCTGGCATGTCTTTAATTCTTTAGGATAAGTACAAAGGAATGGTATAGCTGAGTTTTTTGAGGAGCCTCCATACTGATTTCATTAGTGGTTGTACTAATTCACAATCCCACCAATAGTGTAAAAGTGTTCCTTTCTCCACATCCTCTCCAGCATTTACTGTTTGTATTCTTGATGACTGGTGTGAGGTGAAATCCCAGTGTAGTTTTGCTTTGTTTTTCCCTAATTGTTAATAATGTTGAACATTTTTTCATATATTTGTTGGCCATTTCTATTTCTTCTTTTGAGAAGTATCTGTTTAGTTTATTTGTCCATTTTTAACTGAGTTATTTGAGGGTTTTTTTTGCATTGTTTTTGAGTTCTTCATATATTCTAGATATTAATCCTCTGTCAGGAGAGTAGCTAGTGAAGATTTTTCTCCCATTCTGTTGTTTCTCTCTTCACATTCCTAATTGTCCCCTTTGCTGTGCAGAAGCTTTTTAATTTGGTGCCATCCCATTTATTAACTCTTGGCATTATTTCCTGAGCTTTAGAGGTCCTATTGAGAAAGTTGTTGCTTGTGCCTGTGTTGACCCTACATTTTCTTCTCGTCTAAATACTAGGTCTTTAATCCATCTTGAGTTGATTTTTGTGTGGGATGAGACACTGGGCCTAGTTTCATTCTTTTACATATGGATTTCCAGTTTTCCCAGCACCATTTTTTAAAAAGGCTATCTTTTTTCCAGTACATGTTTTCAGCATCTTTTTCAAGGATTAGATGATTATATCTGTGTGGGTTTGTCTCTGTGTCTTTTATTCTGTAGCCTTGGTCTGTGTGTCTGTTTTAATGCCTGTACCATGCAGTTTTTGTTACTGTAGCTCTGTAGTATAATTTGAAGTCAATTATTGTGATGGCTTCCAGCATTGTTGTTTGTTTGTTTGTTTTTGCTTAGAATTGCTTTGGCTATTTTTCAAATGTTTTTTAGGACTGTTTTTTTCTAATTCTGTGAAGAATGTCATTGGTCTTTTGAGGGGGATTACATGTAATCTCTGTGTAACTTTTGGTAGTATGACCATTTTAATAATATTAATTTTGCCTATCTATGAACATGGGAAGTCTTTCCATCTTCTTGTATCTTCTTCATTTTCTTTCTTCAGTGTTCTATAGTTTTCATTGAAGACATTTTTTCATGTCCTTAGCTATTTCTACGTTTTTTTTTTTTTCCTGGATTTCTTTCTCAGCAGATTCATTATTGGTACATAGGAAAGTTGTTGATTTTGTAACCTTCTACTTTGCTGAATTTGTTTATTAGCTCTAGCAGTCTTTTGATTGAACTTTTTGGATCTTCTAAGAATAGGATCATGTTATCTGCAAACAGTGATAATTTGATTTCTTCTTTTCCTATTTTTATCCCTTTGTTCCCTTCTCTTGCTGGATTGCTCTCGCTAGAATTCCTTGTACTATATTCAATAGGAGTGGTAAGAGTGAACGTCTTTGTCGTGTTGAACACATCTCAAGAGATGGCAAAAAATCCCCTGAAATTTTAATTTATTTAGCATTAGTTAATTTAAATTTAAATAACCACATTAACTACCATGTTGGAGTACGTAGATCAATGTAAGAATGAGGACTGTATTTGATTTATTTTTCCCTTGTTATAAGAGTAAACTAATTTATGTTGGTGTTTGGTAAAAAACAGTCTATTTATTAACCATATTGTTTATAAAAGCACATGCTTTGTGTTTGAAATTGAAGTTGCCTTGTAATGGTTAATATGAAACTAGAATTAGATAACTTGAATTTTTATGCTTTTCTGAAGCTGGTTAAAATGAGTTTAAAAAGCTGAAATAACAGAGCTAAAAATTCAAAATTTAATATAAAATTCTACAAGTATCAATATTCATGTTCAAGTAGAAATAAAACAAGGAATGTTAGTCAAAAGTGTTGCTTTCAGTAGCTCAAGGACAAGAAAATCTCTGTTATAGAAACAGGGTAGCCTTAATCACTACTGGGCAGGTACCATATTTATATACAGTTTTCTTTTCTTTTTTCTTTTTTTCTGGTGTTGGGATTGAGCCTAGAGCATCATAACACTGAATTTTACCTACAATCCTCATCTTGTTGTTTTTTGAGTGAGCTCTTGTTGACTGGTCTTAGACTTGTCAGTGATTAGGCTACAGATCTAGTTCATTTTGGATTCCTTGGGTATTTTGTTTATATTCATAGCCAAGCACTATACTGGGAACTTTAGAAATAAGTTGAGAACTTTTATTTCCAATCTGCAAGTTTCCTTCTGTGCTGCTGTTCTCATGATGTCTGGATACTGAGACAGCTAATTTTGGTGCTACCTGGAATACAAGTTTCAAAATATTACCTACTTGCCTAACACACATAACATAAATACACAAGTTTAGTATTCTTTACTTACCTAAGGCAAATGGCTATTGACAGTTTTGATATAATATAATGACATATTTATGATAGTGGAATCTGAGTGGCATAAAAACTTAAATGACTCCCCCAAAATAAGGGTGTTTTGGGGATGGAGTTTTGCAAACTTTTTGGAATTTAGTAAATGTGTGGTCTGAGCTAAATTGAATTTAGTGCATTAATAAGCAAACTATTCATTATGAAGACTCCCTTCTTGAAGTTTTGTATCACACGTAGAGCATTCTTCTAAGTATATAAGATAAAAAAGTTCAATCCTTGACAGAAAGTCTTATGTTGTAGTTGATCAGAGAGGGCTTGCATTTAAAATCCTTCACAATATGTGGTATCATGTATACTGGGCTGAAAGGATGAGGGCTTTGAGCAGAGGGTAGTTCATATTTCTTAGGGGAAATTGGAAAGGCTTTGTGGAGAAGGTTGGATTTGAGGGAGCTGGAGGATTGCAGAAAGACAAAAGGACAACATTGTAGGCAAGGAAACCAATGTGAACAGAGGCTTATGTTAAGAATATGCATGGAATATTTAGAAATAAGGAGTGGATATGCATGTTGAAATAAAGGTTCCATTCTAGAACCTGGAAGCTAGAAGCATGCTCTTTAGGACTTTGATTGGTGGGACAAATGATAATAATTATTATTGTTTTAAATATTTTTTTGGTTGTAGATGGACACAATGCATTTATTTATTTATTTATTTGTTTATTGTGGTGCTGAGGAACGAATCCAGTACCTCACACTAGGCAGGGACTCTACTACTGAGCCACAACCTCAGCCCCCAAAGAATTTTTCTTAAGGTGGTAAGGAGTCAGTCAGCATTTTTGAGTAGTGGGAGGATATGTGAGAAGTGAAATTTTTATAAAGATTGATTTCTGTGGTGAAATACAGGATGATAGAGAGAGGGAGAGAGGATTGCAACAGTACAGTCATTAAGATGATCTGTTCTTCTGTTGCTGAAGTTGTTCTGACTTCTTCTTTCTTTTTGGTACTAGGGATTGAACCCAGGGGTGCTTTACCGCTGAGCAATATTCCCCAGTCCTTTTAAAATTTTTTAAGAATTTGAAACAGGGTCTCACTAAGTTGCTGAGACTGTCCTCAAACTTGTCATTCTCCTGCCTCAGCCTCTTGAGTTGCTGAGATTACAGGTGAATGCCTTGTGCCCAGCTTTATCTGACTTCAGTTATTGTGGGAACTGAAGGGAAGGGAGGAATTAGAGTAGTAACGTTTACTTGATTAATAAGAATTAAATTAATATTTATTTTCTTGCCTTATGTGTTTGAGAGGTTTCATGCCTGAGTTAGAAGCAAAATGTTTTTTAGTCTTCAGGGCTGTTTTAAAGGAAAGATGGGTTTTGGATATTCTGAGTTTTAGATATTAGGAGGCCTGTAGATGGTAGGTCCAGCAGGTAGCTGAAGATGGAAAAAGATTGATGCTGATCTCAAATGGAAGAGATGCCTCTTTTCCTTTGGGTTACCAGATGGATTCATGATAATGCATAAGAGAAGTTCTACAGATTGAGTACTGTTTCCTGGGGATGTAAGGAGATGGAGAAAGAGAGAGGCACCAGAGTGTTTTATAGTAGAAAATTCAAGAAGAAAATGAAAACAGAAAACCATTGGATTTAAGATACCTGAGAATTGAAAGTATTTAAATGGAATAGTTGGAATCAGAACCCAGAGTACACAAGCTTTATGGCAAAGTAGGTAATAAAGAAATAAAACCAGTATGTGTGTAGGCTGTGTGCATGTTATATTCATGTTGGCTATTTCCTTGCCTGCATTTCAGTTATTTTACTTAGATGGCATAACAGGAGGATAAAAGGAAGTGGAACTCAAAACTGTTGTACAAGTTTTCTATTAAGAGACTTGTTAGAACAACTAGAGTAGGGTAAAACCATTAGTTACCTGGATAATCAAGAGTTAGATTAGTTACATAATGATCCTTCTTCCTGAAGTTAATTGAAATCTGATTTGAAATTTAATAAAATTAAAAGTGAGCACTGATGTTACTGAAAATTATTCTAAATACTATATATATGTTTTATATCTCAGTTTCTATGCAGATTTTGGGCCTCTGAACTTGGCAATGGTGTACAGATACTGCTGTAAACTGAACAAGAAACTAAAAGTGAGTATCATAGTGGTAATTTATATTTTAATATTAAAATGTTTGAACCAGGAAATCTACCTGGTGGGATTGCTGCATGCACATCATCTAGTTAGGTAATTTGGGTCTTTGGAAATTTATGTAAGTTCACCTCGAAGTTGAAATCGATCCTTTTGATTATACCACAAAGGACATGTTAACCTCTTTCATTTTTCAGGATGAGCTGCAATATGAGCTGGATTAAGTCATTGGAATAATGATCCAGGAAAGAAAGCACAAATCCTTTTTAGGTTGTTAATGAGTCTCTATCAAATTCCTTCCTAGGTTAATTTTTCTGAAACCTTTGGATCTGCTTTTGTAGACACTGTTACCAGGTGATGAAGGGACTCATCATGATTGGACCTTTGGAGCATGACCATTTTCTCTCTTGTTGAGGCTGAAATTTTTGTGTATTTCTGTAGAGTCAAGAGCCAAGTGAGATAGATGAACTGGCAGTGAGAGAACATTACCTGATATGAGAACTTTACCTGATATGAGAGAATTCAGGCCAGACATTCTGTATTCACCTATAGTGGTTTGTTTTTTATTTATTTTTTCAGTGCTGAGGATCGGACCCAGGGTCTCATGCACACTAGGCAAGTGCTCTACTACTGAGCTATATCCCCAGCCGTCATGTATTGTTTTGGTTTTACATGAGGATCTGGTTCATTTTTCTATACTTACATGTATCTGTTAGAAGGTAGCTTTTTGTTTTTTCTTACACTCTGAGCATATAAAGAAAAGTTATATATAATTTATAAGTATATATATACTTATAAATAAATAAATAAATATATTTATAAATATAAATTTATATTTCTAGATTTGGTGAAGTTATCACATATAAAGCCATATTTATCTTTTTCTTCCAATTATTAAGTGAACATCTTAAATATTCATTTTGGGAGACAGAATATTACACAGCTTAATCTTAAGATAACTACAAAATTATAATCCTCAGCCATTTTAGTATTTCTGTTAGGTAAAATGTTGCTGTTACATGGTGCTGTGTCTTGTACATATTAACTACTCAGTAATTATCTTTCCATTTTTTTTTATTGAATTTAGGTATAAAATGCTGTCTGATAGAGAATATCCTGTAGATTGTGTTCTGTATTTATGAATTTACAGATTTTTGCCATTGATCTTAAGGTGCTAAATGGTCATAGAATGATACCAAAGAGATTTTTTTAAAAGAAGTTAATAATTACATAACATGAAATCTATTATATGCAGCTCTTTCAGAAATTAACTTATAAAGTAGTGTCTGACTTGAAAATGTATTTGTAAATGCCTTTAACTAGATCTGTGCTTTTCAGGAAAGAAGCTACTGTCTTCAGTTTAGAAAATAGAATATAAAATTTGTATTTTTCCAATCATCAAGGAAGTAAATAATATCCTTCTTACATAAAATGAACTTTAAATGGTTGAACCAATAGGGAAAGGGTAATTAATAAATAATCGAAGTTCATGCTTTTCTTTTAAGGACATAGTAATTTCTTGGCTTTCTTGATAAATCATGTTAATATGTAGTTGGTATGAACCAGGTATTATAATCAACAACCTGGGACCCAAGTACTATATGGAGATGCCAAAGAGAAAGAAATAATTGTTATGAAAATAAAACCATTGGTCTGATGTACTGGTCTCCTTATAGAAATTGCACAAGAATAGAGGGAAAGAATTAAGTAGAGGGATTGATTATTTTTTTTTCTACCGCATTTATACATAGTTTTTTTTTTTTTTTTTTTTTGTGTTGGGAATTGAACCTGGGGGTGCTGCACCCTCACTGAGCCACATCCCATTTTTAAAATTTTTTTATTTTTCATTTTGAGACAGGATTTCACTCAGTTGCATAGGGCCTCCCTAAATTGCTGAGGTAGACCTTGAACTTGAAATCCTCTTGCCTTGGCCTCCCTGGTTTCTGGGATTACAGGTGTTCACCACCAATCCCAGTTTAAAGTCATGGTTTAATTTGCTTTCATTTACAAAGCTTTCTTCCAACACTATGAAAATTTAGTGAATCTAGATAGGCCCCTCAGTTCATTTCAGTGATCGGGTCATTGGCTGGTTGCCCGGAATGACATTTTTAGCTTTAGGACAATTAATGGGTAGCCTAGTAATTTCTGAACCAAATATTAGTAAGTCTTGGGTTTTCTCAGTGAACCAAATAGCCAAACAGAATCTTTGTAGTAAGAGAAAAAGATTTAGTTTATCAATCTAAAGTTGTTGCTTCAGCCTTATGGAATTTCAATTTCTTCAATGGTAAAATAGGAATTCTCTCACAGGATTATATTAGAGATACATGTGAAAGAGCTTTGTAAATTTTAAGACCAAGATCCTATACCAAATAAAGTTAGTAATATAACATTTGTGAATTCTTTTGTAGTAAATGCAATAACTCGTTTCTTCCATGAAATTTAGGAAGACTCTCCTCTGATCCTTAATGCCATCATTTCTAAATGGGAAAGCTGGCCACTGTAATTTTGGGAATTGAAATGACTGTTTAGTCAAGACTCAGAAAGGGAGTCCTAGGAGAGGTGTGTCAACTTGCCCAAAGCTGCAAGGTGAGGTCAGGGCTTGATTTTATGTCTCTTGATTACATACTTCACATTCTTCTTTCTGCCTTTTGGGCAATCATAGCCCCTGGTCTACAATTTCACGTGCTCATTGTTCCTACTACTTTGCCTTGTGTTCTTCGAGGATCCCCTGCCTTTTCCTGTTCAGTGGCTGTTACTGCCATTCTGGCTCTTTCATTTCCAGGAACCCAGATTCCAGGCTCTCCCATTTGGAATGTACCCTTCTTGTTACATGCCTGGCTGACCTGTCTCTCACCTTGCTGGGAACTCTAGACCCTGTATCCTCTCAGTCCATAGATACCCTGCTGTTGTCTCTTGACAACAGCTCATGGTTCCTCAGTTTGGCAGGCCCCAGGCACCTTGCCTCTGTACCTTTTGCCCTGTTTGCCTTTCCAGCTCCACCCTTCATGTCTTCCCAGCAGATGATTTCAGTCACTAAATTAGCAATAACTATGGTACTCCTGCCACTCCCAGCCTTGTACTTTTCCTTGTACCACACAGTTGTTCCATGCATTTTTTTATGACGCCCTGTCTGACCAGAGTGCCCTTTCCCTCTGACTTGATAGCTTCTTGCTCCTTAAGACCTTGTTCAGGCGCCACCCTCTAGGAAGCATCTCCTTGCCCTCCTTGATTGGATTGGAGAAAGCTCCCTTGTGTTCCCATACTCCTCTGGGCAGACCTCATGATGTCTTACAATTATCTACCTCCACCTGTCTTTCTCACTAGGCTGTGAGTCCCTAGAGGATGAGGGCATGCCTTATATCTTTGTACCCAGTGCCCAGTACAGAGTTACCAGATTCACAGAAGTTTCTGTTGACTTTGTCATGATTCCCTTCGTTTGCAGAATGCCTGTTATCCTTTGGCCTGCAGAGGTTTCAGAATACCTTGTCCTCCGCATGTGTGCCTCCTCCCTATGCACTGATTTCTTAATCTTCTGCTATTTAGCTTCTCCCTTCCTACTCTACTGAAACTGCTCTATTTACATCTTTTTAAAATTTATTTATTCTAATTTGTTATATATGATAGCAGAATGCATTTCAATTCATATTACACATATAGAGCACAATTTTTCATGTCTCTGGTTGGACACAAAGTAGAGTCATACCATTCGTGTCTTCAGACATGTATTTAGGGTTCTATTTACATCTTAAACACAGAATCTGATGTAAATTGCTTGATCCTCAGACTTCTTTACTACACTCTGAATAATCTGGCATTTTATTTTAGCCAATAACATTATCTTGGAATTTTTCTCCTATATAATTTTTCTAATTTCTTTTGGCACCTTTTATTTTCTACTTTGCACATTTTTATTCCTTCTGGTAAAACTGCTATGATTTTTCTCTTATTCAATGCCATATATAGGTAGGTATTATTTTGCTGTGAATTCTATTCCAAACTCAACTTTTTCATTTCTTAAATGTCAGAAGGTATGTTTTCGGGTTGAGGATTTGAGGGAGTGATTGTTGACTTTTTTTGAGGGGAGGAGTGTCAATGTGCATTACGTTTCCACTGGCCTGAGTTGTAATTGGTTGATGGGAATGGAAAATTATCCATCAAACATCTGCTTAGATTAAAAATCCAAAAACAAAAACCATCATCACCAACAAAAAAATCTTGCTGCTTATTTTAAACTATACTTAAAAAAAATTGTTCGTACTCAGAGTTATGCAATAATAGGTTTCTTTTCTATTTGTAGTCAATAGTTACCACGATGAAGGAAGCAATCAAATGAGAGAAGATTTATTGAAATGAGAACAGTTTGCAAAACTGTTTATGTTATTTAGTGTAAAATGTCATTGATGATTGATAAGCTAGAACTGGAATTATTAATCTGGTATTTCAAGGGATTCTTAAACCCTGAAATTACATGTACACTTTTGTGTGTGTTTACTTTTTTCTTCTGGGATGATTCATAGCTTTTTATCAGGTTCTCAAAGAAATCCTTGACACAGACAATGCTAACACTGAGCCAGAATATAAGGGCTTTAAAAAGAGAAGGCTATACCAACAAGACAAAAATTATGGTATTTTAAAAAACAGAATACCTTCTCCACACTTAATCAGTTAAAAACATCTTACAGTTACTAATTTAATAATCTGAAAGCTTTATAACTATGTTATGATTGGACTGGCTTTTCCTAAAATAGTCAATACAATTTTAATTATTGATTTCACTTTTTTCCTGAGAATTTAAAATCCCAGCTGAGGGGAAAATTTTTCAGAAAAAAGGGGACATTTTCAAATTGGGGTTTGTAGTTTAGTGGTAAGGCAATTGCCTAGCATATGTGAAGTACTGGGTTCAATACTCTGCACCACATAAAAATAAATTAATAAATAAAATAAAGGTATTGTGCCTATTTATAACTAAAAAAATATATTTAAAAGAAAGGGAACATTTCTTAGGACAGTGATTTTTTTTTAATACTTGCTGTTGTGAGTAATCAGGACAATTACAGTAATCTTGACAACTATTTTAAAAAGGATTAAAAGAATATTCACAGAAATATAATTTGAATTTACAAAACATCCCACATAACCCTTTCAGGGTGAAAAGGAAGGGGGGAGTGGGCATCATGAAATGAAGGATTGTATTGAAGCATTGAGGTACCTGGCAGATGGCGGGGCTCCAGGAATGTCCTTATTACTGAATGAATCAGTGCAGTAACTCTATCCTGGAAACCAAGCACCTGCCACTGTCTCAGGTGGTTGTACACAAGAACTCTTTTGATATGATTAGACCACCTTCTTTTTGTAACTACAAAAACATGTTGTGATTTCTTTATGCACTTCTTTTTTGTTTCAGGTTCATGGGCTTTGGGGGAAGAAAAACAAGTTATATTTTTGGAGATATTTCTTATAGTTTAAAGAGGTACTGGGACACTAAATCAGGAACTCATATGGGAGTGGGTATATGCAGACTTTGCAAGGCCTGGACCTCTTATGCCCAGGCAGGAATCCTTAGTCCAGAAGAACTCTATTATAGACAATTCTCTCATGCCTTCAACTATATGATCAACAAGCTCAAACAATCCTATGGACAACTCTTCTGTGACATTTTGACTTCTACTTTAATCAAATGTGCCATTTAATTAATGGAATATGTTGGGTTTGGAACAAAATGGACTGTAGAGAGACATCTTTTTCTTTTTAAATAAACTATTCAACCTATTTTATCTTAGCTCTAAATGAAACCATAAACCATATTTTGTTTTGTGCAGCCAAAGAAAATTTTCAAGAATATCCCTTTCCTGAGAAAGTTGGAGGTAAAACATATAGAGGTCATGGCTGCTCACAGGAAGACCTGTTCATTTTATTGCTTTTGCAGTGAGATGACCACTGATTGCTATGGAGGTGCTTATTGCTGCGGCCATTACTGGGCTAGCCTAGTCACCTGTAAGAGAATGATGCCTGGGTCACCATGGTCCCTATGCTATGATCTACTTAATCTGACCACTGTCATTGGCAGAGCTTGCTTGTTTAGAGAAGTGCATGGGCTCTATTTCTTATTAAAGAGCATATTATCCTGGCTGCACTAATATCTTCCTTAGCTTGACCAGACTGATTCATTTAGCTTAATTAAACACAGTGTTCTAACCAGATGACTTAAAGATTTTACTTTTAAGCATGGCAAACAATTTTATGGAAAGGCTGCTTAAAATCTGTATTTAAATGGATCATTAACTTTTATTTTTCTTTTGGTTTTGAGCTTAATCGCATCACCTTTTGTTGTTGAATGGTTAAGTAGTTTGTGGTCTCCGGACCCAAGCTGAATAAGTGCATGATTTGTGTATGTTGCACAATCCACGGATAGCCTGGGTGATTTGTTATTTGTGTAGCATGTCATTATTTTGTCTCTGAGTTGCTGTGGCTTATTTTCATTAGGAATGATCTTACAGATTGTGACCTTTTATGCGGCTTTCCTTTCTGAGGTAGAAAATGTCTGTGTGTGGGTGGGGGTTAACATTCTCATCTTAGTTTGTATTATTCTCTGATAGCAGTCACTTTATTTTGGTTTACAAGGATCATGGTATACCTACTTACTGTGGTTTTCATAAAAGGGGTAAAACTTTGACACTCAGGTAAGCAATGCAGTTCTGGATATTTCTATAGGTTTGTTTGTTTTAATTGATAGGTATTCAACACTAAATCCCATCTTCTATCTACAATTTTGGACCTTGTTAAATGAGACAATTATTGTACCTACAACTAAGGTCATTTCATTGGGGCTGGTGTGTTGTGAATGTATCCCTATGCAGTTATTCTCTTGTGTTTGTAATAAGCATTGGCCTATATTTTGCATCAAATATTCATTAAATTGTGAGCACATGAGACTAGAGACTGGGGCTCTCCTCTCAGAGGGTTTGATGCACACAGCTGCTCCATTTACGCTGATGGAACCAATAGGCCTTTTTCAGCCACGGTATCCTGACACCCAGGTACAGCAAACTGGTTGCCTATGGTCTGTGTTTAGTCTGCAGGCATATTTTGTTGGGTATGAATGCTATGTTGAAAAATTAAAATTCATAATCAACATCTGTGACTTAGGAAAATTTTCACATAATTCTGGATTTTGTACTTCTTTAAAATTTATAGTATCTGAAAATTGGGTGCTCAAATTCCTCCATGGGAGCAGCAGCAGATCCAAATTCTGGCTCCCTGAGAGCATCTGAGTTTGGATCCTATGGACTAACTCTGTTCAAGTCAGCTTAATTCCAGAATCACTAAGGCACTTGTTCCTAAGGTGTTGTCACCCACAGTGCATTGATTTCCAAATTGTAATAAAGGTTTTTAAGGAATTTGGGGAAGGATGTTTATTTTTTTAAATTTTTTAAAATTATTTATTTATTTATTTATTTATTTTTTTAGTCATACATGACAGCAGAATGAATTTTGACATATAATACATACATGGAATGTACATACATCAATCATATTGTCAATTCTATTCTGCTACCCTTCCTATCCTCCTTACTCCTCCCCTCCTCTCCCATCCTTTCTCTCTAAAGGATGTTTATTTTAACATTCTTTTTTAAAGTTGTATGATGTGATTTGGAGCTCCTTTATGAGAGAATTTAAAGGTCTTTTGGGGTTCCTTAAGCAGCTAGACAGTGTTTTAGGATCTATAACATTTATGGGGGTGTGGCCATTTACATTTGTATGCAGCTATTCTTCAAAATTTTAGCAATATGTTAAGAGTAGTGGATTTCAGCGTGCTGTTTCTGCCTCCTCACAGCATCAGCATCACTGGGTGGG
The DNA here is from genome assembly GCF_047511675.1 of Marmota flaviventris. Classification (NCBI taxonomy): domain Eukaryota; kingdom Metazoa; phylum Chordata; class Mammalia; order Rodentia; family Sciuridae; genus Marmota; species Marmota flaviventris. Next base: position 87,821,815 of record NC_092507.1, read on the forward strand.
GAATTTGTTATAAATGCAAATTCTCAGGGCCTGTTTCACTGAATGAGAAATTCTGGGAGTGGGATTCAGCAATCAGTGCTTTAATAAATTCTCCAGGTGATGGTGAAACAATCATTACCAGGATTAAATATAATACAATAATATAATAATAAATGTATGTTAGATTTAAATTTAGTTCTTTTTTTTCCCCTGAGCTGGAGTCTCACTGTGTTGCCCAGGCTGGCCTTGAGCTCCTGGGCTCAAGCGAGCCTCCTGCCTTACCCTCCTGAGTTGCTGGCACTGAAGTGTATGCCACTGCCCCTGACTTCATTTTTTTTTTTAAATTTCTGAAAAACTTTAGTACTGTTGACCAGTTCAACCTGAGAGTTATATAAATTGTGAACCACGGAATTTGTTATGGCCTCATAATTGAGATTTATACAGATTATCAAGCTCAGTGAAAGAGTTCAGAGTTTCTCCCATCTCCCACACATGTGTGAATGTTCACAGCAGGCCCTCTTTGGCTCCTGGTTTATGTTCTAGTAAAAGGCAGTATTCTCATTGTATTTCCACCTTGCCCAGGACCTCTGCCTTGGGCAACCCTCTCTGGTGAGCACCTGGTGCTTTAAAAAACAATGAAATACAGTAAACGACTAATAGATGGTAACTGTCATTATTGTTGCTGATGTCATTATAGACATTATAGAGGGCTGGCTGTGTCCCCTTAGGTTAAGAAACTTCAGGAGGCTATATACTCTAGTTTCAAGATAGAAATCTAAAATACAGGATGGATGGTGGCTGCAGGTGATGATTTGTAATGGTCATGTGCCTCTCACTGCCAAGCAGACCAGCAGGCCAGCAGGCCAGAGGTCTTAGGATTCCTTCTGTGGTATCCTCTCCTTCATATTTAAGACTGAATTCATTTGATTTAATCAGTTCCTAATTTTGCTTTGCTGTAGTACCTAGTGTTTTTGTAATCTTTGAGCTTCTCATGCAAAGTAAAAACAATCTGTAATAAAGGAGGTAGCTCACTAAAAGCTAGAGTTCATGGCATAACTTTGCAGGTGTCCTTCTTGAAGGGCAAGGGTCCTCTGCCAGAATGCAGAGGAGACAGACCACAGTGGGGAAGAGGCAGCTGTCCAGCAGGAGGGTATGATGTTTGCCTGTGATTAAGGCAGAATCTGAGAAAAATCTGTAGGGCCTATTAAGTGGAGGTCTGTTGTCTCCAAACTCTGCCTTCCTTTCCTTGCCCAGGAAGGGTTAATATCCTCTGAAGGTGCTTGGTCATCTAAGTCCCCCTGGATGGTATTGTTTCTCTTAAGGAGCTTTGATTATGTAATAGGTAGGTTTTTTTTTTTTTTTTTTTTTTTTTTTTTTTTTTAAGGGAGGGGCATGTTAAATGCTTGAAAAGAAAAAAAATATTGAAGGGTTTTTGTTTATTAATTCAATCATGTAAATCATTAGCTAAATAATTTAAGGAATACTTTTTTATCCCTAAAAATTTTCATTGCGTACCAGAATATTTCCTCTGATGAACATGGCTGATAGAAAGCTGTGGGGCAGGGTGACCTGTAGAGGGAAGCCTGGCTGTGGCAAGTAGGGAAATTAGGACAAGGCCAGCACACACAAGGTTTTTCTCTGTTATTCACTTTGAATTAGTTGTGATTCCTTGAGCCAGAACTCAACCCTCTGTGATCTGACCTAGGAGACACTGGCCAAGCTTCACTGAGCAGAAGATCATTTCTTGGCTGTAGTGCTTTTGAAACTTAGAAAATCTAATTCCAAAAACATCTGAGCAAGGTAAATGTTAGACACTTAAAAGTTTTTTCCTATAAATCAGGCAGTAAGTTCTCAAAAAAAAAAAAAAATAGTTGTATTTTTTTCCTTTTGGCAGTAGTTTCCCGTAGGAAATATTTTAAAGTAATTAGAATTTCTAGGTAGTTTTTTTATGGAGAGCACTTTTTATGTGATGTAATTTTTGAAAGCTTGAAAAGGTTAAGAAACTTCTGAAATTTTAAAACATTTTAATTTTGTTGTATTTACTTAAAAACTTTGATAGATATACAGTGAAAGGCAAGTCTCCCTCAGAATTCTGTCCTCCAGCTTCATAGTTCCATTCCAAGTTAGTCTCTGTATCCCAAATAATTTAGAACAAGGGAGAGAGAAAACAAACAAATAAACAAGCCAATACAACAAATTCCAAAACAAAAGCTTGAAACAAACCTACCCAAGAAATGATCATTGGTGATAAAAGAGCAGCATTGTGGCCAGGAGATTTGTAAAATAAATAAAATTCCACATTATTAAACAATAACAGTAGTTTGGCACAAAACCTAATTTTTTTGTAGAAAAGAGCATCATAGCAGACAATCCAGACTTCAAGGTAGATTGTTGACATTTTCTTTCCCATAGTGTTTTAGGGAACTAGGAAGTATAATTTGACAGAGGCCAGGAGGCAGAAGAACTGCTGAGACCCGATGCTCACTCAGTCTGAAGCCCTTTCCTGGGCAGCTGTCCTGGGCAAGGCAGTCTTTAGATATTTGCCATTCAGAGAGAATAGGAGTACTTATGTCTAAAGAACCTTCACTTCCTCTCCTTTTGTAAATCAGACATGACTTATTGATGGAGAATGATAAGTGGCAAAGCTAACCAACCAAGAAACAGTAAAATTAAATAGGAAAAGGAAATGTCCAGGCAGTGAATAGTTTCAAATTGAGAAAGCAAGCAGACAAGTGTTAACGTCATTGCTAGTGACCTTGAAGTCTTTAGGATAAAGTGTTCACCCAACTGAGATGAATTGAATAAAAGATTCTTCTTTTTTCCTCCTTATTTCATAGGAGTATTTTCAGAATCTGTCAGTAAATAAGGGCATTGATAATAGAGACTATCTTTGAGTCAAACATTAATTTTTAAAGTTGCAATTAAAAAAGGGCACTACCATTTTTAGAAAATGTGATTTTTGGTTATCAAAGAAATGCCTGAAGGGGTGATGAGAATTTCTTGTCTTACAGCTGGGATACATGCAGCTACGTTGTTGCATGCAAAAGCCAAAATAATGAAGTGTAATTCTTAGAATAGATTCCAGAGTTTCCTCTCCTTTCAGGAAAGAGCATGGTAAAAGAGTCTCTGTGGGGTATGTTCAATGTACAAGGAATAAAAATCCACCTTTATGGTCAATATGAATTTACAGAGAATGTTAAAATATATTTATGTACTTATATTTTGAAAACCATTCTTTAAAATACTGTAATTGTCTTGAAATATGAGAAAATTGAGTACATTTAATTGAGTTACATCCGTGTTCTCATTGTACTAGATTTATTTGAGTTTTGATTAATAATTTGATTTTTTTCAACGAATCTTTTTATTCGCCACTTCTTTTTATATTTAACATATATACAGTAGACCGTGATGTTTATTTTGGGTTTAAACAGTTGAGCATGCAGCATAGTGCCTGACATATAGCAAGTGCTTAATTAATTGTTCGAACTCATGAATTTAATATTTGGCTGGTGTACTAAGATGTTTGCAGATATACTTTTGATGATTCACCTTTTCCCATTAACCACTTATTTTCAGTTAATTAAAAGGAAATTTTTAGAGCACATCTTTGAGAGAAAATATTAATATTCATCTCTAAAAATAAAAAATTTAGAGAAGACTTCAGACTGGTTGACTCATTTAAAAACAAACTAAAATATGAAAAGTACGATAACTTATCATGAGAGGGACATGTAGGGAGTGAAAAAGAGTACATAGACTGTATGTAAGATCAGGAATAAGTCATCAGAAATGATTCTTATTAATAGAGATCTCCGTGATTCGTTATTTTCCATCACATTAGTCTCCTTTGTTGGAGAGAAACATGTTTGCTGTATTTTCAATTTTCACATCATGGTGGCTGCAGAAAAGTGAAATAGGAATCATTGTGCTGGTGTTCAAATGCCACAGAAGTTACAATTGAAAGGTGTTAAATTTGTGGGTTGTAACACATCTTGGAAGTTAAGGGATGATGGCTACCTTCTGTATATTTTAACATTGTATTTATGGTTGTGCTAATTTTTAAACATTCCTCTTTCTAGTCATACAGCTTATCGAGAAAGAAAATAGTGCACTACACCTGTTTTGACCAACGGAAAAGAGCAAACGCAGCATTTTTGATAGGTGCTTATGCTGTAAGTACTTTCTTCATGATTATTTTCTATAATCAGGCCAGAGGAAAGCTGACACTGTCGATAAACCCTAGCCACTTTTCCAGTGGGACTGAGAGAGGGAAGAAGATTATTAGCAGTTTGGGAACTGATCTGAAATGGAAAGTGTGGACTAGCCCTGATGTAGTGTTTTTTCTTTAGATTTTATTTCCTAGTAGCTAGTAAGAGAATTTTGGAACCACAATATATAGCTTGGATTTCCACAGTTGTATATATGTTTTAATAGAAAGGAAACCTAGCCAAGGACATTTTCAGGGAAAAAAAAATTAGAGTGTGGTTTGTGTGTGTGTGTGTGTGTGTGTGTGTGTGTGAATGTGATGAAATATAATATTAACAAATTTTTTAAAGCCTGTTAAGGTGTTCCTTTTTTATGGGAGAAGAGGAAATACTAGATTGCACAGTGGAGAATTATTATTACTATTATTTTTATTCAACCATTTATTCAGCCAAACAAATATTTATAGTAGAAAACCTAAATATAAGTCATGCATATATTATAGCTTCCCTAGACATTTTTTTTTTAATATTTATTTATTTATTTTAATTCTCGGCGGACACAACATCTTTGTTTGTATGTGGTGCTGAGGATCGAACCCGGGCCGCACGCATGCCAGGCGAGCGCGCTACCGCTTGAGCCACACCCCCAGCCCCTTCCCTAGACATTTTAAAAAATAATTTGGAGTAGAAATTCTATTCTCTGCAAGCACAAAAATATCAATGTGAATTCCATATGAACATACAGTTTCTGGAATTTTCTATGTATACTGATATTGGGTAAAAACTTAGAAGGCAGAGTGTTCAGGGTTGAAATGTACTTGCATCCTAGAATGGCTTTTGAGGCATATGTTTGATATCCACTTAGGAATATGTTGGTTTAAAAGCAGGGAGAGAGGTGTCATTTCTCCTCATCCTTGGGTACAGACAGTGCTTCTCTGAAGCCCAGACATACTGCTGCACAACATTTTGAGGGCCTCATCCTGAAGACCTTGACAGAAGGGGCACCAGCTAGTAGACATCAAACTTTGCCAGTTCAAATGTAAACCTCTGAGGGACAGAACCCAGAGGTACTGTTGGGAAGGCTGTCAGCTGTTGCAGGGCACAGGATGAGAAGGCAGCAAGCTGACAGCCAGAGTGCTGGGTGCTTCTAGGTGTGAGGTGCCCAGTTCTGGCTGCCCTTCCTCCCAAAGCGGCTGTAGTAAGCCTTGGGCTATCCTTTGTGACCCCTTTTCTTTTTTGCTCTGTAGACAGCATGGTACAGTACAAGGAGTAGTGGCTAAGAATCAGACAGGCATGAGTTTTTCATGCTGAAGGGGCTTTGATGATTGGTAAGCCACTTTATCTCTCTTAGCTTTGTTTAGTTTACTTATCTGTAAAATGAGAGGGTTCGATGTAATGACCTCTAAATTTTCTTTCAATTCTTAGGACACTTAGCACCAGCTAGGCTATTGCTTTTATTTTAAGCCAGCTAGGCTATTGCTTTTATTTTAAGAGTATACACAGAAGCTGGCTGATGGCAGGAAGATTCAGCGAAGGGCTGGTGAACTGAATGAAGCAGGCATGCTTATTTTTCAATTTACATTGATAATTACTACTCATTTGAAACTGATGATGGATGCTGTGATTAAAATATGGGGCGCCTGTCCTGATCTCTGGACTGAAGCCATGTAAACAAGTGTGTTTTTCCTGTGGGGTTTTGTGATGCTTTGTGAGCGTGTAATTTGTTGCTCCTTTGTCATAAAGGATTGCCATCAAGAAGGGGTCATCATCTGCTGATTCTCTTTTTTTTTCCCCTGCTTTCTCTCCCTTGTCTCTTCTCGCTCTCTTTTTGCCTGTTTTTGTTTTTCATTTCTTTCTGTTTTGTTCAGTGTGACCCTTCTTTTTAGTAGATACCTCCAGAATTTGGAAATGAAGTCTAGTTATAATAGGTGCATTGAGCTCATGATAAAATATGTCTTCTAATGCAAAAATTTCTGCCACTTTAAAGCAACCCAAAACAGTCACGGTATGGTGGAGAAGTGCTGAGTACCGTGTGAACTCATCTTACATGCTAGTTACAGTCCTGAGTGTAAAGTCATTATTCTTGTATTGGTCATTTCCCAGTTGATTTATCTTTCCTAATTTTGGAGCTGTGTTCCCCAGAAAGCTGCATCACACAAACCCTTCATAAAAATGAAACTAGGGATTGCAGTCTTCAAAAATGTTTTATGCCTTTCTTCAAATCATCTGAATGCTCTTCATTGTTGACACACATTTTTAAAGAAGATAATAATGTGCATTGTATATAGGTCTCAGTTTTGTGAAACACAAATTTCACATGTGTTTCAAGTTGCTAGTTGGAGTAGTCTCAGTCTTATGAAGGAATCTTCTCTGAATACAACCTTTAGAGCAGCCACAGAGTCTAGGTGTGTGTTTTATCAGAGAGAAGTCCTTAGCAGTGAATGAGTCCTTCTTTTTAAAATGAGGAGTCAGCCTTCTCCCAAGGAGTATTTACTAATAAAAATATTTTGTACTAGGACAAACCTTTTTCTCAGAACCTTAGTTTTTTTCTTGGTAAAATTTGGATAATACCAGGGTTTCCCTGGCTATCTCACAGAATTATTCTGAAGACCAAATATCCAACAGCCTGTTGGATAGCTCTGCTTTATATATCTAAAGGATATTTCACAGTTATGATGGCAGAAGAGAACGTTTTTATTCCTTCTGTTCCTAAACCTGTTTATTTCCTAGTCACCTCCTTTCTAGATGTAGAGTAACTGCCATCACTGGCTTGCTGTATCAAAAGATAGTGGTCATTTTGCTTCCTTTTCCCTCATTCTCCTTATGCTTGCTGATAAGTCTGGTCTGCTGACCCTCCACGGCACATGTGGAATCAGAACACCTCTTTTCATGGATGGCTGGTTCCAGCCATTGCCATTGTTCATGTGGATTACTACCACAGCTTTATACACTTCTCCTTTTTCATATTTTTATTTCCCTTTAATGTAGTTGCCGTACAGTTGACAGAGTAGTCTTTAAAAAAATATAAGCTAGATCACATCATTATCCTGTTTCAAATCCGATTGCTCCCTATTCTTGGCATAAAATTTGCCCTTCATTAAGGTCCAGTGCAGTAGGATACACTCTGATCTCAAGGGCTGACCTCTGTCAGGCTGTTCCCATCACATTGGCCTTCTAACCGTGAAGTTCTCATGCTCACTTCCATGAGAAAGTCTTGGTATTTGTGCTGTCTGGAATGTTCTTACTTCATTATAGTAATCATCTTTCTCTTAGCTTTTTGAAGAGCTGGGGATTGAACCCAGGGCATTGCTCATGCTAAGCAAGCTTTCCACCTCTGAGCTATATCCCCAGCCTTCGATCATGCTTAGTTCAGACCTTTGCATGCCTGGTTTCTTCTAATGTTACTATTTTAGAGAGACTTGCTCTCAGATTATACCCAGCTCCTCCCTTAGTCACCTCTGAGCCTTTACTCTTATTTATTTTTTTATAGCACTCTATTATTTGAAATTACCTTGTTTGTTTGTTTATACATTTACTTGTTTATTATCTCTATCCCAAACTAGAGGGTAGGGACCTTCTCTGTTTTTTTTTTTAAATCTCAGGCCCAAAGCAAGGGACCTAGCTGACCTTGTCCTGAAACTTCTGAAAATGAGAGCCAAAATAGATCTTCCTAAGTTGATTTTCTCAGGTATTTTGTTACAGTGACTAAAAGTAAATACAAACATTGAGTATCAACTTTAGAACTGTGCCAGGTACATAGCAGATGCTCTGTAAATATCTGTCGAATGAACAAATGATGGGGTGACGAAATAGGAAAGAAAAAAGGTAATTCATGGGCAACTCCTGAAAATGATCAAGTTGAACTTAAAGTGGTGTTTCAAAATTCTTCAGATGATGACTGAGCCACTTGTGGTCTCTAAAGATACAGAATCAAAGCAGATTTTAAAAATAAGCTTTTATTTTTTCACTTTTCTATTGTGGTAAAATATATATAGCATAACCTTTACTAGCTGAACTATTTTTAATACGAGATTGTTTAGCTTAGAAAGTTAAGTTCCGTGGTATTAAGTATTTTCTTATTGTGTGCACCTATCTCTGCCTCTTGCTTTTGAGTGTGAAGTCTTGTGGTGAACATGACATACTCACAGAGTCAGGACTTTGTATGTGGTTTCTTAGTTGGAGGATGATTTCAGTTATGCCACAGAAGAGTCTGTGTTTCTATTTCCTTATCTCTAAAGGGGCAGAGCCTTTTTATCCCTTCTCTCACAGAGTTATAAGCATCCAAAAGGAGATTGAGGCAAACCTGGGAAATTTAGCAAGACCCTGTCTCAAAATAAAAAGGGCTGAGGATGTGGCTCAGTAGAAGGATCTATAGAGAAGGAAACAAAATATGGGGTTTCTGGAGTGGTGTGGCTAGTGAGGATCACAGCACCACTTAACAAAGATAGGCTTCCTTTCTCCTCACTTTCTATGCTATGATATTGCGCTCCTTGAATTGGAGGTCTCTAACTTTAAGAAGAGATCAACTTTGCCAGAAAGATGTTCTCCTTCCAAGGCTAATGCAAGGTTTTCTTTCTTCCTTTCTTCCCACCCCCACCCTTTCTTTCTTTCTCCACGGATTGAATCTAAGGGCACTTAATCACTCAGCTACGTCCCCACCCCTTTTTATTTTCCATTTTGAGACAGGATCTCACTATGTTGCTTAGGGTCTCACTATGTTGCTGAGGCTGGCCTTGAACTTACAATCCTCCTGTTTCAGCCTCCTGAGTCACTGGGAGTACAGATGTGCACCACTGTGCCCTGCTCTGATGTGAGTTTTGAGAAGATGGCTTTTCATGTTCTAGGAATGAATTAATTAGGTACTTGCCATGTGCTTAAAGAGTAAGACCTTCACTCTATGTTAAAGTATGGTTTTCAGTTCACAGGCCTATGGCAACTAGGACAAGGAGAATTTCAATCAGGTTATAATGACTGAAGAAATGGAAAAACAGTATGTATGAGAAGTTAAATGTGATTGTTTAGCTTAGAAATTAAGTTCAGCGTTTAAGAATCCCATTTTTTTTTCAATATGTGGAAAGTGCTTAAATAGATGGTAACCACATTGTGCTTTCCTAACTCAGTTGTTAAATCCTAGCATTGCTAAATGAGGGGTCTACATTATGTGTTATCTGAGACTAGCCTGAATCAGATGTCATGTCTGGATTGGAAATGACAGGACTGAGGTTTGCAGACTTTCTAACCATGTCTGTGTCTGCTTTCTATTTTGCAGACTACACATAAGGCCTTACTAGTCAGATTCCACTACTGTGTCTACTGACTGATTGCAGACACTGTTCTCCATCTGGCTTAGTGGTGGGGAGCAAGGACTCTAGTACAGTTACAGACTCAGCTTTGAACCCACTTGTTAGTTTTGTGCCTTGAGCAAGTTATTTCATGTGACCAAACTCCTGTTTTTTTCTTCTTTTTGCATCTTTACAATAGGGACAATAATGTCCTGCTTAATAGAGCTGTGCTAGGGCCTGAAGGAGACATGTGCACAAAGGTGATATCCATGTAGTTTGCAAGCACTTAGGGATGCTTGGTGGCTCTTGGCAGGGAGGCTGTGTGGCCTTCCCAGTGTCCTGTCTTCTAGGACCTGTCATGTGCTGAGACTCTTAGACAAAAAGAGGCAAGTAACACTCAGATCTTCTTAGACTCTCAGCCTTGAAGATCTGATTGTTACTTACCTCTTGTTGTCCTCTTAGCTTCTCAGGACCCCCTGTTTTACACTTACATCCTTCCTTGGCTCAGCAAGACTCAGAGGGTTGTTAATATGATTATTGCTTAGTATAATTCACTGGAAGGCGTGAATATGAGGTTTTTTCTTCCCCCTTTTAGGATGTTATTTGCATTTTCAATGGAAGAATCTCTAAACCAAACAAATTTCTCATTTTGTGAGATGTAGTCAGGTATTCGTTAATTCAGGAAATATTTATTTAGCTCCTATGAACCTTGCCTAGTGCTATGGCAGGCTTCAGGTAATAATAATAATAATAATAATAATAATAATAATAGACAAAACAAAACAAAGAATACCTATCTTCAATTGGGGACAGATGAGGCCATAAATAATTGTGAAAAGGGTGAATAGGTGCCAAGTTTGGATAAATGTGAATTCATTCAAAAAATGTTTTTGAGTGGTTATCATACAACAGGTGTTGTTCTAGGAATTGAAGGTTACTAAAGTCTGTGAATTCCTGCTTTCTGGTGTGGGTGTATGTGGACCAGGGGTTAAACCTGGAGAAAGGGAAGGATTAGGATGGACATGCCTGTGGGCCAAGTTGGTAAGGAAGGTATCAGACAGAGGGCCCAGCATGAAGGCTTTTTTGGGGGGACCTGGGAGTAGGGATTAGAAGAAGATTAATTATATTTTGAATATATAGTTTGAAAAGGTGATAATTTAATGAAAAGATAAATTTTTTATGATTTATAAAAACTCTTACAAAATGGCATAACAACATTATAGAAGAAAAAAAGATTCTCCTTCAATTTCATCAGTCTAAACCTGAACTATTTACTTAGTTTTGTGAACCCTTTTTTATTTACCTACATATTTTGCCATTTTGTCACTTGGATGACAAGTAACATTCCATTTAGAAGTTATACATTCTTGTTTTTTACATATTTGATTCCTTCTAAACTTTTTACTAATGTGACAAACATCTTGCATTATAAATATTTCTACACTTGATCTTAGCTGATTACTATTTTTAATGGATTTTTATCTTTAAAATGTGGTTGATAGTTTTTTTTAAAATAGCATTTTAAGTTTCTTGAAGCATATTACTATATTTAAGTCAGTTTTCACTAAATTTGGTATTATGTGGAATCTTTAGTTTTATGCACCTTTACATATTAGATATGAACTTTTAGAAGTTCAATTGGTGAGATTCACAATTTTAGAAACTTTAATTGCTGGAAAATATTACCTTATTACTTTACTAATTATTTCTTTGATATGAGTCTTACTAACGTGGTTTTAATTATAGTCCTATTCACTTTTTAAATTCTTTGTGTTTTTAAATTGTTTCCTGTATTTGAACCATTTAAAAGTTGGAAAGTGACTATTAGTCTTTGAGGAAAGAAGTGTTTTCCTTGTGTCTAAGTCGCATCAGGGCAAGAAACCACACCCATCAGTCCAAATATCTAAGAAATTAGAAAGTCCCTAGACCCTAAGTTCTATTACTCATCAAAATGTTGTATTAGTAAGTTCTTTTGTATGTGTACCTGAATACAAATGTGGTTAATTGGAATTGCAGATAATGGATCTATTGATTATTCAGCACTAAGCTATCTTTTGAATATATGCAGAAAATTATACTCAGAACAGTATTAGTTAAAAGTGATTAGAGAATACCCATGTTTACATCAGTGGAAGTAGATACTACCTGGCCAGTTAACTATGAACTGGTTTTTATTTTTATTATTTGGATCAAGTGTGTTAGTTTCCTGAATCTCTAGCTCATAATTCATTTGTAAATTGTGGTTTCAGAGCTGCTTTAAATTGTCATAAAAAAACTGTAAATTAAACAAAAATCAGGCAAAATATCCAGAAAAATGTTGGTTCAAAATAATAAAGGCATTTACTTTAAATATTTATTAAAATAGTAATATAACAGATGTCAGCTACATGAGTTCTGTTATACTCTGTGGCTTTTTGGTCACTCTAACGGATAGCATCATGCTTTTGCTTACTGAAATTCATAGAGAGGAAGGGAGGGGTGGCACATGGCTGGGGCAGGGCGATTTCCTGTTTGCAGTTCCTTCCTTTTATAGATTGATAGGCAAGAACCCCTTTGTGATATTGCCTGGAAGTGGGCCAGACAATCTTTTATTTCTGTAAGCTTATATTTTTTGGTGGCTTTTAAACAAGTCAGGTTCCTGAAAATTATACAACATTTTAATTTCATGCTACTTGAGACTGGGAGTTCTGCTAGTTTTCTGTACCCAGGTAGTGCAATGCTATCTTAGCCAACTCTCCCTGTCATTTTAACTGTGGGCTGGAAAAATTATCTGTTTGCTTTTCATTTATGGAAGGTTTGTTTCTCAATTTACACTGCATATGTCTTTTCAGTACCTTTTCCTTTTCTTTTTTGGCATCCTGATGACAAGGGTTCTGTGTGCTTGAGTAAGTTCTCCAATTTATATACACACGCACAGCTACACACCCACACACAAACATGCACACGTATTAAGTACTATATATTTAGTATTGACATATTGTGTGTGCTTATAGTAATTTAAATTACTATAGTAATTTACTCACACATTTATGAATTTCAGTAGCCTTGGAATGACATGCACTTTTTATGTGAAAAGTTGTGTCCATTTGTTTCATTTAATACTGAATTGAGAGGGTATACCTTTTTAGTGCTTGAAATTACTTATTTTCTTATTTATTTTCTTTCTAAAGGAAGGAACTTTGTCTTATTCTCTTCTCCACCACAGCTGCAGCATCTGGAAAAGTGTCAGACACATCCTAAATACTCAATAAGTGTTTGAAGAACAAATAACTAAATGTTTAATGGATAAATAAATCTTAGTTGGTTATCTTTCACTGTTTTAGAAGTTTAATATAGAGTAATTTAAAAGCTGGAATGCTTAATAATAAATTATGAAGTCAGTACTAATTGTAAAAATAACAGAATCATCGTGTTTGAGGCATTTATTTTTTTAGAAGTTACTGAGTAAAATGAACTATCTTATACAGAACTTAAATGGATTTGTTGATAATGCAACATTTGAGATTAGTATGACAAATGATAGTCTTTAAATTTTAGCCTCAGCATTGTTGTTTCTCAATAGGTGAAAATCCTTTTTCATACATATAAATAGTTGCTAACAAATCTCTGTAATTTTTTAAAGCTGTCTTTGAAACCTTAAGATAATTTTCAGTAAGAAGTAATTTGAATGTTCAGAAGAGGAATACTAGAAAAATTTTAATCAGAGTCAAGTCTTCAAAAATTTAGCAGCATGCATTCATTATGGGGGGAAAAAAAGGAAGGAAAGAGGTACTCGAAGCCCTGAAGTCATTTTCCATTATCAGAATGTGACTTTAAATGCATTTGCCATGCCTCAGATGAAATCATATCCTGTACATGTCTACCTGGTTTTCACCTGGCATTTACCTGTATGTGAGCCTTTGCTGTTCAGTCTTATACGGAAACCTGGATGGAGCAGGCTCAGATTCTCTGCAGAGTTACAGCTATCCTAATCAAGGAGATGTTCTACAATATATACAGAGGTTGGAGATACTGTTTCCCAGTTTTATGCAAAATGAGGTTATTGACTACCCAGTGATTATATATTGGTAAAATTTGTTACTGAATGCATTTGATTGTGCTTATTCTTTTAATTTACAAATAAACTTATGAGAATTAAATAAAATAGACCTACTTTAACAGAACTACTGAAATATGTCCACAGGAAACTCAGTAGGAAGAAGAACCTTGCTCCAGTTTTGCTTTTTTGTGTTTCAGTTGGTGAATTTGTTCAAGGTCAAATTCAGTTAGAAAGAGTAGAACTCAGATCCCAGGTTCATCCAGTAAAAGCACATAACTGAGCAAGGGCAATCTTGGGATAATACTCTGTGTTTAAACCATTAATAGTCTACAGAAGATTAAAAATAGAATATAACATAGAAGGGTTGACTTTTCCAGTTTTAAAGCAGTACTGTGGTGTTTCAGATACCCTAGTGACACAGCTTCTTTTCCAGGTAACATTGGAGCTTTGATTCTGGCTAGTGGGGCTCACACCCCAAATACCTTTGTGTATCAACTAGGTGCAATGGTAGCTCTTTTTGTGTTTGCTTTGGGGATGTTGGTAGATGTCTTAGGGTAGGTCTAAGTATAAGGAGTGATGGAGAAATAGGAGAATCAAGGACTGCCATGGAGTGGTCTGGGCTAGTATTGTCTCAGGATAACTTTTTCCAAGATTTTTTCCCTTTATAATCCACCACGGGAAACATTTTGCATCACAGCTCTGTATGCATGCCCTTTTCACATATATAATTAAAAAAAAGGTTATAAGAATTTTTTTTCCTTTACAGTGTGTGAAGCATACTCATAATTCATCTTCTGTTGTATTTTATTTTTTAAGTTGTCTTTATCCATTAAATTAATTTGGCTACTCACTAATGGATTATGACCTACACTTTACAAAACATAGTCATTGGATAATCTACTTACTGTGCTTAGATCTGAAAGGTATTTACATGTTATTTTTTGGCATTGATTTTGGTCCACAATACTCAGGCAATTGTGTGACCCATCTAGGTTAGTCTATGATTAATTTGATTAAGAAAAACTGAAACTGTTCTGAACTCCTCTGAGGCTCCTATCGCCAAATGTCAAAATGTGTAAATGGCTCCAGATGGTTTTTATTCAGTTGAGACTTGATTTTAAGGGCTCAAATAGTAGTATTTATCTTTTCATATTTCACTCTCATTTGAATCACTATGTTACACTAAAACTCTCATTGCTCTTCCCTTCTTCCTGGCAGCCAAAAAATCTGCATTTATTCAGTTGGGGACAGACTTGAATTTTTAGATGAGAAAAACCTGTACATGGGTTAGCACTGGGTTCCTGAGGAGGCAGCCTGCGTCCGACTTACTGGGTCTCTCCTATTAGTGCCTCATTGGGCTCAATTTCTAAGTTTGTGCTAATAAATTACGTAATGCCCTATTCACTTTGCAACATCTCATTTTATATCTTAAGGTTTAAAAGTGGTTTTTGATTGCATAATTTGAATCTATGTAAATTTTATTTCAAGAAAGTTTTTTTCTGTTTGATATGGTGAGTAAAATCATATCTTTTCTCTCTCTGTGGGAAGTGAACTAAATCATTAAAAAAACCCCCTCCAATGTACTTTCCGAAATTTTAAATAAAGGAGAAACTAATTGCAAATTCTGTTGAGGTTGAAAATAGCATGTAGCATGGAAGGGTTGAGTTATGAACATGGAAGACATGTGTTCAGTTATTCCTAAGATTTGTAGTGCTCAAAATATGGTTGTCATGCTAATAAACTCACCCTGTGTGTCCATGTAAACTACTAGGCTCCCCTGCTAATGCCACTCTGTCTCTGAGTCTTTCTTAATTTTCTTTCTCATTGTGCCTCTGCCTTGGCTTTGCTTGCCTTGTGCCTATCTTCCCCAGGTCCCCATGACAAATGCTGGTAGGACTTTTGAATTTTCATTAAGGAAAAAGCCAGGGTTGTGGTTAGACTGCAAAGTCATGGTTAATAAAAGTAAATAGCAGGGCTGGGAAGGTATAACCTTGAAGAAATATTTAAGAGTCACTGCAGTACCTCACAGAATTATTTAATATAGGGAGTAACATTTGTGGTTATGGTTTCAAACTAATGAGCAGCTAGGCAAGGCTTTCCATGTGAATATACATACTGTAGGATGAATCAGGCATAATTTTTTTGAGAGTGGGTGTATGAGTCATTTAGTGGGCTGGCTTTGGGAAATTTTATTCAATTAAGAAAAGTTATCCTCCTTTCAGGTAAACTTTTCTTGGTGTTTTCTATTTGCCTCACTTCTACCCTCTAGATAGTCACTTTGTCATTTCCTTATTCCCTGACCCAGAACAAGGCTTGATTATAGCTTTTCTCACCTTGTCTTACAATTTACTGTGCATACTAGAATGCACTACAATGAACTCCTTGCAGTTACTTGCTTTGCAGTCTCTCCCCTACTAGAATAAGCTCCTTGAATAAAGATGACTCTTACTCATATTTATATCCATAGTCCCCAACATAGCATCTACCTCTGCTGTTTTAATGAATAAAGGAATGAATGAGATAGGAAATCTCATTGGAGAGAATTCAGATTCGCAATGGTGACTGATCTTGTATTAATAGCATGTAAGAAGTGATGCATATGGACTCCAAGTTCAAAATCTTCATCATGCATGATTTTATCCACAATTTTAATTTCTGCAGTTTAGTTACCCCCAGTTAATTGTGGTCTGAAACTATTAAGTGAAAAAATTCTAGAGATACAACATTCATAAGCTTTAAATTGCACACCATGCTAAGTAGTGTCATGAAATTGTGTACCAACTGGCTCCATCCCACCAGAGATGTGACTCATGCCTTTATATCGTGTATACACAGTGTATATGCTACTCTCCTGGTTGTTACTCATTAGCTATCTTGGTTGTCAGATCCACTGTTGCTGTATCTCTGTGATTTTGTTTATGTAACCCTTACCTAGAAGCTTAATGCTGTGGCATAGTGTCTATACCATTCACCTCACTTCATCAATCACATAGGCTTTGTATGTTACGTAATCATAATAAGAAGGGTGGGTACAGTGTAATATTTTGAGAGGGAGGGAGGGTAGGAAAGAAAGAGAGAGAAAGTAAGGGGATACAGTCACATAAATTTTATTACAATATATTGTTATAATTATTCTATTTTATTATTGTTTTTTGTTATTAATCTTTTTAAAATTCCTTTTACCTTTATTTTATTTATTTAGTTTTATGTGGTGCTGAGGATTGAACCCAGTGCCTCATGCATGCTAGGCGAGCACTCTACCACTGAGCTATTAAGCTATTAAGTTATGAATCTTATGTGTCTAATTCATAAATGCAACTTTTATCATAAGTATGTATAGGAAAAAAAACAGTGTATGTAGTGTTTAATTCTGTCCATGGTTTCAGGCATCCCCTAGATGTCATAGAAAGTATTTACTGTGTATAAGAGGGGACCTCTACTTTTATCCCAAGGTCTTGCCCTTGACCACTATCACCCAATCTTAGCTGCAATACTTTTGATTTGAAATCATCTGCTTGATAAGCATGTGGGAATGGATCCATCCTGTATGCAGAATTTAGGCATATGTTAATAGCATTGCAGGGTGTTGTCTGTTTTAGAATTGGGATACTTAAATCCCATTAGTTTGAATATGGCAAAGTATTTAGGTCCTCTTCAGAAATGAATGAGTTTTTGAGAAAATTCCCAGTATCTGTGAGTTGTAGTTTTGGCAGCAAGCTACATGTTTTATCCACAGCCAACTTTTAAGTTTGTGGTTTTTTGTTTTTCCTAAAGACACATCTGTGAAATATAATGGAAATAGTGATGAAATGGGGTTAAAATTTTGAAAGCTTCTAAAATCACTCTCCCTCCTCATCTCAAAGCTGGATGTACGAATTAAAAAAAAAAAGCTTTTAAGATATTGGTATTGGACTGGTGCCATGATTAGCACATAGTTAAAAAATTAGATATTAGATTTTTTTATATGCATATTTACTGATGAAAATATCTTACTTATGAATTTAAGGAAGAGGAAACCAGATTTAACTTGTTTTAAGATCTATTACCATTAAAATTTTGAGATTTTTACCAAGAACATGGACTACAGGATTCCCTTTATTAACTCCATGTTATTCCCCACCCCTTAAAAAAAAAAAAAAAAAGCATTGGTCTACTTAGATCTCAGGTAAAGTACAATAACGAAGCTTTTGGAGCTTTGTCCCCTCTAGTATTCATATATGGACCTATGAAAGTTATGTATAATTCATTCTACCTTCCTATTCCCATTTCCCCTCCCTTCTCTTCATTTCCCTTTGTTTAACCCAATGAACTTCTATTCTTCCCTCCCTCTCTTTTTGTTTGTGAGCATCTGCATACCAGAAAGAACATTTGGCCTTTGTTTTTATGGGATTGGCTTATTTCACTTAGCATGATAGTTTCCAGTTCCATCCATTTACTGGCAAATGCCATGATTTCATTATTCTTTATGACTATTATGGCTGAGTAATATTCCATTGTGTATATATACCACATTTTCTTTATCCATTTATATGTTGAAGGGTATCTAGATTGGTTCCATAGCTTAACTATTGTGAATTGAGCTACTGTAAACATTGATGTGACTGTGTCACTGTTGCATGTTGATTTTAAGTCCTTTGAGTATAAACCCAGGAGTAGGATAACTGGGTCAAATGGTGGTTTCATTTCAAGGTTTCTGAGGAATCTCCATACTGCTTTCCAGAGTGATTGCATCAATTTGCAGTCCCACCAGCAATGTATGAATGTACCCTTCCCTCCACATCTAATATTTATTATTATTTGTATTCTTGGTAACTATCATTCAGATTAGAGTGAGATGGAATCTCAGTGTAGTTTTGATTTGCATTTCTCTAATTGCTAGAGATGTTGAACACTTTTTCATATATTTGTTGACTGATTGTAATTCTTCTTCTGTGAAGTGCCTGTTCAGTTTCTTTGCCCATTTATTGATTGGGTTATTAGTGTTTTTGGTGTTAAGTTTTTGAGTTCTTTAGATATCCTGCAGATTAATGCTCTATCTGAGGTGCAGGTGGCAAAGATAATTTTTCCCATTCTGTAGGCTCTCTCTTCACATTCTTGATTGTTTCCTTTGCTGTGAAGAAGCTTTTTAGTTTGATATTATCCATTTATTGATTCTTGATTTTACTTCTTGTGCTTTAGAAGTCTTGTTGAGAAAATTGATTCCAAAACCAACATGATGAAAAGTTGGACATACATTTTTTTTTTTCTAATAGGCACAGGGTTTCTGGTCTAATGCATACGTAGGTCCTTGATCCACTTTGAATTGAGTGTTGTGCAGGGTGAGAGATAGGGGTTTAATTTCATTTTGCTACATATGGATTTCCAGTTTTTCCAGCACCATTTGTTGAAGAGGTTATCTTTTCTCCAATGTATGTTTATGGATCCTTTGTCTAATATGAGAAAACTGTATTTATGTGGGTTTGTCTCTGTGTCTTCTATTCTCTTCCATTGGTCTTCATGTCTGTTTTGGTGTCAATAGCATGCCATTTTTGTTACTATAGCTTTGTAGTATAATTTAACGTCTGGTATTGTGATGCCTCCTGCTTTACTTTTCTTCCTAAGGATTCTTTGGCTATTTTTTTCCCCAAACAAATTTTGTGACTGTTTTTTTCACAAAAAAATTCTATGATTTCTATGAAGAACATCATCATCACTAAAACTTAATAAGGAATTTTCCTAGGACCAGGAGACTCAGAATAAAACACTTGTCATAGGAGGCAGCACTGGGAGGGATAAACAGCCTGTATTGTTGGCATTCCTCCCTCTCCTTCTCACCCTCTGCCATAGCAGCCCCCAGCTTACTTACACACCCATGGTCCAAGCAAACACTGTGGTGTGAAATGACCATCACCTCTCTTATCTGCCACTCCTTGTCATCCCTGTGTACCCCTCCCTCTCCGTTTGTGCCTACTCCTTCCTTCCACCACTTTTCTCCTCCTTCTCTTCTGACCACTTCTCCTATCGTCTTTGTTTTTTTCTTTCTTCTTCCTCCTTCTTCATCAGATAACACATAGAATCACAGTATTATGATAACTGGAGTATTAATGGCTTGTAACTGTCTCTGAGTTACTCAACCTTAAAATTTAATAGTGAGTTTTCAGGTGGCTTAATCAGAAGGGAGAAGTAGGTGCTATAGCCTTCCCTCTTTCATGAAGCTCTTCATTCATTTTAGTGGGAAATTACCTTTCTCCTGTCCTGTCTGGTTCATTTGTTCATTCTTTCTTTGAATAAATATTTATTGAACATCTGTGCCAGACACTCTTTGGGGCTCTAAGTATATAGCAGTGACCAAGAAAGGTCTCTGTCCTCTCAGAGCTTTGTAATTTGCTGGAAGCAAGCGAAGAAAGTAAGGGATGGTGACAGTGGCTAGTTGAGCTGTGCTGGTGACTGGTTGGCTACTTCAGATTCAGGGAAAAGGCCTCTTTGAGGTTTTGACAGGTAAGATGATAAAGAGGAACAAGGCTTTAGGGTGCAATGAGTAGAGTGACTAAGGAACCAAGATGAAGCCCAGGTAGCTGAAGCACAGAGTCAGAGGGTGGTGCAGGGAATGAGGGTTGAGGTGTCTGCTGGGCAGGTATGTGAGAGTTATTTAGATTCTATTCTCCATGACCCAGCAAGCTGTTAGGGTTGGAATGACCTGACTTATACTTAGAAAGACTTGTTAACTTAACTTTTAGACCCCTGCTTAAGGCTGTCCATGATACAGTTACCTCCATGGTTCAATTTTTTTTCTTGTGGTGAACTACAAAGTCTTGATGGTTTGATGATTATGTATTTATTTTATTGGGTGAGGTCTGGGAATTTCTTTCTTTCTTTCTTTCTGTGCTGGGGATTAAACTCAGGGCCTTGTGCATGCAAGGCAAGCAAGCACTCTACCAACTGAGCTCTATCCCCAGGCCTGTATTTATTTTATTGGTGGTTCGATTATTTAGATGGTCTGTTTTCCCTGTTGTCCTCATTTTTATGTCCCTAAAATATAACTCAGTGTCTCTAAGTTGACACTTACACAACTGGGGTTATAAAGGATGTCAGCAAAGCCTGTTGACATTCTATTGGAATTTAATTAATAAAAAGTATAGACCTTCCTTATATCAATTCTTTCTCTCTTTCTCTATTTATTTATTTATTTATTTTTTTGGTACGGGGGATTGAACCCAGGTCCACTTTACCACTGAGCTACATTCCCAGCTCTTTTTATTTTTATTTTTAGACAGAGTCTCACTAAGTTGCTGAGGCTGGCTTTGAACTTGTCATCCTCTTTCTTCAACCTGAGCTGCTGGGATTACAGGCTTGTTCCACTGTGCCTGGCTCAACTTTCTCTCTCTCTCCTCTCTCTCTCTCTTTTTGAACATTCAACACAATCATTATTCAACTGTTTCCTAAAGTTAAGGGAAGAATATTTTTTTATAGTTTTGTGATATTATTTAGCCTTCTCATTTATATAAGGATACATTGGTCCTTTACTATAATTATGTTTCAGAAATATGCATAGACCAGACCTCACATTTGGTAAATTAGAATCTTAGGGAGGAGAGGCTAGAATATCTATATCTTAAAATGGGTTCAAAGGCTTTTCTGGAGAGTGCTTAGAGTCAGGACCCCCTGGACGTTAGGAACATAATGACGTTTCTTGGTTTTATCCATGGTGTCTGGTATCAATAACTCTTTCAATGGAGGAATGAATTATCTGCACGTAGAACTGTGGAAAATTCTCTGCTTTTCTTCTTCTGCTTTCTCCTTACCCTTCCTCATTTTCCTTGCTTCTAGTGAGCCTGCTGTACAAGACTTACTGCTGATCAGAGGTGCAGGTGAGAAATTGCTGACCAGGGTCAAAGGGGTTTAGTTTTCTGGAAGGAGGGACGGTTACTCACAGTAGTGAACCAGAAGGGGAAGGAAATTCCTGGTGGCTGCAGGGGAGGGCATGGTTGTTGTGTATGCAGTAGATCTGTTGGTGGGTTAAAGTGATTTCTATCTGAGTTGGAGTTGCTATCACTTGCTTCAGTTCTATTGTTTGTGGGAATTAGTAAGCTAAGGTATTCAGGGAACATGGTTACTTAAAAAAAATCTGCACATTTAAGAATGATTAATTCTGTTATCTTTCTGAAGGACAATCTTGTCAGATGGCATTTGTTTGAACAGTTCAGGCTAATGCACAGAAAAACCGCCACAGAATACTTTCAGCAAATACCTGAACTGCTGAACAAAGCTCTTGTTTCTCCTGTATTCTCTAAGCAACAATTCTTTTGTAAATACTAGAAGAGAACAGCCAGTTCCTGTTTGTGCTTATTGCTAGTTTTCTGTTCTTGAGTAAGTTCAAAGAATAGGAGCTTACAAGTTACCTTGCGATTCCAGATCTGAGAGTTAGTTCACATGCTGTGTGGCTCGTTGAAGTTTGTGTAATATCTTACCTACAAACTTATAAATATTTAAAAAATCTTAAATAAGAAATATATTTGAAAGATTTTTTTTTTTTTAAATCTTAATTTTTAAACAATTTTACTTAAAATCCCTCAGGGCATGCTCTGGTTAGTAGAACGAAAACATGGGGTTGCCTGGCCTGCCTCTGTCCCTCCTCAATGGACATTGCAGGGTGCCCTTAGTTGCCGTAGGTGAAGGGGACACAATCTGCCCTTGCTGGGTCCATCCCTGTTCAATAGTCTTCCTCTTCATAGGCTCAGAAAACTTTTCACCTTTCTTGTTCTCTCTCTCTCTCTCTCTTTTTTTTTTATCATTATTTTCCTTAGGGCAAGAAAATCTTCTTTCTCCTATGTTTGGTTTGCCTCCCACTGCATCAGATTTGAGATCATTCCTAATCATAATACCAAAAATTGAGGAAATTTTTGCATTTTGAAGTGGGATTAGCAATAATAAAGTATTTATCAAAACATTTGAAATAGGGTCATTGAAAGCATATTCATTGATTTCCCCCTGTTTTTCTACTCTAATCTTTCTTCAAGTATTAGCACTGAGGGGAGAGGTTTAAAAAAGACAACATACTTTAATGTTTTTAGTTTTAGTGTATAGTTTTAAAAATAATGTTTTCCACTGCATTTTATTTTAGATGTCTAGCCTAGGAAATTAACAATCTTAAAATTTTCTTTTTTGGTAAAATATTTCCAGATTTTGAAATGTTAACCCTACTAATATATGTTCCAACTACAATTCATTTGCAGGTTAAGGACTTTCATAGTTGATAATAGATGTTAAGGAAATTTAAACATTGTCTCATGATTATAGTGGATCTGTCACAGGTGTCATAAATAAAGTTATGTGTTTTTTTTTTTTTTGCCTTTTAAATATGATTTAAATGTGATCAAATTCAAGTCTTGGTTTAAAAAACACATTTTTTCTCACTTAAAGAAAGAACCTGAGGGGCTGGGGTTGTAGCTTAGTGGTGGAGCACTTGCGTAGGCACTGAGTTTGATCCTTAGCACCACATAAAAATTAATAAAGGCATTGTGTCCATCTACAACTAAAAAGAAAGAAAGAAAGAAAACTTGATTTGAAAGTTTTTATGAACCAGAACTTCTACTTTTTCTAGAAGGAAACAGTGAAACTCAGCTGCAGGAGTTTTTAACATGAAGCCATTCAGTTTGAGAGTGTGTATTATTCAAGTGATATTCTGGAGCGAGTCCGTTTTTTGTGTTTTATACAGAGACTACCTTCTGATGTTGAATGATAGGCTTCTGTTTACCTCCATCTTTTAACATAGTAGCTTTGTGCTCACCTGTGTGAGATTAAGGACTCAGGTCTTGAGACATTTTCTCCTTTGCCCCCTTAACGGGTCCTTGTAGACTTCTGTGTGTTGAGACCACTGGCTTGTGTGTCTTTGATCTGCTTAATGAGGAGTTGACATGAAGCAGTCAGTCAGTGATATCTGTTGAACCTGAGCTCAACTCAGACAGACGGAGGTCACAGTGTCACTGTGTCAACTAACAAGTGGTATGTATTTGTCCCATCTGTGTCAGTTCTAGAAACACGTCTTTTCAGGTTTATTATGAAAATTCTAGTTCCCATCAATTAGATGGGATGAGCCACATGGCTAATGTTTTCTGCAGTGCTCCTAACTTGCCCATCAAAGAGCTCCCACTGGTGTCACTCTGATTACGCTCAGGAGAGGGTGGAGAGTGTATTTTTATTCCCAGTGAATTCTCAGACAAATAGAATAAAGTCAGCTGCTTGTCTATCAGATCGCATCTTAAAATTAAAATGTAAAGAGATGTCACATAAGAGTATTTCAGAGCAAACATTACCACAAACAAAAAGCACAGTCATTTCTAGACCTTGTTTTCAGAAGGATGACAGATTAAGTATTTTTAGCATAGAAATAAGTGATGGGTGAAGCTGAGGTCAGATTCTGTTGTACTTCTGTAACTAACCTTGCCACCATATTTGCTGAGCAGATACATTGATTGCCTTATACTTTGCTGACCTCATAACTTGTGATTTATTACAGATTTGAAGGACAGGAACAATGATTGGCTTTCTTTTATAGTGTGTTCAACTAGAGTCTGTAAGGGACAAGATATATTCATTCTTATTTTTTTTAAACTTTTTTTTTTTTTAGTTGTAGATGGACCCAATACCTTTATTTTATTTATTTATATTTATGTGGTGCTGAGGATTGAACCTAGTGCCTCACATGTGCTAGACAAGTGCTCTGCCACTGAGCTACAACCCCAGTCCTCTTATTCTGTTTTTTTTTCTTTTTTTAAATATTTTTTTTAGTTGTAGATGGACAAAATACCTTTATTTATTTATTTCTGTGTGGTGTTGAGGATCAAACCCAGTGCCTCACATGTGCTAGGTGAGCGCTCTACCACTGAGTCACAACCCCAGCCCCTCTTATTCTATTTTAATGAAACTATTTAGCATGGTTGATTTAAAGTAGACCGACTGGAATACGGTTGCATTTCTGATTTGTAACCAGATGAATAAGTGACTGTTCAACAAATTGAGTATTTCTGTTATGTAAGCAATTAGAACAAAAATTGAATTGCTTGTACATTTCAGAAAGGTATAACTTTTCCCTATACTTTAAATTATAAAGTTGAACACAGATATTGTTTTCTTAGTTACTGAATATAATGGGAGGAAGTGACTAAGAAGAAAATGTTGCTAAACATAAAAATATTAAACATTTTGTTTGTGCTTGTGTATGACAATTAGGACTTAATGCCATCCTCAGGAAGAAGCAGTTTATAAATTAAATGCCCTGACATTTAAGAAGTCTGAGAACCAAATCTTGGGAGCCAAGGAAGAGACTTTAGAAGTTTTGTTTTTCAGCTTCTTTGCAGGGTTTCTGCCTTATAGTGTGTTTCTGTGGACTTCTGTGGTTCATTCTTTGCAGGTAACTGGTAATTACTTTCCACTCTGAGCTTGGTAATCTTATTCTTTTGTTCATGAGAAGTTCAAATATGGAAAAAAATGAGTACAGTTCTAGTAATATCAGCTCTCCACTGTTTACATGTACTTTACTGGGGAGACAAGGGCCACCTCAGGGATCTTCTGATATTTTGACAGTGGATTTGATAAGGCAAGGGCCAGTGGCATTTATTTTATAGTTGTTGATACTAAGGCACCAAGAGACTTGAAGGCTGTTCGAAGAGGCGAAACTGAGAGTAGGATTAATGTCTGTGCTTCAAAAATCAGAGGGTTTTACAAAATTATGGTCTCTATGTTATGATTTTGCTATATAACAATCACAAGGGAAGTTTATCACCTCCCGTTTTAATGGTGTGACAGTCTTTAGGGCTTAGGTGTGAGAAATATGTAAATCTAGATTCACATGGCTATAAGTGGTGAAAAGAAGAAAAAAATATTTTGGCATCAAAGTTTATCTCCTTTTGTGTTCCATTGCTGTAGAAGAGCTGGATACAGTTCTGAGGACTTGACATGTACTGTTGATTTATTTACTCTTCCCAATAAATGACCTTATGATGTAGTTGGTTTTAGTCCCACTTCACACATAAGGAAACGGACACATACAGAATTAACATCATGCCACTCAGAAGTAAAAAAGCTGCATTTGAATCCAGGCAGGTTGGCTTTAGACCTGGGTACCTAACCATCACACTCTGCTGCCTCAGTCTTTGGATAATTCATTAGTGTTCTCTGGACTATGTCAGGATTCTTCTCATAGAAGTGCCCCGCCACCCCAACCAACTATTTGAGCCATCACTTTTGAGTTTATATTGTGTCAGGCACAGTGTTGAGTCCTCCAAATCTAGAGGAGATAGATTTAGCCTGGAGAGAGACTAAATCAAATAACCATAGAAACAAATGAGTAAGAATTTGAAGAGTGGCAGAGAGCTCTGAGAACATAGTGCAGGGACCAATCTGCCTGCATCAGAGCCCTGGCTTCCTTTTGGGGCAGCCCAAGGAAGAGGAAGAGGTAACCATCTAAGTGCTACCATGATACAAGGCAGGCTGAGGTCTAGTCTGGTCACTTCATGGCCCATTCCCAACCCCCCTGTAGAGCTCTTGGTGCCAATTTCTTTAAGCTCCTTAATCAGGCTGCAAATTCTCCCTATGTCCTCTTATAGGTCCAGGTTCCTGTGCAAATAAGCATTAAGTAAATCAAATACATGTTGATTGAATTACCGTCATCTCTGGTGATTTGGTTCTGTTCTATTTCTTTTTGAATGCCTGTTGTCAGGTGTTGGGAGTGACCAAGGTTAGCTTTAGAACAGACACAGAGGGAGAGTAAATAGCTGGATCAGAGACTATGCCTTGACTATCTAAATACGTCCTGTAAGCAAATACAAATCACATGAGCTAGAGCTTTCATTTTTTTTCATCAGTCTTTTATTGCTTTCTTTTTTAGCACACATCATTGGAGAATTGACTCTACCTAGTCTGATGCTCTCATACAACCGGACTCGCAAAGTTAATTTTACTAGCTCCCTTGGGCAGTATCACTGAAGTGGCAGTGACACATTTTTAAAAATCTCATTCACTACCTATTAATTAAACTGAATTATCCCTCCTTAGTGGATACATTCTCAGTACCTTATGAGTGTAAAGCACTCATTCCCAGAACATGTATTTACTGAGCATGTCTTTGACAGGAAGTATTAAAAAAAACTTATCAAGGTGTGGGGAACTTGGTTACCACCTCTGGGAGCTTTTTAAGAATAAAGGACAATAATCACAACTGAGCTGAGGGGCTTATCAGGAAATAGTTATGAGAGTCTGTGAGGGAGAAAAACAGACTCCACCATGGTCAACTGTGTGATCTTGAGCAACTGATTCTTATGTGGTGCCTGGCGCATAATATTTGCTGTTTAACTTTCTATTTTTATTATTGTCATTATTATGTCTGTTATCACTCTTATGGATAAGAGTCGTCTTCTGGAGTCTGAGGAATAAGGGCAGGGTTTCTGGGTTGGAGAGGAAAGGCCTTGTGGAGGTGGTGGTATTTGAGTTATTGAACTAATAAAATGAAAACTAGAGAACTAGCTAATGAAATGGGAAGAATTTGAATAGGCAGAGGTGGTAAGGAGAGAGTTCTAGGAAGAAGGCCTCAGATGCCAGAGGTATCAAGTATGTTTAGGGAGTGGTAACACGTTCAGACTAGCAGGTAAGGTTCATTTAGGGAAAAACAACAAACTGACCTGGAAGGGTAGACTGAGGTGGTGACTTGGCCAAGGGCTGGTGTTCTGGCTTGGGCTTTTTGAGCAGGACTGAGACTTGGAGAGCCCTCCTCTGGAATTGTATGCATCCCCTGGTATCCTCAGGGAATTAGTTTCAGTCCCCACCCCATATCAAAATCTTTGGATGCTCTTGTATCATATATAAAATGGTGTAGTATATGCATATAACCTAGGCGCATCCTCTCATATACCATAAATCATCTCTACATTACTTATAATACATTTAATGTAAATGCTATGTAAATAGTTGTATTGTTTTAAATTTTTAAAAATTTATTCTATATACTTTTTACTATTGTGCTACTATGTTGTATTGTTATTATTTCTTTTTTGAATGTGCTTGATCTACAGTAGCACAGGTGGATGCAGGGGGCTGACTGTACTGGAGTGGGCGTGGGGAGGAGGCAGAGACTGGTGTTAGTCCTTGAGCCTGGAGATATGAGTTTGAAATAAAGAGTGGACAGTCATGAAAGAAAGGCCAGGTGGAAATTCACCCTGGAGCTCATGAAACCTGTGAGTCAGGGCATTCACTAGCTCAGGCCCTCTCTTTGGAGTGTCCAGTGGTGGCATTTTTGTAAAAATTGAAAAGATATTTGTATCTTCCTTCTCTCCTCAAATGGTATGTTTCAGGGTCCCAAACTTGGATCTCCTCCATAGTTAAAAGAGACTGAGGAGAGAGAACCCATCCTTTGAGTATTGATTTGATGTGTGTGTGGTACAGTGAAGGAGAGGCTGGAGTCAAAGATAAGGTTTGAAAGTTCGTGTCTGGCTGATTGGGAGGAATTACAGATGGGAAAGGGGATTTCAGATGAAGTGAGTGCGCTATACTGTTTCAGACAGGGAAAAAAATGTTTTCTTCTTGTGTTTGCCCACTCCATCCTCAAGTGCCATCTTGAAAGTATGATGATTATAAGTTATATGGGCTGGCAATAGGGCGCAAATGTGACTGCTGATTAATGGACTAAAGCCTAAGGCACATGTCATAGTGACATCTTGGTGATGCCCAATTTTAGTATTCTGTGTGTGCCAAATCTACTCTGAAAGTTTTAAAGAAAGGTTCTCTTTTTTGGTGTGTCCTCTATATTTGGAAAGTTCTACTTAGTTCTTCTCGACATCAAGTTGTAATATCTGTTTTCTGGAAAACTCTGGAAGAACTTGACTCAGAAATGGTTAGGCTCTCATGTGGATTTCCAGTGGCAGTACCTAACTGGGAAGGAATTTTCTCAGCATTTGTTTCCTCTTTTTAAAACAAGTGTAATGTTAAGCAAATCACAGGAAATCAACTGTGAAAATTAAAGAATACTCACTCAGAAGGCCAAGTTGGACCTTTAAGAGTATTTTTATTTTCACAAAATATAAACATAATTAACACAGAGTGGGGGAGTAAATTTCTTTTTAAAATATATTTAAGGTATCAGTGTATGTGTGTGTGTTGGGGGGTACACTTTTGCTGTAAAGCTTTTTTTTTTTTGTGGGGGGGAATAATAGCAACTAAAAACAAAGTTAAAAGCATGGTAAAGTTTAAGGCACATGTCCCTAGGGAAAGACCACTAGTGAATTTATGACTAGAGTCTGATTTCAACTTCTATATTAAGCCATTTATATAAATTGTTGTTTTAAGAATCACTGCTGGCAGATCAGTGAGATTAAATTAGCTGAATAAAGAAGTATAGTTGTCAATTCTAAGATGTCTCTGAAAATCTCATATATTATTTATTAAAGGCTTTAAGGATTTAGTGACCATAGGATTTAGTTTTCAAAATGATTTAGAGTTGCCAGGCGCATTGGCATACACCTGTAATCCCAGGGGCTTGAGAGGCTGAGAAAGAAGGATTGCTAGTTCAAAGCCAGCCTCAGCAACTTAATGAGACCCTAAGCAACTTAGTGAGACCCTGTTTCTAAATAAAATACAAAAATAAAGGAGTGGCTGGGGATGTGGCTCATTGCTAAGTCCCCCTGAGTTTGATCCCCGCTACCAAATGAATAAACTTTATTTTTTAAAGTGAGAAAAAATGATTTAGAAGTATTTGCAAATAAATTATTTGAAGATTTTATTTAATTTGCCATGTTGGTCTGATATTCCTTTATAAAATTAGTACAAGCTTGATATTTGATATATTGTTTGTCAGTGTGTGCTATATATACAAACATTTAAAATTTTAAGTGTTATGTATTTGAGTATTCATTTATGTGTAGATTCAGTGGCAGGTTTTCACTTATTGCAATGATATAAAACACTTCATTAAATTGATTAAGTTAAAAGAACATGTCTGTTCAGAGAGAAATGGTAGTACATGGTGGTATAGGTGATAGAAGCTGGGAAAGTTAATACATGATTAATTGAAGTTTGGGCAACATTAACTTATTGGTAAACAATCTAAATTATTCTGGCTTGAAGTACTGTAATTTTTCTTATGTTGTTAAATAAAAACTTCATATTGTTGATGATCCTGTCTCTTAGGAATCTTGTATTTAAGAAATGGAGTTATTTGCATCCTTGGTACCTGGCAGTAAAGTCTATTAAAAAGAAAAAAAAAAAAACATTCACTTTAATTGGCTGACTCATGTTTAGTTAAAGATAAAAAAAAAATGTCTATGTTAAATGTTATTTTATGGAGGAGGTTTCTAGGCTTTCCTAACCAGGTAGGTAGATTTTATAGAAGTGATGCATATACTGCTTACTAACTTGGTGTGGCAAATCAAGCACTAGTTAGCTGTGCAGGTGGCTTTTGTCAAGTTATATTCATCAAAAGTTTGGAAAAATTCTTCTCATTGGATTTATTTTTATTTTGTGGTACTGGAGATTGAATCTAAGCATGCTCTACCACTGAGTTACATCCTCAACCCTTTTTAATTTTTATTTTGAGACAGTCTTGCCAAGTTGCACAGGCTAGACTTGAATTTGTGATTCTCCTGCATCAGCCTTCCAAGCATCTTGAATGATAGGTGTGTGCCACCACGCCTGGCTCTCTCACTGGGTTTATATATACTAAGAGCAAGTGAGAGGAGTAGACAGTCTTACATAATTTCCCCCTTAGAAGGAGAAAAAGAAAAATCAGAATATTTAGAAGATACTTTGAAAATAGTATTATTCAGAAAATATTTTTAGAAATATTAGAATATCTAGTGACAACTTTTTAAATATTAAATATAGATCTTATTTTTAGAAAAAGGGTATACTTAGCAGTTCATAACGGATTGAGTTGCTTTGCATTAAAAAACAAATTTGAACATATCTGTCCAAAATACAGTGATAGAGAATACAAAATAGAAAGTTTCCCTTTCTACCTCAAATGCTTCCCTAGTCCTATTCCTCAGAGACAACAGTTAATAGTTTGAAGTCACCTAATTTTACAAATCAAGTGTAATGGCATTTAGGAACTTGGAAGCGTTCATTTTTCTTTCTTTTGAGTCAGATACATGTTCAAAAATTCTAACTCCACCATAGAGCAGCAGTGCAAGTTTGGAAAGGTAAACCTTTCTGAGCCCCAGATTCTCTGAATCTGGTAAATGTTACTTTCCTTTTGAGCTTTAATCAGGCCTGTGTTTGTTCTCTTTCTCTCCCTCCTTTCCTCCCTCTCTCTCTCCCTCTCTTTCTCTTTCTCCTAGAAGACATGTCTAAGAAGAGCTGGCATAGGAATACATGCCATATTTTCTCCTGGAAAAATGGGAGTCTGTATTTTAATGACTTAGCATGCATTCATTCGGTAATGCCCTTGTGTATCAGGAAAACATTTTCCCACTCTCCCTAAGTACCTACATTCAGGCTGTAAAAGGTCAACCTGTAACAGATGCCCCGGGATTCTTCCTGGAATTTAAATGGCCTCCTTTGGGTTTCATTTTGCACTTATTAATAATTTAGCACCGGGATAAAAATAAAAACAAAGGCTCTCATCTTACAGTGTGAGAACATGGGTCATGTGTGCTAAGTCATGCAGGTAAGATGAGGAGTGAAACCCTGTGGGGTCATCAATGTAGGGAAGCATTTTACGTGGGCCGGTGACTGTAGAACCTGTGGAACCACTGTCGCAAAATTAAAGGGAATTAATGTAATTGCTCCCAAGGAGGGAAATGTATTTTTGCTTTTCAAAGGTTGATGTATAAGCTTTAATTATCTAATCCAAACACAGAAGGCTTTCTACAAGCAGCTTTCCCTTCTAGCAGCCTAGTCAACTTTCAATTGCTGTAGCACTGCCTTACGACCAACACTGTTATATAACCTACCCATTAGGGTGCAGTGAAATTATGTTGTAATATTGGTTCCTGCAAATGGTCGTGGAAGCTAGGGTTGACTGAAATGGATTTATAATTATTTGAGCTGGAACTAGAGTCGTGATTCTCTATTTGTGGAATCTATGCCACTTGTCTAGATCAGTACTTTTAAGGTTAACTCATTTTCAGTGCTGTTTTTGTTTCATCCTCAATTCACTTAGGTTGGTGTATGCCTTATTAGACCTTCTCTTTATTTGCCAAATGAATATGGATCCTTGTTATTAAAGTTAGATGTACTTCTTTTTATCATTTATTTTAATTTTCTTTAGAGAATTCAGAATTAGAGTGCTTCCTATTCCTGAAATTGTTAATAAGTAAATACATGTGATATATTGTTAGTAGAATAGCTTAAAGCTCAAAGAAGCTTATAAGTACAGAGAAAAAAACCCTACTTTTTAAGTAACTGGGACTCTGCCATTCTTGTAATAGAAATGCATACTGTTTTGATGTTGAGACACATTAAGGAAATAATGCCATTAATTTTTGGTAGAGAGGATTTGGGGAATTAAATTCAAACTATAAATGAGAAGGACCTATGCCCTTGGACCAAAATTAAGACATTAAATTACACTTGGAATAAAATCAAATCCCTCCATGTGTTTTTCACATTCTGGTCATTGCTTGGCTTGTCCTACAGGCCACCCCAGCCCTCCCAAGCTCACAAGCTCTTTCCCACCTCCACCAGCCTTGTCCTTGTCCTTCCCACTGCCTGGGAGATCCTTCCTCCTATCCCTTAGCTCTTCCCAAACCCTCTAGAGCTCCACCTGAGCGCCACTCAGAGACCTCTCCCTGACTGCCATCCATCAACCACCTCTTTTCTGTTCTCTCTCCAGAAACCTGCTTGCTTCTTTTTCAGCACTTAGATTGTTTTTATTTTTGTTAATCATTGTCTTTGCTCCACAATAATGTAAATTCTGCTAATGGAAGAACCAGCAGCCGACACAGTGCCTGCATATGCTATGTAGGCGTACGTCAACTGGGTGGAGGTTGTTTACTAGTTGAAAGAGCTCCTTTTTGTTCCTATCTTTGTTTAAGATTAATTTTCATGCTGTACAGAGGGATTAAGCATCCCTGGAATAAAGGGCCAAGCCATTAAGTTTTCTAACACGCTTAACAAATACCAACCCCCATTTTATTGTGATGTTATTGAACATTTAGAGAGCAACACTGGCTTTCCTCAGAGCAGATAAGAGAACTCAGTAGACATCTTATGGGTATAGTGCTCACTGTGAGATGTATTTCAAAATTTGTCAATCACTGAGTTAATTCATGAGAGATCTTCTATGGGAGACTAGAGGCCTGCTTTTGTCGTTGTTGAGCGCACGGTGTAACAATGGAGGTGTGGGTGTCCCCTGCTATTGTGTCTTCTGGGTGTGCAGAGGTGAACTACCTCTTCCAGAATCTGCTCTCTGCAAAAAGGTCATTAATACTAAGAAGTAGGAATTTTAAATGCATCTCCCAAGAGGACATATTAGATACCCTTTTCAGATTTGTACTCTATTCAGATTAATACTTTGTGTTTTCTCCTATCCATTTAATATGATAAAGATGTATGAAATACTAATTCCTGGGTGGTCCATACCACATCTCAAAATAATTAATTTTCTGAATCATTAAAAAAAAAAAAAAAAAAAAGCCGGGAGCAGTGCCACATGTCTGTAATCCCACAGGCTTGGGAGGCTGAGGCAGGAGGATCACCAGTTCAAAGCTAGCCTCAGAAATTTAGTGAGGCTGTAAGCAACTTAGTGAGACTTTGCATTAAAAAAAAAATAAAGGGCTGAGGATGTGGCTCAGTGGTTAAGAGCCCCTGAGTTCAATCCTCAGTACCAAAACAAACAAACAAAAAAAACAATTTGCCCTCTGTCTCTAACCTTTTACCCATCTTTAAGCCTCAGCTTCAAGCTGAAAAGGAAACTTTGGCACTTTGGTTGCTGTCTAAAGATCAACGTATCATCATGAGGTTTTTCACTTTAAGTGGAAGAAGTGAAATGCAAATTTGGTGAGTAACTAGTTTTGTGTCATTCTTTGGTGTGGTATTCTAAATGTTACTATTTCTCTGTCTTAGGTGATCTATTTAAAGAGGACACCTGAAGAAGCCTACAGAGCACTGCTGTCTGGCTCAAATCCCCCCTATCTTCCATTCAGGTATGACCACTCACAAGACTTGGCTAGACCTGACTAGAGAGCCAGCTGCTTTACAGTTGGGTTGTGGTGCTTTTAAATTGTCTAAGACTGACCAGGATGCTATATGGAAGGAAATGAGGTTGATGGTTTTTTTTTTTTTTTCCCCTCCTCTCTGAGGTCAGATGGTATTTTTATTATTTCTTTTTGCATAATTCCCACTCCCTTGTAGCTAGTAAGAATAAAATGGCTTGTTCCTTTTAGGAGTTTATCTTTTATTTTTATTTTTTTTCCTAGAACACTCTCTATATTCTGACAGTTTTCTTGAAGCACAAAGAGGGCCTAATTTAGGAACTAATAACCGTGTCGAGCTTTGTTTGCTTTTAATAATCTACATTATTGATTCCTCCATTCTTTAATTCCATGAACATCGATTGAGCTGTGACTCATGTCAGGTCCTGAGGATATGGAACAAGGACCTTCCAGGAGCACAGGTTTAGTGGGGACCCTAGATGCCCTGTTTAGTACACACATGGAGTTTGCATCCTCAGGAAGCGTGTCTCTTGTTACAGTGTTGAAAAAGAAAGTTATGTAAGTATCACCTGAAGAAAATTAAAAAAAAATTTAGGGTAAACTTGAACTTGCTTAAAAAGTAGAAGGGGACTGTGGGTATAGCTCAGTGGTAGACCTTGGCTCCCCAGGCCCTGGGTTGAATCTCTAGCATTGATTAAAAAAAAACCCCAAACCCAAATTTAACCAAAATACTACCAAAACAGTAATCTCTGATAGAACTGTGAATTTTAAAAATGATTTTCCCTTTTTGCTTATTTATGTATTGAAACCTATAAGCATATGTACTGCTTTTTATTGTTACTGTTATCATAAGGAGGTATATTTGGGTACCCCAGGGGCCTCTGTGCTGTCTTCCCACTCTGCTGCACATTCAGCGGGTTCTTAGCAAAGGTTTGAGAGAATAAGACACAATCCTTTAAGACCCAAGAGATTCCCACCTGTTTCTGAGACCACAGGAGAGAGAGGGACACAGTTGGGTATGGAGGCAAGGAGGAGGCACCTGGGAGGCAGCC
Organism: Marmota flaviventris; assembly: GCF_047511675.1. Lineage (NCBI taxonomy): Eukaryota > Metazoa > Chordata > Mammalia > Rodentia > Sciuridae > Marmota > Marmota flaviventris. The sequence goes on from NC_092507.1 coordinate 87,856,495, forward strand.
GTAGAGTGCTGTAGGGAGGTCAAGGATGGGGTTCTGAGAGGAGCACACCCTCCAGCCTTTGGAAGAATGAGCCCTTAGCCATTGACGGGAGTCAGGGTCACTCCAGGTGAATTGGGCTGGCATGAACAAATCCTGTAGGCATAGAAAGTACCTTTTTCCTGGGGTTCAGTGATAGCTCCTCTGCCCTAGCTCCCATGAGGGAGGCAAGAGAGGCTGGCAAAAGAAAGAGCACACCTGAAACCCTATTTATTGAGGGGAAGACACTCGAGAAAAGTTCCACCCAAATGAAGCAAGGGATTGGGCTTCAGGGCAGTGTAGCCCAGTCCCATTGGGGGACACCCACTCCCAGAGCTTAATTCCTTGCCTAGTGAAGGTGAGGTCCACCTGCTTTCAGGCTGCAAGCGGAAGCCAGTTCCACACCTCCATCACCCAAGGCTAAGGGTACCATGCTCAGCTCCTGTTCATGGCGACTCCCGATAGAAGGGCAGAGAAACCGTGATGGCTTATGTATAGGAGAGTGTTAAGGAAACTTAGAGGTTTTTTTTTTCCCTCCTGTCATTTGAAAGCACTTTGTGAAATACAGTTCTATTTTGTTAGAAAAGAAAATAATGATAATACTAATAATTCTACTTCAGTTCTAAGCAAAGTAGTTAAGAATATATGCTTTGGAGGTAGGGATGCTGGGTTTGAAGCTTCAATTTACTTCTCATTATTTATAGTAAGTGTAAGTGGCTTGGGCAAATTGTCTTCTCTGAGACTTAGTTTCCTGATCTGTAAAATGGCTACTGGGCTATTCAAGGATTAAATGAGCTAATGTATTTATCCCTGTGCCTAGTGTAATATTCTCTGTGTGTGTGTGTGTGTGTGGGGTGTACTGGGGACTGAACCCAGGATATTTTACCACTGAACTACACCCCCAGTCCTCTTTATCTTTCATTTTGAGACAGGATCTTGCTAAGTTGCTGAGGCTGGCCTTAGTCTTATGATCCCCCTGTCTCAGCCTCCCAAGTCACTGTGATTACAGGCACCACACCTTGCTATTGCTTAAAATTGTTTAAAAAAGGGGATCTGAAGGCTTTTGAAGGTGTGGTTGGTATGTTCAGATGTACTATTTACTGCAATGCCTATGTACCCATTTGTGCTATAATTTTAGAGTCTTTTGATAAAGGCTATCATCAATATATTAACTGTGCTCTTCAAGATTATTTATTTCTCAGACATTTATTTGAGTAGTCACTTCTGTAAAGCCTTTTCTCATTTATCTGAAGAAGCTTGGCCGGTCCTTTACCTATAATTCCCTTTTATGTTTTATGTATTACAATACTACACATAACACTAAAGCCTACATTCTGTACCATAATTATTTGTTTGCATAGCTGACTCTTCGCTGGAATTGAGTTCTTTTCCATTTGTGTCCAAAGAGAATAAAATAAGTACATTATTCCTTCTATGCCAGTCACTGTGATACTCCTTTGGATCTAAAGATGATTAGGATACCTTCATACTTACTGCAGGGGAAGTCGTAGAAAGTACGAGTATGCAAAACAATTACAGGGTTTTACTAGGGTTAGGAGATAGGTGTGATGGGTATACTAAAAAGTAAGGTGTAACTTTGGATCTGGGGGTTAGGACCCACAGAACACTTTCATGGAAATAAGCATAACCATTGGGTGCTATAACTTTTTGTTCATGTGGCATATACTTTGCATAACCATCCAAGTGCTGATTTTGGGTGCTATAACTTTTTGTTCATAGGAATAACTTTTTGTGGCATAGGCTTTTAAAAAATTAACGGTACACTAGATAGGATAGTAATAATGTGGTGCTTGCAGTATAGGTCCATTATTATAACCAAAAAGATGACCTGATTTTTTTTTCTATTTGGGTTTATATTTAAAATTTTTAAATTATAGCCTTCTATTAACCTAGTTAAAAATTCACTAGAAATGAGACAGATTTAGAAAAAGATTTGTGTAGGTTTACTGACTTCCTGATTAAATTAAGTACAGTTGACTGTAGCGATAGTTGAATTTCTGTCTCCTTGCGACACTCAGGAGTGTTGCAATGTTACTGTTTGCGAGTCAGTTTAGGGTGTTCCACTGAATTGTAAGGTGTTTGTGTCAAACTGTGCTTTTCTTTTGTAGTAAGAACAGTCAATGTGTTTATCAAGAGTGATTCTAGCTGAAAACTAGAGGGAGAGAGTATTTCCATCTCCTTGAATTCTTTTTTGTCCGCCCATCTCAGTGTGGGCTTGGCAGCCGGCCTTCAAGGAAACAAGGGACCTTTCAGTCCTGGGGGCAGAGTCAGCAGAGTTTAAATTGGCAAGCCTGAGATGAGTCTTTTAGAGGTTCCCTCCCTTTGGTATACTACCAGACTTAGTGTATACGATTGCCTGAACATTCTGTGAGGTCATATTAATTGCCTCTTGTCTAAAGTTCCCCAAGACCACTGGCCCCTAGTGGAGTCCCACCTTGTTTTCATGGAGGTAATGGTGATGGCTTTCAGGTGTAGGCTCTTGGGCACTCATAAAACGGTGCTTGTGGGAGTTTCAAGTTTCACAAAACATTGAAACTTAACTAATCTAAGTTGCACAATTCTTCTTTGAGGTAAATATATTTTTCTGTTTTAAAATTCATTTGATACCAACTTCTTGGTTTATTGGTTTGTATGTATCAGCTTGGCAAGTTTTTTGGTGTTGGTGATGATTCTTAAATCTGCAAAAAACCCCACAAATGTTCTATGGCATACAGACTCAAAGGGGAATAAAATTATGCTAACAATCAGTTATGTCCAGGGACCCAGTTTTGAAGACATATCTAGAAAGAATGGCATGAAAAATAATGATGAGGTGTGGAGGTGATGGAGGTGACGGAGGTGTCAGAGGTAGGGTGTTGTGCTAATGTCTAGTGGAATAAAGCTGGTTGAAGTAGGAAGGCCTAACTCTAGTCATTAGTTTTTCTTTTTTTTTTGTAATTTTGTGCAGCTTTTTTTTATTTTTTTAGCTTGAAGAAGGGAATAGAATGTATAGTTCAGTTTTTCCCAAAGATATGTTGGTTCTCAAGTTGGTTCTACAGATTTGAAACACTCTAAGGCATTTTTCCTGATCCACGTTGTGCACACGGGGGAAGCTATAAAAACTATTGATGCCAGGGTTCCACCCCTAGAAATTCTAATGCAGTTGACCTGGGGTGAAGTCTTGGTATTAGAGTTTTTAAAAACTACCTATGTGTGAATATGCGGCTGATGTGAAAAACTGATCTTTAAGATACACCATGGCCCAAACAAAACAAAACAAAAAAACAAATTCAATGATCAAATAAGTTTAGACTGCTCCATCTTGGAGACTTATAAAGTACGCTCCCATTTTAAAGATTCTGACTGGTTCTGAGTAATGAAGTAATCTTTTTATTTAACCCACAGCTTTCCAAAGTACTGATCCCCCCACCCCTGCGCCCATTTCTATGAACATCTGGCAGAGCTACAGATTTGAAACACTCTGAGGCATTTTTCCTGATACATGTTTGTGTGGGACAAAAAAAAAATATCTCTTGGAATCAGATCTTGGAAATAGGTGGCTTATCCCAAATAGTGGTATTTCATCTAAGGTGAACAGGAATATTTAAGTTTTCTCTCAAAGCAGATATGAGGCTAGAACATCTTCCTTGACCTGAGGATCCACAAACCTCCCACTGGCAATCCTTTAATGACATTTATCATTAAAATGGACTCATGTTGTTTGTGTTAAGGGAGGTGTTTGTTGTGTTTTGGGGATGACACCTAGTGATACCATAGTTGCTGAGCTATGTAACTGAGTCTTAATGGGAAATCTCAAAAGCAATTATTCTAGATCTTCTGGGCATGCCAGAACTTGCAGGTCTTTTAACAAAGACTCAAAAGGGTCAAACACTTAAAACTTGGCATGAGGCTGCTTTCTTTCTTCTAAAGAAAAGTAAACATGTGCTGGTGTTATTTGTAATTATAAAATATGTCTCTTCACATAAAATATTGAACCAGATATTTCTTAGTTCAAATATAGCATTGTGATTTTTGTCAAAATGTGTTTAGTTATTGACTTTGTACTTTGAAGGATAAATTTTCCTTACCATGTTTTCTCTGAGTTTCAAAAATGTGGAAACTTTTTAAAGATATTTCTTTAATTCTCAACTACTTTGCTACTTCTCAGTACTAATCTTTGGGGTCAGTTCTGCCCCATGGGTCTTATCTTCAACCCTTTTTGTTTTTTATTTTAAGACAGGGTCTCACTAAGTTGCTTAGGGCCTTGCTAAATTGTAGAGGCTGGCCTTGAACTTGTGATTCTCCTGCCTTAGCCTCCCTGATTGCTGGGATTATAGGCATACCGTATTTGGCAAACCTTTGATTTTGATGTGTGGTGTGATGGAAAAATTGACATTAGTTTTGAATAGTGAGGGTGTGCCAGTTTCCTGAGTGTTGAAAATAGATGGCTTATTCAGTCCAAACTGTTGAATCTATTCTCAGTGGCTGGGGTTTATTTTGAGTAACTTGGATCACAGTAAAAAACAGATTCTTTATCAGATTTTTCTTGTTAAATTGGCAAATAAGCACCATTCTCCAGTGAAAACAGAAACACTTGTCAGGGTTTCTGTGACCCATTAAATACACATGTAAGTGAGTTACATCCATTCTTTTCTTTTCTTTTTTTTTTTGGTCACCTGGAACAAGACAATGTAATGTGTCAGTGATTTGCACTGTAAGAATTGTCTCAAAGTCCTTTTTCAGTTATTCCTGAGAGCTTAGTGTTACCAAAGTTTCTGCAGTAGGGTTAGTGCAGTTAGTTTTGGATACTTTATATTTCCATTGCCAATCTTAGTTGATAAAGAGTTTTGAACATGATTGCAAATGTTTACTTTTATGACAATTTAAAGACAATTTGTCATTATTTTTATTTTTAAAGAAAAACTAATGCAGTTAAATAGATGTCAGTCAGATATTGATCGAAGGCTCAGAGCACATCTTTTGGTCTTTTTTTTTTTATGGTTTTATTGATAGTTCTACACAGATTCTATCCTGCTGAGTTTATGTGACCTTTTAAAGTCATGATTTAGAATTGAATTTTTACCTGTTTCTTTAGAAAAGTGGTTAACGTATAGCCTGAGGTTAAATATGAGAAGCAGGAAATTCTGTAACCTTTTTTTGTTGTTGTTAGGTACTGGTTATGGTCAGCTTTTGGCCCTGCACTATGCAACCATTTGGTTTTGTTCTTTCCACTAGGTCTTATAAAAGTACATTTTCATCTTATAGACTTAAAAGTTATAAACATTCAACTCTTTTTCTTGTGGCTAGTACATGCATACAAGGGATTTGTACAGAGGCTGGAAATTGGGGTATATTTTAGACAGTTGTGTCACTTGGGGGGCATTGTCTAGTTCTAATATAATTTCAGATAGTCTAGGGCTGAACTTACTAGTGTGATAGCTACTAGCTAACATGCTATTGAGCACCTGAAATCTGTCAAGTCCAATCTGAGATGGATTATAAATACTAAGTATAAATTGGGTTTCAAAGATTTAGTTTAAAAGAAGAATGTAAAAATACTTAAAATTATGTTGATTACATGTTCAAATGATAATATTCTGGGTATATTGGTTTAAACAAAATATATTATTAAAATGAATTGTTTTTTTTAATTTTATTTTAGTATGGCTTTGAAAAAAATATAATTATATGCGGCTTTCTTTTGTGACTGGCATTATATTTCTATTGGATAGCAATGATTTAGAGCATGTTTTATTACTTTACATAGTTTATAGTTAAAAATTTTTTAGCAGTGGCACATACTTGTAATCTTAGCTACTTGGGAGGCTAAGTCAGGAGGATTGTAAGTCCGAGGTTAGCCTGGGCTACCTGGTGAGACCTTGTCTCAGGGAAAAAAATATAAAGGGCTGGGGTGTAGTTCAGTGGTAGTGTACCCTTAGGTTCAACCCCTAGTATCCGAAAAAAATTTTTTTTGAAAAATAATTTTTACTTTGAAAGATCAATAGTTCTCAGCCACTAGAGGTGTTCAGCAAAGATAAATGAACTCCTGGTAATGATCATTTATTCATTTCTTTATTCATTCATCAGCAACTACAACATATTAATGCACCCAACACTGTATTATTCTCTGGGCACACAGACATAAAGAACATATTTTCTTTTTTTTTTTATTAGCTATTCATGATATTACAATGATCTTGGCAATTCATACATTTGAATCATTGGGGTATAATTTCTCATTTTTCTAATTGTAAAGATTGCGGAATCACACTGGTCATAGAGTCACCTATATACATACATCAATCATAATGTCTATTCTATTCTGCTGCCCTTCCTATCCCCCCTACTCCTCCCCTCCTCTCCCATCCTTTCTCTCTATCCAATCTAATGTGACACACTTTTTTTTCTTTTTCTCATCACAACATCATACATGTAATCTGTATAACAATGAGGTTCTCCTTCCATCTTCCTTGCAACTCCCTTTCTCCCTCTTTTTCCTCCCTCCTCTCTTCCCTATTTAGTGGTAGTCTTCTTCTCATGCTCTTCCTCCCTATCCCATTTTGAGTCACCCCCCATTATATCAGAGGAGACAAAGAACACATTTTCTATCTTCAGAAATTCGCAATCTCAGAGTGAGTGTGAGGATGGGATTCAGTTCAGTGCTTTACAGGGTTCTGAGATGACTTTTGAGATCTTTTTCAACCCATTGCTCTGCAAATATTTGTATATCTCCTAGTTACTTGTTATTCTGAGAATTTATGAAGAATCATGACCCAATACATTTAGGTCATAGTCATTCCCAGTATTTGTTAGTCCATTTACCATCAGTTCTTTTTTATTCTATAGTGTAGTCTCCATGCTGTTGATGCTGTGCCTCTTCTCCATTCTTCATTTCAAACAACTTCATTACCAGAAATGCTTATAATGTGTAGTGTAAATATGTTCTTTAATGTTCTTTAATAATGTGTAGTGTAAATATGTTCTTTCATCTCTGGTTTCATCTCCCCATTATAAACATTTACAAGGTTGCTTCATTATGAGTGATTTGTTAGATTCTTAGATTAAAATCTAAGCGGAGGTATATTGGTAAAGCAGCTCAGTGAGTATAAAATGTTTGCTGGTTCTTGTGATGCAAATATTACTATGACTGCTGACTTGGGCTCAGAAAGTTTCTATTTAACAACTGACTCTGAGAAGGCTATACAAGACAGCTCTAGGGCACCAGTGAATCAAGCCCTTTTGTTTAGTATCTCACTGTGGTTGTTGATTTTAGGTTTTTTAAATTTAATTTTTCTTTTGCTTTTCTGCAAAGTAAATGCTAAAACATAAACAAATGAAAAATCCAGTTGCTACTTCTGTTCAAATATTCATTGATTTACTTTCATATTCAACAAGTATTTATTACACTTATTATAGTTCTACGGATTTTTATAATTGTTTAATTGTAGCTATGTGGTTTAGTTCACTGTTTTGCCAGAAGTCACATTTAGAAAGGTAGAATTGCTGGAATAGATGAAGATTAGATGGTTAAGCACGAGGCTGAGCTAAATTTGCATCTGGATTTCTCTAGACAGTGGTTGACTGTAACATTAGTCTTCTGTATTGGGTTTAGAGACACATGATTTATTCTTCAGCTGAGATGAATGATAGAAGCCTTGGATGTTTAGGTATTACCATATCTCCTGAATGAAGAGTAGCTTTGTGTTGATGAGTTTAACAGAGTAATGCAATACATGGTCAAACTATCATGACAAATAAGGGTAAGAGTTGTAGTTTTCCTGAGCCACAGGGGTGTGCATACTTTCCTCTGTTTTATGGGGAGGTGGAAAAATACATGAGCTCTCATTCTTCTTAATAAATACTTGGTTCAACAAATATGAATGAATGAGTGTATATATGCATGAATGAATGAATGAAAAAAGCAGACCAATAGTTAAGTAAACAGTTGGGAACTATAACTGCCAAAAAAAAACTTGTGAGAGTTGAAACTGTTTGGCACATTGGTACAGTGGTTTAAATCCTCAAAGCTCTTTCTGCCTCTCTGAAGCATGGGTTATTTATAAAGCCAGTGTGTTTAATACCACCTGACAAAGGAAGAGCAAACTACCTGGAGCATCACTGCTTTTAACTTTCTTTAATTAAATACTCTTTGGCAGAGAGAACAGAAGTAAATGACTTTAAATGGACAGAGGGATTTAAATGCAAGGAAAGTTGTTCTTGCTACTGAGAATTAAGGCATTAGGCTACTTAAGTTAACAAAGTAATCATGAAATATTATAGAAAATTTTCTTGGGATGAGTCCTCAAGCTTCTTTACTTAATTTAAACATTTATTTATAGACATTTACTGTCTATTTTGTGCCCAGGTACTGAGGAATCAGTGGTGAATGATAAACATATAGATCTTACTTTCTCTGAAACTATCATAGAGCTAGAGGCAGAGAATCAAAATTAGTACACCAGGATATAATTTCAAACTGAGGTTAAAGCCAAAGAAGAAAAAAAAAAATCTGGGAGACCTGATCTTGTCAGGATGGGGCTGGAGGGTCCTCCCTAAGCTTGGTGTAGTGTTTGAGCTGAGATCTGAAGGGTGGGGAAGGCAACCTAGGTGCCTAAGGGAGAGTCAGGAAGAACTTGTGACTAGCAGAGGCAAAGGTCCTGTGGGAGAGCCAAGTGCTCAGAGGTTAGGGAAGTTCTCTGAGATTGGGACCAGAGAATTAGGTGAGCAGGAAGGAGGAAGCATGGGAGGCAGGCAGGACCAGCCACAGGGTCTTTCATCCCTGTTGAGGATTTGAACTTTACCTTGAAAGCATTGGGAACTTAGTGAAGAGTTACAGGTGAAGGGTGACCAGATCAGATTTGCTTCTTAAAAATACCACTCTGGTTCCAGTGAAGAAAACTGATTAAAGACAGAGAGTAGATATAGAAAGACAGTGGTAGTAGAGTTGGAGGGTAAAATGCATTAAAAGGTACATAAGAGGGAAAAGTATAGGAAGGATAGGACAAGGGGAAGAGAGAAATGGAGAGACTTCTGGAAGGGCTTCCAGCCTGGATGACTGTGGAAGCCGTATCATTTATGTAGACCAGGAGGGCTAGAGGGCCAGATAGTTGTCACTGTTGGTTTCTGGGGAGGAGGAGGGATTTGAGAGATATTTCCTACACAATGAGTTTTAGGTACCCAAATGGAAATGTCACGTAGGTGATTATTGGATATACTATTTTGGAATTCTAAGAAGGAGTTTGTGATCAAAACTACTGTAAGATTTCATCTCACTCTAGCCTGAATGGCAATTATCAAGAATACAAGCAACAATAAATATTGGTGAGGATGTGGGGGAAAAGGCACACTCATACATTGCTGGTGGCACTGCAAATTGGCGCAACCGCTCTGGAAAGCAGTATGGAGATTCCTTAGAAAACTGGGAATGGAACCATCATTTGACCCAGCTATCCCACTCCTCCGTCTATACCCCAAAGATTTAAAATCAGCATACTATAGTAACCCAGCCACATCAATGTTTATAGCAGCTCAATTCACAATAGTTAAACTGTGGAACCAACCTAGATGCCCTTCAATAGATGGATGGATAAAGAAAGTGATCTATCTATCTATCTATCTATCTATCTATACACACACACACACACACACACACATATTACTCAGCATTAAAAGAGAATAAAATTATGGCATTTACAGGTAAATGGATGGAGTTGGAGAATATCATGCTAAGCAAAGTAAGCCGATTCCAAAAAAGCAAAGGCTGAACATTTTATCTGATGAGTGGATGCTGATCCACAATTGCTGGAGGGGGCCTGGGAAGAATGGAGGAACTTTGGATTGGGCATAGGGGAGGGGTGTAGGGGAGGGGACACTGGGGAAGGAAAGATGGTGGAATGAGAAGGACATCATTACCCTAGGTACATGTAATGATTGCACAAATGGTACCATTCTACAGCATATACAACCAGAGAAATGAATAATTGTGCTCCCTTTGTGTACAATGATACAAAATGTATTCTGCCATCATGTTTAACTAATTAGAAAAAATAAAATGTTAAAATAAGGAGTTTGTGCTAGAAAGATGTATTTGAGTATCATTGTAGATAGATAAGTAGATGAGATTGTCTAGGGCAAATGGTTTTCCAAATGTGTTTCCTCTTACTAGCAGCATCTGCACCACCTGGGAGCTTGTTAGAAATGCAAATTTTCAGGCCCTGTCTTAGACCTGAGTCAGAAACTTGGGGTAGGCCCAGAAATCTATGTTTCAAGGAACTATCCAGGTGATGATGGTGCACACTGAAGTTTGAGAGCTCCTGGTCTAGGGAGAGAGAATGGAGCGAGAAGAATTTGGGCTGAAATTGCACCTTGTAGAAGTCTAACGAGAAGGAAGTGAAGGGTAACTTTGCAAAGGAGATGGGAAGTAGCGATTGGACAGGCAGAAGGAAAATCCAGGGACCAAGAGAAAATAGTATTCAAAGAAGGAAGATACTCATGGTGACATGTTGAGTAAGATGGTGCTTGCCAGAGGGTCCTCAGACTAGATGAGGGATTGCAGAGGCCAGGGAGAAGGGAGAATGAGGAGTGACTGCAAATGATCATATAGTTTCTTTTTGGGGTGATAAAAGTGTTTGGGAATTAATGATGATGGGGTTATAAAACATTTCTAGCATACTAAACCCCACCAAACTGTGCGTTTCAAGGAGGAAGTTGAGTAATTCTTTACAGGTGTATTCTGTTTTTGTTTATTTATTTATTAATTCATTTTGGTTGTGTTGTGGATTGAACTCAAGGCCTTGAACATGCTCAACAAGAGCTCCACTACTGAGCCAGGCCCTACCTTCCCCTAGAGAGTCTTCTTTTAAAGAGGGGGCACAAAAGAAGCTGGTATCTGAAGCAAAATGTGGAGTCAACAGAGTTTGGATGACTTGTTCTTTTTTAAAAATGGTAGAGACCTAAAAGTGTTTAAATTCTTTTAGGAAGAATCCAGGAAAGAGATATGGATCAGAAAAAGAATATCGATAGTGTTAAATAATGGTATAATTTCAACATAGGAAAGAACTTTTGAGACTAATAGAGCCTATTGTTTTCCTAACCCCTGAGATCCATTTCATGTTATAACATGGATGAGAAAAATTCTTACTCAAGTTTGAACATTGGGTGGGGCAGGTACCTCGATGCCTTTTAGGACCAATCCATTTTATTTTCAAATGATTCTGACTAACCTGAGTAGGTGAGGAAAATCAACAAGGAGGACTGATTTATAAAATGAGTGGTAATATTACTTTTATAGAATAAAATCTCTCAACTTTAATGGGCTTTCAAATCTTACTGATGGAATGTGCTTTATTCTGACTTCTAGAAGAACCCTGTCCTGTTAGTTACCCAGTCTTTGAGAATTATCTGGTATTAATTGTGTTAGTTCTGTTTTTTTCCCCCATTGTCAGTTTGGTATTCAGTTTTCTTGGCCTTCAACTTTATTTACCACTTATTCATCTGATCTCCAGCTTTCAAAACTCTCTCTCTCTCTCTTTTTCTTTATTCTCCCTGTCCACATTGGATTGATTACACTAGGGTTGAAAAAGTGTTTTGAAAGAGTTTCTGGGTTGGTGGTAGATTCCTGGGCTTAATTTTCCTCCTTGACTTTCTGCCCTGGGCCCCAGGGAATGTATAACATGTTTTTGTGTCCTTTCACTGTATATTTACTCTCTTGTGTCTGTAAATGAGCCAGATGTTACTAATAAACCATTTTTCTCTTCCCTGGTGTGGGGGCAAGTTTGGAATCTGTTCCTTTATGTTGCTGTCATGATGTATCTAAATTAGCTGGCATCCTAGGTGCTCAAAAGAGGTGTGTCATCTCCTTCCTTCAGTCAGGAGGATATTACTGAATTTCATGGCATTCCTTCTTATATATTTCAGTTTGTAAACTTGTGTGTTTCCAGTTTGCTGAGACTGCTTTGTATCCTTATTCTGTCCCGTGGCATATGAACTCATCTCTCCCAGCTTTGCCTGTGTGCAGATTTGACCACTAAGTCATCAGAGTACATGCTCTCTTTCTTTGAAAACAATTTTATTTTATTTATATTATTTATTTAGAGTCTTGCTGTGTTATCTAGGCTAGCCTTGAACTCTTGGGCTTAAGTGATCCTCCTGCTTTAGCCTCCTGAGTAGCTGGCTCTACAGGTGTGCACCACTGTGCCCAGCTCAGAGCTGTCTTTTCAGTCCTTGGTAACAGTTATGGCTGTGACAGGACAAGAGATAGCAGGATAGTCTTAGCATAGTTTGCAGACATCCGGAGAGATTAGGTCTATTTGTGAAATCATTTAGTTGAGGCTAGGGGTAGGAAGATATATTTAAAGGAATAGGAAGTACCTCCAATTCTTATAAATTTGTGTTTTACTCTTTTTGAATACAAAGGAATTTTCCTTGTAAAAAATTAAAGCAATAGTTTTTGACCTACTTGAGTGCTAGTGAATTTAGGTGAGAAAAGAAAATTATCTTTATTTTCACTAAACTTATAATTTATAGTATTTAATTATAAAATTTGGAAGTGAACTATAGTAGCTTTAGCAACATATTTGACTTCGTCACTAGAAATCACAGGCATTTTTATATCACATTACAGTTGTTAAATCTTAAAATATTATTTCTGGGGGCTGAGCTGTAGCTCAGTGGTAAAGTGCTTGCCTCCTGTGTGTGAGGCACTGGGTTCAATCCTCAGCATCACATAAAATAAATAAAGATATTGTGTGTTCATCTCCAACTAAATAAATATTTTAAAAAATCTAGAAACTAGTATCAACATTATAAAAAATATTATTTCTGCTCATTTCTTGCTGAAAAGTACAGTGGTTATCAGATCTGTCACTAGATCTTGTCATATATTAACTTAAAAAGTGTATTTTGAGGTATTATAAATTTTTTCTTTAATGTTTTGATAACCTTGTTTAAATTGGTTTTTCATTAATATTATATATTTTATTTTATTCATTTGAAAACGTTAGATCATTAAAAAATGGGTCCATGGCACCTAGAATCTGAATCCTTGCCCCAAAGAGACAGGTATTTGCAAAGGAATGTGTAATTGTTTTTAAAAACTAGTTTTTTATCTTAGATCTCCAGCTATTCCTTTATCTGGTATCAGTCATTAAAATTTGCTTCTTAGCAAGTGTTTTATAGCTTTTAAAGATAGTTGAAAAGACATTTTATTTTCACTGAAATAAGTTCAGATGATATTTAAAAACAATAACAAAACAACAAAACTCCTATTGAAATCAATTTAAATATCTGAACTGATCCTTCTATTTACATAGGTTACTTTTGAAGTTTCAGGATTTAAGCACCATTTCTGTTAACCTTGGCTAACTCACTCGATTTGTATCAGGCTATCAGGGCCCGAAACTCAGTAAATTTCGGGTTACATTTTAATTCATGGCTTAGCAGCCACAGGTTCTAGGTACGTTGGATGGCTAGTGATATAAAGCTTTGTTTTATGTTAATTACGTTGAAAACCCTTAAAAATTGTGTTCTTCCATTGGACATCTTCTGACTCTCTCCCAGGAGCTATCCTTATACTGGTGTTGCTCGGGTGGGACTTGACTTTGTCAGGGCAGGTGCCTGGCATGGGCTCCCTTCTTGGGTCAGCAGTGGGGGCTGGGCAGAGACCAAGAGACTTGAGGTCAAGTTTCTTGCCTCAGACACCTTGGAACATTGCTAGTGTTAAAGCTCCAGTGCCGGTTCTTGTTTAACTGACCTGAACTTGATACTTCAGTTTTATGTTGCCTGAAGTAGATATGCTGAGTTGCTCTAAAAACTTAAATAAAGCATGAAGCCCTCAATTTTTGGTGCAGTAGGTTCCCACTCTTTGGACGGAGCACCTCAGGGTGCATAAGTAGCCCTCATGGATCCCAGGAGGTTGTCTGTTGGGAAGTGTGACTGTATTTTCCTCAGCCCTCTCCTTTCTCCCTGTAGGGAGGAGAGATGGCTTTTAATTCATGAAAGTAACTACTAGGTTCTATTGACCTACATACAGTGTCCCCCTTACCTTTCTAATGCTGTGTTTATCACACTCCTGACAAGATTGGTCCCCTGCCAAAAGGCCTATTGTAATGATGAATGTTTTACTTAACCAAACAGCTCAATTCACTGTTAATAAGAGTGGTAATAACATTTAAGTGTTTTCTTTGTGCCAGGCACATTTGAAGGGCTTTACCTATTTTTTTTTAATGTAATCCAATATCAATCCTTATGAATGCTAGCTGCTGTCATTAACTTTGCTTCAACAGATGAAGAAACCAGGACTCCTAGAGGTAAAGTAACTTGCTCAAGTTCTTACCCAGTACATGGCAGAGTGGGAATTTGAACCAAAGCAGTCTGACTCTGGAGTTCAGACTTGAATCTGCTTTCTTATTAATTCTGCTTGTTGAATTAGAGCAATTTCAGAAGTGTTTCAGTGAAGTTGCATTAATAGTTAACCAGTAGGTTCTGACATGCTACATAAGTTTTGCCATATTGACAACATGAAGCTGAGCAAGCGCATCTCAAACTGCCTTAGATATTTTACTTGAAAATTCTGAATGCAAGTTTTTAATGTTAAATTTATTTATGTTTGTAGGGATGCTTCCTTTGGAAATTGCACTTACAATCTCACCATCCTCGACTGTTTACAGGGAATCAGAAAGGTAATAACAATTTTTTTTTTTTTGCTGTAGTTGGTACAGTAGTTTAAAAAAACAGAGAAGGAATAATTCCAACACCCTTGTTTGCCATTGGAGAAGAGAGAGGGGAACTAGTGAGCTCTGAAGGGTTTTCGATTCCTGAATGATGATTGATTTGAAAAGTACAGCTGGCCCTCAGTATCTGTGGGTTCCTCCTCGATGATTCAGCCAACCTCAGATGGAAAATATTTGGGGAGTGTAAAAAAAACAGAACAAAACAAAAAACCCAGCTTCTCCACTGAACATCTCCTCCTTGCCATTATTTCTTAAACAATACAATATTATCTAGCATTTACATTGTATTTGGTATTATAAGTCATTTAGAGATGATTTAAAGTACATGGGAGGATGTATGTAGGTTATATGCAAATACTGCACCATTTAATAATAGGGGATTTGAGCATTTGCAGAGTTTGGTATCTGTGAAGGATACTGGAACCAACCCCTTTGGATATGGAGGGAGACTGCACAGACAATAGGGTAACCTGGGTGGAGAGACGCCTCTCTTTCTCATTTAAACTATTTGTGTTCTGGGCCAAATTGATCACTTCTACCTGAAGCTGTGCCAGTGACATTTCTTTGTTACCCACTGAGCTTCATTATGAAGCTAGATCTTGGTGGGAGAGAGACAGGAAGTTATCTAAGCCACTGTTCTGTTAATTCACCCCTGCCCATGACTGACTGAGTCATAAACTCTGGGGGTGGGGCCCTTTGGTCTGTGTTTGAACAGCCCCTCCAGATAATTTGATGCACTCTGAAGTTAGTTAGTTGTGTTTTATATTTTTGGGATATGTTTAATTTATAATCTGAGAAGACATGCAAGTTATCCTGTGATTACTCTTAATGAGTTCTGAAAGTACACAATTCCATCTTGGACGTAAAGTTGTGATTTGTTATCAGACAGAAATGTATGTGTTATGTAACCCATTGGTTATATAGTGTCAGTATATATATAGTGTCAGTAGGATGCTAGCACAAGTTTCTTTTTTGTAATATAAAATTGGTTTTGATATGTTTGAATTGAGATAAACAGTATTATTATTATTCTGCTGCTTGTTTTATGTATACTTATTTCTGACTTTGATATTTTATTTATTTTTTTCTGTGGTGCTGGGCATCAAGTTCAGGGTCTTGTGCATGCTAGATTAGTGCTCCATGACTGAGCTACCCTGCCCCCAGTCCTGATATTTTAAAGCCTCTAAGATTTGAAAATAGTTTTCATAAATTTTTCTTCTCATAAAAGCTATAAGGATGCTTTAGCCCACCCTTGCCAACAGTATAATGGAAATATACTTCTAGAAATACTAGTTAAAAGATTTTATGGAGATATTACCCTACATATAACCCATAATTATAGCATTTAGAGAAAATGCCTGAGAGGAAAAAGTGATTTACTTATTGTCATTATTATTGTTATTTAGCCTTTCCTTCCATCTGGTACGTGCCGCTTCTTTTACAACACAAAATTCAGAAAGAGTTCTCACTGGAATATCCCTGGCCGTTATTATGGTAACTGGTGTCTCAATATAGAAATTCATGACATGCTTCCTGTTGTACAGGAAAGGTGGACTTTAGTCATGAATACAACCTTCTCTAAACTTATTGTTTTCTCAGATGGTGGGGTCTACCCAAATATAGATGAGATTTTAAAGGATCCGATAGATGTTCCACACATCTTTAAGCAAGGGAGAAATCTTGGCCTGTGTATACTACCTTACATGATGTGCCATGTTCTGGGCTGTTTTTATGGTGGAGAGAACCCTTGTGAGAATGGGTGCTCAAAGTGTGGCCACATTTTTGCCTTTTTAGGGAAGATATTTTTCTGGCTTTGATGTCTTAACATTGTCATAAGCGTAGATCATGTGTTATGTGAACATACAGACACATATGCAAGTATACACTTTAAAAATAAGGAGAAAGGAAGAAAATTAGATTGTTTAGAACATATTTTTCTCACCGTTTTCTCTGGAATGGTGAGTATAAATGAATGAAATTGCTTTTTAAAAGGTTTAACTTGTTCTGCTTTTTGGGTAGGAATTGCCTAAACCAGTGTTATCAGAATTTAGAATTTATAAGAATCACCTAGAAAAGCATGTTAAAATGCTGATCCTGTGCCCCATTTAGCAGTTCTGGGAAGGGGCCCAAGATCTGTCTTTTTTTTTTTTTTTAAATATTTATTTAGTTGTAGATGAACACACAGTATCTTTATTTATTTTTATGTGATGCTGAGGATTGAACCCAGTCCCTCATACATGCAAGGCAAGCACTTTACCACTGAGCTTCAGCCTCAGCCCATGAATCTTTTATGAAATTTATGAAAACTATTTATGAAAACTATTTTCAAGTCTTTAAAATCAAGTGTTTTGATGCTGGTGGCCTGTGGCCTGTAATTTGAAAAAATACTCTAAAGGTTTTTCGAAGCTGGAAGTACTGGAGCTTAGCTTGTTAGTTTCTTTTTCTATTTTTAATGGCTTGACCATATAACTTTTAAAGTGCCTGTAAGTTTGTAATCTCTATCACTTCAGGGTTTATAAAATAGAAGACTATTTGTCTTCCTGAAAATATTAGATCTGAATAACCTAGATAATTTTAAAAAGTTCTAAGTCATTAGTTAGAAAAAAAAGTATGAAGCTTTTTTTTGTTTTGTTAAAAATATCAGTTTTTTTCCTTCTAACATCAGACTAACATCAGAAAACAGAGTGTCTCAAAGTAGAATTTTAGAAGTAAATTAGAAATTAAAAATGCCATTTTTGGTTAAATATTATTAGATTAAAGAAAACAGAACTTTCTAAGAATAACTGATTATTTTTCTATTTGATAAGTTAATCATTCTAATATTTATTCTGTCATAGGTATAGTTCTCAGTAGGCTTTAATCATAAATTTGCCAATTTGTCCCATTTTATATGCATTATTAACTTTAAGTAAAATTAATATAAATTAGCATCCAAGAGACATCCTGTGTGGGACCACTGTTATGAAATGATTTCTAGAGATGCATAAAATTAAGTTTCAAGCTCTTATGTTATTTTTTTTATTGTGAATTTCAGAAATGATGAGTGTATTCCATCAATTAAGTATAAAAACTAATTCAAATTCTTCTTCTTTTAGGGATTACAACATGGATTTTTTGACTTTGAGACATTTGATGTGGAGGAATATGAACATTATGAGGTTTGTATATTTAATATTTTTGCAAAATATAATTTCATATTGATTATTTTTTCCCATCTAACTGCTAAATAAAAGTATTCTTGAATCCCCCCACCAATTGTTTTGTTTTTTTCAGCTTTGTTTATTATCGTTGAACCAAGGATCACCAACATTTTAATTTAGGAAAACGTCATGTATCTCTATATATTGTCTTATCAAACTTTATTGACAATCATTTTGTACCTTTGGAAGAAAAAATAGTTTTGAAGTATAGTTTGGTAAAATTATAAGCTACTTTTATTTGAAAATTCAGTCTTATTTAAAACAAAACTGGATATATACCTTACAGTGCTCTTGAGGGTATGTATTCTATTTTGAAGCAGAGTTGAATGCACTTAGTTCTAAGAGTTCATTGAACTTTTTCTCATGGCACTGTTATGAGGCTTTCAGGTGATGTCTTGTCTGGGCATTTAGGCAGTGGCTGTCCAGGCTGGGTCAGACCATAGCAGATGTTGAAGAAGGCCACTCTGTGAGCAGTGTAAGGAGTCCAGAAGTTAACTTTTTCTGAAAGATGATAAGCCTGTGGAGTGTGAGGAGGCTTGACATTCTCTGAACATGAGCTCATCTGCTTGGTGCCTGCAGGGAAGTAGGAAAATGTATCACTATTCTTTGAAAGACCAGGATGGCCTTCATGTTTTGGGCTCTAGCCCAGGCTGTGTCTACTTGAATATCCTGCCTGCATGTTACATTTAACGATTCAAAACAAATCTTTCATCCAAACACCGTCTTTTGCTTTGTTCATCTGTGTTGATGGTGTCACCATCCTACTGTTTGCCCAGGTTCAAGACTAGAAGCATCCTTATTTTCCCCTCCCTAATCTAGTGTTTGAATTCCCGTCACTGGTGCCACAGGATGTGTTCCTCTCTTCCTTCCTCTCTCTTCTCACCCAGCCAAGGTCTCATATGGTCTCCCGTGGACTACTATTGCTGCTCTCTGCCTCAGTGCCGGCCTTCTCCTCCCAGGCTGCCTGAGTAATCCTAAAACTGAGCTCTCATTTTCTTCTTGGCCCCAGCTGGCTGTGGGTCCCATTGCCCTGCTGAAGGAGGATACTCTCTTCTGTCTGGAATTCTTGGCTCTGTTGAGCTCCACCTACCTCATGGCCTCATCTCCTGGTTCTGTACCATCTGCACTTTCTGTTCCAGCCCCTCTGAACTGCTTACTTGCTGTTTCTCAAATGTCTCTGTGCTCCAGCTGAGTTTGCTTTCTCCTAGTTTCCCCCCTTCTCTTAACTCTCCTCTCCTGACTGTACCTCTAGAGTATTCTCTTCCCATTACTTTCATGTTTTATAATTTGTGTTTTCCTTTTTTCTCACATCATGGCTATTTGCCCACAAGCTTTATTTTCTTTATTGGATCATAAATACCCTATGGATGGGATTTGTCCAAGTGGAAAAACATACTGTTTTCTTCTTTAGAACATCTCAACATAATGAAATTGCTACTTCTCCAAAAATTAATAAATTTAGTGCAATCTATTAAAAGTTCACAGTTTTTAAAAAACTATAGAAGTATTTTTGTGGCATTTGTGTAGTAGCGAAAGAATCCTTTCTTCAAAAGAGAAGACTAGAAGCAAAGGAATGTACACCTAATAAGGGAGATGGCTGGATAATTTGTGGTACATGTATATCATGGATGTGATATGAACATTTTTAAAAAAATGAATTCAACGATACTACCTAGGATGATTTCTATATTATATTGTTGAAAAGACACAGAAGGGTGTTTATAATCCTTTTAAAATAAATAAAATATAACAAGACACTCCCATCTCATACATATTATATGTATGATGCTATATAATACATATTACATGTATGGTATCATAGGCACAGAGCTGATATATTTTGAAGCTAATGAAGTTTAAATGTTGAGACCTCTTATTTGCATGGGTGCCTGTTAATGTTCTATACCAATTCTATGATAGTAATTTTTTTGGGGGGGTTTTAGGGATTAACCCAGGGGTGTCTTTTTATTTTTTATTTTGAATTGATGAGGGCCTTGCTAGTTTGCTGAATCTGGCCTTGAACTTGTGATCCTCTTGTCTCAGCCTTCCAAGTCCCTGTGTGTGTGCCACCTGTAGGAATCCAAAATAAAAATTCTGTATTTTTAAAGTGAGTCTCCAAATTAGACAAATTTTAGGTCCTCCTCCCCAGAATAATTCAGATCTGTACTCCATATATGTAAGCATGGAGAAAAACAGATGGCCAAACACTAAAGCAATTTTAATAAAAAGAGAGGTTGGTGAGGGATGTAGAAGGAAAGGAAGGAACAAATACTACAATAAAGAGGATAAGCTCACTGATGTTTTACTTATTCCTTCATCCACCTCTTCCTCTCTTTCGCTGTCTTTTAACTTTGATGTCAATGTTCAAGGTGACTTGAAAGCACTGTTGAAAAACCTTAAGCACGTAGTACCGTTTAGTTCTTATACCCAAGCAACCAAGCAACCAACCAAACATCTGGTGGGAGTGAGCTTCATCCTCTGAGCTAACAACCACCATCCAGGGATTGGGAGGGGAGTAGTCGGTTTTGGTGAACATTTGAAAAGTTTGCTGTCAAACATCTTCCGCTTTGAGAATGATGTATCTATTCCATCATAAAGCCCATAAAAGAGGAAAATCACAAATCGAAGTGTTTGGCATTTCATAAATGTTTGCTTTATGAATAAATGAGTAAAGAAAGGACTGTCTTTGCCAACACTCTGGGGCCCAGTCACTTCCTGCCAGGGCTTGGTGTCTTTGCTGTCTGCCCTGCTCCGGTGAGTCTAGATATTTGGCAAACTTATGAGGAGGAGCTGAATTTCTACACTTCATTAACTCCAGCAGAGTCAGCATTCCAATGAAGGCATTGTAATTTTCAAAGTAAAATTTTATCACCAACAGCAATTTGTGAGAATATCACCTTGATGACTAGGGGATATTCAGGATGGGACCGTTCAAAGACACTTCCTCACTAAAGTACATTCAGTATATAATATGGCTCAAGAAAAAGCCTAAACCAACAAGACTTTGTCTCTAGGTGATATTAAAGGGGACTTTTATGATCAGAATGCTACTTACAAATGTAAACATTGAGGACAGACGAACATGGGAGATATCTGTTGAATACAGTCTGTATATAAACCTCTGCTCATTCTGCCAAAGGTTGTATCTGTCTTTATCCTGTAATTCAAAGATCTTCAGCAGCACTGTCTACTAGAAATATTATGAGAGTCATATGTATTTTAAATATTCTAGTAGCTGCATTTAGAAAAGGTAAAAAAGAAAGAAAATTAATTTTAATTATAGATTTTACTTAATGTAATATATTTAAAATGTCATTTTAATCTGTAGCCAATACAAAATTATTGAGATATTTTACATTTTTAAAAAATTTGTTCTTTTTAGTTATTCATGACAGTATATTTTGACATATTTATACAAACATGGAGTATATTTTATTTTAATTAGGATCTCTGTCTTGTGGTTGTATATGATGTGGAAAATTCACTGTGGTATATTCATATATGTACATAGGAAAGTTATGTCAGAGTCATTCAACTGTCTTTCCTGTTCTCAACTACACTCCCTTCCCTTCATCTAATCAAATGAACTTCTATTCTTCCCCCTCCCTAGTTTGTAAGCAAACACATATCAGAGAGAACATTTGGCATTTGTTTTTTTTGAGATTGGCTTATTTTGCTTAGCATTTTAGTCTCCAGATCCACCTATCCATTTACCAGCAAAAGACATAAAGTCATTTTTTATGTCTGAATAATATTCCATTGCGTATATATACCACATTTTCTTTATCCATTCATCTGTTGAAGGGCACCTAGGTTGGTTCTATAGTTTAGCTATTGTGAATTGAGCTCCTCTAAACATTGATGTGTTACTAGAGTATGCTGATTTTAAGTCCTTAGTGAGAAAAGTGAAGCAGGAGGCATCACAATACCAGACCTTATACTGCAGAGCTAGAGTAACAAATACAGCATAGTATTGGCACCAAAACAGACATGAAGACCAACAGAACAGAATAGGAGATGCAGAGACAAACCCACATAAATATAGTTATCTCCTACTAAACAAAAGTGCTAAAAACATACATTGGAGAAAAGATACCTTCTTCAACAAATGGTGCTGGCAAAACTGGAAATCCATAGAGAGCAGAATGAAATTGAAGCCCTATCTCTCATTCTGCACAAAACTCAACTCAAAGTGGATCAAAGACCTAGGCATTAGTCATTTTACAGTTTTTAAGTGCTTTGAGATCTAGTGTGTGCTTTACACTATGGCATACCTTAATTTGGTGTGGAAACATTAGTACATAGAAGCCACATGTAGCTAGAGTGCAGACTCTGCAAGAATGGCAGGCTGGCTAGGGTGCTAGCATAGTCCATCAGTGTGACAGGAAGCCTAGCAGAAGCAGAACAGGTTATATTTCTTGCTTTTTGTGATCTAATTGTTCACTGGAGAGTTCATTTCAAGGCCTTGTCATGTTCAGAAAGCTTGGGGTAAGATATCTCAGGCTCTTGCTTTATTTTCACGTGACTTGCAAATGGCACATCACATTAAGTATTGATATAAGCAAGAGGGTTGGTTTCTATTTTGTGAAAGTGTCTTTCAAAACCTGGTCTTTCCAGGTCCTTTGCCAACCTCTTGTGGAATTCTGCAGTTCCTCACGTTTGCACTAATCAAACAGATACAATTCTGGGAGCTACGCAGGGAAGGTCCAGAAAAGGAACTGCAACTCTTGTAATCCAAAAGTTTCCTGTAGGAATCAGTGTCAGACGTTCCTACCTTTTCCTACAGGCTTCTTAAGGTATTCTCAGAGAACTTGAAGACTAAGAGAGCAACCACTGCTTTGAGGTCTAGCCATAGACCAGTTCAGAAATTTAAAAAAAAAATGAATAAACCTTTTGTCCTAGGCAAAAACAATGAGGATGAAAGAGTTTGCATATTCTTCTAAATTATGTATCTGTAGGTGTGTGAGAAACTCTACGCTCTCCAGTAGCAAAGTTAGAGGTTAATGCTTAGAAGACCCTCAGTGTGCCTTCAGTCAGCTTTCTTTTTGGGGGGAGGTTACTGTCCTTACCAAACACGCCTATGCCTGTATTCCACTGATCACTAACGAGCCTACCCTTAAGCAGTCGTTATTCATCAGAGAGAATCTGATGTCTTTGGCTTGTTGTCCTAGTTGTCCTTAAAGAGGCATTTCAATGTTTACCAGAGACTTGCTGTTTTTGATGATGTCCTTATGTTATCCATACACAGAGGAACTCACAGAAAACCACAGAGGAAGTATCATGCTGTAGCAGTGCCCTGTCCTTAGTTGTGGGTGTGGGAAGAAATGCAGAGAAGCCGTGCTTCCATGACAGCCCGTGGGGGGGCCTCCTCTGTAGCTTGCACTTATTATTTCCATCCAGCATTTGGCCCCTGCAATCTCCACGAGCTGCCTTTTGGAAATTAGATGGAGACTGAAGTTCAAAAACTACTACAAAGCTGAGAAATTACTTTGACGTCTTTCTTTGAGCTCTTGGTATCTGCCATTGTCCTCCTCCCACTCCACACAAATCATTTCTTTTTTTTTTTTTTGGTAAAAATATTAAAAGCACTTCCTGTGAAGTAGTTCTGTCAGTATGAAAATATTGTCTAGAACATCAGGCTGTTTTAGAAAACTTGACCCTGTGCTTCACACGCTGACAAGCCCAGGCCACATCTTTACATTGGCTACTTCATGCAAGAGAGAGCTGCACTTGGCTACTGCCTCTCTGATGACAGAGGCACCAGTTACCGCTTACCTGGGAGTGGAGTCACTCACAGGGCTTCCTTTTGTTTCTCATGATGCCACACAGAGAAAATGATAACACTTGCTCAACACCCTGGGATCATAACTCAGCTGTTGGCAACTGGCCTGGGAACTCTGGCTGTCCCAGTCCTTGCTCAAGCAACTCCATGGTTGGTCACTCTAGTTAGGAAACTTTGTTTTACAAAAATAACAATGTACAAATAAACATTTGTTATAAGAGAGTCAAGAAGCCACCTTACTCTCTTCATGGCCTCAATCTAACTACTTTTCAGTTTGTTTATTGAACAGATATTAAGTGCCTCCTATTAGCTCACTATATTTGCTAGGTCCATCACTCTTATCACCTTAAGTCACAGCATCCGCCTTATTCTGCAGAAGTTATCCTGTTTGATTCTGGCCACCAGCTGTCATCTCTGCTTCTCAAGTTAGTTGTCATGCAGAGTTTCTCACTGATCCAGAACAGGCCGAATGTGTAATGTTTGACTCCCGAGACATTTCAGCGATTCACAAGTCATCTGTATTGCCATCTTCCCTGGTAGGGTGCTCTTTGGGGGAGAAGAGCATTGCTGTTCTAGAGAGTAATGTCAGGTTATCTGGAGACTATTTGGGAGAAAGCACTGGTCTGTTCTAGAGGTCTGCTGTAGGTGTCTTTACCCTTGGGCCTTTGGGGTAAGTCTTCACATTAGTATCAGAGTCGATGTTTTAAAAACCAAATCTGATTATATCATTCCCCTATTTTAAGTCCTTCGTGGGTTCCACACTGACAAACATCAGGGAAGAAATGTAAACTTTTTACTGTGGCACAAAAGCCTGCCTTGGCCTGGGCCTCCTTCCTCTCCACTCTTTCCTTTCCCATCCATGCAGCTGCCCAGATGCGCACTGCTTCACGCTCTTGTCCCTGTGGACATGCTTTTGCTCCCTACTCCCGCCCACGATCCCTTCTTTTCTCCCACGATCTTTACGTGGCTGACTGAGAAGTCATTCTTAGCCTGTGGAGTCTCATTCAAGCAGTGTTTTGTGATTGTTCTTCCACAGCTGCGTCTCCCCTGCACTGTGGGTGCTTGTGGGCAGGAACTAGGTCCTATTTCTCTTTATATGAATCAGTAACCTAGTAGCACGGTACATGCGTAGTGGTCAGTCTTTAAATGTTTCTGAAAAGAAAGAACTAAAGCTGTGAGTGAATGAATACTTAGAAAGGAGTACAGCACCATTTCAAGATATTTTGTGTGATCTATTTTCAGTAGAAAGTGACTAAGTGTTATTAATTAAAGATCCATTCTGATTTTATAGTAACATTCCGAGGAACAGATTTTACTCTGGTAGACAACTTCTTGAAATAGTGTTTCTTTCTTTCATTATCAACCAATCGGTGCTGCAATCTCTTCTTTAAAAAAATCAGTTCTTTCCAGCATTGAGTACTAGTTATTGCAATCTAAGATCAGGTCTGCATGTAATGTGCTGTTAGTTTTCTATATGACCAGGCACTGTCCCCAGATTGACTATATCCTTCATGGACCAGGAGGTGTAGACTCCTCATTTTGTCCTTTAGCATATCCCGTGGGAATGAGTAAAGTTAGATCTCCCATGTCAACAAGTCACCTCAGGTCAACAGGTCACCTCAGGTCAACAGCAAGAGTCAGTGCTGTTGAACACTTAAAAGGATCAGATGTTCAAAGCTTTGCTTTGGATTAAGAATTTGTAAACTGGAATATAATCTGGATGATGCTTGGTCTGCCATCTTCAATTGTTCATAGATTGTGGACTGGGAAAAGGAGCTCCCCTGTCATAGGAACTGGGGTCAAGCAAGCCTCAGAATGCAGGCATGTGGGCATGTCCTCACCACCAGGAGCAATTATAGAGGTGTTCCTCCCATGGTGATCGAACCATTAGAAGAACTATTAGAAGCATTCCCCTGGAGCCATCCTAGAGGATTGATTTCATCACTCAAAGGCCACAAGATTTCAGAACAAAAATTTCTTTCGGGCCATTGCATCTGCTAAAGTGGAGGTACCTGGTGTTTCCTCATCTGCTCATAAATCACACCCATTGCTAGTTAAAGATCATGTTGGTTAAGTCTATAAAATGTTTAGAGGCCTACCCTGTCCTAAGCAATTTCCCATGTTTTTTTTTTTTTTCCCCTTTCTCTTTAATTACTGGTTTTTGTCTTTTCTTTTACCTCCAAACTTCTTAAGAGAGCAGTCTGTATTCTACAACTAATTATGGTCTGGCTTATACCTTCATAACTCCACTGAAACTGTTGCAACACAGAAGCGAGAAAAACAAATGGCGGCGCTTGGGTCTTCTTCCTATTTGATTTGCCCTGTGGCCACTCTCTAATTCTGGAAATTTACCTTCCTACTCTAACTTCCGAGGTGCTGTCTCTTGCATTTCTCTCTCTGGTCTTCTTTCTTAACCCATCTTGCCAGTCCTTTCTCTGCATTTTCTCTCTCCAGTACTTTGCTCTCCTGGGGGCCTCATGATTTCTGGTATACACACATTTCACGATTGAAAGAACCTGCGTTTGAGCTTCAGCAACCATATATTTGTGTGCTGCTGTCCCCAGACCTTATGTCTTGACAATGGCATCAGCAAACGTGCCCTGCAGTTTTGCTGCTGTTTTATCAGCAGAGGTATTCACTGGTCTGGACTGTGGGAGCAACCCGCTAGCTCTGAAGCTGTCTCCCTCCTCCCGCCATGGCTAGCAGAGATGAAGTAATCATCCACGCGGGACACTCCTCTTTCCCTCCACCACACCGTCTCTCTCAAAGTCAGATCTAAATTAATAAACTAAAGTTTATCACTTAAAGCCAAAGTGCATGGAAACTTAATTTAAACCAAACAACTCAAATATTTACTTGGCTTTAAGCTCATAAAGGGCCCATCTCGACAGCATATTCACCTTTATGTAGTACAACTACACTGTCAACACTAATTAATTGTTTTAGAAATTAGGTAAATATAAAGGGTGCACTTTCAAAATGAATTTAAAAACAGACTTTGTAGTTCTATCTTAATTTTTAAAAAGAGTCTTTGTGCCAACCTTATACCTCTTGTGTATTTCTGTGGTGACATTTGTCAAAATTTAGTACAACTCTTCTTTAAAGGATAAAATGGTGGTGGTAATGCTATCTGCCTCAGAGTGTTGCTGTGTAGAGTAAGTGAGTGGCACAGAGTCAGGTCTGTATGTGTTTACTGCTGTTACTGTTACTTCCATTTGTCTTTGGACTCCTTAAAAGAACAGAGAAAATGCTTTTTATTATTTTATGTGACACTAAGTTGTAGTCCTTGATATTTAATAAAGACTCAGCAAACACTTTTTTATTATTATTTTTTAAATACATGACAGCAGTGGAAAGCATTACAAGCATTATTGCACATATAGGGCATAATTTTTCATATCTTTGTAATAAAGTATGTTCACATCAATTTATGCCTTTATACACGTACTTTGTTGTTGTTTTTTTGCATTACAATTCTTAATATACACATATACCACAATTTTTGAATCTCTGTTTGTATATAAAGTACGTTGAAACCCAATTCAAATCTCTGTATATAAAGTACGTTGAAACCAATTCAAGTCTTATTTGTATAATGATGTCTATTACATTCCACCATCCTTGCTAATCCCCTGCCCCCTCCCTTTCCCTCCCACCTATCTTCCCTATCTAGAATTCATCTATTCCTCCCATGCTCTCCCTCTCTACCCCACTATGAGTCAACTTCCTTATATCAGAGAAAACATTCGGCATTTGTTTTTTTTGGATTGGCTGACTTCACTTAGCATTATCTTCTCCAACACCATCCATTTACCTGCAAATGCCATGATTTTGTTCTTTTTTAATGCTGAGTAAAATTCCATTGTGTATATATGCCACATTTTTTTTTAAAATTTTTTTTTTTTTTTTGTTTATTTGTCTTCTTTTTTTTTTTTTTTAATTTTTATTGTGGGTTGTTCAAAACATTACAAATTTCTTGACATATCATATTCCACACTTTGATTCAAGTGGGTTATGAACTCCCACCTTCACCCCATACACAGATTGCAGAATCACATCAGTTACACATCCATTGATTTACAAATTGCCATACTAGTGTCTGTTGTGCTCCGCTGCCTTTCCCATCCTCCACCCTCCCCCCTCCCCACCTCTCCCCTCCCCTCCCCTCCTCTCTCTCTACCTCCTCCACTGTATAACCCTGAGGGTCTCCTTCCATTACCATGCAATTTCCCTTCTCTCTCCCTTTCCCTTCCACCTCTCATCCCTGTTAAATGTTAATCTTCTTCTCATGCTCTTCGTCCCTACACTGTTCTTAGTTACTCTCCTTATATCAAAGAAGACATTTGGCATTTGTTTTTCAGGGATTGGCTAGCTTCACTTAGCATAATCTGCTCTAATGCCATCCATTTCCCTGTAAATTCTATGATTTTGTCATTTTTTAATGCAGAGTAATACTCCATGGTGTATAAATGCCACATTTTTTTATCCATTCGTCTATTGAAGGTATGCCACATTTTTTTAATCCATTCATCCACCGAAGGACATCTAGGTTGGCTCCATAGTTTGGCTATTGTGAATTGTGCTGCTATAAACATTGATGTGGCTATGTCCCTGTAGTATGCTGTTTTTAAGTCCTTTGGGTATAATCCGAGGAGAGGAATAGCTGGGTCAAATGGTGGTTCCATTCCCAGATTTCCAAGGAATCTCCATACTGCTTTCCAAATTGGCTGCACCAATTTGCAGTCCCATCAGCAATGTATGAATGTACCTTTTCCCCCACATCCTCACCAACACTTATTGTTGTTTGTCTTCATAATCGCTGCCATTCTGACTGGAGTGAGCTGATATCTTAGAGTAGTTTTGATTTGCATTCTCTGATTGCTAGAGATGATTAGTATTTTTTCATATATTTGTTGATTGATTGTATATCCTCTTCTGAGAAGTATCTGTTCAGGTCCTGGCTCATTTGTTGATTGGGTTATTTGTTTTTTCAGTGTTTAGCTTTTTGAGTTCTTTATATACCCTAGAGATTAGTTCAGTAAATATTTGAGTGAATGTTGAATTGTGCTCAAAATTATTTATGTTGTCTGAGAAATCACATCAATAAAAGGAACAGTTTCTTATTTGTCAACTTCAGGACTACTTTTTTTTTTTTTTTTTAAACTGCAGGCTTATAACAATGGCAAATAAGCCAAATATTTTTAAATATTTAAGTGGACAATATTTGTGACTGTTACAACAGAGGCACAGATGTATTTCTGAGAAGTTGTAAAAATCTGTGCTTTCAAAGCAAATTATATTTTAAGTACACCAGGAGAGTTAGCTATTCAAAAGAAATCTGTTGAATCTTTTGTGGACTGAAAGCTCCTACAGTAAAGTTAATAATAGCACCTAAATGTATCAGTTTCAGGAATTCACATCGTGTTTTGGGGTTTTCTCATAGTGTAGAACATCTATAGATTTTCTACATAGTATTTGATAGGTGGTGACTTTATATTAGAAAAGGCTAAATCCTACTCTTACCTCATCCTTGCTTCGAAGTTTCTTTATAAAATGTGGTAGGGTTGGAAAGTACCTTGAGTTCCTGTCTAATCTAGGTTTCTTTGAAGTGGGTGTGTGTGTTCGCTTGAGAAAAACCAACTTATATTATTTTAAACGTTCTATTATTGATACATATTAGCATTTGTATAATTCACTGTGAAAGGAGACACATATATTAATTTTGGAAGGTTACCTAGGTAAGCTTATGTTACGTTAGCTAAAAGTTGTATCTTTCTTATTAAATTTTTTTTTTCAGATCTAAGATCTTAATCTGTTACTTATTCTATCAACTTCATCTAGGCTGCTAAATATAGCCCAATATTATCTAATGTTTATCTTTTTGGATAGGAAAATTTGCAAACATAGTCTTTTGATTCTGAGAGGTCATGGCCTCTCTCCTATATGGTTGATTATAAAAGGTTACTGTTTAACCAAACAGATGTCTGTAGTCCAAATAAACAGATATAGCACAATTTATTTATCTGCCTAGTTGGTGGCCAAGGACACAGAAATAGTGAATGTGGAAACTGATTTCTTCTACTGTTCCTGAGAGCTGAGTTTAGACTTTTGATTAGAACATACCCTTACCCTTGAATTTTTAAAGTATGCTTTAGCCTTAATAATTGCTCAAAATGGATATTGGATCATTAATTTGAGACTTTTATTTAAACAAGAATTAATGTTTAATTATCATAATAGTTGTATGTTTGAATCTTTATTCAAGTGATTATAAATAGATAGCCATGCATATGTATTGTGACATTCATGGTGTTGCTAAGCTTTTACTTAGGGCATTAGAGAGATATTATGTTATTACAATTAGATTAATGCAATGCTGACATAGCAGGATATCATGTAAAGGTTCATTTGTAACTTTGTATAATTGAAAAGATACATCCTCATTTTAAAAATGAAAATGTATAGCCAACTTTCGATTTTCATGGAAGTGGTAATGTAATAGGTAATATAAGTAGTGGCACCAGATCTCCTTGATGATATTATTCTAATTTAGTTAACAAATATTTATTGAGTTCTTACAGTAGAGTGCAGACTCTTACTTAGCTCAGGTTCCTATTACTGAGGTCATCTTCTCAAGCCTTTTATATAGATAGACACAGATGCCCCTTGAAGAGAACCATGTTATTTCCCTGTCCTGAGATTGGAGACTAGGGAGGTGGGGTGGGAGTGGAATGTAGAGAAGACAGTGAAGAGGCAATATGATGGATTGCACAGTGTCTCCCAATTGCCGGCACTGTCCTGGGTAACCTTAGCCCTGTCCTGGTGTCCACGGGTTCAGAGGGAAGAAAAGAAAATGGAGGGGCTGATGGTGTGGTAGAAGGTGGCTGGCCTCTTTCTTGGTCTTGACCTTTTCTGTGTATTCCTTAGAGTGTATAGCCTAGAGGATGACAACTGATGATCAGTCAGCCCATAGTATTTAAAAACCTAACTTAAAATAATCAACATTTTCCAGAGATCTGGGAGGTGAAGGCAGGAGGATCCAAGTTCAAGGCCAATCTTGGCAATGTAGCAAGAGATCCTGTCTCAAAATAAAAAAATAAAAAAAGGTCTGGGGATGTAGCTCAGTGGTAGAGTGTCACTAGGTTCAGTTACCAGTACTGCAAATAAATAAAATAAAACAAAAATAAAGGTTAATATTTCAAAGGCAGATTTCACTTAAAAATAGGTTGGAAGGTTAGCCACACTCAAATTTCCTGCAGGGTGACTAATTAGGTTGAGTGGAGGAGCAGCCACTTTTATTGCTAACCCTTGTTTGGGTTTGCAGCCCCTGCAGGAAACCTTGACTGACCCTGGCTTGTGGTGTACCTCTAGGATTTAATGAGTTTCTGTCCCTCCCTTCTGCCTCCTGCCATTTCATGGTCTTCAAATTAGAATCAACAACAGACATCAGCCCATAAAAATGTGTTCATCATAAACCTGACATTGATATTTTTTTCATTGTTTAAAGTCCGTTTATCATGTTCATGGAAATGCTTGTATCTCTCATTTTTTTTCTTACTTCTTTAATTTATTGCTAGGATAACAATGTTATTTTCATTTCATTTTATTTCAGAGTGACTAGGAGACAAACTTACTTTAAACAAATTACCACACCTTAAATAAACTAACTTTCCATACAGCCTAAACTGTTCATAGTCTAGATAGAAGAATTCCTCAAGTGAATTAAATTCATAAATAACATTTTGAGAATCAGATGTATGTTTTTAAGTTTTATTACTTTGTTTTCATGTATGTCCAATTGGTCTAATACTAATAGTAGGAAAAGCAGTTTTATTTGTAAGGGTTTCCTAAATTGTATAAGAATTATAAAATATTTTTCTTCTCTTTTCTCACAAAATTCTGCCAGCGAGTTGAAAATGGTGACTTCAACTGGATTGTTCCAGGAAAATTTTTAGCATTTAGTGGACCACATCCTAAAAGCAAAATTGAAAATGGTAGGTTTTTCTTCCTTTTACCCTCCAAACATTTATTTTAATTACTCTTCTTTAATTTTTCAATTTCCTCAGATAACACTTTCTCTTGGTAATATTCTGCAGACTATTCAGGATGTATAAAATTGAATAGCAACCAGTGTGTTGAAGGTTAAACTTCCAGTAGGTGGAGCTATATCCACTCTTTTAAAACAAGCATGTTTTTTTAGGTTGCCATAAATAGAATGTTTTCTTTATCCAGTCATTAAAGAAGAATTTGAGAAACAAACTGGTTACACCACTAAACAGATTGCTGAATTCTATAAATGTTTTTCAGATTCATTTGGCTGTAGGGAGTCCCCAAGGTATTCTTGGGGAGTGTCATGTTGGGTGATGATGGCGATATTTGTTTAGTGCTTACTGCATGATAGTTTCTAGCATCATCTCAGTTAATATCCAACAATTCTTAGATGCAGATTCTGTGATCCACACCTAAGGAGGAAGAAATGGCATCTTCTTGGTGGGGATTTGCCCAGGGTCACCTAGAAGTGTGCAGAACTGGTACTCCAACTCAGAACTGGGCTCCTGAATATCACCACTGTACTATCTACTTAGTTCCTTTGAGACGAAGAGTACAAATTTTCTGATAGTAATTAAACTACTTATTTACAGCACTGGGCATATGTATTCAGTAAAATGAAAACAAAACATAACATACCTCTTGAATGCAACATGATTAGCTATGTGAAATTTGCCACTAATACTTGTTTTCTACTTATTCATATTTTTCCATGTCTTAACATCACCTAGGTGATATGTAATGATAGACACCAATGGTTTAAGATTAGTTCATAAGAGAAGTACATAAAATTGAAGAAAAAAATGTTATCCATGAAACACGATAACTCCTATTTACTTTCTGGTCATAGGGGTAGAGTATATCAGTTTTCCTTGGGAACCTGGAAATCTCTTGACTAGATTTACTCTTTTTACTACATTATCATCATCATCATCCTCATCATCATCACCACTTCTGAAATCTAGTTTCATTATTATTCATGTATTTGGATTTGATAGTTTTTTTTTAAAAAAATATGTTTATCATTTCATATCTATTACTACCTTGCAGGAAGTCCTGCTTGAATCATGTTTTCCCCCCACCCTGTGGATAAGTAATCCAGGTTTAGAGTTAAACTAACAGGGGATCTCTATAGAGAAGCCAGAATTAGATCTTCTGAGTCATAAATTGGCTAAGGATTCTCATTTGGCTCTGTATATTGATAATTAGCCTCCGTCATGTTGGGTTGTTAGGAATAACACATGAAGTACCTGAGGAAAGTGCTTTATAACAGTTGGTCATTCAAGACAGGGCTGATTAAACCTACTTCTGTGAAAAAGTATTAGATTCAGGCCCAGGAAACCTCAGTAGATGTTCTGTTTGAGTAGTGGCTTTGTTGTTGGGTATTTGGCAAAGTTGAAAGAATTTTGCCATTTGGGATTCATGTGTTTCAGTTTTTCTTACAGAGGAGTTGGGAGGTATAATTTTTATAGAGCTAACACATGCTTATTTTAAAAAGAGTGGAGAAAATGCAGATTGACTAATGAGCATAAAAGTGACCTGCAATTCTACCCACATTTACTAGTTTTACTAATTGGTAGTTGGAATTATAGTTGCTTTTTAATTTCTTCCATCTGCTTCTCTTACTTTCTCAGTGTAGATATACATTGTATATGTCTATGCATAAACACACATTTATAATTTTTTTTACCAAAATAGGATCATAATATAATTATCATCTCACAGCTAGCTTTTTTTCACTTAACATGTCATGGATGTTTTCCATGGCAGTGTATATAGATCCATGCTATCATTTTGGATGACTGCATTGTTTATTATTCCAATCTATGACTGGGTCATAATTTTGTTAATTTATTTTAAATGAGATAAAAGTTGTTTAAAAAACTGTTATGGGGCTGGGGATATAGCTCAGTTGATAGAGTGCTTGCCTAGCATGCATAAGGCTGTGGGTTCAATCCCCAGCACTCCCCCGCCCCAACAAAACAAAACAAAAACAAATAAAAAACCAAAAAAACTGCTATGGTTGGCATACCTATTCTTTCATATTTTATAGTTCTAGTTTCCTCTCTGAATTCTTAGAAATAGAACCACTGAATAAAAGAACATGTATATTTTATGTAATTTTTTTGGTGCTGGGGATTGAGTATAATTCTTAATTTAAAAAATCTTAAAAAACGTTTTTTGGTTCCATATTGTAATATGGGGAAAGAATAATGGATGCCACTTGGTTATATGCCAGGAATGGTGCTAAGCCTCTTGTACACATCATCTGTTCAGTGACCCACCATCTGTAGCAGGTGATGGTTAGTTTACGGAAGACAAGGAAACTTAAGAGAGTTACATATTGTCCAGGTTCATACAGCCAGTATCAGCCTGTGGGACGACTCAAATATAGGTCTTTTTAATTACAAATTCTGTGCTCTTTTAAATTTTATTACAGAGAATGTACATGTTTATTATAGAATAATTTAGCAATACAGATAAAGACTAAAACTCTTAAAACTATATAAGCAAGAAATAACTATTGTTAAGATATTGCTCTGTATACACCTTTTTCCCCTATGTACCTGAGGAAAGTGCTTTATAACAGTTGTGTCCTCTCATTGAGAAAAAGGTCTGACAGTGTTACTTTAATTTGTTGGTTTTTAAGATGCCTAGAACAATTTCATTTAAGATTGTCTTTGGTAAAATGCTGATATTTTACTGAAATCCCCATTTTAACATCTGGTGTTCATTAGAAGCTTCAACATTTTTTTGGTGAAGGGTTTTAACTTTGTAAACACTTTTGAATTTAAAATAAGTCTGTGTGGGAATTAATAAAATTGATCCGATTACAGTTAGATCTTGGTACATTCCTTAGATTTTTTTTTTTCAATTAAAATTTTGAGAAACTCTGTATTTCTGAAGGTCATTTTAGGAGTTTGTTAGTAGAAAAGCTGAGATTTTTGAGGAATTAACAATCAAATAGCTGTTGCTAGGATGTAGCAAAAGGAAGCTCTACGCTCTAGGGAAGGGCCAGAATGCATTCTAGGAGTGTTCAGGGTGTTTGTGTCAACAGAGGGAACTAGCAGGCTCACTCAGCCATCTTGGTTCACATTGTTTTCATAGTGGGGAAAGAAGAACGCTATTTTTTTTTTTCTATTTAACAATTTTGAATTGATGAATGATAGCAGGAGAATGAAACAGATATTTTAGATTTCAGATTTACAAAGTCTTTTAAGTGGTAATGTCATTTAAATACACACACACACACACACACACTCTCAGGGATGGGGAAGTGGTGTAGAGGTGGAATAAGAAGCAGAATCCGAGCAATTTGAAGTATCAGCCTGCTCTTTTAATGAGAGCAGACTGGTGTAAAGACCCTGGGCAGGTTGAAGTGTAGCTCCTTGATCCTTTATTGGCTGTGTGAACTTCAGTGAGCTCCACAACTTCTGGAACCATCAGTTTCCTTATACATCACAATGAGTGAAGTTTGATCACATTCAGGGTGTTTGGTGAGGATTGGGAATATTATTTGAATGGTTTGACCATGTCAGGTACACATTATGCTCTTATTAGTGCATTTCCATCTTTAATTCTTTTGTCCCATCATCCTGGATGTAGAATGCTAATGAACACTTAAATTGAACAACAAATATACCACTCATGGGAATTATGAAATAATTATTGTTTTCAGAGGTCTATTCTTTTGAGAAAAGTAATGGGTGAATGATGAGAGGATTTGAAAAAAAAATTCTATATACATATGAAAATATGTAAAAGATATGTAAGCTCTATATTATACTTTCCAACCTGTTTTATGCACCTGTGTGAATTTTGTTGAAATATTTGCAGAATTGAACATTTGGGACTTCACTGGTTAATGAACCTCATCAGCATTTTATATTTTCTGACATTACCTTGTTCCTTTTGCAATTTTTACTTTTAATAATGACCAGGTGGGCTGACTAGTCCACATTTGACTCTGCTGTTCTTAGTTTCACAACTTTAAAATGAGTGGCTGGAAAGAGGTGAATTTTAAAATCATCTTCAATTCTGAAGTTGTTTCTGTGTTGTGTCAGCATCACTGCTGGGCTGAGCCTGTGCCTCGCTGATGCCAGGGCACCACCTAGTGGCCAGATGCAGCCAAGGTTGGATGAGCGCTCTAGCTTTCTGGGTGGGCTGCAGGACTCCCAGGGAGCATTTCACATTAAGCATCCAAATACATTGATAACTCACACACCGTTGCTGAGAGGTCATGGGATATCTTCATTATTTGTTGTCTGTAAGTAATTTGAAGCAGTTTTAAGAATTAAACAAAACCAAAACCAAAATCCTGCTCACCAACTCTAGGAAGTACAGCTCCTAATACTCATGTCATGTTCTCTGGTTTGGAGGTCTTACAGATAGAGTCAAGTTGAGTCTTACAAAAAACCAACTCCAGGACAGATGTTGAAATCTGTCTGCCAGGGTCCAAATGCCATCTCTTACAACGTGTGTGCGCATGGATCAGTTAGCTTTCCAGGCACCAGTAATCTGAGTAATTGTAGGGTTTAGTGTGATAATTCACATGGAACACTCAGCATTGTGCCTGGCACATTATAAGTGCTCAATAAATGTTAGGTGCGATTATGATTAGTATTTAAATGTCTGTTGTCATTTTTTTTATAGTTGTGTTTTGTGTCCATTTCTCAAAAGATATCCATCATTTCTTTTTCATAGTGTGTTTTGCTGTATTAGCTAAACCTTCATTTACTCCTGATAGAAATTCATGTAAGAAAAGAGATTCTTACATCTTGATTGTACAGAGGGAGGGATGGGCATCAAGCCAGGAGGTGCCAACACAGAGGTAAAAGGAATTCCAGGAATAAGGCAGGCTCCCATTGGCTTACCATACCTAGGGAAAACTCCCCAGGTGTTTGGAGTCCCTCTACTTCTCATTCCCTGCATGATAGAAAAGCTCTTGTTTCCTCATGCCAACCAGGGTTTTCCCACTTAGTCTGTAAACTTGTTGCTAGGAAATAATTTGAATAAATAAACCAACTAGGAAAACAGACATGATTTTTCCAAGTAGAAGAGCATGTGTTTTCTCTTCATGTTTGTGTGTACAAGTTGCTGTTTCTACACAGAAGATGTTAAATGATCTCTGTTTCCTCTTTGTTCAATAACAGCATGGCCTATGAGAATCATGCATTTGAGTTAGGATTAGTTAGGCCTGAATTCCAATTCTGCCTCCATTTTTTGTGACCTTGGCAAAGTCTTCCAATTAGGGAACTTGGTTGTGGACAGTAGAGTCAACTATGGTAAATTAAACTAAAAAGGCATTTATCGGAATATGTTGGGTAGCTCACTGACTCCAAGAGAAAGCTGGGAATTAAGTTTAGAAAATGCACAAGATCCTTGGGAGACAGTGTATCTGCAGGGTCCAGGCAGGAAATGGGAACCACACTGGGTACTCCAAACAGAAGGAATTTAACTCCTGGAGTCTGTTACAAAATAGTCTAAACAATAAAATAGGCAACATTGTAGAATCTAAATATTATGCGAAAGACAGCTAGTACCTTTAAGGTTGGGACTGGGGAGAGAAAGTGGAACTACCAGAGCCTGGGAGCATTGAGGGAGGAGTCAGATGACTGGAACTCAAATCCGTGGAGGTCATGCTCCACAATACTTTTTGGATTGGAGACTGAGGAGTAGAGACCAGAAGGCTGGGCTCTGGTCCTGAGGTGAGTGCAACAGGCTAGTCCTGGGAGTGCCACAGTTGATTGGGAGCTCTGGCTGCTCTCTTCTTTGGTTGCTGATGTGATGCTGATGGGAGAACGGGAAGAAGGCCCTTTCCTGGTTGCCCTTTAGTGCCTCCTATTTTTAGAATCAACAGAAGGCCACCTAGATAGGTAGTCTGGGAAAGACAATATGTGGACCTGAGCCCCAGCCTCATGGTGCAGGGTATTAAAGGGTTGGCTTGGAGCTGAGAGAAAATGAAAAGGACAAGCACAAAGTCCAAGGCAGCAGAAAATACAGCCAAAGAAACAGTGCAGAAGCCATCTGGCTTTGCAGGCTGCTCCTGCTGCTGCCTTGGAGCCCCATTTACAATGAAGTCATTTCACTTAGCTGGTGTGCCATGAGTCAGTGGGCCCTTGATGGGTTACAGATGTGGGAATTAGTATGCTGGGGATAGCCCTCTTAACCCTTAGGGCTGCTAGGCAAGGCCTGCAGTGGCCAAAGTCTTCACTGGTCACCTCGGCTGATTGGCCTTGACTAGGTCTGGTTTGTGACTCAGTTGATTCTGTGGCTCCCAGGAATGCTCACATGGTGGTGGACATTGCCAGGGAGTTGGAAATTTAGTATCTCAGGTGGCCCCCTCCCCAAACAGTAAATGTTCACCAAAAAGTTCCTCTTTTAGCTTCTTTTTTCAAGTTAAAAATTATTTATATTTTAAACTGACAAAATTTTATGTATTCATGATATACAATATGATGTTTTAAAATAGTGTACATTGGTTAAGTCAAGTTTAATGTGTACATTGCCACACATATTTATCATTTTTGTGTATGATGAGAACTCTTAAAATCTACTCTTAGTGACTTTCAAGTATCCAGTACCTTGTTATTAACTATAGATACCATGTTGTACAATAGATCTCTTGGACTTATTCCTCCTATTTAACTGAATTTTTGTATACTCAGCTTTTAGTGTCTTAATCTGTTAAATGGGGTTAATCATCCTTTACAGATTGTTTTGAGAATTAAAAGAGAAATTATATACAACTGTGGCTTGTATGTGGAAGGTGCTTTCTGATCACAGATCTATTCTGTGGAGGATTGTGCTCTATAGATTAAAGCTATACATCTGGCAAAAAAAAAAGTTTTAGCTGTAGCTGAAATGTATTTGTTAAGTAAAAAATAACGTTTGAGGGGAAATAAAATCACCAAGAATCATCCCATCTCTTTTGTGCACATTTGAGTACTTCAAGAATGCCTTTGCTTTGGGGATGGGAGGAGTACATGTGTTCCCAGGATTGGAATCCTACTAGAGGTTGAGATTTTGAACTTTAATGAGTTGTCTCAATACTTAGAGAGGGTTTTTGTTTTAACCTCCTCTGATGTTTACAGTTACGCAGACGGCTTTTACGAGCTTCTGGAACCTTTTACACTCTCATGAAACATGCTTTCTTCTGTGCTCTATTGAGATTTCTGCACTTTGTTGTTGAGGTTGTGTGTCTGGGTTATGTAAGATGAATTGCGTGCCTTCTGCTTACGGCTCCTTTTCCCTTTAGGTTACCCTCTTCATGCTCCTGAAGCCTACTTCCCTTATTTCAAAAAGCATAACGTAACTGCAGTTGTGAGGCTGAACAAAAAGATTTATGAGGCGAAGCGCTTCACAGACGCTGGCTTCGAGCACTATGACCTCTTCTTCATAGACGGCAGCACACCCAGCGACAACATCGTGAGGAGGTTCCTGAACATCTGTGAGAACACCGAAGGAGCGATTGCGGTTCACTGCAAAGGTGTGTGCGAGGGCTGCGTAGTCTTGGAGCTCATGGGGGCTAGTCACCGAAACCCAGAAAATAACGTAAAACAATTACCTAATGAGTTAGAAAACAATGGTTTTTAATTTTAGAAGACTGCATCATGAACCCATTTTAATAACCCCTTCCTAAAGAAAGAAAGGATTGCTTGGGCCTGGACAGTTGATGGTGGTGTGGCTTCTTGACAATGAAGGTTTTCTGATCTTAACCTTTCCAAGCCCCAGCTCATCGACACTCTATGTCTCAAGGGGAAATATCAGCAGTGATGTCCTTAGACTGGCAGGAGCAGCTTTGACTAGGTCAAATGGCCAAGAAGCAAGTGTCATTAGTTCTCCTGTCTCCTTTTCTTTTAGAATTGCTCATCTCTTCCCCATCTTTTTCTACCCATCTGATATTTGGTGTTTCCATTCTTTGATCCAGCTTTCTAGAACCTCCTTTCACCCCTTGTGCCTCCCTTTCCCTGTTTGTCTTTTGCATCATGGAGCTGAGTGTCTTCCTTGCCCCTTGTCTGGGGTAATCACCCTGCTCACTTGCCAATGATGGGGATTGCCTCTTAGAATGAATGGAAAGACATAGTTGTGTAAATAAATCTCTGGTCTCTGGGGTGGATACTTTGGGGGTAGGGATTGTTCAGAGTATAGGAGGCATAGGGTTGTCACATTTAGCAAATAAGAATACAGGATGCCCAATTTAATTTTAATATTATATAAACAGTGAATTTTTTTTTAGTAAAAGTACATCCTAAATATTGCATGGAGTGCATATTGTTTTTTATTTGTCAACCTTATGTCATTTACTTAGAAAATATGAATGGCATTTGATTATCTAAGCTTGGTTGTTAGACTCCTAGGAGGTCAACTTCTAGTTTAGAATTTCCAGTCTGGTGGAAGATATTTTACTGGGATCTTTGATTTTAATGATGAGAAATCACGTTGGCCGCCTTGAGATGAGCCTCTAGTTTCTCACATGCAGCGCTTCATTGTGCCGCTAGGTGGTGCTATTCTCGTGGTTTTGAGTCTGCAAATAGGTTTGTGTCGCGTTTTATGCTAATTGGCTAGTAGGAGTTGGGGATGGTACTGTTCTTTTCCTGTGCCTAGTGCTGCTGTAACTGCCTTATTCAGACGAGAGTGGCTTTGGTTCTGACAGAAATTAAAATACCATTTTGTAGGCCCTTGTTTCTATGTTTAAGATTTGAGTAGGTGGAGGTACTTCGCTGAATATGTGAGCAGCAACGGGAAGCTGCACTTTACCAGAGACTGGAAGAGATGGAAATGCACGTGGTCCCTGACTTAGATGAGGGCTCCTGAAGCAGGCTTCATCCTCCTGGACTAGCCTTACCTCCGCTGTCCCTATCAACCCAGGACCCCTGATTGACAGGAGGTCCCCTCTGCCCGTGCATTGCTGGGAAGGTGTTCCTTGCTCACTCCTTTGTAAGCACTGCTTTCTGGTTATACCTGGATGGCTAGAACTGAAGTGTTTTTCATTTACCCGTTAAGTTTGCCTTTCCATTCCTTTTTGTTAAAGATTGTCCATGTCCAAGAAAATGCCTGCATTTCACATATTTCAAATATCAGCAGAACTTAAGAACTGATAGGAATATAGCTGCAATCAACATTTAGTAGGAGGTATTCATATCTTCTCTTCCAAACTCTAGTTTTTTTGGGTGTGTTGATGCACACCTGTCATCCCAGTGGGTTAGGAGGCCTAGACAGGAGGATTGCAAATTCATAGCCAGCCTCAGCAATTTAGCAAAGGCCATGTCTCAAAATGAAAAATAAAGAGGGCTGGGGATGTGGCTCAGTAGTTGAGTGTCCCAGGGTTCAATCCCTGGTACCAAACAAATGAACAAACAAACAAACAAACAAAAAACCCAAAACAAAAAACACCAAAGTTTAGTTTTATATTATTAAAAAAAAATTAGTATTTTTGATGAGATTAATTTGGCCTTTTTTTTCATAGTCAGTTTTGTGGCAGCAGGGTCATAGAATTTATTTGTGGGTTAACAATCCATATCTTGGATTGACAAATCTGAAAGAGAAGAAATGCAGAGCTTTCATTAAAACTCAGCATCTTTCTTTATTGTATTCCTCATCCAAGAAACGTGAAAATGAAACTCTCTGGTGTTAAAACATTGTTACAGGTATATTCTCTGTATAACCTTGACCTGTGAGTGTTTACTTTTAAGATATATATGTATGATTATGTATATTTTTATGTATATATATGCAGATATACATGTCATATATATAATCTATCTACTTATAGTAGAGGTTTTTTAATTTTAATATCTGAACCTTTAGGGGCTAGGGTTGTAGCTCAGTGGTAGAATGCTTGCCTGGCATGTGTGAGGTGCCTGGTTTGATCCTCAGCACCACATAAAAATAAATAATTAAAATAAAGATAATGAGGGCTGGGGTTGTAGCTCAGTGGTAGAGTGTTTGCCTCGAATGTGGAAGGCACTGGGTTTGATCCTCAGCACCACATAAAAATAAAAAATTAAGGTATTGTGTCCATCTACAACTAAAAAAAATTAAAAAATAAAGATATTGTGTCTATCTACAACTAAAAATATTTTAAAAATGTGAACCTTTTAGCGTTGAGGTGAGTTCTTATACAGGAAAGTCAAGTTTATATGTGGTGACACCTTTTTGAGAGTGTTATTTCATTTACATCTACTTGTACACACATGAAGAATACTTTTATAAGGATTACATTTTCAGTTTAATTACAACTGTATTGCTTTTAATAGCACACTTATCTACTATAGGCTTGTTAATTATTTTGACATCTGCCCTAATTAAGTCAGCTTAATTTTTTGGGAATTCAAGCAGCACTCAGTATTTTAATTGAACTAAAAGGAAGAAGGGAGAGAGACTCTTATGTCAAATGAACTTTGGTAGAAAGGGAATGAAAATGTTATGCCTCAACATATAAAGCCTTGCATACAGAGACAAACTAGAAACGAATTTGCTGGGAATGTGTGAAACTTTACCGCGACTCAATATCTGCAGTTCACTTTGATGAAAGAAATGATGAAAGGAATGCTATGAATTCTTCAAATTTTCTAGCACAAATAATCATCTAACATACAGCAACATTGTGATATTCTAGTATGTGATTCTTGATGTTCTATAGGGATTTCAGAAAATGGATGGAACTATAAAGCAATTGGAGTTTGACTTTGGTATAAATAGAACACTTTCAACCTCTTGTCATGCTGTGCCAGGGAGCCCTTTAATTATGAACGCTTTAAAATTTTTGTTAAAAGTTTTTATAGAAACTTAGTGAAGTGTTCCTATTCTGTTCACTTGTGGTAAGAGCTCCCAACTATTGAG
Source organism: Marmota flaviventris (assembly GCF_047511675.1). NCBI lineage: Eukaryota > Metazoa > Chordata > Mammalia > Rodentia > Sciuridae > Marmota > Marmota flaviventris. The sequence continues at coordinate 87,899,115 of NC_092507.1, forward strand.
TGCTAAGTAGGTTCTTTTTATAGATCTAAATTATAGACTCTTTTTAAAAGGGGGAAGCAACTTTAGTTTCAGAGAAATTTGAAAATTCTTTGTACCACCTTTTTGATTGTGAGTAGGACTAGGAGCCTAACTGAGGGCATCAGGCAGCTCCTTGCACAAAGCAGGGCACAGTCAGAGAGTGTGTCTCCATGAAGAGGCCACCTGCTCTCCAGGCAGAGACCTTGGCATGATGACCCTGGAAACTAGTGCTGGCCCCCTGCTGCTGCTCCAGGACATTCAGCTGTGTTTTATCTGAGCAGTTGCCCAGTCAATTGTAGTCTTGTCTGATATCTGGGGAATTATCAGGTATGGGCTCTCTGGGTGAAGCAGAAGGAAAGACAAATGACTCTTACCTCTTACTATTAAAGAAAGAGCCCCTGGAGACCATAATCACACTTTATTTTTTTCTGAGGAATGTTGATGTTTGATCTGGGGCAAAAGGCACTTCAGTTGAAAACAGGATGTGTTACACTTCATCTAATAAAATGGTGTATGTATCCTTTATTATTATTTTTTTTTTTAAAGGAAGGGACTGCCAGACATCTATAGACATGAACTTGGATGTCATTTTATTTTCACTCTTGATGTGTATTCTCGACCCAGGCATTACAAGGCAAAACTGTTTTTTGGGGTGGTGAAAAACCTTTTTCTGTATAAAGCACAGATTTATTTACACATAATACATATATAGATATGTAGTGTACCTGTGTGGTAGTACAATTTTATGGGGAAAGATAAGGAAAAAAAAACAAAATAAAATGTAAAGAGGCTTTTGGAGGAACAGTACACGTAAAAAAAGTCGTGAAATGCTGATTTAGAAACACGCTTTTTCACACCTTAACATTTCTGAAATTAGGATGGAGTTTTAAATTGATAGCATGTCGTGGTTTCATGTTTTATTGGTCAAACTTAAATAATGGTGTGTATTGCACAATGAAGATGGTACGGTGGTGTCTGAGATTTGCTGAAACACTGTGAATTTCTCAAACTACTGGGGAAGATTTGAGAAGAGTCTACAGTTTGACCAAGGAAAACAGTCAAAAGGATTCCTCAAAATCAAACAAATAAATAAGCAACCCCCACTCCCTGAAGATTTCTAAACATCAGCAACAGCCATTAACTTTTTCCTATTTCCTTTTTCTAACTAAAGGTTTTCATGGATGAAATCAACATTGTACCAGTTTCTTAGGTCAGAAACATCAGTCATTTTTAACTTTCCTTGTGACCCAATCAGAATTCTGATTCAGCTCTTCGTCCTTATTGCCACATCCTGCCCCTCTCAAGCACGCTTCTCTTCTGCCCCACCCTTCCAGTCTTGTCTCTCTGGCCCCTGTCTCTGTCCCTTCCTGTTCCAGCTGGTCCTTGGCTGCCAGATCCTTTTGCTTTCATCACTTTCTCCACCACCCCCATGTGACATTTTCACTTTGCCCTTTCCACTGGATAGAGAGAAATACAGATTTCTACATGATAGCAAATTTGCATGTGTCTCAGCTGCTAATGTTATCATTACACTTGGGGCCAGTGTGGTTTCTGGTAGGGTTTAATTTCAGGTTTATGTGGATGCATTTGCTGTACTTTGTATTTCATCTGGGTTCCTCTCTTACAGCTGGCCTTGGAAGGACAGGGACATTGATAGCCTGTTACGTAATGAAGCACTACAGGTTCACACACGCTGAAATCATTGCTTGGATAAGAATTTGCCGGCCAGGTTCCATTATTGGGCCCCAGCAGCACTTCCTGGAAGAGTAAGTGTACCCCTCTGTGTTTTCATGGTACATCCTTGTTCCTGACCCTTTCTACTTCTTCCCCAGGTTCTGGACAGTGTCAAGCTCACAGTTATAAAATGGCTGCATTGTTAGAGAAGTCTGTGCCTCTAATAGAATATTGTTGATTTGACAGCTGATGCATTCTCACTTTGTACCTTTTATATCTCTTAGATCAGGTGAGAGTGAGAAGAAAATCACAGAGCCATCTCTGCCTACCCCTTTTCTGTCATTTTCTATGTGTGATCTGGCTACAGTGCAATTTTCTTATGTCATCCCACTTGGCACTTTTCATTCTTCTCTTTTGTTTGCATGTCTAAAAGCAGAATGAAGTAAAAAACACAACTAAGGTCAGTCAGTGATTTCACTAAGTTTGCTGCTCTCCTGACAACTAACTGAACTGCTAATGAGGCTGCACCTTCTGAATACAACCAAGAAGTTACCAAGGAAAGAAAAAGGAAAACTGGGTTTTAGCCCTGGCCCCACTATTTACCAGCTTTATGACCATCATTCAGAAGAATGCTTATAAATTTTACGTTTATTTATTCACATATTCATTTGTTAACTTTTGGTGCAACCTCAGCCCACTGGGTAGAAAGATTTAACCTCTAAGGGGACAATCCTTTCTGGACCACCTGGCTTCTCCTTAAAATGCTACAGGTTACCATCAATTTACCCATTAATACAATGAGTAGATGAAATTAGTGCTAGTTGACCTAGGTCCAGCTGTAAGATGTTATCAATTAATGACATACTGAAACCTGCATTTTTTTCTTTTATGTTGGGAATGGCATTCTTTTCCATGAAATTATTCCTTTCTGATTTAAATCATTTTGGGTTGGTAAGAAACAAATGATCATGAATTTCATAGAAAGGTACTGTAAATAAGCTCTTAGTGTCTGAAGTGATTAAGAAGATTTGAGCCTGCTGAGGGATGACTTCAGTTGGCAGTATTATAGGGAATAATTTATAAGAAAAAATAAATTCTGAAAAAATGAGCAGTTATACCTTAGCTTAAGAGCAAGACAAAAGGGAATAACTTTTTAAGAAAAAAATGTGCAAGAAGACAGAAACTTCAAGAGTTTTACCTGTGGGGTACAAATAAAATAATTCTGTTGTTAAAGTGCTTTGTTCTTGATCGTATTTCTTGGCCAGTGACTTCCTCTGTTTCTTTCCTCTTTTGTGCATTCTGTGCTCCTACAGTGTGGAGCTTTGTAGAATGAATCTTAAAGTGCTCATTCTACTAGTTACTTACCAAAATTGAACAAATGGCCTTAGGGTTAAAAAACAAAATCCAAAATACTCCTCAGCCTAGTTCTTTGAGCCATTTAATCCATCTTAAAATTATAGGTTGGAAGAAGGTTCATTCAGTAGGTAGAACACTTGCACCAGGCCCCCGCACTGTGCAGCTCTCGAGGCGGGGAGATGCAGTGGAGAATGCCCCTGGCCCAGGGCACCTGGTTTTCAGGGTGTCAGATAGCACGGCCTGTGAACACCTTCACACCTCCCTATTGTGCCTCTGCTCTGCCATATCACAAGGTGATAGCAGAAGAAATTTGGGTTATAAGACACAGGCACTCTAGGTTGAAGAAAGGTTTATTCCTTTGTGAGTACATAAGCTGTACAACTCTGGAAATTTCCTAGGTTGTGAGTCATACTATAGTTTTCCAAGTATTTGTGAAAGCTGAGGTGCAGGAATGATTCTCTTGTCTAACTCCCATATGAAAAAAAGCCATTGCAATCCTTAGGGTAGAGCTTCCTGCAGGCAGACATCTTTTTGTCTTAGGCAGTGTATCTTTTATATCTTTTATATTTTGCAATGTTTCTTACAGAACTTGCATGGAAAAGTACCTGTGGGGCTCATGGGCTCTCCCCCGGGCATTATTATATCTCTTCCCTCAGGGCTCTGGTCTCTGGCCTACTCTGCTAAGTATTTGAGCTTGATTTTTACTCTTTTATTCTTTCCTCCTCTCATCGCTGCCTCCCCCCCCAACGCCAGTGTCTTGACATACCCCATGCACTGTTTACTGGGCTGGTGGCATTCTTCCGTCCAGCAGATGGTAGTTGTGTGCACACCCTGAGTTGGGCAGTGCTTTCTCCCAGATAAGGGAGAGTGAACAAGGCAGCCAGGGTTCTTGCTCTAGGGTGCATGCTTTTCTAATGGAAGGAACATGTATAAGCAAAAGTGTATGCAGGGTGATGGCTGGTGGTAAGTGCTCCGAAGAGGTGACAGAATTGGGGGAGGGGTGGCACACAGGAGTAGAGAGCTCTTGGAAAGCATGGAGGAATGCTGAGACCAAAAGGCAAGAAAGAGCAAGTCTTGTCAAAATCTGAATTGTGTTCCATGCAGGGAGCCTGTGTGGTCCTGAGACAGCAGCAAGCTTAGTGTTTTAAAACTGAGAGAGCAGGTTCATGTGGATGGAATATAATAAGCTGGGTATGCCCAGTGAGTTTTGACAAAGCTGATCAACTGTGGAACCTTTCCAAGATCAAGAAGCAGAACATCACTAACATCCAGAGGCACCTCTTGTGTCTTTTTTATTCACTACCCAGTTCTTCCATCAAAAGAACCATGCTAGAGTTTTGCCTGTTTCTGAACCTTCTGTAGGGGGAACCCCTGCAGTATGTGTAGACATCTAGCTATTTTTCCTCCACATTATCTTTGCTGCTGTTGGTGGACACAGCTTGTTCATTTTCATTGCTATGATACCTTTAGTATATATGACATTTTAGTTCTCTGTTGGTGGATATTCAGTCTGTTCCCAGTTGTTGACTATTTTGTGTCTTTGGTGTGTGGTCTGGTGGATGTACACCTGTGGTGGGCCAGTTGGGTGTGTGCATTCAGCTTTAGAAGATAGTAAACAGTTTCCCAAAGTCAGTATGCCTGTTTATATTCTCATCAGCAGTGGCTTGTCTGTCTTAAATTGTAGCCATTGGATTTTGTTAGTTGTGGTTTTCACTTTGTAGTATTAATTTGCTTTTCTGTGATAACAAATGAAGTTGAACATGTTTTCATGTTTATTGGCCATTCATATTTTCTCTTCTGTGAAGTATCTTTGTATGTTTCTTGAACGTTTTCTGTTGGATTGATCGTCTTTTTCTTGAGTTGTAGGGATATTCTGAATACAAATACAGCCCATTAGATGTAATGCAATACATTCTCCTACCTTGTGGTGTGTGTGCATTTCACTCCCACTTAGTGGTGTCTTTTGAAGAACAGAATTTTAAAGTATCAGTGCAGTTTAGTTTCACAATTTTTTTCCCCCTGTAGGTAATGCTTTCTGTGTACTACTTAAGATATCTTTGTTGCTGGGCATCCTGGCGTATGCTTGTAGTCTCAGTTACTTGGGAGGCTGAGGCTTGGAGGATCACTTGAGCTCAGGATTTTTTTAAAATTAATTTGTTTTTTCCAATTTGTTATACATGACAGTGGAATACATTTTAATCCATATTACTCATATATGGGGCTGGAGAATATTATGCTGAGCCCAGAATTTTGAGATGAGCCTGGGCACCATACTGAGACCATGTCTAAAGGAAAAAAAAAAGATATCTTTGTCAACTACAGAGTATGAATATATTATGTTACCTTCCAGAAGCTTTCCTGATTTTTTTTCCATTGCATTTAGTTCAACAGTTCATCAAGAATTGCTTTAAAGCATATATCATGAGATAAGAGCCAATGTTGTTTTCCCCCATATCAATATTCATGTCAACCAATACAATTTATTGAAAAGAACACTCTTTTCCCTTTGCTCTAAAGTGTCATCTTATCATAAATCAAGTGTCTTCATATGTTTGTTTCTGGACACTGTATTCTATTCTGTTAGTTTGTATATCTTGACACCAGTACCTTAATTCAGAGAATCACTGCACTTTAAATGAGTCAATGTCTAGGAGTGTAAGTCCTTTGAACTTATTCAAGAATATCTTGATACTTTCATTTATTTAGATCTTTTTAAATCTTAATAATATAAAAAATGTCTTTAGTTTTCTGTGTAGAGGGGTTGGATATCTTTTATTTGAATTTATTGAATGCATCGTAGAGGCATCATGTTTTAGGTTTTATTTTCTAATTGTTTAAGGCTGGAGTATAGAATTAGAATTGATATAAAAATCTCACAATTGTACTTCTGTATAATCACAAACCAAGTCAAGATGTAGAACATCCTAGAAAATCCTATCACACCTCTTCTCAGTTTGCCCTGACACGCCGCAAAACATTTTCTTCAGGTTTCTGTCACTATAGACCAGTTTTGTCTATTCCTAGGTTATATTGACACACCATGTGTTGTTTTGTGGCTGACTTTCTTTCCTTTCTTGCTTAAAATAATGTTTTTGAGATTGATTTATGCTGAGTATGTATGTAGTTCATTCTTTATTTTATTGCTGAGTAGTTTTCTACTGTATATATTATGGTGTATTTATCCATACAATTGTTAATGGACATTTGGATGATTTCTAATTTTGAATTATTATGAATAGCCTGGTGCGGTGGTACATTCCTGTAATCTGAGTGGCTGGGGAGGCTGACAGGAAGATCTCAAGTTCAAAGCCAGCTTTAATAAAAGTGAGGTGCTAAGCAACTCAGTGAGACCCTGTCTCTAAGTAAAATACAAAATAAGGCTGGGGATGTGGCTCAGTGGTTGAGTGCCCCTGAGTTCAATCCCCAGTACCCCTGCCTCAAATTATTATGAATAAAGCTTCCATGAATATTTTTGTGTGAGTCTATTTATTTCCTTTATTTAAAAAACCAGGGGTGAAATTTCTGGGTCATAGGGCTAGGTACAACTTAACTTTATGAAAAACTACCAATTTTCCAAAATGGTTGAATCATTTTATAAACTACTTGGTAATGTATGAGGGTTCTAGCTGTGCCACTTCTGTGTGAACATTTTATATCATATATATTTTTTCCCTCATTCTGGTTGGTTTGAAATAGTATCTCATTGTGATTTCAGTTTGTGTTTCTCTGATGACTAATGATGTTGAATACTTTTTCATTTTTCATATACATATATTTTGTGAGGTGTCTGACCAAATTTCTTGCCCATTTAAAAATATTAGTTTCTTTTAAAATCATTGCTTTGTAAATGTTTTATTTATCTACTGCATATATACTTCATATATTTTGCATACAAACTTTCATCAGCTACATGTACTCTGTCTTTTAGTGAGCAGAATCTTAAAATTTTGCTGAAATTGAGTTTTGAAAATTGACCTTACATCTTACAAACCTCGCTAATTTCACTTATTAGTTCTAGTAGCTCTCTTCTTTTTTCCTTATTGTACTGGCTCAGTTGGAAGTGATGGTAAAAGTAGACGTCTGTATTTTGTTCCTAATCTAAGAGAAAATATATCATTAAATATGATGTTGGCCATGGAATTTCAAAGACGACTTTTATCTGAATGAGGAAACTTCTTTCTATCTGGTTTGTTTTGAGTTTTTAATTTAAAAATGGTAGTAAACTTTGTCAGTTTTCCTGTATTTGTTTAGATAATCATGCAATTTTTCTCTTTTTGATGATGAATTACACTGATTTTCAAATGTTGAGCCATAATAGTCATGTTTTTTTTAATAAGACTGGATTTGATATGCTAATGTTTGTTGAGGATCTCTGTGTCTATGGTTATAAGTGATTTGATGTATACTTTTCTTGTACAGGCTGAGTATTCCTTATCTGAAATGCTTGAGACCTAAGGTATTTCAAATATTGGAGTTTTTGGCTTTAGGAATATCTGCAGAGTCTTTACCAGTTGAACATCCCTCATCTGACATTCTGAAACCTGAACTATCCAAAATTCAAAACTTTGTTAGTTCTCAAAAAGTTTCAGGTTTGTGGACATTTTGATTTTGAATTTTTGAATTGGGGATGCTCAACCTATAATGCTTTGTTAAGTTTTGTTGACAAGGTTGTGCTGACCTCAAAAGAGCTGTCTGAAAAGAAGGTGTTATAAGATGCTATTGTGAACATTTAAGGGTGAGATGGGAAACTAGGGGATGAAAAGTGTTGTGGAGACAGAGTTCAAGTTGGTTTCAGACAACCTGGAAGAGCTGGTTGTATGGTGTGACAGTGGTAAACCAGGATGTGAGCCATGATGAGCCAGGCAGGTCATTTTCATGGAGGCTGAAGAATTTGGGTCAGTGGTAGTTTTCTATCCAGCAACTTTTGGGATAGGGTGGCTAAGGGGATGAGCAAAAGTCTTCTCTCTTTTGTCTTATTTTACATATGGTACTGGGTATTGAACCTAGGGCCTTGTGCTTACTAGGTGAGTACTTTACCCAGAGATGCATCCCCAGCCCCCCAAATCTCCTCTGATGCCATGTCTTTTGGGAGTTGGGTCAGGGAGTGGAGTGTGAGGTATCCAGGAAATCTCAGCTCCACTGTAGGAGGGTAGTACTGGGCCCTGTGGGGGGAAGTATCAGATCAGAGGGGCCTGTGTGCTGTGGTGGCTGAACACTTCTGTTAATTTCTTTCCCTGACAATTTAAACCATTCTTCTGAGAAAATTAATTTTACATGCCTTATTCTAGCCATTCTAACCATAGTCACAAGCCTTCTCTTAAGCTATATTATATGCTAATAATGGTTTTCTTTTGCCCAGTCCATATTGCTATTGTGAGTTGATAAAAGTTTAGTTTCTCTATTAAATGTAAAACACTTAGAAGGAAATTGTTTATTTCTTGTCTATTCTCCTTTCTACATGTATCTCTAAGCTACTAATGAAACAACTGTTAACAGTAACAAAATAACAATAATTATTTTCTGTCTCAGCTTTCTGTCACTGTAACAAATGCCTGAGATAAAGAAACTTCAAAAGAGGGAAGGTTGATTTTGGTTCAGGATTTTGGAAGTTTTACTCCATGGCTGGTTGGCCCTGTTACCTTTGGGCCTGTGGTTAGGGTGCACATCTTGTTGGGGAGTGCATGGTGGAGCTCTCCTCAGAAACAAAGAGAAAAAGAGGAAGAGACAGGAGGAACCAGAATCCCAATATCTCCTTCAAAGGGTATGTCCCTAATGACCTATCTTCCTTCCACCAGACCCCTAAAGGTTATACCACCTTCTAGTAGTACCACAGGCTAGGGATCAAACCTTCAGCACTCATAGTCCAACTCCAGCATTTTACATGTTGAATTTTTTTTTTTTTGCTTTTTTTTTTTTATTGGTTGTTCAAAACATTACAAAGCTCATGACATATCATCTTCCATACATTTGATTCAAGTGGGTTATGAACTCCCATTTTTTACCCCAAATACAAGTTGCAGAATCACATCGGTTACTCATCCACATTTTTACATAATACCATATTAATGACTGTTGTATTCTGCTACCTTTCCTATCCCCTACTATCCCCCCTCCCCTTCCCTCTCATCTTCCCTCTCTACCCCATCTGCTGTTGTTTAATTCTCTCCCTTGTTTTTTTTTCCCCTTTCCCCTCACAAACTCTTATATGCAATTTTGTGTAACAGTGAGGGTCTCCTTCCATTTCCATAGTTTCCCTTCTCTCTCCCTTTCTCTCCCCCGACTCGTCTCTGTTTAATGTTAATCTTTTCCTCATGCTCTTCTTCCCTGTTCTGATCTTAGTTGCTCTCTTTATATCAAAGAAGACATTTGGCATTTGTTTTTTAAGGATTGGCTAGCTTCACTTAGCATAATCTGCTCTAATGCCATCCATTTCCCTGCAAAATCCATGATTTTGTCATTTTTTAGTGCTGCGTAATACTCCATTGTGTATAGATGCCACAGTTTTTTAATCCATTCATCTATTGAAGGGCATCTAGGTTGATTCCAAAGTCTAGCTATTGTGAATTGTGCTGCTATGATCATTGATGTGGCAGTATCCCTATAGTATGTTCTTTTAAGGTCCTCAGGGAATAGACCGAGAAGGGCGATAGCTGGGTCAAATGGTGGTTCCATTCCCAGCTTTCCTAGGAATCTCCATACTGCTTTCCATATTGGCCGCACCAATTTGCAGTTCCACCAGCAATGTACAAGTGTACCCTTTTCCCCACATCCTCACCAGCACTTATTGTTGCTTGACTTCATAATGGCTGCCAATCTTACTGGAGTGAGATGGTATCTTAGGGTGGTTTTGATTTGCATTTCTATGACTGCTAGAGATGGTGAGCATTTTTTCATGTACTTGTTGATTGATTGTATGTCCCCCTCTGAGAAGTGTCTGTTCTTTTTTTTTTTTTTTTAAGTTGTAGATAACACAACACTTTTATTTTATTTATTTATCTTTATGTGGTGCTGAGGATCGAACTCAGGGCCTCACAATGTGCTAGGCAAGCATTCTACCCTTGAGCTACAACCTCAACCCTCCATGTTGAATTTTATTGTTATAATTGTAGATTTTAAATCATTCCCAGTGGCCTTTAATTTTCCTGTTTATATCATTCTTGTCTACCTTTGATATCATCTCACAGGTGGCAGAGATTCCTTCTTTCCTTCCTACAAATGTTTGTTGAAAGTTCCTAAGCATGCAACTTGGAAGTCACAGTAGAATTTAAAAGTTAATTTTTAACACTAGAGCTCATTTATTGGGCCAGGGCAGAAGCATTAATAGAAAAATGTATAAATTATGTAGTTTCTCTGATGGTGACAGGTGCTACCTAGAAAAACGGTAGAATAATGGGAAGAATAGAATAATGGAGTAGAAGGCAGTTTTAAATAAGTGGTGCAAAGGGAGCTCATTGAAAAGCATTTAAACAAAGTTCTTGAAGAAGTGAGAGTATAAATTACAAGGATAATTACATTTTTTAAAAAGTATTTTTTCCTTTTGATTTAATTTTTAAACTGACAAATAAAGATTGTATAAGTTTAAGGCATATAACATGATATTTTTAAATTTGTATATATTATTAGCATTCATTGCCTTACATACTTATCTGTTTCTGGTAAAAAAATAACTTGAAATTACCCTTTTAGCAATTCTCAAGTATATAATACATTGTTTTTTAGAAACTATTTTTCATTGTTTTCTTAAAAATTATTTTTGTTTATTTATTGTTATGTGGTACTGAGGATCGAACCCAGTGCCTCACATGTGCTAGGCAAGTGCTTTATCACTGAGCCACAACCCCAGCCTTCCTATAATAATTGTTATTAACTATAGTCACCATGTTGTACAGGATATCTCTAGATCTCTGAACTTATGTCTCCTAACTAAAATTTTGTATCTTTTGATCAATCTCTCTCTCCCCTACCCCCACTTCAACTCTTTGCTTTTACCAGTTTGACTTTTTTAGATTCACCATATGAATAAAATTATATGGCATTTACCTTTCTGTTCTTGACTTATTTCACTTAGTATAATATCCTCCAGGTTTACCTATGTTAATGAAAATGATAGGATCCCCACCCTCATTTTCTGTATATGTACATTTATTGATGGACACTTGGGTTAATTTCATATCTTCATTATTGAGAATTACACTGCAGTGAACACAGAAGTGCAGATATCTCTTAACTGGAGGTTTTTGGTTGATGTTCTTTATCAAGAAATCTTTGAATTTCTATGCATACAATTATGTCATCCAGAAATTGGGCAGTTTTATTTCCTTTTCTGTTTTTAATATTTATTTTTTAGTTGTATTTGAACACAATACCTTTATTTATTTATTTTTATGTGATGCTGAGGATTGAACCCAGGGCCTCGCACATGCTAGGCAGGTGCTCTACTGCTGAGCAACAATCCTAGCCCCTTCCTTTTCAATCTATACTTTTTATTTGTTTCTTTTCTTATTGCATAGGCTAACACTTCTAGCCTTGTGATGAGTAGGAGGGATTGAAACGCATATCCTTGTCTTGCTCCTGGTCTTGAGGGGAAGGCATCCAGATAGTCTTAGCTGATTTTTGAGGCAGTCTCCCCATTCAGTTTTGTCAAAGGCTTTTCCTGCCTTGGTTGAGACAATCATGTGATTTTTCTTCTTTAGCCTTTTATTATGATAGATTCCGAGATTGTTTTTCATGTATTGTCCTGGGAGAAGAGGTGTCCCTGGAAGAGAATCTTGAGTAATTCCTGGAAAAGGGGGAAACTTGAGTCCTGGACAGGTGGGGTCCTTGACAGACATGACAGAAAAGAATTTCAGCATGTGTCAGTAGACACACAGAGATTTATTTAGGAAAACAAAGAATACTCATTTAAGGGTGAATATGTCCCATCTCAAGAGTAAGAGATATATTTTGGGGTACCCTGCTCTCTTTTAAAGGAAATGTGGTGAGGGGCTGGGTGTGGGAAGGAGCCTGAGCATGACATCAGTCAGTTCTTCACAAGATGGTTCACGGTGGACTGGTTGTTCTCAGGATCCTCAGGCCGGTGTGGTCTCCCTTATCTGATCAATAATGCTGAAAAGTCCTCTAAATTATAGGGTACTGAAAATATATCTCTCTTTGCTTAATCTATTTATCGATGAGCTGATTAGCAGCACACAGGGGAGTTCTCATAAGTGAAAGAGTTTATGGTTAATTTTAAGATTTACAGATTTTTCCAGAAGTTTGGTAGTGGGTGGCCTGAGAGAGAGATTGGCTTAGGCAGTGACAGACCAAGAAAAGGATGTAGAGCCTCCAAATAAAATTATGTTTCCTTGTCTTTCCTTTGTCATTTATTTTATTCTCCCTCAGAATGAATCTTTTATCCCTGGAATAATCCCACCTGCTCATAGTATAGAATTCTTTTTATCTAGTGCTGAATTCTGTTTGCTAATATTTTTGTTCAAGAGTTTTATGTCTGCATTCATAAATGGTATGATATTATAGCTTTTTTTTGGACTTCCTTTGTCTGGTTTTTGTATGAAAGTAATGTTAGCTTCATAAAATGAATTGGGAATTGTTCTCTCTCCTATTCCAGCAAAAGATTGTGCAGATCTGGTGTTAATTCTTTAAATGCTTAATAGAATTCTCCACTCTTTCAGATTTCAGATTTTGGAATATTTGTATAGACTTTACCAATTAAACATCCCTAATACTTCAATATCTGAAACTAATGTGACAATCAAAAAGCTTCAGATTTTGATTTTGGAGTTTTGGATTAGGAATGTAATTTATGATATTTATAATTTGTGTCTTTTTTCTTTTATACAAGTTTGTCAGCTTTATTGACTTTTTCAAAGAACCAACTCTATATTTCATTGGTTTTTCTCTTGATGCATTGTATTTGTTTTTAATTTCATTGATCTATGTTTTTATCCTTATTAGTTCCTTCTGCTTATTGTGGGTTTAGTTTGCTCTTTTTCTAGATTCTAGAGGTGGGAGCTTAAATTATTGATATTTCAGTTCTTTACTAACATATGTGTTTACACTATAAGCTTTTCTCTCTTAGCTTTGTTATATGAATTTTGACATGTATTTTTATTTTATTTTATCATGTATTATGTAGCATTTTAATCAATTTGAGTGACATATAGAAATATTAACCCTCTTTATATTCTTTTATTCTTCCCATTTATAGTACAGTTTTCTCAAATATTTCATCACTTAGAAACCACAGCAGTATTATAATTTCGCCTCAATCATGGAACATTTAGAAACTTTAAAGGAGGAGAGACATTCATTTTGTTTCCCCCACCTGCTGTTGCTTACGTGATCTGTCTTCCTTCCTAATGTGCTAAAGTTCCTTCTAGCATCATTTCCTTTCTGTGAAGGGAACTTCCTGTAGTGATTCTTCTAGATAGATCTACCAGCAACAAATTCTCTTAGTTTTCTTTCATCTGAGAATATTTTGATTTCCTTTTCATTCTCGAGAGATAGTTTCTTCACTGTTTGAAAACTGTTGTGCCCCTTCTGTCTCTCCTCCATGGTTTCTGATGAGAAATATGCTGTCGTTTGAAATATTTTCCCTCTATGGGTATGGTGTCATTTCTTTTTTTTGCTGCTTTCAAGATTTTTATTTCTTTGTCTTTAGTTTTTAGGGTTTTTATTGTTTATATCTTGGTGTGGATTTCTTTGGAGTTGTCCTTTTTTGTAAATCTGCTTAACTTCTTCAATGTCTTGATTTATTCCTTGTCAAATTTGAAAGATTTTCAGCTGTTATTTCTTCACTCTTTCAATCCTATTCTCCTTTTCTTCTTCTGTTGACATCAATTTTAAACCTTTTGTCATGGCCATCATTGTCATGGTCATAATTTTATTTTCTGATTGATATTCAGATTGGATAATTTCTATTGTTCTGTCTTCCAATTCACTAATTTTTCTTTTTTTCTGCATTTTGCAGTTTAGCTTGACTACTGAGTTTTAAATTTTGGTTGTATGTTTTTCCATTCTAAAATTTCCATTTGATTCTTCTTCACATTTTCTGTTTCTTTGCTGAGACTTTCTCTTTTTCATTTGGGTCTTGTGTCTTGGCAATAATTTTTTGAAGCAATTTTGTTATGGCTACTTTACAGCCTTTGTCAGATAATTCTAACACCTCTGTCATTTGGTTCTTGGTATTTACTGATTATCTGTTTCTGGTCAGTCAACATCAATGTCTGAAAATGTCCACTTGAACATTTTCCTAGTGTGTTAGAAGACCCTGGGTCTTACTTAAAGCCTCTGTTTTACCTGACCTCGTATACTGTTCCAGTAGAAAAAGTGATGTTGGCGGGGGGGGGGGGGCAATTTTCTGTCTTGCTATACTATCAGGTAGAGGCAGAATCCTGGGGTCCCACTGAGCCTCTCTTGATACTTAGTTTTAGAGGGTTTCTTGTTAATGCTGGGTGGATGTGGAAGTTCTAACTTCCCCATGTGGTCTTTTTCTGACACCGTGATGGGATAGCTTGTTACTGAAGGGTGTACTAAAAGTCTTCCCTCTCCATTAGGCCCCCTCTGACACCATTCTGGCTGACAGGAAAGGAGCGCCTGTAACTGCCTGATTAGGGTGGGAGACAGACACTCCTGTTAACAGGAGTGGGGCTTGGGGCGGGAGACCTCGTTACCTGCCCTTCTTTGATACCTCTCTGACCAGGGGAGGAGGGGCCTGGCGTGTCTCTTGACAGCCTGGTAGGGATGAAAGTCCCCTTTCAGCCTTTGCCGATTAGATGGGAAAGGACCAAAATTTTTTTCCTGTGGTGTTTGATGAGATTGAGCAGTCATTGTCAAACATTTTTCTACCTTACCCAGGATGCCACTTTCCTGGTGTTGCACTACCGAGGGCAGGATTTTGTTGCTATTCTGTTGACATTTAAGGATTGCTCCTTTCTTTAGCTCCAAGACCGGGATGTATATGACAAAAAGAAAACCCTGGGAACTTACGACATGTTGTTGCTTGGGCCTCAAGGTTCCTAACCAGTTTACATTCTTCTCTTCTATTTTTCAGGGTCTTCTTAGGTTTGTTTTATCTGTCGTACAAAATAAATTTTATTTAATGGAAAGAATAGGAGAAAGAATGTCTACATGTCTTATTGAAAGTGGTGTTATACCAAATATTTTAATAGATAATTAAATAATGCTCAGCATAGAGTCTGCTATGGTAGGCTGCATGATGTTCCCCACATATGTGCATGTTGTAATCCCTGGTCCCTATAAAATTTACTTTATATGGAGAAAGAGACTTTGAAGAAGTGATTAAGTTAATAATCTTGAGAAGATTATCCTGTATCATTCAGGTGTGTCCCTAAACAGGGGCCACAGGAAGAGTCATTTAGAGGACACAGGAATGTGATGACAGAAGCAGAGATTGTACCAATGCACTTTGAAGCTGGAGGAAGGAGCCATGAGCCAAGGAACATGGCAGCCACCAGAAGCTGTTAAAGGCAAGAAAACAGATTCTCCCCTCAGAGTCTGTAGAAGGAACCCACCCTGCCTATGCCTTGACTTTAGCACAGCACAACTGATTTTAGAGATTCAAACTCCAGAATTCTAAGAGATGTTGAACATTTTTCATATGTTTGTTGATTGATTGTATATCCTCTTCTGAGAAGTGTCTGTTCAGGTCCTTGGCCCATTTATTGATTGGGTTATTTGGGTTTTTTTGGTGTTAAGATTTTTGAGTTCTTTATATATCCTAGAGATTAGTACTCTATCTGATGTGCGAGTGGAAAAGATTTGATCTTATTCTGTAGGTTCTCTGTTCACCTCACTGATTGTTTCTTTTGCTGAGAAGTTTTTTTTTAGTTTGAATATATCCCATTTATTGATTCTTGGTTTTAATTCTTGCACTACAGGAGTTTTATTAAGAAAGTTGGGGCCTAAACCGACATGATGGAGATTTGGGCCTACTTTTTCTTCCACTAAGTGCAACATCTCTGGCTTAATTCCTAGGTCCTTGATCAACTTTGAGTTTTGCGCATGGTGAGAGATAGAAGTTTAATTTCATTTTGTTACATGTGGATTTTCAATTTCCCCAGCACCATTTGTTGAAGAGGCTATTTTTTCTCCAATGTACGGTTTTGGCACCTTTATCTAATATAAAGTAACGGAAGTTATGTGGGTTAGACTCTGTGTCCTCTATTCTGTACCATTGGTCTACAGGTCTATTTTGGTGCCAATACCATGCTGTTTTATTTATTATTGCTCTGCAGTATTGTTTTAGGTCTGAAATAGTAATGCTACCAGCTTCTCTCTTATTGCTAAGGATTGCTTTGGCTATTCTGGGTCTCTTATTTTTCCAGATGAATTTTATGATTTTGATTTGTATTGCATTTAGACATTTTAGGGATTTTGATTTGTATTGCATTTAGACATTCAAACTCCAGAATTCTAAGAAAGTAAATCTGTGTTCTTTTAAACCACTATGTTTGTGGTAGTTTTTTTTTGCAGTAGCCATAGGAAACTAATACGTCTTTCTTTCATCAGTAAATATGTACAGCAGCATGTATAGATCCTAATGATGAACAGGGATATTCTAAACTTCTCTTTTTCATTGTACCTTCTATTTTGGAGTACTTGACGTATGGGAAGTCGTGTGACCCAAGTAATATTTAAGGAAGATTTGGCTGTAACTGTGTGAGATGAATCAGATGATGGGTGTCAAAATCAGAGAAGCTAAAAAGGAGACCACTGCCATCTGTCAGGGAGACAGGGCCTTTTCAAAAGGGCTAGACATTGCACCAAAGAGTTGGAGATGGGCTCCAAAAACATTTCAAGGAAAAAGAATACCAAGCTTTGAAGACTGACTAATGACACAGGGACGACAAGGGTGAAGTCAGTGATGACGCAGAAGCATGAATAATTAACATGTCCATTAAGACAGAAATAAGAAGGTGAAAAAGCTTTCATTAGGTTCTCATCTGTCACAAGTGACTGAACAAGTTAAAGGGGTTGTATTCTTTCTCTCAAGAGGTGAAAAGCCAATCAGTGCTTTTTAGATAATGTTAATTCCAAATCTATGTCTGTAGAAGAGCTCGTTTGTCATATCCTGCTCATCCTTGAAGATCAAAAATATGTCCAGGTGTTTCTGTGTCTCAAGTGAACATTCTCCTTATGTCACTGGCCGTGAGAGATGTTTGTTACTGTTCTTACAAGTCGCTGATAAATTTATGTATGGGTAGCTTCAGAACTATTCCTTTGTTATACAAAGTTTGTCAGTTTTATACAAGTATTTTTTTTCCCCTAGGATATAGAGGTCATGTTTACAAAAGCAACCATAGGTGTTTCTTTCTCCTACTTAAACCTGAAATTCTTAAGCTAGAATACCATTTTGAAATCCAAATGTTTTTTTCTTCTAAAGGTTGTTAAGGTTCTTCTCAAGATGTACTTTACAGCTCTTTTGTTATTGAGCCTTCTCATTACTCATCCTTCTCAGATACAACCTGTAAAAGTATGAAGGTGGAGCCAGGGAGTGGTAAAATTTGGTTGATTCTATTTATTGAACATTTACAGTGTGGCATAATGTTGACCTCTAGATCACAATCCATTAACACTTTCATCCAAGGATGCCTCAGGGGATCATTGAGGGACAGGTGCTGGGCTTTCATGGGGGTTGTTCAGCAAAACTCATGTAACAAGTCGAAATCTGGACCTTGTGGAGAGTTCTCTCTGTGAAGCAGAGCTGCCCTTTTGAATTAAGTCATCTTTAAAAGGGAGCAATTTTGTGGTTGAACCCTTTTCATTCCAAAATCCCAAAGTATTTTTTAGCATTTAGGTAGCTGTAAGGCTTTCCATTGTCTTTTGTCCTTCTCAGACTTTAGGATAAGAGTCACTTGGGGGTCTTGTTAAGTGCAGTGTCCAATCGGCAGGTCTGGGTGGGGCTTGAGAATCTGCATTTCTGAAAAGCTCTAAGGTGATGTGATGATGCTGTCCTTGAGCCAAATCCACAGCACACGTTTTTGGCTCATTCTTACTCTGTAGGTGTGAATTTGCACCACATCTCATTGTGGTGCTTTGAACATTTGGTCAATTTCACAGTTGAAGTGAGCTGGATCATAAATTAATAGTTTAGCCATTGCTTTTGATTTTAGAAATTACCAAAAATGACATGAAGAAAACCTGTTTAGCAAATGGAAAAATGCTGGAAAAGGTCTAATGGTGATGGTTTGAGTTTTAGTTGGGATTGACCCCTGCCATTTCCTAATAGGCTTTTCTTTTAGATATGTGCAATTAGGGTCAAGTAACATAAAATTTTTTTTTTAATAATAAATGTAAGGATTTAACATTTTGTTCTTAAATACAGAAATTAAAATCTTAAATATAAAAAAATCAGAACTTGACAACAGAAGATAAATTATGGTTCCTTTATTAGAATAAGGCATATCACAAAAGTTTTAGTTTGCACTATTTGTTAAAAGTGACCTTTTTTGCAATAATACTGTTATGGAAGCTTCTGATTTTCTTTTCAGTATTTACTATTGTATTTTCTGATCCCTTTATTGACTGTTAATTGACATTGAAACTTTGCTATGCAAAAATAAAACACTAATATGAATTCAAGTTTTAATAATTAAGTATATATCAGAATTTTATGTAGTTGTAGTATCTGAAATTTATCTTGAAATATTCATTCCAATTGTTCCATAGAAAATTTAATTTTTAAATTAAACGTTTGTGGTAAAACATGTACAACATAAAATTTACCATTTTAATCCATTTTAGGTATACAATTCAGTGGTTTTAAGTACATTTATAATGTCATGCAGCCATTGCCACTATTTCCAGAACTTTTTCATCATCCCAAACAGAAACTAATAAATTTACCAATAAATCCTCATTATCCCGTTCCTCAGCTCCTGGGAAAGCTGTATTCTATCTACTGTTCCTTGAATTTGTCTATTCTAGGTACCTCATATTAGTCAAATCTTACAATATTTGTTCTTTGTATCTGGCTTATTTCACTTGGCATAACATTTTCAAGGTTCATTCATGTTGTAATTGATTTCACATGTAATAATTGTAGCATGTTGATTGTTGTAGTGTGTATCAGAATTTTATTCCTTTTGAAGGCTGAATAATTTTTCACTGGATATATGTACCATCTTTTGTTTATCCATTTGTTTGTTGACAGCTGTTTAGTTTTTCCTACTTCTTGGTCCTTGTGAGTAATGCTGCATGAGCATTTGTTTAAGGTCCACTTTCAATTCTTTTGGGCATAGACCCAGAAGTGAACTTGCTGGATGGTGTGAAAATTCTGTTTAATTTTTTGAGGAATTGCCAAGCTCTTTTCCATAGCAGCTGTATCATTTTACATTTCTACCAAAAAATGCAAGAGGGGTCCAGTTTCTCTATATCCTCCCTTCGAATGGTTTTTGTTTTGTTTCCTGTGTTCTACATAAAAATATATGAAAAGGGCTAGAGATAGGAAGAAAAAATATTGAAAGCAGTAAAATGGTAGGTTTAGGTATGAAGTTTGTGTTTGGCCTCACATTCCAATGATCTAATACTGATTGTGGGGGTTATACCTAAGCTAGATCTAGCTAGTTGAATATATCTAAGAATTCCCTATTCTTTTTTTTTTTTTTGCCTTCTAACATTGTTTCCTTGTACTTTTCAAAATTTAGAGCATTCTCTTATGCCTTCAGAAATTCTCTTTCTAAATATCTTTCATTTATGGTTCAGTGTTTTTGTAGGACCCCTTCAATACCTGTCTCCTCATCTGCTGCCACCCATTGGTTGAAGCCTCTCATCTGTCTTCCTCTGACATCAAGCTAGAGCATTCATCAGCCCACTTCTTTAGCTGGGAACTACCTCTGTGTCTATAACAGCCCTAGGATGGTAGAGTGGGAGGTACAGATTATGATCTTAGTCACTGCTAGAGTAGGCCCAGGCCAAGCTAGAAAGTGCTAGGAAGTCTACACAAAATGACCAGATTGAATGGACTTTGGAATCAGGATTGGGTCATCCTGGAAAAAATGTGTCCAGGATTGAAGGAGTACTGTGGATGAGGAGTTGGGATGGTGTAAAGGTAGGATCAGCTTGATTTAAGGAAGTGAGGGAGAAGAGTCAGCCATAAGCAGGAATAGCTACTAAATGACATCTATTGTTCTCTGGACTCAAAACCAGAAATATTTATAGCAGTACAACTGACTTGAGTTTCACTATAGGACTATAAGATGAGATATTTACAAAGAAATATGAAGTCTCTATGTCAGAATCAATTATAAGTTGGCTCATAATGAAGCCAAGTTGTTTAGTTATTTTCTTAGTCCCTTTCTTGGCTAGGCTAAGTCTGACTAACCAAGGGGCAGGACACAGCCAAAAGCAATTACCCCAGCCTGTTACATCTCTCAACGTGTTCAGATCAAGACCAATCTTTTCCTATCATTGAGAAACACGGATTCTGGTAGCAAGGACCAGTGGTTTCATACTCTATGCACTGCATAATTGGAGGGTTTACTTCCAGCAGATGTGTTAGCTTCATAAAATTTGATTTTTAAATGTTAAATACAAAAATACATGTTTTACTTCTTTTGTTGGAGATGAGGCTTTTAAGGAGTAACAGACACCACAATAAAAGCTTGCGTGGTTTTCATTGTCAATAAAAAGGTATTTTCGTGAGCACTGCTTTTTTTTTTTTTTTTCCAAGAATCACTTGCGTACAGCATCGCTTAGCAACACTCAAATCAGCTCTGACACCTTATTCATCTTTAATATTCAGGTTCAAATCAAGTCTTTCCAGAGATGGGACAGATTGAATCTTTTAAACCAAGCATGTGAAAGTTGTCACTTTATAATTTTCATCTCTAGCAGCAGTATCAGATTTTCATTTTATAACTTATTTTAGAATTGGAGATTTTTTTTCCCCCCAACTTAGCCTCTTAAGTTTTGTTCCTCTGCCTCTATACCCACTTTATGGTTTTTATTCCTAAAGACTGTGACAGGTCTTTGATTTATTTGTGGATTTATTTGATTTATTATGTCTTAGCATAGCATGCAGGACCCATCCTGAGCTGCTTCTTACCTACTTCTCTAAAATCCTTAGCTTCAGCCAAATTAAACAGCTCTGTTCCCCAAACATGCCGTGTTCTCTGATATCACTATTTCTGCAGCTTACACATTGTTTTCTTTGCTTTGGGGATTTTTTTTGCTGGCCAAGTCCTGCTTATGTATTTCCAGATAGAGTTGTGCATTGCCTTAGGACAGGGAGTTCTCAGATTTTTTTTTTTTTTTTTTTTTGCCTAAGGACAGGTGATTTTGTCATCCTGTGAATATGATAGTTGGACTTACACAAGCCTAGATGGTATGGGTCAATTGCTTTACCTGGCCTCTTGATGCAATGAAGAGACAGTGGCAAAAACAAGATCTGTGAGGCTGCTGCCTGTGACAAAGCATGGTGTTTTATAATAGACTTTTTTTTTTTAAACAAGTAGAAGGAGAACACTCTAAAATAATGATTTAAGTATAGTATTGTAAGTACATAGGTCCATAACAGTCATTTATTATCACTGTTGGGCATTATGTAGGATACATAATTGTATGTACTGTTCTTTTATATGACTGGCAGCACTGTGGATTTGCTTATACCAGCATCACCATGAACATGTGAGGAGCGTGTCGCACGATGGCCTTGTTATGACTTTGATGTCACTAGGCAATAGGAAGTTTTCAGCTCCATTGTAATCTCATGGGACCACCTACATATACATGATCCACAGTTGATGGAAACATCCATTGTGCACCACAATACTGTACGTCTGGATTCTTTGGTAATTTCTCTCTGAGTCCCTCAGATTGAGTTGGGGCCCCTTCTCCTAGGGTTCTGTGTGAATCTTGGTCATAGAGTTTATAATACTGGTTTTCAGTTGTTTACTTTTCTCGTCCTAAACCAAGAACTTCTTAAGGGACAGGATTTGTTTTTTTATACTTAGGCTTATTCTTTTTTTGGTGTGTGTGTGTGTATTTAGTCGTAGGTGGACACAACTTATTTATTTATTTATTTATTTGGTGCTGAAGATTGAACCCAGTGCCTCACATACGCTTTGGCGAGTGCTCTCCTGCTGAGCCCCAATCCCAGCCCTTATGTCCTTATTCATTTGGTATTTTGTTGATCTGAATTTGTCATATTTGTGATAAAGCTGAATTCTGTCTCCCTTATTATAGTGGGAGTTTTAACCAGATACCCTAAACACTTTAATGAATTTAACAGTCATCTTTTGAACCATTCTTTCTCTGTCAAGGACTCTACTGTTTGTGCACTACTGTGTGGAGGTCATAAGGTTCAAGGATTAGATCAGAGGTTATGCTAGCGGTTGGCATGCAGTAGTGAATTAGGAGGTAGAAGAAAAAGAAAGCAAGATTTTTTTTTTGAAGATGTGAAATGTGAGAGGTTATTCCCTGATTTTATTAAGATTTGAACTAAGGAAAGAAATGTTGACTTTGTTTTGAATCCATATTTTTACAGTTGATATATAGGATAAATTAACTGTGGTGCAGTGGTATGTTAATCTCATCAATGTACATATCCTAAGCTCAGAAAAGACATCTCAGAGGTTTGCTTCCAAAAATCAAGTTCCACCATGATAGAAGGCAGATCTTGCCTCATTCTCTAGTAAATTGATGTATATAGATTTTTGGAATTTTAATTTTATTCCTATTTTTAAAAAACTCAGCAGACTTTTAAAATACATCTGATCTATTCAGAAGTGTACTAAACTTTGCTAAGACAATTCAAACTAGTTTTCAATTTGAGAACAATATAAGAAATGGTAGGTTAGTCCTATATGTGGACAACATATTTTATATCTATACCCAGTATATTTGCTATCTCAGAAATCAGATGTAAAGGTATTTCTTCCCCCTTTGTTTTACTTGGAATATGTGTGTGTGTGTGTGTGTGTGTGTATATTTTAAAATAGGGGGGCAAAAGGAAAAATTACCTCATATTTGAAAGTAGGGTAGGATATTCTACTAAAAAGAAAGTCCTCCACTCATCCAGTCCTACCCCATGCTGTTAACCTTTTTGCAGTTATTTTGCTAACTTCTAAAGGACCTTTGTAAGTCGTGTTGTTAAGAATATACAGTGACGTGTTGTCTGTCATCTCTTATAACAACCTCAAAGATTCCTTTCCTTACTTATCTAGCTTTGTTCTGCTTTCATCATTATTTTTATTTGGTTTTTTAGATCATTTCCCCCCCCTCCCCAAAGTGATTGAGGCATATTGTTAAAAAGAAGTCAAGTAGTGTCGACATGATGTAGTAGAAAGTGAAAGTTTCCCTTATCACCCTTCTCAGGGTAACTGGTGAATATTTTGTGAGATTTTTTTTTAGGTAACTGAACTTTTTGTTAACATTACAACCTTTTTATTTCCTTTAACACAAAAGGGACCTCACTTTCCACACACTGCCACTTGTACTTTTCACTCATTAATACTTCATTTCATGGCCATTCTTTCCTGTTACCTCATGTGGGTCCATCACAGGCTTTATGCATCCAGGAAATACTGCATAAAATGGGGCTAATGCAATCTAATGAGCTGGTTTTCCACCAGGGTGTTCCCAACAATTTTTCTGTTGCAAATAATACTTCAGTGAATTTTTTAATGTTATACACAGTGTTTATTTTTGTAAGATAATATCTAAATGTGTGTTGGGGGATTACACATGTGCACTGTAGCTGTGATCTACAGGTTAACCTATTCTTCCTGACATTCAATGGTGTTTGACTAAAAACAACAATTTTCTGACTTGAGAATAAACTTTATTTATAAGGGGAGATGGATTCTTTTGCAAGGGCCCAGTGTAACACTGCTTTACTTCTTTTGTTAATAAACCTGAATTATGTGATATGTAGAAACTGTGAGAGAAAGGATTACTCTCTTTGCCTGTTGCTTAAAAAAAAAATCTGTTCTTATTGGTAGCATCACCCTGATAATGCTGTTATTCATTGACTGCTAATGTTCCTCATGATTAATTCCTCCCTGTAGAATGTGATATAGGATAGAAATAAAACTATTCTATGGAATAACTTATCTTAAAAGAAATGTATGAAGGTGACCTCACCAATAAAAATAGAAGCCCTTGATGATTATTTTGCTCATGTATTTTAAGTTCTCTTCTGATAACCTTGAAAACAGTTGCATTTGTGCCTTCTGAATAAAAGAAAGCTTATGAATGAACCTCAGACACATTTTCTTTTCCCAAAGGAAAAACTGATTGGGATTTTTAGGACTTGCTTTTAGATTTTAAGAGTGGGGTTTTAAAAGTTATGTGTTGAGGGTCCACAAAAGGAAGTGCTTAGTGCTTTTGGGGGTATAATCTCCATGTAACTTGAGTTCTTGCATCTGTTGTCAATCCAATTCATTCTGGTTGTTTTTATAACAGACAAATAAAACTACTACTTGAAAGATATCTTACAAACTTCAAGTTCATATTTGAAAGGCGAGAAACTTCTCAAGTCTTTATAATGAGGGCCTCAATAGTCAACCCATGCATAGTTATATGGACAAATGTTGGAAAGTGGTTATTTGTGTTTAATATAGAATTTAAATTTATTTTGACTTTTGAAAGATATTTTATTTTTCTTTATTCAAAATTTCATAATATGAATATCTTATTTCACAATCTGATTTTCATAGTCTGATTTGTAAATGTTGTCCTGCTAATATTTTCTCTTTTTAATTTTTAGGAAGAGATGGTAGTAGTTTATTTTAAAGATTGTTTTTGATTGCTCTCTTACAGAAAACAAGCATCATTGTGGGTACAAGGAGACATTTTCCGATCCAAATTGAAAAATAGACCATCCAGTGAAGGAAGTATTAATAAAATTCTTTCTAGCTTGGATGATATGTCTATTAGTGGAAGCTTATCAAAAATACAAAACATGGAAAGATTTGGAGAGGTGAGTTTCCCCCAGGAAGATTCTATCTCAATTAGATTAATTTGTATTTGTTTTCCAATTGAACAGGTATGACATAGCAGTATCTTTTCTCTGAGATGCTGAGAAGAGGACCAAATGTTTAGGTGTGGAGTTATCCACATGCAAGCAAGGAGCAGAGCAAAGAAACCAATTGCCTTTGAAAAGAAAAAAAAAAAAAGCTATAATTGAAGGAGTCCAATTAGAAAGGAGGCTATTCAGATATGCAGAATATTCATAGGAAGGAGGTAGAACAGCAAACTATTTGGAAATAGAAATTTTAATGTTACAATTGAATAAGTAGTCCATGTCAGAAGTGGTACTTTGAAAGTCTTCAATTCATGTTGATTTGTAAAGTAAGTGCAGAGTTGAAAACACAATTAGGGAATACATTTTCTGAGGCTCTACTCAAAGCAAACCTCTTTAATAGATGGTGTGTGTCATCTTGTTTAATCTTCATAACCACTAGGTGAGTTAGGTAATATTATTTCTCCTATAGTAAGGAAATTGTATATCAGAGATGTTCTAACCTCAGTGTTAAAACCCATGCGTGTCTGATCCTAATCTGGTATTTTTCCCATTATTCCCTGCTAACTTTGATATGGTAGGAAGTGACTTAGTAAGAATTAGGATCACGAGCATTTTTTGAACTAGAAGCAACCTTACAATCAATTTTCTAGTTCTTGTATGCATAATAAACCAGGGTCCCAGAAAATTTGTGACTTGCCCAAGGTCCCAGAATTATTTAAGAGTGGGACTGCTTTGAGATTGGACTTCTAGTTCCTAGTTTAGCTCCTTCCATCATTATGCCTGAAGTGAAGTTAAGTACTTGGTTTATATTTTTATATCCCTAAAGAAGCAAAAAAAAAAATGTTTAAAAATATTTAAAGCATTCTATCGGAGGGCAATCCATTAGCCCCAGACCAGGGCCTTGATAAAACTCTGCAACTCTGCCTTAACACCTTTGAGCCACCCAAAATGGAAGGAGTGAATGATAGCTCTCTTAGGTCAACATTTGGCATCTTCCGAACATTTCTTTTAGCAAGAAAGAGAACCAGAGTGCTTGGAGATGGTGCGAGTGAGTTTTTTTGAAGGACAAAGGATGGAGACTCCTAAAGGAACTGATTTTTTAAGCTCTGTGTATGTTCAGCAAGACAGCCACTGAAGGAATGGCTAAGTTTACTTGTTTGAGTCATCTGTCCTGGTGGAATGCAAATGTTAGCCAAGGTCATGTTGATGTTCAGAGCCTTTGTTGATTTTTTCTTGTCTCTGGGTTGCAGTCTGGCCTATTAAAAACAAACAGAAAGGATGTGAAGGAGCATTTTAATGTGACAGTATTGCTAAGCAAGAACACTTTTCTTGCTCTGGTCAGCATTTCCTTCCCAGGTTGAATTCAAGTAAATAAGGCTTTGAGTTATGACCTTTGAAAAGACAAAAGACATTTATCCCTTTTATCTGAGGAACACATTTAACTTTCAATAACAATGCTTTTTGTAGGATGCTATATTAAATTAATGTCCGGTACTTTGGACACTTGATTCTCATTTTTTAGATCCCATTTTGTTGAACTTAAGAATAATTAACGCTTATCACTAGAATAGCAAGGAATGCCATATGATTGAAATTTAAAATATGCTAGTTTTAAATGTAGGCTTATTTTTAGTTGCTGGCTGTTTCTATGACTCCTGCTGTGCCCCATTATATAGGCGGCTATAAGAAAATACCATAAACTCGGTGGCTAATAAATAATAGGAATTCATTTCTTATGATTCTGGAGGCTGTGGAGTCCAAGTTTAAGTAGCTGGGAGATTCTGTGTGTGGTAGGGGCCTGCTTTCTGGTCCATAGCTGGTGCATTCTCCTGTGTTTTCACACAGAGGCTCCTTGGGGCCTATTTTATAAGGGTAGTAATCCCATTTATGAAGGCTCTAATCACCTCTCAAAGGACCCACCTCTTCCTGCATCACCTGAGGGGTTAGGATTTCAACATGTGAATCTTGGGGTGAGGCACAAATTATGAATTGTGGTGGGTGTTATTGTATCCCACCAGCTAATTATTTTAGCTTTAACCATTCATGAGTGCTGTTGTTTCTGCAGTTATAGGGTGCAGAAATGAAAGAATTCAGAAGTGCCAGAGGATGATGGTATGCTTAGTATTTTACACAGTGAACTCTTTTTTCCCCCCTTCTTACCTAATGTCAGCCATGGAACATTAATAGGGGAATTAGTTTACTCAAAAATGGACTTAATAGAGAGTAGTATCTTTGTTCTTGTTAATTGAAAGTAGGGGGAAAAAGTCAAGAACACTGTAAGGATTTTGATGCATTTCAAGTTGCAGATTCAGGGTAGAAGCCTATGCAAGTTCTGGATTTATGTAGTTAATTCTTTAGAGATTACCATTTAAATAATTAATAAAAGATTGAAAGGAGAGATTCTAAATTATTTTTGTTTTCTATGCCTACAAGAATTTTCTTGTGACTTGTTATTAGGACGCTCTGTAATGTCCTAATCTAGACAATTTACATATAGTTTTTTAGTGGTTAGTGGGTGGGAAAAAATACTAACCAGAGTGATGCAGATTATAATAATGGACAAGGCTGGGGCTTTAATAAATTTCTTAGTCCACTGAGAATTATGAGGAATCTTGAAAAATAGAGGCTTTACCTTTATTGAACCTGGTCTATTTCTGGGCTAAGCGCTCTGAAATACATACTGCCTGCTGATCTAACTTAGGGTCCTGCTCCATGCTCCTGGCTTGCTCTGTGCTTCTCTTCCAAGGCCTTTATCTGTGCTCCCCTGCCAGGTGGTACATTTTATAATGGTAGGTTTTATCTCATCATGGTTCTATTCCTGGTCCACAGGGCCTTAATAGATGTTACTCGAGTGAATGAAGAAGGCTTACTGTTTCAGAGAAAAGAAAGAACAAGGACACAGATGTGGAATTGGCAATAATCCAACCTATATACAGACAATATATGCTCAAATACAAAAGTCCCAGCAATAAGTGTTCATTTTGACATTTAGGGGGTTGTAAGTGTTCATTATGGGTTGGGATTTAAAAAAACAAAAGGCCTGGGTGTTGCTGGTTGGTAGAGCACTTGCCTAGCATGTGACAGACCCTGGGTTTAATCCCCACCATTATGGAAAACATAAAACAAAAACCAGAAAAAAGTAACCTGAAGAAGATGGAATTTAAAACACTTTATTTAAAAATTTAAAATGTAAATATTTGAGTTAAACAAGGAACTTAGTATGACAACAGCCACCTAAATAGCACCCAGTACATGACAGGAACTCTTCTAAGCACTTTACATTGGATTAACTCTTTAATCCTTACAGTAGCCATATGTCATAACCATCAGCATGAGGCCCATTATAGAATACAGAACTGAGGTAAAGAAAGGTGAGGCACCTGTCCAAGATCACAACGCATATGGTGGAGCTCTCATTGGAACCCAGGAACGCTGGCCCCGTCTGTGTACTCAGTCACCTTACTGCGAGGTCGCTCCATGAGGTTTTCACTGTGGTTTTAGTACATTAATAAAGTAATTTTGAACAAAACCTTAGCTGCTTTTTAATAAATTTCTCTCAGAATCATAATATATAGAAATATATTTTCTCATGAGTACTCCCACCCAATCCCAAACACACTGGCTCTTTTGACGTGGTATATATTTAGGATCAATTCCCTTATAAACATAGGACTTGAGTATATGCATGTTTTGTGTATTTTATTCAGTGTTCCACAGGTCCAAAATCTTTTTCCCTCAGGTTTTTAGTTTCTTTACTCTGTAAATTAATGTAAATGTGTTTTGAATAACATTGTGTAGTACTTTGGTTAAAGAGTTTGAAGGCAAATAATCAATTACTGACAATTTTGTAGTTTGTATGTTCTATATCTTTTAGTCCTAAAAATACCCTAAACTACATCCAGTAGCCACAGAAATAAATTGAGGGAAGATCACTTTAGACAAACGAACATAATTTGAATTTTAGTATGTTTTTTCAGATCTATATTACAAATCTTGATCATTTCCCCCTCTTTTTCCCTCTTCCTCAAGTACAGACTTATAAGCAGTTTCCTATAACCTAGTCCAACCCATCACCTCTCACCACACCCTGCAGTAGCTATTTATCTGTTCTCTCCACGCCCAGTCTTTGCTTTCTCCCACTCATTCTCTCTACAGTAGCAATTAGGAGGAAATTGAAAGATATAAAAATGAGAATGTTGTGTGTGTGTGTGTGTGTGTATCAACGTGAAGACACCATGCACCCAAATAAAGCAATATGGAAACCCTCATAGCTGTTAAACATAAGAGATGTTCTGTTTCCCTAAAAATGAAAGAAGCATAAATTTAAATGATGAGATGCTGATTACACCTTTCAAACATTAAAGAAATCTATGCAGTATTGGCAAGGGTTTAAGGGAATAATAAGGCTCTTAAACTTCGCTAGATGAAGTTTAAATAGTATGGCTGTGGTGGAGGGCAATTTGATAACATGTAGAAGACAACTTTAAAATGAACTTGGTGATTCCACTTCTATGAATTTGTCTTATGGCAATAATAAGACAGTGCTAAATAACCATGTGTGTATAGGGGAATATTTGTGGAGTCTATTTATAGTGCAGAAAGACAGAGAACAGCGTATTCCAGGGTTTTTGTTAAATAATACAATTTGGCATTTCTATGACAAAATCATAGAATTTACAGGGAAATGGATGGCATTAGAGCAGATTATGCTAAGTGAAGCTAGCCAATCCCTAAAAAACAAATGCCAAATGTCTTCTTTGATATAAGGAGAGTAACTAAGAACAGAGTAGGGTCGAAGAGCATGAGAAGAAGATTAACATTAAACAGGGATGAGAGGTGGGAGGGAAAGGGAGAGAGAAGGGAAATTGCATGGAAATGGAAGGAGACCCTCAGAGTTATACAAAAGTACATACAAGAGGAACTGAGGGGAAAGGGAAAAATAATACAAGGGGGACAAATGAATGTCAGTAGAGGGGGCAGAGAGAGAAGAGGGGAGGGGAGGGGAGGGGAGGGGGGATAGTAGAGGATAGGAAAGGCAGCAGAACACAACAGACACTAGTATGGCAATATGTAAATCAATGGATGTGTAACTGATGTGATTCTGCAATCTGTATATGGGGTAAAAATGGGAGCTCATAACCCACTTGAATCAAAGTGTGAAATATGATATATCAAGAACTATGTAATGTTTTGAACAGCCAACAATAAAAAATTAAAAAAAAAACAGTTTGGCATTTCTAGACAATGGAATTGTATGGGACTATAAGATGATAATGTAGAGATCTTTTTTTATTTGTCCTGATACACTTCCACAAAATGTATTTTTAATAGGAAAAAACAAGTTACAAAGTAGTGTTTAAAACATAACCTCTTTTGATAAGGAAGAAGTATATCATGGGGATGTGTGTAGTACAGGAAAAATTGTGTGCCAAAATGTTAATGTGTTTGGATTTTGATGGTGAATATAAAGGTGGTTTCAATGTTTTTTCATGCTTATTGTGCTTTATTTCTTGTGCCAAACAAATATAATATGATAATTCTTTTTTTAAAAAAATATTTTTTAGTTGTTGATGGGCCTTTATTTTTTTATTTATTTATACATAGTGCTGAGAATTGAATCCAGTGCCTCACCCAAGCTAGGCAAGTGCTCTACCACTGAGCCACGACCCCAGCCCTGATAATTCTTCTTAAAGAAGAAACATTATTTTCCTCTCTGGAGGTTGAGAGCTGGAACCATATATGTATTATAGTTTTCTTTCTTTTGGAAAGTGATGGTACTTAAGTAAAATTAAGAGAAGAAAGTAAAAAATATGTTCAATCTAGGTAGTTAGGTAGATGCCAGTGTGCTTAGCATTTTTGTTGTTTTCTGTTTTTGAAATGTGGTATTATTTACAAAAAAGAATGAGAGAATAAAAATGTGTAATTATAATTTTAAATATATAGCTAATTTAAAACTATATATTCTTTAAAATTAGCTTTTCTTTTTCCTTTTTCTTTTTTTAAAAAAATATTTTTCTGGTTGTTGACAGACCTTTATTTTATGTATTTATATGTGGTGCTGAGAATCCAACCCAGTTCCTCACATATGCCAGGCAAGTGCGTTACCACTGAGCCCCAGCCCCAGCCTCAGCTTTTATTTTTTCAAGTGAGATATGACCACAGCTTTAAAAATATCAAAAGTATTGGATTCTAACAATTAAAATACAGTTCCCTATCTCACCTTTCCATATCTGCAGACTGCTGAGCAAATTATACTAGTATTTTCACTGTCGTATTTCTAACTACCTTGTTTATTGCTGTTTTTCTAAATAAATCTTAGATCTTTTCCTGTTGCCTCCTGCTGTGGTAGATAGGATTTACTTCTTTTATCTCCTTATCACCTCTACTCCCCTTGAACTGGCATGTGAAAATACTAACATGGTACTTCTGTTTTTCAAACTACAAAACTTACTCAGAAGGAAACGTGCTTTCCCAGCTTTAGTGACACTGGTCCTTAAACTCCCGGAAAGGGCTGGGGTGCTTTTACTAGTGTTAAATGATGTTAATGAGTTACTGTGCAGATATCTTCAGTTATTTTATCTTGCATTTTTGTAAACAAGCTATGGAATTTGCATTGATGGCTTCTGGTAGTATCTGAAAATATATTTGTTCTGTATCTCTTGAGTCAGACGGTATTAGGCTATTTTCCAAAGTATGATTGTGTTTGTATGAGGGATTCTTTGGTCCATTAAAACAAATAGCTCCTTTTCAATTCTACCACATCCATAACCAAAATTCTTTCATTTGGAATTTTACCAGTTATTTAAATGGCAAATAGTTAACCATTCTTTAGTGTATACTTGCATAATGATGAATTGAGAGTATATTCAATCTATATAATAATTTATATAGGAAGTATTTGTAAATACAGATAATCTATACTCTGTTAAGAAATCTGCATAAAGTAAAATTGTTGATAATGACCTTTCTATGGAACATAATTTTTTCCAGAATAATTTAGAAGAGGATGAAGATGTGGAAATGAAAAATAATATAACCCAGGGAGACAAACTACGTGCCTTAAAAAGTCAGAGACAGCCACGCTCCTCACCGACCTGTGCATTTAGGTAGATATGCTTTAAACTTTAAAATTCCTGGTGTGCTTCCATTCGTGGTTAAAACATTTAATCTTCTTTTTTGAATATCATCCCACAAATACCAAGTTTGGGTCATGTGTTTTGATTTATTACAACTATATGTTGTCTATTTACTATGTATTTTATCACTGTTTGGTAGTAGCTAAATTTTCAAAGCTTATTGAAAGCAATTGCTACATCTCAGTCTCTGGAATTCTACCTGAAGCTGCTAAGTAGTTAGTTGTCTCTCGTACTCTGACCCAAATTCCATTTGGAATTCTACCTTTCTCCCATGTGTGTTTTCTATCTTATGGCAAATCCTTACTGGTGTGTCAAGGCTTTATTATTGAAGCCAGGTGTGCAGAAACGAATTTATGCAAGCTTTGGCTACTAATCCCTTGGCTTTACTTTCTGTTGGTAAGAATTTAAAAAGTGATTCTTATGTGTGCCTATAAAATTAAAAACATGTTGATTTTGAAGGCTGAAATTAATCATCAAAATCAATGATGGAACTTGACTTCTGACTGCAGCATCTGAAACTTGCTTATAATTCAGGGTAGATAAAAAATTTACAATTAAAATAAAAGGTTTCAGACTCAATGTTGGTGCAAAATCTGAAAATATGGTCAAGATTCTTTGCAGAAATATGTAGGGTGACAAGGTCCCAGTCCATAAATGAAATGAATGTTGTGGTAAATGTCTTCTTTAATTTACAAGTGAAAGACAGGCATAGCAGGAAGGATTTTTTTTTTTGTCACTATGATAAATATCAAATGGATTGATGGGATTTAGTTTCATTGTTATAATGCTTAATTTATATTGAATCTTTGAGTACTGGTCTTCTGATCTAAGAAATAAAGGTTCATGTTGAGGTTATGATTTTTCTATAGGATTTTCTATAGGATGGTGAGAAAATGGGGTAGCAAGCCTTGTTTTTAGGAACCACCAATGACCAGTAGCAGGTGGAGGAGGAGTTCCATTTACTGAGCATCTATTATAGACAAGGGGCCAGGTTAGGTCTTAGTTCAAATAAGAGGCTTAACAGAGTTAACACAAAGGTCTGCTCCACCATCCATGTTTGGATGGATCCATGTTAGGTCAAGTTGCTTCCCAGGGGATGGAGTTAGGAAAGGAGCTAACATTCCAACCCAGGACTGTTCAAACCCCTGCTCTTTTCACTCTGTGTTTTCTTTCTAAGTCAGTGGAAGGTTCTTCAAGATCAGCGTACATTGTTGGCCTTTTTTATTCACCATCTTTGCTTGGCACTGTAAGAAATAGCTTTATATTGATAAAAATAAATTTCAAAAAGCTTTATGTTTGATTTTTAGGACATCTTAAGGGAAAATGTACTTCCTGCTGGTTCTGGGATTTATTTTATAAAGTAGATGAATACTAATATTCACTCAAGGTTTTTTCCCTTCAGACAGTTTAATATTTTTTACTGATCCAGTTCCATCCATATGATGTGCCTTTTGGTCTTTGCCCACATGTATGAACATAGTAATGCTGGAGCATGTGTCTTTGATTTCTGCAGGTCTGATGATGCAAAAGGGCTCCCAAGAGCAGTAGTGTCCCAGCCTTTCAGGTACTGTTAACAGAATTTCTGGTAGCTTGTAAATACACGCTATCTTTTAGATTTATTTTCTAACACTCAAACTGATGAAAGTAAACTGCACAGTTTTTTGTTTTTTTAAATTTTTCCCTTTCTGTCCTATCTGTATTTTTTTTATTATTATTTGTTCTTTTTTAGATATACAATCACAGTGGAGTGTATTTTGACATATTATAAATGTGTGGAGTATAATTATTCCAATTAGGACCCCATTCTTTGTGGTTGTATATGATGTGGAGTTTCACTGGTGGTGCATTCCTATACCCCTCCTTCCCTTTGTTCTCTTTGTCTAATCCACTGAACTTCCACCCTTGCCCCCACACTTATTGTGGGTTAGCCTCCACATATCCAAGAAAACATTCTCTGCCATCAGCATGGGCCCAGGTGGTCAGTACCCAGTACCCAGGTCTGGAGGCAGACTCCCTGTGGTGAGGGCATGACCACATCTTAAGAAGAGCCTGCAGGCTGGAAGGCCTTTCTATGGGTGCCTTTGGAAAATGGGGGATTTGGGGGAGATTGGCTTATTTCATTTGCCATGACAGTCTCCAGTTCCATTCATTTAAAGGCAAAAACCATAATTTTATTCTTTTTTCTTATTGAGTAATAGTCCAGTGTGTGTGTGTGTGTGTGTGTATCACATTTTCTTTATTTATTCTTCTGTTCAAGGGCACTTAGATTGGCTCCATAGCTTAGCTAGTATGAATTGTGCTGTTATGAACATTGATGACAGTACACTTTATTTTTAATGTTTGCTGTGAAAAGGAATTTTCCCTTCCCGATGTACCCCAGGGCTTGTGGCCATCATAGTGGTCACAGTATATTTTGTGCTCCCAGCACATTGTGGGGTCTCTCGTAAATACAGGTGCTCTACCACTGTCCTTTCAAGCTATTTTTTCAAGATAGATTTTGCCTTGATTTTTTCCTCCCATTTCTGTTGGTCTTCTTTCTCCCTTATCTCCTTTACTTTATAGTTTTATTTTTCTCCCTATCTTCCATTGAAGGAGGAAACATGAAAGTTTTTCTCTGGAAGAGTATCCTCTGGCCAGGGGCCAGCACAGGGCTTGGACAGAGCAGCAGAAGGGTTTAGCCAAGATTGTTGATGAAATACCTTCTGGGGAACCATTTTGATAAGGCTCATACTATGTTACTATGTTTTGAGGCAAAACATGGTGTAAGCTGCTGTTAGGATGGATGACAAAGCAAAGAGTCTACAAGTAAATAAGCTTTTCACTAGTAGATAGGAAAACAAAGTCCTGCTACATCACATGATTTGTATAGGACAAAATGATTTGTATAGTAAAACCATGACCCAGTCGTGGCTCTCCAGATTTGAGCCAACTCTCTCTGTTTCCACTTGGCAGATGTTTGTTAAGCTGCTGAGTCTGGGAGTGTGCTACCCAGTGGGAGTTGAAATGGGGGACAAGTGTTTGCCTCAGGGAGCTTACCTCAAGTGAAGGAAATAGACTCAGACCAAGCAATGAAATGTCATCTGAGAATTATGGTTTGCTGTAATTTACAGGATGCTTGCCCTGCTTGGGGATTCAGGCAAGGTTTGCTCTCTGTAAGAACCTGTCCAGTGGGAAAGTGTGGCTGGCAGGGCCTGTTCAAAGAGGAAAGAGTCATATTTTTGAGGTTTTGTTAAGTCAAGCCAAAGAGTTTAGGGTTTATGGGCACTGGGGAAAGATGAATGGTTTAAACAGTGGAGTGACATGATTAGATACTTAGATTTCACTGGAGGCCATCCACAACTTGAATTGTTAAGGAACAACATTGGAAGATAGTCCTAGTGTCACCAGAAGCACAAGGAGATCCCAGAGAGGGGGACCTAGACTCAGGTTGACAGGGTCCTCAATGTGCATGATGGAAATTATTTTCAGCATGCATCAGATATTGAGGCTCTGAGACCTATTTAGGAAAGCAAGGAGTACCTATTCTAGGGAGTATATGGGCTATCTCAAGAGTGAGAAATGCTTTTGGGGTTCTTGGGCTTATCTTTGAAAGGAAACTTGGTGAGGGGAGGGAATGGGAAAGAATGTGGGATGATATCAGTTTGGTGATCACAAGTCAGTTTATAGTGGTCTGGCTGTTCTCAGAATTCTAGGATCCTCAGGTTGACATCTGTTTCATCATATGATCAATAGGTAATATTGGAAAAGTGCTCTGTGTCATAGGTTTCATATCTCCCCTTTGTTCGGTCTCTTCTAAAAATGCATGCATTAGTGTGCTAATTAACAGTGGAAAGGGCAATTTTCATAAGAGAGTGAATTTTTAGTGGCTTTAAGATTGTGAGTGGAGATTTATAGACTTCCCAGAAATTTAGGAGTGACAGGCCTGGGAGAGAGAAACTTTAGCATAAGGCTTTGAGTTAAAGATATAGTCTCTTTCCTGCTTCCATTCTCTTCTTACCTATTTTTTTTTTTTTTTTATGGTACTGGAGATTGAACTTGGGCACTCCACCACTGAGCCTCATCCCCAGCCCTATTGTGTATTTTACTTGGAGATGGGGTTCTCACTGAGTTATTTAGAGCCTCGCCTTTGCTGAGGCTGGCTTTGAACTCTCAATCCTCCTGCCTCAGCCTCCCAAGCCGCTGGGATTACAGGCATGCACCACTGAGTCCAGCTTCCTTCTTACCTATTTTTTTTTTTTTTAATTTACCTATTCTCCCTCACTAACAATTGAGGCTAAGAGATAATGAGGGCTTACCTCGGCAGTTGTGGGCTGGAAAGGGAGGAATGGGTCTGAGTAGGACCAAGGATCTGCTGCTGTATGAATGCAGTGGGAAGGTAGGGAAGTGACAGGGACAGCAGGATCATGAATTTGAATCCCAGCTGGCACTTTGCCAACTGGGTGACTTGGAGGAAGAACCTTTCCTTTGGGCTCTGTCTCCTTTCTTGGTGGTGGGTGGTATTATCAGCTGCCTCCTGGGGTGGTGGTGAGCATAATTAAGGTTCTTTAATTTATTGTCCTAGATCATTAGTGCAATTTAACATAAACATAAAACAGCTTTAGTGTGAGACTCTGTCCATTTGTTTCCCACAAAGATTAAGTTCTTCCCCACAAGGATCTGTGTCTACTTTGAAGTCTTCAAAAGTGGCTTTGGCCCCTTCAGCAACGGCCAAAAGGATAAGCAGAGGTTCATCTTCAGGCACCAGTGTGAGAAGGTAATTTTTTTCTGTCCCTTTCCGAGGTACTGACTTGAGGTAAAAGGAGGTCTACAGCAGGTGATGGGTTTCCCTGTAGAGGAGGGGACAAGGGAGAATGGAAGAACCCCCCAAAGACTCTGATCTCCCGGGGCTTCTGTTTCTATCTTGCTTGCAGGGTACAAGGTGATGGAGGGAATATCCTAGAGGGTCCCATCCATCTAGTGAATGTCCAGCTTGCTTAGTGTGATCTAGAAAATGGAGTTCAGTTGCACATACAGATGAGAAGTGGTATTATCATTTCTCACCTGATATATGTAAGCAGGTGAGAATGGACTAAAAGGGTAGGGGTGTTTGATGTAGCTGAGGGCTTAAGTATGCATGAGTTACATAATATACTAAGTCTGCTCTTAATTTTCCCCTTATATTTACTTTTCACTTATTTCCTGTGTCAGGACAAATAGAACCTCCAGTTGTATTCCAGGATCTCTAGTCAAAGTGTTAGCCCAGCTTCTTGGGTCTTAGTTAATAACTTTTAGCCAAGGAACTTGACATGTGTAAGTGAAGGGCACATATTTCCATGTCCCTGAGGAGGGGGAATAAAAGAGGCCATTCTGTCATCATTTGTACTCATCAGAATCCTCTCCATCATGTTCCCCTAATGTTTTGAACGTGTCCTAGAAGCACAAGCTCAGCGTGAGTACACATCGCTGCCTGAGTATTTTTTCCCTCTCATCTTTGTTTTCCATCCAGCTTTTCCATAAACTCCCGGCTAGCCAGTTCTCTAGGAAACTTGAATGCTGCAACAGATGATCCCGAGAACAAAAAGACCTCCTCATCCTCTAAGGCAGGTTTCACAGCCAGCCCGTTCACCAGCCTCTTGAATGGCACCTCCCAGCCACCTGCCAGAAATTACCCTGAGCTCAACAATAACCAGTACAACAGAAGCAACAGCAGCAGCAGCAGCAGTGGGGGCAACCTCAACAGCCACCTGGGCCCCCACAGCGCCAAGACCGAGGAACATGCCACCATCCTCCGGCCCACCTACACCGGGCTTTCTTCCTCTTCAGCGAGATTCTTGAGCCGTTCTATCCCTGTAAGTTTACAGACATCAACTCTTGGTCCTCAGAACCCTGAATGCAACTTTTGTGCCTTGCCTTCCCAGCCAAGGTTGCCATCAAAGAAATTTAATAGTGCCAATGAAGCCTTCTGATCATCGCCTGCCCTCTGTGCTGTGAAACCCTATGCACCACTTCTGCTGGCTCCTCTTCAAGTAAATGCCATGTTTCAACTGGGTTTTCTTCTTTTATTTTTCTCTCCCTTCCTCCTTTTTAAGTGCTTTCTTTTAAAGGGCAAACAGCTTTTATTCCATTCATCATGGACGCTATTGACTTAACTTGCTTTTCAGTTCAGTTTTCAAATCACTCTGAATATATGATAAGAGAGGCTGGAGCTGAGCAATGCCTTTGACAGCATTTGCTCTGGTTGTGGTGGTATTAGGAATTATGACTTAGAATATTGAAATGTGGAAAGTCCTGAACACACAGTGTCTTCTCAGAACGAAGCCTCAGGCCCTTGACTGTTTCACCTTCTGCAGGGAACTGACCCAGAATTAATTGGTTGCAAATGGAAGGTGTTTTATAAGAAAGGCTCATAGGTAGGTGCCTGGGACTCAGGTGAGCGGAGAGCAGCAGAGTGTCACAAGATGTTTAGAATTAGCCATCTCTCTTCTAGAGATGGGCAGCAAACATGTTCTACCAACAAGATCATTTTTTAAGCTTCCAAGTTCCTTTTTTAATGATCAGTAATCCCTGTTAGGACTAAGATGGAAGGAGTACTAGATCCCACATTTCAAGGAAATGTGAAGCCTGGTGGGCATGACTGCACTCCGGGCCAGAGCAAACCCATAGCCTCACACCCCTGCACAGCTACCGAGGTTCCTCAGCCATCATTCAGGGAGAGGCTGCTTTCTACAGGAGAAACAAAGGAGAAGGAAAAGTGCTGGTGGCTCTGCTGCTTGTGACCCATTCAGCAAAGCAGTAGCCCTGTGGCCAGTCCTTACTGGGACCCACTTCCATTTGCTGGTGTGTGTGTGTGTGTGGAGAGAGAGAGAGAGAGAGAGAGAGAGAGAGAGAGAGAGAGAGAGAGAGAGAGAGAGAGATGTGTTGGACTCATTTCCACTCCCATCTCTACCTCAGGCCTCTTTTCAAAAATTTGTCCCCCATTCTCCACACTCACTCCTTTCTCTAAGAGAAGTGCCCGCATATAGAACTTTCCTCATCTGATTCTATTCCCAGTGATGTTTTTCACCAATATTTTAAATTACTTGATAGACTAGAGCTCCGGGTAATGCCAGCCCATCTACTCCTTAATTTGCTTCTAATCCCACTGTATAATTAAGTAGATATCTATCATTAAGACAGAAATCTATGAAACTGGGAATTAGGTGTAAAAGGATATTGTATTTAATTTTTCATAAAAATGTTTATAGATCACATACTTCATAGTAAGAATTGAGGTCCATCGGTAGTTTCATGTACTGATTAAGGGTCAGCCTCTTTTTTAAACCAGAATCAGATCTTTATATTTAAAAAAAAAAAAGTTATAATTATACAGATGCTTTGTGGATTTCAGAGCTAAAGGTTTTGTGTCCCCTACACTTATAGCCCAAAGCCAGAAGCATTGGCATTTTTTAAAAAATATATTTTTAGTTGTTGATGGACTTTTACTTTATTCATTTATTTATATGCAGTGCTGAGAATCTAACCTAGTGCCTCACACATGTGAGGCAAGCGTTCTGCCACTGAGCCACAACCCCAGCCCCAGCATTGCCATCTCCATTTCCCCCGGCTGATGAAAGTGTGGGGGCATTCTTAAAGTATTGACCTCCCATGTTTATATAACTTAATTTTATTCTTATTACATATTTTGTGACTTCTTTTCAGCTTTCCTCCTCCTCCACATCCCTTTTGGCTGGAATGGGGTGATTTTCTAATAATTGACTATATAGTTATAATTGTGGGGGCAGTTGCTGCCCCCACCCTCCTGCCTCCTAAATATATCATGTTATTGTAAAGAAAAGCACTGGTAAATCTAATTGCAAGCATCCCTCTCACTCTCCCAGGAAGTAAGAAGCAGCAGCAGGTCTCTGTGGTAGACCCTTTCCACAGGGCAACTGCTGACTTCTGGTGGGAAGTCCAGGGTAACACGGAAATTCCCACTTAAGGTGGAATAAAGGAGGAGGTTGTGAATTGTTTTTGTTTATGGTCCAGTGCAGCTTTTCTAATAGTTGTGGGTTTGTTGTCTAAATATGGCTGGCCTTCTTTCCAGTGCTGCTGAATGTGGGAGACTTAGGGTCTTTGAGGAGCTAGGAATGAGTCACTCACTAAAAATATTCTAAAATCCTTAGTTAGGAAAATGAAGTCTACATGGCAAATCCTCCCAGTACTTGAAGAAAGACCCAGAAACTCTTAGGGGAGAGGGTGACGGGTGTTTAGAGGGAGTCTAATATTTTAAAAGCTACAATTAGCATCTCTTTTGAAAGCTGCAATTGCTCTCTCACATTGTGCAGCAGTTCAGCCCCCAGAAAAATGTAAAAATGATTTCCTTGTTCTGTCATTAAATGCTCTAACACAGAAAACAGGAATAAATATTAAGGAATTCTTGTGGTTGTGACAGTATATTAAGAAACTGTTGGGTTTTATTTTTATTAATTTGGCCTCTTCCACTAGTCTTGTGGTCTCAATTGCCCAGTACAGTGCAAAAAGATTTCATTTTTGTTGACCCACTTACTGTAAAAGAAAAAAAAAAACCACCAAAAAAACCCAGTTTCATCCCTGACAGAGGAATTTTCAAATGCGTAAGAAATGAGGGCCATGTGATCAGGTGTGGGTGGGGTGGAAGTATTTTATTAAGTTGAAATTACTTGTGGTATCTGTCTTGAACATTTGCTATGTTATATTTTTATGACACTTTTCAGTGAATTGCTATTCATCTACATTGTCCTTATCTGACCCTCAAGTTCTGCACCCCACCTTGGTCCAATCACAATACTCTTCTCACTCTGGAGGCTTGTTGTCCACTAGATTCTGAGCTCTGTGAGGGCAGAAATGTTGCCTGTGGGTTCCCATGGTTTTTGTCTGCCTTGCACCTGGAGTGTAGTAGGCATTCAGTAAGTATTTGTGGATTGAATAAAAAGGATGGATGGATGTTTAAATGTCTGATTGTGGTAAGAATTATTACTTCGGTTTTAAAGATCAAAATGTTCAGTGCCAGAGAGGTTAAAGGTTTTGCCTAAAATTGTATAGCAAATATTTAGCCAGACCCATAATTTGATCCTAGGTCAGTTTGACTCCAAAGATATATTCTTTTGATGACATTATACCATGTATGAACTATTATAAGCAGTTAAAAATAGAGGGATATCTAAGGATGTCTCAGTTTTGTCAAGAAAGATCGGGGAAAGGTGGGAAGACAGAGGCATGTCTTAGTTGGGCTTTGGAGGAGGAGTAGCAGCCTGCTAGGGATCTGGTGATGAAAGCAGGAAGAGGAGGAATGGCTATTCTTTGCAGTGCGAATAGCATGAACAGAGATACAGCCTTAGCACTTTGATTAAAGTTCTTAGCTTCTGAAGACAGGTAGACCTGGGTTTAAATGATACCTCTGCTACTTCCTTTGCAAGAGGAATTTGTTGATTTATTTAACTTCCATGATTATTACAGAATGGGAATTTTAATAACCAGAGGCTGATCTAGGGTTTCCTTTGTGTGCACCTTGACACTTATGCAAATTTGTAGGACCTGTGTAGCATAAAGAATACAAACTATTTATTTATTTATTTTTGTAAACTTTATACAAACATATGACCATGTACTTTGAAAGGCATTGGTGCCCCTATGGAGTGTTAAAGCTAATGTGATAACAACAGCAATACTAATATCTATAGAATAATGTGGTTCCAAGGTTTGAGATTGTGTGAAGTATTTTGCACAGCACTCATTGATAGTGCTATGTAATTGTTAGCTATTGTTGTTTCAAGAGTAATGAGTATTCCAGTGTATCTGAAGCCTGGGGTTACCTGAAGATGAGGCTGGAAAGTTAAGCTGAAGCCAGACTGGGAAGTACAGTGTGAGCCGGAAGAATCTCTTAGACAGAAGTGACTTGATAGACCTGATTGGAAGAAACTAGTTCTGTTAGGCTGTGGATGGCAGCTCTTGGTGGAATTCCCTGAAGGCAGGGAGACTAGTTTGGATCCTCTTCACTGTCTTCAACCTCTACCTCAGCTGGTGTCATTGAATAAATACTTTGCTTAGGCAATGATTATTCTGGGTTTCAGCACACATTGTAGTATTGATACCATTAAAAATCATGTATGACCAATAGCTCTAGCATAGTTTTATTATGAACTTAAATATTTATTTTATAAACGAAAACCTAACTGCCCTAAGAAAACTTAGAATTTGTAAATATATGTAATGATTAGCTTTCCTTTAATTAGGCTCCTGTAGAAGCTGCTTTGGATATCACCTGTTCAGATCTTTTCTTGTGATTTTTAAACAATTGTTAAGTACTAGTTATACATTAAACTTCTTCATTCAATCTCACATCTTAATCTTCAAACACTGCCTGGAATATTTTCATGGTGAAGATTGGAGATTGTGTTCATGATGACAGTCCTTATTTCTTAGAACAGTCCCTTTCTGCTGCTTCTTCATCCCCTTTGGTTGTTTGCATTCTTGATAATTTTCCTAACTCGGTTTCTTCTTACCTTTAATTCATATTATAAAGTTGCTAAACTTTTCTGCAAAGTGCAATATAGTAAATATTTTTGGCTTTGTGTCACAATTGTTTAACTCAATCCATAAATGAATGTGTGGCTGTGTTCAATAAAACTTCGTTAACAAAAATATATGGTGAACTAAATTTGGACTCTTGGGCTACAGTTTGCTGACCCTTGCTTTAAAGCATTGCTGATGTCCATGTTTGAGTCACCTGTTCACAGTGGCCAGGGATGACCTGACACTAGAGCAGTAGTCTTGCAGCAGAGGTTTGAGGCAACGCATCTGTCTATGCATGTGCATTTTGCATTTCCCTACTTGTCCCCAGACACTGTTTCCCTCATCCTTTTCCTGCATTGGTCTCACCCTCTCCTGGCCTTAGGAAGACCTTTCTTGGGAGGCCTCTGACCTCTTCACCAGTTTCTCATCTTTCATGACCTTCATTGCCTGTGTCTCCTCTGTGAAGCTCTTCCTGAAATTTAACCCACCCAACGTTTTCTTTTTTATCCTCTGTTGCTTTCCATGGTGGATATTTAATATTGTTGTTATCAGTATGTAGTAGTGATATTACATACATGAACATGAATATCAATATTATTTATGTATTATCCATATACCAGATTGTCTCCAAATTTTAAACC
This sequence comes from Marmota flaviventris, assembly GCF_047511675.1. Taxonomy (NCBI): domain Eukaryota; kingdom Metazoa; phylum Chordata; class Mammalia; order Rodentia; family Sciuridae; genus Marmota; species Marmota flaviventris. Next base: position 87,942,437 of record NC_092507.1, read on the forward strand.
TCCTTTGTGTAGACATTTCCTTAAGTTCTTTTGTATTTCATGGTTTCTGAATAAAAACTTAAAATATTTATTCAGTTCAAAGTTGAAAGGGAAATTGAAATTAAGTATCATGTACTTCCTGCTTTTCCTGCTCCTTCTTGTACTGTGGTTGAATTTGGCTTCCACATAGTTCCCTTTGCCAGGGTAGTAGGCATTCTTACACTCAGTTCTTTAGGGCTGTTCTTTGTGAGGACTCTGGTTGAGTTCTCTATCTCAGATTCCACCAGTGTAGCAGCAATCTTGGTAACCTGCGAATAGGGTAATTTTTTTCTGTGTTTTAACATCAGGCAGAATATAGACATACTATTAGGGAATTTTTAGTGCTTGAAATAGAACTTTGAAAAAGATGAAAATGTTGAATTCAAGCTTTGTAAAATAAACAGTTTGATGAAAATCTACCAAGGGATTGGCGTGTGCATTAAAGCATGCTTCACTGTTCCTTTGGAATAATGTCAGTGGTGACAATGATGAACTGTTTATTGATTGTTTAAACATCTGTCCCCAATAAAATGCTACTGCTTTCTGGTAGCATGTAATACCATTTTCTAATTGAAACTTGATGCCTTTTCCCTCTGCCTATTTTTGGTTTTTAAAAACCGTCATCCTATCCTGATTTTAAATATGATATTTATTCATGTTTATTTATCAAATATTTGTGAATAAACAGTGTTTACTAAAATAATTTATTTTAAAATAAAATTTATTAAATCTTTGTGAATTAATATATTTGATGTTTGAATATTCAATATTACATTTAACAGTGAGGATTAGTGCTAGCTTTCTAACCTTTTGTTGTATATTTAATTTGCTGTTTTTCATCTTTTTGGTGACCTTGCCTTGGTTCTGGTTCAATTTTTCAGCTAGGGATATTAATAGAGTCAAGAACATGAGTTCAGTCTCAGTATTGAATCACATTTTTGTTCCCTTTTCAAGGGACCTGAAATTTTTACTTTACAATTAAAGCAAAAAATTATTTTGAGGTCATCATGGTTCAGATGATAGCTTTAAATTTGCATATAAGCTCCTTATGTGCACATTGTATGTGCAGATATAACTAACTATAATTTAAGATTCCAGTGTTAAAAAATGGTTCATGTGAGTTTTCTGTATCAAGCCTTTCATCTCTTTTTGTCTCTCTATTTGAAAAGACTCTCCAAACCCAAACTTGCTTTAAGTGGCAAGATTGATCAAAAATATGTTATGGGAAAAATTGGTTTATAATCTCAAATGCTTTGTAGTTATTAATTGCCTTTATTATTCATCATAATTTTATACCTTCTTTCTTATGTAATATCAGTAATACTGCCTATTGTCATTTCATGATTTCTTGTTTTATGAGTAGTTTTCATTTTTCACCTTGAAGAGCATCAGTGATAAGTGATTTTGATACTGCTTTATTTTTTGCAGCTTAGCCTATTTGCCTCCGGGTTGGAGGCTTTGTCAATGTTCTCAGTGTTCCTCTTCCTTGGACGTTATGCCATTTTAGTTGACAGGTTCACCCTGAATGGGAGTTAGTTTGTTTCTCTCTGTATTTTCCCCCCATCTAACTTTCTTCAATTTTTACTTTATTTTTGACTGACACATAATAATTACACATATTTATAGAGTACAGTGTGATGTTTTGATATATGTATAATTGCATAATGATCAGATCAGGGTAATTAGCAAATCCATCACCTTAAGTATTTGTCATTGCTCGTTGGCTCTAACTGATCCTATATGTCTTTAGTCTAGAAACAGGTCTTAGTGACCTAGGTTTCTATCTTTTGTGATCTGGAACCAGGCTGGCTTCTCAGGCAGGGAAACAGTTCTGCAGAGGCCCCGTCCTGGGGGCCACGGTCATGGCTTCTCTCTGCCTCCTTCTGCAGCTGGGAGGACCCAGTCCCAGCCTTGATGTCAGGCCAGGGACTTTAGGCCTATGTATCCACAGGAGTGGAACACTGCTGCCAGTTTCCAGCTCTGTAGTTGGTGGCCTGCCACTGTGTGTCAGTTTGTTTCTCGGTTACAAAGATGTCCATCTTGCTTTTGAGTCCTGCTGTGCCTTTTCTTTCTTCTTCATCTTTTAAAAACATTTAATTTAAACACAGAGGGGGTAGTTTGGAGCATAACTTCCAGTTCTGTCTTGACATGAAGTAGGGCCAGGTTCTGCAGCTTGCCCTTTTAGGGCCCCTCTGAGTCCTCCCAACCAGCTTTTCAAGCTCATCTCCCCTACTCCTCAGCGTGAACCTTCTGCTTCTGCCAGGCTCAGTTTCTCATGTCCTTGACCATGTCCTGCTCTTCCTGCCTGTGTCATTTTCTTACATGCTGTGTTCCCGACCTGGCCTACCTGACTCTTTCCCTTTGCTTCTCAGACTCCTCCCCAGCAGGAGTTGACTGAAGTCTTGCCACCTCCTCCCACAAACTCCAGCAGTCACGACTTTTTTGAAGTTGTCCTGTCCATTTTGGTCATTTGGTCTTGTCTTCCTTCTTTTGTCTGGAGCGTCATCTGTCTCATAGATGTAGGTCTTGGGCCCCTGCTGAATTGGGTGGTAACCTTGAGGCTAGAAACATCAGGTTGAATACATGACCTCATGTTTTCCTCATAGCTCTGGACTCTGAACTTCCTATACTGGACTCTGCTTACCTCTTGGTATTTGGTAAGTTTTTATTCCATGCTTTTGTCTTCTCTACTATTGAGTAGGTCATTTATTGCTTCCAAAAATTTGAAATTTTGTGAGTGTGCATGTGTAAGACCTTTAACCCAGGAAGGCATTTTTTTTTTTTTTTTTTTTTGCAATCCCCCCTTGCACTAACATGGGAGTTCCTGTGGGTGTGCATCCATGTGCAAACAAGCATAGACCCCACGTACACATAGTGTATGAAGGCTTTGGATTTGCCCCAACAGCTGCCTCTGCTTGGTGACACAGGCTCTCCTTGATAGTAAAGTCTGAACTGCTCAGTGGCTGAGGTGTGGGGGTAAGAACCATTGTACTTGTGACAGTAAGCAGATGTTTCCTCCTCTTAGGGAGACTGTTATGAGCCTCTCAGCTTCCTGTTGAGGAAACCCCATGAGAAAAGAAGTCTTCATTTGAAAGTGAGCAAATAAGATTGGCCATTCCAACCTGATTCCCCTCTCTCAAGTACAAATTTCTTACTCTCTAATTTTGATCCCAAATCTTTACAGTTAAGAAACATGGGCTGTGTCCTAACTCATTAGGTCCCGGTTTCTATACCCTCCTCCCTTTTGATCACACCATGCGCTCTGAGGCTCCTTTTCCCTCATTACTGTCAGCTGCTGCCCTTTATTCTTTCAGGGCTTTTGCATATACTTTTTAGCAACCATCCTAATGCGGGGCGACTGTAACATTTTTCTAATCATCATCATTGTTGTTTTTGTTGTCTTCATCGTCGTTGTCGTCGTCATCATCATCATCATCATCATCACCATTTATTGAGTGCTTCTGATGTGCCAGGCACCCTTTTAGGTCCTTTATATACATTATCTTATTTCTCTAACTTGAAATTTACAGATAAGGAAATCAAAACGCAAGAAGCAATAACTTGCCCAAGGCCTCCTAGTGACTGTATTTTAAACTTCCTTAACTCTAGTGGTCTTTTTCTTTTTCTTTCTTTCTTTTAAATTCACTTGGAAATCCATTGAACAGACCTAATTGTTAGGAGCATTGCTTCTCATTTCTTTAATCCTGCAAGATTCCTTTCTAGCGTTTGCCTCCCCTCCTACCTCTGCTTGGTGACCTCTCTCTGACCCCTCCTCAGTTTCTTTCTTTCCTTTTGTAGGCTGCTTAGTCATTTCTGCCTCCCTTTCCCAACATTCTCAGTTCCACTTGGAACTTCTGTAGTCACTTTGTTATTGGCCTTTAAAATTAGATCAGTTTAACCATTTCTTGTTTCTGTCCCTTGTTTCTCTCTGCTGAGTACTTTTGGAGAAGATTTTGATAACTTTGCCAATTGGCTCTATTTAAAAATGTATTTCTAATTTACTTGACCTTTCAGTGCTCACAATGAGTTTACTTATCCCTTTTGGGTTCTCTCTCCTCTCCCTGCACTAGCTATTCCAAAAGTTTTTAACATTTTTTTTTTTTTTTTTAACCAGTAAACCCCCCTCCTAACCTCCAAGGTCAGTCGGCCTTGTCTCAAGATCATCTTGGGATCTGCTGAGAATGTAGAATTTACTGGAAGGAATTTCCTTCAACTGTTTTCTCTCTCAAAGTTTAACTGGGTCTGCTCATTTTTCTTTCCCCCTTCCCTTTTTAAACCAAAGCGACCCTACCATTTCTCAGTGGTAGCTCCATTTACTTGTAATGTTCTTTTCAAACTCTTTCAGGAAGTTGCCTCATCTACTTCCTTCCCCTCGAATCTCTTCGGTCTCTTCCTCTCCACCTGCCTACTGGTTTCCTTACCTGTTAACATGTGCACATCCACATTGGTAGGGCTGGTACAGTATAGGCAGGAGTCCTCCCTCCTCCCCTTTGTGATTTCTCCTTAATGGCCAAACTTGGGGAGAGAGAAGCCCATGTTGCTGCCTCTCCCACCCTGCTGGTGGTCTGGTCTGCAGCTGGAGGTGGCCCCCCATTCTGCTGAAAGTCTGCCACTTGGCTCCCTTAAGGTCAGGATCTGATAGTCTAAGTGGTCCTCATTCTTCTTAGTCTTTCTGCAGCATTTGAACAATATTGACCACCCTTTTCCTTGTGATTTTTCTTCTCCTTTGATTTTTGGAATATTATTTCCCGGTATTCCCACCCTCTCTACCCTGATCCCCTTAAGTTATTATGTTTCTGTCTTATCTTCCTCTGTCTGGTCCTTAGTGACTTGCCCCAAGGCATTGATCTTGGCCCCTTTCTCTCCCTGGGTAGTCTCCTCAGCATTTGCTATACTCCCAGCTTCCTGTGGGCATTTCCTGGGATGGAGAGAGTACACGTTCCTTCAGCTGCCTGCTCCTCTTTGGTTTCTTGGCTCAACAATTCCATTTTTACTCACCTAATCATGCAAGTTAGACATGTGGAATCATCTTTGACACTACTTATGTCTTTCCCTCTGCTACATCCTGTCACTAAGTCCTGTCAGTTCTCCCTCTGAAATGTCTGTTTTTTGGAAAGTCCCTCCATTCTTACCTCTGCTGCCCTCATTGAGATGAACTATTGTATAACCCTTTGCATTTTCTCTGTTTTAAGTGTCCTCACCTTTAAACTCCCCTAGACTGCTCTGAGTATTAAATTTCTAAGATATATTGCTGCTCAGATCATTCTCTTATTTGGCATCATTCTGTGGTTCTATTCTGTCTGGATCTCTTGGCTTGCTGGTCAGGGCTCTTCTTTATAAGACCACGTCCCTCTCTCAGGCTCTGCTCCAGCAACTCTTCTCAGTCCTGACTGGCATTCTGCAAGAATGCTACAGCCTGCCCTGAGAGATCACTAGCATGTGCGGTTTCCTCGGCATTTCCCACTTTCCACTTTTTTTTTTTGTTTGTTTCCTGGCCTGGCTCAGTAGTTGCCTTTTTGATAAAGCATTAGCATCCCTTCCAGGTAGAACACCTCTTGCTTCTTGACTCTCATGGGACTTTGTTCACACCCCTGTCCCTCTCATCTTATAGTCAGGTGTATAAGAGTCTCCGTCTCTCTCCTTTGCTAGTTTTAAGCTTCTCAGAAGCATCTTTGTGTCCTGAGGTTCAATAGTGTAATAAGTGCCTAATAAATATTTATTGAACTGAAAGTTGGATAATGTATCTGCATTCACGAATTGTTAAGTTAGGGTGCTTAGGAGCCCATATGACATTATTAGCAGCCAAAGCACCAACAGAAAGCAAACCCAGTGTTCAGCTTTAGCTCCAATATACTGCAATCTGGAAGTTGTCTATTATTTTTTTTCTAGAAACTTGGCTTTACTAAAATAAGAGAAAATACATTTAAATCAAGTTTGCATCAATATAATTTTGGTGTTCAGATGAACTGAAAACACTCATGTAATGCTTGGCTGAGTCAAGCTGGGTGTCAACAATCTGTCATCTAACAATTGAGCTCTTTGTGATTGTTGAAAAGCATATATTAAATTCCCCCAGAAAAAGGAATCTATTAAAAACCATGTAGGAAGGTGAAGGAATATTTTATATAGCATTTTAATTAACCCAAATTGGCTTGTTAAATCTTGGGGCACCTAAAATGCTTACAGAACACTGTAGAAAAATGTACACATCTCTTTCAAAGCTAATTTTTATTACTGACCTTAGCCTTTTTTGTGTTCACATGATACCCATAAAACCTTATCCACCTATGTTTTTGTTCATTGTTTTTATATTAGCAGAGGCAAGTGCTTACAGTATGGAGAAAATATATTTGTAGACATCCATATCAATGTACACATTTTGCATGTTAAATTCTTAAGCAAAATAAAAACTGAAAACAATCTCAAAGCCATAAAGAGACCTAGGAGTGGAGAGGTGGTTATAGATAAATTTTCTCAGTGATGTGCTTCTTCATTAAAACTTTAAATACTAGAGCTATATATAAAATCCTATATTGCCAAATGTATATTTTTTTCTCTTTAATTAATCTGTCACATTAAAACAAACCATTTTTGGTTGGATGCTTTTTGCCTCTGTTAGGACTCACACCAGGCATAACCAGCAGACAGTTTTTTTTCATCCTTTTGGGATTTGGGAAGATGGAGAAATCGTAGCAAAGAAAAAAGTCAATGTGGCAAAAGTCCATGAAAATTTTGAGACTAGATTTTGACCTAGTAGGTCTCTAACTTTCCAGACTACTGTTTCCTTTTATTCCAGGGATTTGAACAATAAGATATTGACCTTCATCTTTCATGCCCCTTTATAATTTGCTGCATTTGATATCCCACTTACAGTTTTATTAATTAACCATATGTATAGTTTTTATGTCTGTAATTATCAGACATTTTTCTATCATGATTGGGTAACTGGGCTGTTTAAAAAAGAAACACCTCCAGAATAGCTAAATTTTTAAAGTTAATACCTACATCTGCCAAAACAGATTAGTAGTGAATTTCCAGAACAGAACAAATTGTCTTGATCTCCTTACCTAACACTTTGTTTTATGTCAAATCTTACTGCTTTTAGGGAACAAGACTTTTTGATGTAAGTTTATATTTTGACTTAGAAATTTGAAGCTGCAAGTATAGGGCAAATTTATTCCTATTTTGGGGGTTGAATATTGTTGCATTATAGTTTTATGGTATTTATACTATAATAATACCATATATTCATAATAAACTTGATACAGTATTAACTCATTATAACCTTGTTGAACTTGCTGACCAAATGAGCTTGAATGTTGAGAAGTGAAGCTCTCTTGGTTATATAAATAAGTGCTAACTTACAAGTAACATTTACACTTCAGGTCTCAGTTTGTTCTCCTCCTTCATCAACATTATTATTATTATTTTTTTTGTATTTTGAGTAACATTTACACTTCAGGTCTCAGTTTGTTCTCCTCCTTCATCAACATTATTATTTTTTTTTGTATTTTGAATACATTAGTATTAATTCATTATGGTAACAACAAAAACATTGGCCAAGTAGAACTAAAACCTTAATTAACCAAAATATTTATTGGATATTTTTTTTTAATTTAGAGTATTCCTGAAAAGTTTTTTGGATTCAGTCGTGATGAAAATAATTTTAAAATGCATTATCTCCTTCAATGTAATTAATATTCCATCCTTCTTATAGTTTAATATTTCTTTATTCACTCAGGATTATACCCTGTTTAAGAGTCTGCTTGTCTTACCTTTTTGTCAGGGTGAGAGACAATGTTGGATGGGCAGTGGAGTGATCACAGAACAAATACTAGGAGTTGTCTTGAGGCATACACTATGGTGGCTATGCTTTAGAGCCACACTGTTGAGGTTAAAATCTAACTCTGCCACTTCCTAGCTGTGTGATCTTGGGAAAAATACTTCACCACTATTTTCTCATCTATGAAATGGGTTGTCTAGAGCATTTAATGAGTGAATATGTATGAAATGTTTAGAAGTGTGTCCAGCATATAGAAAGTATTCAATATATATCTATCTCAGAATAGTTAAACTGCCAATAAGTATATCTGATTTATTAAGAACTCCAGATAGTTTTACCTTAAAATATATTTTATTTTATTTTTTTATTTTTTTTTAAATATTTATTGTTTAGTTTTCGGCAGACACAACATCTTTGTTTGTATGTGGTGCTGAGGATCGAACCCGGGCCGCACGCATGCTAGGCGAGCGCGCTACCGCTTGAGCCACATCCCCAGCCCTTAAAATATATTTTAATAAAATTAACTATAATAATGATACTTGCTTTTCAGATACAAATACATTTGCATTTTATCTTTTCTAGGATATTAGTACAAGTGGTTTTTAATTGACCATATGTATAGTTTTTATGTCTGTAATTATTAGACATTTTTCTATCATGATTAGGTAACTGGGCTATTTAAAAAAGAAACACCTCCAGAATAGCTAAATTTTTAAAGTTAATACCTACATCTGCCAAAACAGATTAGTAGTGAATATTTTTTTATCCAAAATGTTGGGACCAGGAGTGTTTTGGATTTCAGATTTCTTTGCATTTTGGAATATTTTCATATTACGATAGACCTAAGATTAAACATGAAATTCATTTATGTTTCATATGTACTTAATAAACATAGCCTGAAGATAATTTTATGAAATATTTTCAGTGTGCCTGTATGTTGCCCATGACCTAGCACATGAGGTCAAATGTGGAATTTCCTACTTGTGGTGCCATGTCAGCACTCAAATATTTTAGATTTTGGAGCATTTTAGATTTCAGACTTTTGGATTAGGAATGCCCAATTTGTAATGTTTTGGTACAGGGACACTTGGAGAGCATTTTTATATTTGGTAGTCCCATACAAAGGAAGCATGGAATTATGCTTTTGTTTTATATATATATAGATATTGGGTCAATTGAGGGACTAAGATGGCTTATCCATCTGTGGTCTGTCTTCTGTGCTAAGACTTCAAGTGAGTGAATATGTATGAAATGAAATGAAAAAAGTGACCTCTTTGGCTCACTGTGTTAATCAGGAGAGTACTGGTGTTTTCCTCAAATTTTTATTGGTTGTGGCTGAGTACATACTGACCCGTGACACAGTCCCCTGTCTGAGCATGCAGCACTTAAAATCTGAGTGCTCTGGGCGTCCCACACTGCCGCTCCCCAGGGCAAAGGCTTTGAAGGATTACTTGTGATTTGTTAAAATGAGTAGATCTTGTAGACTCTTAACAATTCTCTTCGTCTCTTAGTTCATTTCCATTAAGATTTTTATTGTAGGTTAGATGAAAAGGAAGTTAATTTATAAATACTGAAGTTAGAATAATTTTCTAAACATTTTATTGATTTTTTATTTCTTTTAACTTTCATTATAGCACATAAAAAAAATCATGGAGTATAATTTGTTTTGAGAACTTTGGTATTACATTTTCATCCCTCGCTGCCCAGTATATATATAATTGTTGAATGAACTGGCATCTCAGAAGGCCCATTCTTTGGCCAAATTGTCTTCATTTGTTTGCAGAGGCCTGCTGTGCCATTTCAGCCATGCGAGAGAGCAAATTGGATGTGTGAAAAAGGAAGCAGTAGAGACAGTGCTGAACTGTTTTTGAGGTTGGATTAAACACCACCTAGAGTCTGTGAGCTTTGCTAAGTAAAGCAAAGGCTTTGGGCAGAAGACTAATGAATATATAATTTATATGAGTAACAGAAACCCTTAAGGTATTCTAGATGTTTTATGCTTTCCAGATCAGTGAGTGCCATGATTCATAAAGTAAATAAACATAAGCGCACACACCCTTATTCACTCCCTATACCCTGATGAACATATAAGTGCCCTAGAGGAAAGTTCGTCTTGATAAAGGTCACTTGTCTAGTGTCTATTTGCTGTATCTTTATTCATTGGGAATTGATGGAGCTTTAGAGGTGCTTATAAATACAAGTTTTGTTCTAAATTTATAAGCAATTTGAGTTTTCTAATTCTATTAGTGATAGCATATACAAATGTTGTAATTGGAACAAAAGCAAAAGTTACGTATGCCCAAGGAAGCCCTGCGTGCATGTGTTAAATTCTTGTAGCCTGGGAGATTCACCTGGCTCTGCCTCTGGTTGCTTGTCAGAAATGAGAAGAAACTAGGGAAAAGCAGCTAGAAAAATCACAGATCATTTTAAAGCTGAAATGCTAATATGGTAACTGGTATCCTGTAAGTTAAACGTATGTCTGCTTCAAGGTGTTTGATAAACTTTACTGAATTTTCTCAGGGGCCTAGCTTTTTTATTCCCTCTGGGGACTCAGATATATTTATATTATAGTGCCCTTGTTCCTGATTGCTTCACTCCTGTTCTGAAGCCTTAGCATAAACCATGTCTGATATCAAGAAAGTCAATTTACCCAAACTTTTCCCTTCTTCCTAGCAGCTGTTGACATTTTCTTTCTTAACACCTGTAGCCTGGGGAACCACCCCTCCTTCCCTTTCCACCCCGTCCTAACCCTTTCTGGTGCACAATGCTCATTTTATACTATGTACATTACTATTTGTTGTTGACATCTCTGTCTTTTCATTTCATTTCTATTATGACAATGTGGTCTTTTACTCTTTGAGATTAGGGACTGTGACCTCTTTGGCTCACTGTGTTAATCAGTATTTAATAAATGTCTATTGATAGGATATAAAAATCACTGGAACTTTGAAGCTGAACAAAGGAAGTTTGAATCCATTTATGCATTTGGAAAATGGATAGATTCTTTTTTGCTGACACCTATAATGTCAGATCAGTCGGGGCGGGCAATGGCCAAAGGAGGCAGATTTAAAAGAGCCGCTGAACAGGCTTTATTGAGATATCACTCCTGGGCGGATCTCGATCAGACCCACAGAGGGGACAGGAGAAGGGTCTGAGGAGAAACCGCGTGGAAGCTCCACCAGACTGGACTTTTATGGGGCTTACAGCAGGAAAGGAAGGGCTTGGGACAGGAAAAGGTGTTTCTAGGGTCCCTTGCCCCCTTGGAGTTGGTCAGGGGAGTTGGCTGAACTCCAGGATTGGCCAGGGGGTCCTGCTGATTGACAGGCGTTAGTCAGGAGATCTGGCTGATTGACAGGCGTTTTTGCTGGCATCTGATTGATGTTCTTTTCCGACGTGGGCTGCTTTGTTCTAAGTTGCCACTAAGTCGCCACCAAGTCGCCACCACCAACCTAACTTATATATAACATCACCAAAATGGCCCAGTTTCAAATTGATAAGACCCATTAATTAAATGCTGCAAATCAATTTAGTAAATTATTTCTGGGTGAGAGAAAGAAGGTATTTGGGAGAAAATCAAGTAATCTTTGTTGTTCTAAGGCATTTGATTAGAAGATTGTGCAAAAAAGTTTGCTATTGTTTATATTGATTTATGTCAGTATTTTTTTGCTGCTCAAAATAACTATTTGGAAAACTTTCTTCATCTCTCTTTATCTTTACTGGTTTATTTATATCTATTATCCATGCTTTCTAATGACATATTCCACCCATGTTGTTTTTACATGTTGGTATCTAATATGATATGAGAGTAACTTGTTTGTTTACATGAACTTTGCCTGCTGTTTGTTAAGTTATGACTTTGAGGCTCATCTGCATGTGTGCCTTTGGGTCTTAAGATCAGATTTCAAAGCTGGGAGTACTTTGTATCTCTAGAAAGGATTTGTAAGATATTTATTAAATCCAGACCTTCTTTAAGGAATTTATTTAAATGGCTGCTAATTACATACATTGATATATATAATAAAAAAGCATATATCTTCTCAAGGTTTATTCTAATCATCTTCAATAAGTTATATAGATATTATTTAATATTTTTTGAATCAGTATTTTACACAGAAGTCTAAGAACTAAATTCAGGCAACCTTTTCATTTTCAGTTAATATGTAATTTTAATCACTATTAATAAATTAGAAAGCCTTTTTAAAAAAGTTTTCTTGCAATCACTTTACATAGCTGAATATCTCATTCTTACTTAGCATTTAAATGCTTTATTTCCCATCTCTATTTTTTCTCAGTTTGTTTCATTTATCTTTTATATAATAGACCCAAACTGCCCTGTGTTGAAGGAGGAAGCTGCCTGATTTGCAGGCAGTTTTACATGTGATGAAATTAACCTCAGCTTATGTCTCTCCCCACACAGTCCCTTCAGTCTGAATATGTTCATTACTAAGGCCTTGCCGCTCGGTGGAAGCTGTTCCTTCTTAGACATCTGGACAAGCCATGCGGAGGAGGGCACCAGCTTGCTGGAAGGATTTCTCTGCCTTCTTACCTTAAATTAGAGAGAGCACTAAGATAACACCTTCAAGAGACTTGAAACCAGACAGCTGGTTAATGACTACTGTAAATGCACTGAAACTATGTTTATGGAGATTTCAACACTTTTTATGACAGTTTTAATGTTGAATTTGGTATTTTGAAAGTTATTTTTAATGTATTTCAGTAATACGTTTGTTATTACATTTACATGTACAGTGTTACATTATGTATGTATTGTGAACTTCAAAAGACTATTTTGATAAATTTATAAATATATGAAATTTATGTAAAAACTAGACTATATTTTGATTTAGATTTTCCTGTTGTTTGCTACCAAAAATTTGTATTTTAAACTTATTTAGTTTTAGTATGGCCTTTGTCTTTAATAGTTCCTCTTTATTAAGAAAATGAAAGGGAGAAAGTTTTTAGGAAGTGGTTTTTATGTTCCCACTGTGAATATGACAGATCAGTGTGTTCTTTGGGGATGTCAGTCTAATTTAAAGAGTTCCTCCAAGTTTACTTCTACCAAGAGTAGACTTGTTTGATATGGTTTATTTAGGACAAAACCCTTCTCCGTCATTTTTGTTTCTTGAACCATTGAAATTAGCTTTGTATCCTTGGAAACTTAAACAAAACAAAACAAAACAAAACAAAACAAAACTTACATCCAATTGAAGATTTTAGAGTCTCCTGGTTGTTTCTCCTGAAAGCCTGCTTTTTCTCTATGAAATGACTGAACATTCCAATTGCTTTTCTTTTTTTTCTCCTCTCAAAAGAGTGCTTTAAAAAAATGCCTTAAACCATTTATTTTTGCCTCTGTTTTCTCTTTTGTACATAAGCAGAAGAAGGATACATATTTTAAAATCCACATCTAAGGTCTCTGATCACTCTGCCTCTTATCATACAATGATTTTAACAACCGAAAAGCACTTCAAAAGAGTTATTAACTCGATTAGAATATTCTGCTTTTGGTACGAGGTGGTTGTTGCCTGACACCAGTTTAAATTAATGAGGGAAAACCTGAAAAAGATGCTGCTAAGTAGTTCTTTATATCCGGGAGTTATTTTTCAAACGAACAGAGTACAACTCCCTGACACACACGCAGGTGTATCTGGAACTAAGATGAAAATGAAAGGACCCTCTTATGGGTACTCATAGCCCTTTCATGTGAGTCTAATCTTTTATTTAGGTCTCCAGAATCCTGTTGGCTTCATTTCCAGGGAGCTGGAGGGCCTTACATCTGGGTCTCTTCTGGCTGCTTAAGAATGGACTCATGCCCACCCTGCAAGTGCTGGGTTAGGGGATTCATGTGTAGGGCTTGACTCTGAGCAGTTGAGTTATTTATAATGTATTTATTAGGAAGGGGTACCTTGAGACTATTATTATGTGCTTCAGCAAGACATCTTGTTCATGTTTTATGCTTTTAAATAGACGTTTGAATGAATGTTTGACTCAGGTTTGTTAACATTACCTTCAATAACTGCAGTACCAAAAAGTTGCGCTCAATTGATGAAAAAAAACAAAACAAAACAAAAAAATGAATTGTATGTTTTAGGAGTCAAAACTTAAAACAAGTGGAATTCAATGGTATATATTTTTTCTAAAGCTGAAAAAGTATTTTATTAAGAGTTATTGTAAAAAAGATTGGTTACTTATATAGGAAGATGATTGTATTTTTTCAAATGATCATTGAAAAGTAATTCAGATGATGTTTGTGATGTGTAGGGGAAAGGGAACCATATTGATGTTTTTAGTTCTGTGAACACTAATTTGTGTGCAGCTATTAAAATGATTGTAAAGTTGACTACTGTAAAATTTCCATAATTATGTGTGTACATAAATTACATGTATTTACATGTGTATGTCTTAAAATTATTTGTACACATGTGCTTACATAGATACACCAAGAAGGGGATGTATATAATATAGAAAGTATATAGCAAAGTAATTCTACTCCAGTAATAAAAATTGTTTGACATGTATTTTGTTATGAATAGTTTATCTTCCAAAATATATTTTGTTCTATTTTAAAGTATAGACGAATACACTGCTAATAAATAATAAAAGTCTTATGAAATTTGCTTCTTGACTTTTATAACTTGGATTTGGAGTTATCAGTATGCCAAAGTTCATCATTTTATTTTTGACTCAGTGTGGTTGGTTCCTTTTGGGTTTCTCAAGATCTTCCTTCTGGATTCTTAGTTTATCTCTTATTGACCCTCTAGGTTGTGGCCATTGCTGGAAATACATGAGTTCAGAGAAACCTTGTGTTTTGAATTCTGTTTTACAGAAGCCAGATAATGCTAGCTTCTCCCTCCATTCCTCCTACCCCCCAGTTTCCTTTCTGTTAGTAAAATACTGATCACGACCAGTGTTTGGGTCCTGCTAGGTCATTTATGAGTATCAGTGACTGTTGGGTGACATAATACTAGTTATCAATTCCTTTTCAGAAAGGCTGACCCTTTTTCTTAATGGAAAAATTCTAGAAATACATTAGATGGAACAAACTTCACATCTGGTGAATGTATGCCATGAAGTTTCAGCTTGGGAGGAAGAGGCCTCACTATTTATTGGAGATATTTTATGTATTAAACTGGATCTTTTTGGGTTGGGATATTTCTGAGGTTTTTTTTTTTTTTTTTATTCTTCTTTTCCTTTTCAGAATGCAAAGGAAAGATTGAGGGTGGGAAGGTCGTTTCACTTATAGACTTAGGAATCTGCAAGTAGCTATCCTCCTAACACTGCATGAGACCATATCTTAGATAAGAGATTTGTGAATCCACAAACCTGTCAAGAAGGGCAGAAAAATCTCTTTTCCTATAAATTGAATTATTGTGAAAAAGAAAATGAAAAAAAAAGAACAATTAATTTTAACAAATTTCTTACTTCTTACCTATTAGTTTACATGGGTTTTGTTATTCTTATATGCAAGATGGTTGATAAACCTCCAAACACATCTGGAAAGATTACTCAATATATAATGCATATTCATCTGTGATTCCCATATAGCAGGAACATGAATTTGTTAACTATTAGGTACACAAATGTATTTTCAAAATTGTTTTCATTTGCATGCTTTCTTAGGTGACGTGCTAAACCATTATGTTAAGTGTCTCTGTAAACAACTGTTGCTGTATAAACAGAACAGTACTCTATGTAAGAGGTCTGTGTTCTTTCTCAGAGTACTGTCATCCAGCAGAGTTAATGATGCCTGCAAAGTCTTTCACTGCTCTTTGAAAGAATTTGGTCACTGTGTGTCTTCTAAGAAGATCAATCAGAGATAATTCCAGTTGTAGCAGGCCATAACTTAAAGCAGAAGATAAAAGTATTTACACATTGGTTGCATAGGGGTGGCAACTATGGCATATGAAAAAAAGTAAAAAAATAATCAAGTTATTTTGAGCTGAATTGAAATGTTAATATATTCCTACCCAGTTCCTCCTCTATGGATTGAATTATGATAATCATATCAAGAAGGAGAACAATAGCTTTTCTAGAGAATTTGAAACTCTTTTTGGTATGTGCCAAGTATAAGCTTATGTTAAAAATGTCTTAAGGCAAAATATATTTGGGGGACCAGGTTTAAATGGACAAACAAAAATTAGCTGGGCTTTTAACTTCTCATGTGTCATTTTAGACCTGCATACCATCAAAATTGAAGTGAATCACATTACCACTTGATATTTTCTCCTTTGGTTTGAATCAAGTTTACTGTAAAACACTTTTGAGAAATTGGACTCCATATGAGAAAGGTACATGGTAGTAACTGTAGACATGACTGCAGCTTCAATGTTGACATTCAAACATCAGATTTGGGGGGCAATGCTCTATCAGATGTATTTTGCTTACTATGACTCTCTTCCAAAAGTATCTGAAGTGGCTTCAAAAAAAATAGCAAATGTGGTTCAGGAGGCTGAGGCAGGAGGATCGAAAGTTCAAAGCCAGCCTCAGCAATTTAGTGAGGTCCTAAGCAACTTAGTGAGACCCTGTCTCAGAAAAAAAGGCTGGGGGGAGACGTCTGGGGGCATTGCTTAGTGGTTAAGTGCCTCTGGATTCAATCCCCTGTACCCTATATAAACAGCAGGTGCACCACAGGGGAGAGAATCGAGACTTTGGACACTGAATTTTGAGGCAACAGATGGTGAGACTTAATGCTGAGATAAGTAGGCCTCTCAAATGTCACAGGATATCTGTTCTTGGGTTAGGCAACTCCAGGACTTCTTATTGGGATAAATTGCACCCAAAAATTTAAGAAGAGATTATCTCCATGTGAAATTATCAGTCTCTACATTCAGATCCCGCCAAATCATTATGTCATGTACATGGAATAGAAATTTCAAAAAACAAATTTGAAAGTGGAGATCAAAACAGAATAATGACAGTCCATTATCATCGATCTGTCTATCATCTATCACATATCTGGCCTTTACCAGAGATAAACTAACTTTACTATAGTTTATGTAAATATCTCTGTGTATTGGGGAGTTTAATAAAACTTAGAAGAAACAGAGGGCTCAAAGACTTTGAGATTAAAGTAGCTGGTTCACCTTATATTTGTTAAAAACAAACAACTTTGGAAGAGAGGGAACCATATTCTAAAATCTAGGTTTCTTTCAAGCAGAGACACATTTCACACCATTATACACACTTCAGAGAGATACCATCTGCAGTGGAATGTTACAAGCAACTGTCAATGTTAGAAAGATGTAACCAGTTAACCATTCAAGCACTTGGCATTGTCACATGCTATCTTCTGTGTGACCAGCAGGGATTGGATGGGCCCAGGATTTCCTGATGTGAGGAAATGAATAGTACTCACTTCCTCTTTCTCCCTTGACTACTCTTCATACCTATCTGTTTCACAAGTGTGACTGGCCAATGCTAGACTTTTCCTGCTACTTTTGGTGTGGTGAGTAGCTTGCTTTACCATTTAGACAACATACCTGCAATGACTGGGTCAGTCCTCCTTCCATCACCGTGACAAAACCGACCTGAGATAGAGTTGTGCTCTATGTGGTTCAGAGTTCTAGTTTCTGGTTTCAGAGTTCTGGGTTTTTAATGGATAAATGTGGTTTCTGAGGTTTCAGCTCATGGTCTGTTGGCTCCATGGAAGAAGGTTTATGTCTGGGAGCACATGGTGGGGGAACGCTGCTCACCTCATGGTGGCTGGGAAGCAGAAAGCTCACTTTTATAAAAGTTCCTCCCCCAAACCCATTAAAGCTATAAATCTGTTAATGGATTAATCCATTCACGAGATTGGAGCCCTCATGATCCAATCACCCCCTAAAACCCCACTTCTGAACACTGCTGCTTTGGGGATCAACACATGAACTTTTGGGAGACATTCCAGATCCAAACCATAACACTGACCAAGGAATAAATGGCAAGGAGCCACATCAAATGGCAATTATGCATGAAGAGCTGTGATGTGTTAGTAGAAACACTGATGGCAGAATCACTAATCATGTCACATCATGTGAATCTCATGTCATATCACCACAGAGCCCCACCTGGGAGTTCTCTTCCTCTGCTATTGCACAAGAGGCTCAATGAGGGACACTGCCTTGTCATGACAAGAGGTGGGATCGCTGAATGCAACCTTGAAAATCAACGAAACTGACAAACGGAAGACTTTCAAATAGCTTGATCTATTTAAAAGTCAAATCTGTTGGGAAAATTATCCTTAATTAAAGATTACTGTTTAAGTGACAGGTAGTTAAATTGTTAATTTTAAGGTAAACCAAAAGAGCAAAAGTTCAACCATATGGTCTGGAGAAGAGATAAAAGTCAATTATTAAGTCAGGATCTCGGAGAGATAGGAAAGCCCTGTGTGTTGGGGGTCCCCATGACCACTCCCAGTTTTTGTGATTCTCTAAAAATACAGGACTCAGCATAAAGCTGCACACACTGCTAAAATTTATTACAGAGAAAGAATACAAATCAAAATCAATAAAAGGAAGAGATACAGGTGCTGAGGTGGGAAGGAAACCAGGTGTGGTCTCCTGTCTTTCCAGTGGAGTCACACAACACACTGATTTCCCCAGCAATGATGTGACGATGCGTGAAGTGTTGTCCCCCAGGAAACGCATTAGAGACTAAGCACCCAAGTTTTTTACTGGGAGCGGGCCATGGGAGACCTTCTACCTAGCGCAAACCCAAATCCCAAATGCCAGGGGAAAGCAGGTGTTCAGCATAGACCATATTGCACAGTGGCACAGTGAGCCACCCGTGTCATTTAGAGGATGTTTTATCAGCATGGGGAACTATTTACCATTCAGGTTTTCAGGCACAAGCCAAGGTCAACCTTGGAAGCAGGTGGTTCTAAGGCATCAGTGGTGAGCTGCTATTTAAACACTTTTCTGTACAGTCTGTATCATACATGAACCACGTGAAGTTAGTTGATCCAAAACTTGTTTTCAGAAGCTTTCTTGAGGTGAAGAAGAGTTGTGCTCTATGTGGTTCAGAGTTCTGGTTTCTGGTTTCAGAGTTCTGGGTTTTTAATGGATAAATGTGGAAGTGGTATAGCTTCCCCTTCTAAATGCTTTTTTGGCCATAATGAATGCTATCTGTCTAATGTCTGTAACCTCCCAATCATTTTCAGGCCAAACTAGAGTAGGAAAAACTCACCCAATCTTTGCTTTAAAAAAAAAAGAAATATATGTGGAGTACAGGTGTGTGAATAGAGCACTTGCTTAGCATGTGTGAGGCTCTGATTTTGATCCCCAGCACCCCAAACAACAACAACAACAAAAAAGAAAACAGTTCTGAAACTAATTTTAATACTAATACATCTAAAATATCCTATGGTGGGCTGGGGATGTGGCTCAAGCGGTAGCGCTCTCGCCTGGCATGCATGCGGCCCGGGTTCGATCCTCAGCACCACATACAAACAAAGATATTGTGTCCGCCAAAAATTAAAAAATAAATATTAAAAAAATTCTCTCTCTCTCTTAAAAAAAATCCTATGGTATAACGAGTTTTACACACACACACATGAACAGAATATCAAATGGCATTTTTTCCCTTTTCCTTTAAAAAATGTTCATAATACCAAGGTGCAGTTGAGGCAAGGAAGATGGCAAGTTTGAGGCCAGCAAGGGCAACTTAGTGAGACTCTGTCTTAAAACAAAAAATAAAAAGGGCTGGGGGTGTAGTTCAATAATAGAGAGTACCTGGATTTAAGCCCCACTATTGCAAAAGAAAAAACTTGTATAAATGGAGATGGAGAGAGATATTTATGCTACTGCCAAGTAACAGTGAGAATGCCAGTAGACCCACATAATCAATTAGTTGCAATATCAATAAAAATTCCAGAGAGTTAAAAAAATAGTGTTGCCCAGGCTTTATTCTAGACCAATTAAACTAGAAGTTGGGGTATGTGGTCCAAGGTTTGGAAAAACAATTTTTAAAGCGTTCCAAGTAATTCCTGATATGCAATAGGTTTCAGAGCCCACTGATAAAGAAAGAGGAGGGGGCATGCTCAAAACTATTTCAGTATTTTTTTTTAACAGTCTAAAGTGCTTTTATATCATTTAATGAAGAGGGCAAGAGTCAAAACTTCTTAAGCATTTAACATTGTGTCTTTAATATAATATTTTCATTACTTCAGAGTGGCTTTTAAAATTGAAATTTAGGTTAATAATAGATTAAGTAGTTCCTTGTATCTATTGGCTAATGTCTTGCTCATGTGCCAGGAACTGTGGGGAGTATGAAGATGCGGCATGAGGATGGGAAGGTGTGTCATTTATGCCTTCATATCCTCAAGGTCACAATCCAGTCGAGGAAACAGCATAATCATGTATTGGTTATTCTTTTTGATTATGAGAGAACCTCAAGTTTGGTTTTAGCAACAGAAGTCTTGCCGAATTCAAGGAATGGACCCAAGTGCCCTGACCTGAGGTGCTGTTCGAATTGGGAGCCCCACCCCAGCAGAGAAAGAGCACATCCTCTCTTTCTCTCTCCGTGGTGGAAAGCATAGCTGCTAACAGTGGCTACACATTACAACTTCAGTCTCCTAATGAGAGTCTGGCCTGAGTCTTAGGGTTGCCCTAGATCAATGCCCCTGAGAAGTGACTCATATTTACCTCTTAATCAGTAAAATGTGGCCTGGAGGATTGGGGAGGGGGCTGGGATCACAAAAGAGTAGAACCCCCTTTGAAATCAACCGAAAGATAATAGTTTTCTAAATGACAGTTGCTCACTCCAAAAAGGTATGTGGATGGAGATGTTTGCTGGGCAGACACAAGTGTCTACTATGCATGTGGCATCCAGCAAGACAAAGCTGTCCCTGGACAGCACTGGAAAACGGTGTGGTACAGAAGCAATGACAGAATGAATGATACAGAATATTGTTTTATCTCACTTGAAAAATAATTTTCTAGACCTTCAGAGAAGCTTCTCAGAGATGGGTCTGTGTACACACACTTTGACTTCCCAATGCCTGGGGGACCTTCCTGCAGGGGGGTGTGCGGGTGGGGGGTTGGGGGATGGTTTAGGATGAAATGAGGTGTTGCGTACAGAGTGCTTAGTATACAGAGAATCATTGCTACCCCACGAACAGCCCAACAAGTTGCAAGCTCAAGAGAGTTTAGTTTGATCTGTGTTGTTTGAGGAACATCTCAGTGGGGATGTCTAACAAGTAGCAGAAATATGGTGATTTCCACAACTCCTAAATTAACTAATGGAGCCAGCCTTCTAACATGTATTGGCAGCTATTTTCATGGAGGCTCAGGGCTGTACCCAGCATCCAGACAAAGGTTTTTGAGGATTATTAAATAAAGGGATACCCTGAGGAATGCCTTCTGGAAATACAGAGTATCAATTTGCTTCTCACACAAAGAACAGATACTCTATTTGTTTTAAAATTTAATTTTATTAGTGCATTATAATTATTCATAATCGTGGGATTTATGGGGACATATTTGTACGTAACATAATTTGTCAATTTGATTCCCAGTTGTCTCCCTCCCACCTGCTTCCTTTCTTTTACTCTAGTAGTTCACCTTCTAATTTCATGATTACATCCTCTTTTCCTCCCATTTTTCCGCTTTAGCTTCCACATGTAAGAGAAAACACAGAATCCTTAACTTTTTGAGTCTAGTTTTTTTCACTTAGTATGATGTTCTCAAGTTCCATCTATTTTCTTTAGGAACCCTCAGCCGTAGTCCGGCTGAGGAAAATAGAGTGTTTTTTGTTTGTTTGTTTGTTTGTGTTTTGGACATTCAATGACTGTCTGGATGAGAAAGAATAGGACGAGATCCTGGTTGTCTTAAATGTTTCCTGATAAGTAAAATATAGACTTTAAAACTACATGTATAATTTCTTAGATATTTCTTATTTTGTTTATGATCCTATCAATCCTGCTTAACTCTAACTCACATGATAATAATTGTGGCCAAGTACCTTAAAGTGATCATTTTCTCATCAGCATTATATGTGAGAGAAAACACACACACACACACACACACACACACACAGCGTTCCTTTAAACTAATTTGATCTCTTCACTTAAATTACCTAAAATAAGTCTTAAATACTTGAAAACACCCTCTCCATCTACTTCCTAACTCAATGAGATGGAAAAATTTTAAAGCACATTTTAAAAAATAAACTATATTAAACCCCTTACTGGAAAAAAAAAGTCACTTTTGGACAGAGACCAAGCCAAGTAATTTTAGCTCAAATTGGTTTTCCTGGAAAAGCTGAAAATGTAGTTCAGAAAAGAAATGCTTTGGCTACTTTACAACTCACTCAAAACCTAACAAGCTTAGTTTAAATATCCTTCACTTCAGCGATTCTCAAATAGCCAACTGGAAAGAAAATTACCTGTTTCTTGTTTAACATCAGGGCTTGTTAAAATGCAGATTTGGAGGCCCAGCCAATAGATAGGAGCTGGACATGAGTGGTTATGGTAAAGAAGATTATAAGATCTCAACTTAGCTAACTCACAAAAGACAAAGGTAGAGACTCACAAGTCAATAGGACTAAAACCAGGAATCGTGCCCGAGAAATGATCTCCTAGCCTATTTCAAAAGAGCCACCTGTCTTATGCTGTGGGACAACCTGGTACATGGCACAGCTCTATCATTATGTGTGTGTCTTTGGGTAAATCATTCACTGCCTTTGAGTTTCAATTTTATTTCCTATAAAAGGAGACCAGATGATGTCTTAGTGCATTCAGACTGCTGTAGAAAAATATCAAAAACTGGTTAGCTTATAAGCGACAGAAATGTATTCCTCACAGTCCTGGAAGGTGAAAAATGTCCAAGATGAAGGCACCTGCAGCAGATCTGTTGTCTGGTAAGGGTTGGCTTCCTGGTTCATAGATGGCGCCTTCTCACTATGTCCTCACATGATAGAAAGGATAAACTAGCTCTCTGGATTCTCTTTGATGAGGGCTCTGCCCTCATGACTCAATCACCTCCCAAACACCCTGCCTCCTAATAGCATACCCTCATGCATGAGGATTTAAGTTAAGCATTTTGGAGTTAAAACCAATGGTTCTTAACATTTTTGAGATTGCAAACTCCTTTGAGAAGTCAATGAAATTCTTTAATCTTTTTTTTTCCAGAAAAATGCACATTTTTGCACTCAGATGTAGGAGCAGTCATTGTTCCTTTAAAATGCCTACATGGACTTCCAACGGCAATGACTCTGCGGGGTTCGGGGTGGATTTACTTGAGTATGTGTTTTATATCCTGCCCCTTATTCAGATTTGTTCCTGTTGTGGAGTAGTGTCACTGTCCTCCAGGCTCTGTCCCATGCTGGGAATCAGCCACTGTCACTAAGAGGTGTGGCATGCATAGCAAGGGCTGACCCTTCGTCAGCTGTTGTCACAAATTTAACCACTAAGACCTCTTAGAGGGAGGTGATGTCTCCTTTTCAAAAATAACAAAACCAAGGTTTGGAAAGGTGAGATAATTTGCTAAACGTCACATAGCTAATAGCAAATAGACTATGGGTCTGACCCTGACCTCTTAACCTGTATGGCAGGGTTTCTTGATCTTGGCACTGTTGACATATTGGGCTGCATGATTCTTTACTGTGGAAGAACTGCCCTGTCCATTGTGAGATGTTTATCAGCATCCCTGGCCTCTCCTCATTGGATGCAGTCTCCTCAACCAAATCCTAAAGGAAAAAAAAAAATGTCTCCAGAAGGTGCCAAATGCCACCTGGGGGTGGGAAATCACTCCCGGTATAGAGGCACTTCTATATGTTTCACTCCTCTGATATCACTACCATATGAGCTGCTGCTGAAGTCTGACAGGGCAGGAGAAAAGAGAAGAGCTGTCATTATCAGGTTTTATGTGCTCTGGGTGAAACATTTCATGGAACAACTGCAAATCATTTCCAAGTTCATGATTATATAAATTCATAACTTCTAAACACTTACTTGTGATGGTGAGTACTCATATGCAATTGAATCACTCCCAAATCTGGCTAAAAATAACATAAAGATGTTGTTCTTTGAAAAAATCCAGTGTCTAAACAGTCCCTTACCAACGCAATTCTCAGCTGCATGGTATCTGAGAGCCCACAATCTGAGGAAATAGAGCTGGGATTTGGCATGGGTTTTAGATAGTCTCAGTGTTGTGTTGAGTGAGGTTGACCTGTGGCTTGGCTAACACAAGAGAGAGAGGGCAGCAGGAAATGAG
The DNA here is from genome assembly GCF_047511675.1 of Marmota flaviventris. Classification (NCBI taxonomy): domain Eukaryota; kingdom Metazoa; phylum Chordata; class Mammalia; order Rodentia; family Sciuridae; genus Marmota; species Marmota flaviventris. The sequence goes on from NC_092507.1 coordinate 87,966,425, forward strand.
CAATTTTTCACTGCAACTACTTACTGTTTGGTTCCAAAGTATGTGACAGATGCTATATCATGTTTTGGTGGATCATGAAATTTAGTACTGGGAAAGTTCACATTAGATCCCATCAGAAGTGAATGTGGGGACCTATGAAGGCATTGTTTTCAGAAAAAAAATCTGTTTAAAAATAAGCCAGTGGCATAAGCCACAGGGCTGTGGTTACATGAAGCTTTTAAAGTAAATAATAACAATGCTCTGCTGCATAATTCCAATACTATTTTCTCTCTTGAGAAAGATAAATGAGATTGAAATCTTGATCCCACATATGAAAGGCTCCCAAGGGATCTATGCAGTACATGTTTAAGTATTTTTAGTACATTAGATATTCTTATTAAACAGAGGGCCTGTTCTCAACTAGCTTACCATTTACAGAGGAAATGTCCAAAACCCAAGAAGCAACAACACACTGGTGCTTTGGTAGTATGTAGGCTGATTATCTGTACCTTCCAGGTACCACCCTTGGCCTGAAATGCTGCCAAGGGGTGCTCATGTGAGAGGGGTGTGGATGGGACCCAGATGAGCAGGCCGCAGGGTACTACATTAAACATGTGGCCTTTCTGGCAAGTGACAGAAGAATAGAGGATGGGGAGAAAGCAGGTAGGACTTTGGGTCAGAAGCAAGCTAAGTTGTCATATTCCAGTCTCATGGACAATTTACAAGTCTGAGAATTCTAAACCTGAGTGTGGCTTTCCAGTTACTACAAAGGTGTATTTATCAAGTTAGGAGAATAGATGACATTACATTTAATAGTTCCATATTTTGACATATGAGTTCAAAGTATGTGCATGTATGGTATGCAGACTTCCATCTGGACTTCTACCCTGGCCTGAGATTTAGGAGTGGACCTGGCTACCTTGTAGGCTGAATGTTGTAAAATGACACAAGTGAAAAATACTCAGAACAGTGCTGTGCAGGGGGCATGGCCTCAATAACATTGGCAATGATGATATTCAGGTCCTCCTGAGGGCAACAAGGCCTCACTTAAGGGCTTTAAGCAGGACAGTGTCATTTGCTCATTCCTTTTTTCTACAAATATGAATTAAGAGTTTATTCTGTGCCCATCATTATTCTGGGAATTCTCAATAATAGTAGTGAAAAAAAAAAGAAAACAAGTTCCCAAGGAACGTATATTAGAGTGTGGGGAGACAGATAAAAACAATTATTTAACATGTCCAGTAATGTCTTTTGGGTTTCCAAAGGTCATTTTAGATGGAGGGAGACAAGATTATGAGTAGAGGTCAGTTAAGAGTTTATTGGGAAAATCCATAAAAGACAGAATGGTCGTGTGGTGCCAGGTAGTGGCCCAGAATAGAAATCAGTAAGCAGATTTAACTAACATTAGCATTGTTAGAATGCTCACTCTTGGTGTTTGATGAGTAAGAGAGAAAAGAAGAATCTATAATGTCAGCGAGGATTCTAACTATTGCCCCATGATAATGGTAAGGCAGTGAGATTTCTTACGGTGGAACGTAAGAAAGGGAGGGATTGCTGAGGAAAGAAAATGAGGGGATCAATTTTGGGCATATTGTAGGTTTGGAGTGTCTGCAGAACACTCAAGAAAGAAAGCAGAGGTTCTTTTGCAGAGGACTCAGAATGTAATGATGCCACACTCTTGAATGCCCTCTTTCATTTAGACTCTAGATGCCTTTACAAAGCTAAGCCCAACACCATCTTCTCTGAGAAGTTGCTTTGCCCTATCCTTCTTTCACCATAGATAATTGCTACAGCTTCTGTACTTCTATGACACTCTTGAGACATTATTCTCTTGTAAAATTATGTTGTATTGGAAAGAAATAATGTCTGATTCCTCTAAAGTTATATCCTCTGCCTTCTCCACATCTTGTACTCTTTATGCAATAAAAATGGAGAGGTTGCATGCTTATTTTAGGCCTGCAGGCTTCTAACTCCAGGGCTAGTGTGATGGTGGCAATGATCATTAGTAAAAATTCTAAGGGCTCAGCCTTCAGGATTCAGCTCCCTTATCACTTCATCTCCACACAAAGCATTTCCTGACTTCTAGGCATAGTGATATATTTCTTCTGTGGCTAGTCTCATGGTGTCTTGTTTATGTCTCCATTATAGCATTTACTACATTATCTTATGACAGTTTTGCTTAGCTATAGGCTTAACCCTCTAGACAGAGCTTATTGAGGGCCAGGAATGGACCTTGCTTATTTTTATACTTTCAATTCCCTGCACATAGTAGGAGCTTAACAATTTTTTTTGTGTGTGAGTATATGCACTAATGTGTTTGGGTAAATAGGTGGATATGCATTTTATTTATACCACACTTCCTCTTAGAACATATTAGAAGAAACTTACAGTTAGAAAATATAAATATAGCTGGGTGCGGTGGCACATGCCTATAATCCTAGCAGCTTCGGAGGCTAAGGCAGGAGGATCTCGAGTTCAAAGCCAGCCTCATCAAAAGTGAGGTGCTAAGCAACTCAGTGAGACCCTGTCTCTAAATAAAATACAAAATAGGGCTGGGAATGTGGCTATGCTCTGAGTTCAATCTCTGTTACCCACCCCGTCAAATATACAATATAGCAAAGATAAAATGTCAATGGAAACAGAAAATCAGACAGTTTTCTAGAAAAATATGCATAACTAGTATTTCTGAAGAAAAAGTTGAAACCAAATAACCAATAACTTTAAGAGAAATTAAAATGATAAAGATCTTTGTTTAAGAAATTGACCACCCCCAATATATACACAAGTTCCACAAAACCTATAAATTTTTCCAAAAAAAGACAAAAGCCACCCTTCACCTTATGATTTTTATCGTAATACTGATACCAAGCAAAGATAAGACAGCACAAAATTAAATTGTTTTTCACTTATGATGCAATCATATTAAATAAAATATCAGCAAATAGAATCCTGGTATTAAAAAGGATAACACCATGGCCAAATACAGCTTTCATATGAATAAAAATGACTCAACTTTTAAAAATACATCAAATGTATATAATCCTGAATTGGTTATAATTATATTTAACAACTAAAGGGAAAAACAATTCATTTCATATAAAAAGCCTTACAGGATTGGATAGACTTGTTCCTAACTCATAGGCAACATATCAGAAAATGAGAATATACACCATATTTGTGATGACTTGTTAAAAATATTAGAGGGTAAGATTAACCAAAGCAGTGGCCATAGGACGAACAGGATGAAAAGGGAGACAGGTTAGCTTGATGGAGAGTTGTAAACACCTGCCACTCAGGGTGGACATAAGGGTGGTAGGAATAAAATCCTAGCAGCTTGGGAGGATTGGGATCCTGTAGGCAAGAGTGGAAGGCATGGAATAGGAGGAGAGTAATTAAGAAGACAGGTAGGGTGAGAAGAGAATCAAAAACAGAGCACCAGGAACATCAAAAATAAGGGACCAGAGAAGACGGTGGGAAGGATGAGCCAGAGGAACAGTGGGAGAATACAGAGAAGCCTAGGGGGACACACCACTGAAGAGGAGTGGGTTATTAGAGTCAAAGTAGAGAGGAAGGATTTGGGAGTCACTGGGTTTGCTAATTAGAGGCTGCCGTTGACCTCAGTCAAAGCTGTGGTGAGAATCAAAGGCAGTGTGGGTGGGCAATCAAGGAGTAGGAAGGAGAAGCAGAAAATGAGCACTTCCCCCAGGAGAGAGAAGTAAGCTATGCGTAGCCACCTTGAGATAGAGTTGAAGTTCTGGGGAAGCATTATTAGGTTGTGGTGAAATCGCTATTTTTGTAAGACCCACCAGAAGCAGCCAGTGGAGAGCAGTGACTGAGGATACATTAGAAAGGAGACCATGGATGAGCAAGCTCCTGCTGGAAGCTGGAGGAAAGAGATGCTCATAAAAATAGCCAGATATTTTACCACAGGACAAAAAAAGACATGAAACCATTTATAATGTCACCCATCCATTAAACTCAACGAGTGTTGGTGGATTACTAACATGTGCTGGTGCTGGAAATAAGGGGAAAGAAATCCCTACTCTGCAAACTCAGTAACTTAAGGCAAAAATGAAACTAAATAAAAAACAGATAAAAGTTTGGCCCCAGTTAGGCCAGGATTCAAGGAGGCGTGGTTTTAGCAGAAGTTAGTGTGAGAGAATAATTTTATGTCAATGAATGATTAGAGGCATCTCCAGCAGGTGTACGCACTCAACGCTTTTTAATAAAGACAAGTAATTACAGGCCAAACACAATGGTGAAGCCTCCTTAATATCAATAAATCTGATATCTGAACCTTCAACCCTCTGAATAGCAAAACACTGCTTCTTTTACCTCTCCCCCATCTCAACCAATTCCACTGGATGCAGCCTAACCAGACTGAATCCATCAAGTCAGGCTTGGTGCTAATCCCATCACAGCCCTTAAAGTTATGAATTAAAACCACCTGTCATGTGTATCTAAAAAGAACAACAACAAAACATCTCTGGTTTTATTGGTTTTGAAAGAGAAAAAGAATAGTAGAGGAGATGGGTTCTGACCTTCATCCTGAAACAAAGGAGAAATGCTAAATTCATGAATAGGGATTCAGAGACTGTTTGAACAGAAAGGGCCTTCAAAGTCATAGAGTGGGCATTTCTCATTTGACAATATGAAACTGTCCATCATGAGGCAAGTTGATGGATACGACCCAGCTGTTTTGAAACCTCTCGAGCATATTTTTTCTCATTATATCATGTTACCATAGTTCTCAGTGAGTTAAATTTGCAAATAAATGATGTTTGTAGTGACACTTGTTTATTTGGGAAGATACAATTTGTACGAATATCCCATGGGGAATGAATAAATGAGTGCTGTACCAAAGCAGATTTAAATATGAGGCTACAAATCTTTTTTTAAAAATTTATTTATTTTTATTCTAATTAGTTATATATGACAGAAGAATGCAATTCATTTACACAAATGGAGCATAATTTTTCATGTCTCTGGTTGAATACAGAGTAGAGTAACACTATTTGTGTTTTCATACATGTTTAGGTAAATGATGTCCATCTCATTCCACTGTCTTTCCTACCTCCATGTCCCTCCTCCTCTCCTTCCCCTTTGCTCTATCTAAAATTCATCTATTCTTTCCATGCTCCCCCCATCCCCATTCTGAATCAGCATCCTTATATCAGAGAAGACATTTGGCATTTGTCTTTTGGGGATTGGCTAGCTTCACTTAGCATTATATTCTCCAATTCCATGCATTTACCTGCAAATGCCATGATTTTATTCTCTCTTAATGCTGAGTAATAATTCCATTGTGTATATATACACCACATTTTCTTTATCTATTCACCTACTGAAGGGTATTTAGGTTGGATCCACAATTTAGCTATTGTGAATTGTGCTGCTATAAACATTGATGTGGCTGTATCCCTGTAGTATGCTTTTTTTAAGTCCTTTGGGTATAAACCAAGGAGTAGAATAGCTGGGTCAAATGGTGGTTCCATTCCCAGTTTTCCAAGGAATCTCCATACTGCTTTCCAGATGGGTTGCACCAATTTGCGGTCCCACCAGCAATGTAAGAGTGTGCCTTTCCCCCCATGTCCCCACCACCCTTATTGTTGTTTGTATTCTTAATAGCTGCCATTCTGCTGGGGTGAGATGAAATCTTAGAGTAGTTTTGATTTGCATCTCTTTAATTGCTAGAGATGTTGAACATTTTTTTATATATTTGTTGATTTATTGTGTATCATCTTCTGATATACCTTAAAGTAAAAAGTTCTGAAAAGTCACCTTTGTTGTTTGCACTATGGATTAATCAGCTTCCCCCTGCCAACATCCACTTTTTTTTTTAGTTGTTGATGGATCTTTATTTTATTTGCTTATTTATATGTGGTGCTGGGAATCGAACGCAGAGGCAAGCACTCTACCTCGGAGCTACAACTCCAGCCCCCCAACATCCACTTTTAAAAAATAGTTTTGAATTCATAGCAAATTTGAGCAAAAGGCACAAAGATTTTGCACATAATCCCTATCCCAAGCATGCTTAGCCTTCTCAGTTGTCAAAATATTCCACTAGAGTGGTTCATTTATTATGATTGATGATGTACATTGACATATCATCACCTAGAGACCATAGCTATCATCAGGGTTCACTCTTAATGTTTTACAGTCTGTAGATTTGGACAAATTTATGATGTGTCTCCACCATTATAGTATTGCATAGCATAGTTTCAATGCCCTAAAAAAATCTGTGTTCTGCCTATCCATCATTCCCTCCCCCCTAAACCCTGGCAACAACTGATCTTTTTTTACTGTCTCCATAGTTTTGCCTTTTCCAGGATGGCATATAGATGGAATCATACAGTATGTAGACTTTATAGATTGTCCTCTCTCTCTCTTAGTAATATGCATTTTAAGGTTTCTCCACATCTTTTCCTGGTTTGATAGCTCATTTCTTTTTATTGCCAAATAATGTTTCATTGTTTAGATGTTTCACAAACAGCTACTGACCTTTCCATTTTTACCCTCTATCCCTTTCAAACTGTCTGGTGATTAGAGGGGGAAAAAACCCTGAAATTACACTTAAATTAAGGTTTGTATATTTTCTGTACTATGGATTAATCAGCTTCCCATGGATAATTACCCATGTTTCACTTTACCAAAGAAAAAATGAACTTCAATTAGAATATAAAGTAATTCCCCCTAAAAAATGTGGGGAATGAAGAGACCAGTCCTAGGTATTGTGACTGTATTTATCTCTGAGCAAAATCTTTCCACTAGGATGCCTGAGACTGAGATGAAATATACTGGGAGTATATTAAGTTTTATTCTAGCATCGCGGGGAAGAAAGAAAGGAAGGAAAGAAATATGAGGCAGAGTGATTGAAAGAGAAAAGACTGAGAAACTATAGACTCTCTGAGCAAGATATTTTTCTTCCCTTTACAAGTTAGAAGCTACTGAATAATTCATGCCAAGCATGGAAAGGCTGTCTTTTCCCTGGGTGATGTATAACTGAGCAGGAGAGAGCTTCGAGTGGGTTCGCCACATCAGTCACCACTCTTGCTTCTAAGCACAGGGTGCTCTCCTCTTGAGCACAGCTTCTGCTTTTGCAGGCAAGCATCCTAGCTGCTGCTGTTCTGCCTGCTTGCCCACCCGTCTGGGCTTGCAGCCTGCCACTTTAGCCAGCCCTGCTGCCAGATGAGAAATCTCGCTGCTGGTTCCAGGACCATGTGTGTGGATGCTGCTTGGGAGAACTGGGGCACTTGCTCCTGGCACTGATCTCAGCTGAGTTTCTCCTGTTGATTTCTGGACCACAGATGCTGCTGAGGAGGTATTTTGGGGCATCCCTCTCTCTGCTATCGCCAGTTAAGGACCAGCCCCAAAGCAAGGTACCCTCCACCCTTCCCTCTGGCATTATTCCCAGCTGGAATATCTTTACTCTCTCCCTAACAAGGGGCTCCAGCTGGCAATATGCCAAGTGTGTGTGTGTGTGTGTGTGTGTGTGTGTGTGTGTGTGTGTGTTGGGTGAGAAGAGGAGACTGCTCTGTCCTAGAACAGTGCAATGTAAAGTCTGTAGCAGGTAAAGCGTCCTTTCCCCTGGCACTGGAGACATTTCCAAGGCAGGTACCTGTCATCTGCCACCCCCGTTCTCCTCCAGCTTCCTCTCTCCCCCTCCCCCAGCCCATTATTCTGCTTCAGCCTTTTGTGTCTGTGGCAGAGGGCTGAAGGGATGTCTTTGCCCTCCCGGCAGGCAAGTGTCAAGATGGGCCGCGCTGCAAGAAGCCGACGCTAGGACGCGAGGTGTGAAGAGTTGGCCAGAATGACCAACTCCTCCTCCACGTCCACCTCCTCCACCACCGGGGGATCCTTGCTGCTGCTCTGCGAGGAAGAGGAGTCGTGGGCGGGCCGGCGTATCCCCGTGTCCCTCCTGTACTCTGGCCTGGCCATTGGGGGCACGCTGGCCAACGGCATGGTTATCTATCTCGTGTCGTCCTTCCGAAAGCTGCAGACCACCAGCAACGCCTTCATTGTGAACGGCTGCGCCGCCGACCTCAGTGTCTGCGCCCTCTGGATGCCACAGGAGGCGGTGCTGGGGCTTCTGCCCGCAGGCTCTGCGGAGCCCCCCGGGGACTGGGACGCCGCCGGGGGTAGTTACCGCCTACTGCGGGGCGGGCTGCTGGGCCTCGGGCTCACGGTGTCCCTTCTGTCCCATTGTCTCGTGGCCCTGAACCGCTATCTGCTCATCACCAGGGCGCCTGCCACCTACCAGGTGCTGTACCAGCGGCGCCACACGGCGGGAATGCTGGCGCTGTCCTGGGCGCTCGCCCTGGGCCTCGTGCTGCTGCTCCCGCCCTGGGCGCCGCGGCCGGGAGCCGAGCCACCGCAAGTCCACTACCCGGCGCTGTTGGCCGCTGCGGCACTGCTGGCGCAGACGGCGCTGCTGCTGCACTGCTACCTGGGCATCGTGCGCCGAGTACGCGTCAGCGTCAAGCGGGTCAGCGTGCTTAACTTCCACCTGCTGCACCAGCTGCCCGGCTGCGCTGCAGCCGCTGCCGCCTTCCCGGCCGCCCCGCACGCGCCGGGACCGGGCGGCACCGCACACCCCGCGCAGGCCCAACCCTTGCCGCCTGCGCTGCAGCCGCGGCGGGCGCAGCGGCGTCTCAGCGGCCTGTCGGTGCTGCTGCTCTGCTGCGTCTTCCTGCTGGCCACACAGCCGCTGGTGTGGGTGAGCCTGGCCAGCGGCTTCTCGCTGCCAGTGCCCTGGGGGGTGCAGGCAGCCAGCTGGCTCCTGTGCTGCGCCCTGTCGGCGCTCAACCCGCTACTCTACACGTGGAGGAACGAGGAGTTCCGCCGCTCGGTGCGCTCTGTGCTGCCGGGTGTTGGTGACGCGGCTGCGGCCGCCGCTGCTGCCACAGCCGTGCCCGCCATGTCCCAGGCACAACTGGGCACCCGCGCGGCCGGCCAGCACTGGTGACCCGGCCAGGGCACGAGGGAGCGAAGTTGTGGGCTTCCAACATCATTGGCCACCATCGTCTCCTTCCCTTGTAAGGTATCCCCTGCCCCAGCAAAGACTCCCACTGGGAAGCCCAATAAACCCGTGCGAAGATTTCTCCACCATCCTGGTGCGCTGATACCTGAACCAAGGTCTTCCTTAAATGGGGCCCCGAAATCATTGTGGACGGCCACCTTATTTTTACCCTTTGTTTCTGTGTTTTAGAGAATCCTTCAGTCAACACACTGGAGACTGCAAGAACTTGCAAGACTGACGTTTAAAAAGAACCTATTAATTTATTTCAACAGTTTGTTTTTGAAAAAGAGCTTTCATAACATATAACCCTTCCTACCTTCATCGTCTTATAATATATATGAAGCGCCACAAGTGTGCATGAGCCAAAGGAAGTAATAATGAGGAAGGAATAATATGCACAAAATATTTGAGAAAGTAACCTATTTCTGATAATGCTTCCTTCTGTTAAAGTTTAGTCTTTGTATATTAATCTGGACTAGCGAAGCTACAGATGTGCACACCGGCATGAGTTGCCATTAAGACCTCAAGCCCTTTATTCTTAAAAGGGCTTTTATAAAGTCATTCTTGAATGAGAGTCTTAGCCAGTGAAGAAAAACTACTAAAGTTATTATTTTACACTCCTTTTTTTTTTTCACCTCTAAGATTGAAAATCAGCATTGACAGTTAAAGTGAAAAATTTCCAGTTTGTTACTAGTTGGTCTGAGCCAGAAATGGAATTTTGAAAACAAACAAGAGGATTATCTATTTTAGGTACCAGTTTCACATTTTCTAAAGCATGCACACTTGTTGTTACCCTCATTTTGTAACCGATTTATTTGCCTTATGAGTGTGATTGCAGCTTTGAACATTCTGTACTATAATGATTGCTAAGGAGAATAAGTCCTTCTGTTTTCTCTTTAACATTTAAAATATCTCAATGCACATGATATAATGAAACACTAATAATATCATAACTGCATAGCTAATATTAGCTGCTATTGCATGCTCCTAGATGCTAGAACTCATTGGGCATGTGGTATACTAAAGCAATACCCATTAGACAAGGACATTTTACTTCTTCCAGACACCAGAAGAAATGACCTTCAATTATTTGAAAAGAGACACAGAGACACCTCTGGCTACCTAGAGTTCTTCTTGTCTTGACCTAATTTTTGAGAAAACTCCCAAAGGGACTTTATCTCACAAACAGAACCACAGTCAAGATGGATTAATAATATGGTTTGACTCTGCAAAGCCATCTGTGCTCTTTTAGAGTTTAAACAAGCCACACATTAGAAAGTAACACTGTTTTATGTAGTTCATATATATTATCATGACATTTAAAATTAATATCATATCTGTAGAAAGAGGTGTAACAAACTCAGTTATATATAATGAACAGTTCGAAAGGGACTGTATTCTCAAATGTATTATTTGAGGTTCGTCATTTTCATCATTGGTTTACTAAATTTATTTAGAAATGTTAGAAATGCAAAATCATGGGAAATTACCTTATAAAATTAAAATGGGAAGAAAGTGATTTTAATAATCTTATATCAGACTGTTAACTACGTCAAATCTGGGACCATACAGCCTCCAGTAACAGCTTAATTCAGGAACAAAACCAGTTTGCTTGTTGCACTCTTGTACATTTGAATAATTGTGGGGTCCTAGGAAACTTTGACATGTTCATAGTAGAACAAAATAAAACAATTATGTTCACCACCAATAATAAATCAGCAGTCATTTTATTAATCTGTCCCTTGTGCATGCACCATTTCTTTCTTACTAAAGTTTTATCTGTTCCCATTTTCCTTGATTTAGATATTTCATTAAAGTTCGAACAACTATTCTTTGGAGTTTTTTTTCCTCTTCTGTCTCTTCTTTTCTTGTCCCCCACCCCCAGACCCTATAACAGAGAATAACTTACATTTTATGTTATTCCAAAGCACTAATGATGAAAGTAAATTCTTTTTGTGGGCTGCAATTTTTATTTTTGCCTTCTTAAAATATTTCTACTTAAATAAGTCCCGTATAACAGCTTTAAAAAGAAATAGGCATAATTTCCCTTCTGTAAGTATTGGGGAAAAGGCTGTCATAAAAGAGAGCTAAGGATTTTCCATTTGGAGGGCCTGGGGGACACTTTCTTTAATCTCTGTCAAAAAGGTCTTCTTTTAATTAGGACTTTATCCTTGTGATACAAACAATTTTTCCTGCTGTTCCTGTAAATGTTTGCCACACATATAAAGTCTATACCCGGTAACTTGTGTTGCTTCAGGCTAGTGCTGAGAATCTCTTCTTCTGGCTCCATGCCACGTGGGAGAACTACTTTAGATTAATTTACTAGTAATTAACTCCACAGGACTGATTCGCTTTTAATTTCAAAATAGCAATAATGTGTCTAAAAATGCCTTAGTAGAGCACTAGCTGTGAATATTGGAGTTATTGCTTTGACAAATTAAGTTAATGGAGATTGTGTTCTTATTTAAATGAAACCACATATTATCCACTCAGGAATTAAAAAAAAAAAATCCTACTTGCTGTTGTGAGCTGCCCTACTTAGTCTTTTCTATTTTTTTCCTTTTATGTGCCTGTTAAGACATATACCAACCGACTTCCTTCCTATGCATTTTAATGGATAAATTCTAGGATGCAATTGGTATTATTCCTAGCACATCCCTCTTTCCAAAAAGAAGTATGTGAATAAGCAAAATTCTGTTTTGTACAGAGTGGTCTTTGCTTTGCAAGCTACGAGGTAAGCTCCAGTTTAGACAAGGCTCCCTTGGTGTCAGAATCAGGAGAAAATGTTTCTTCAGTGGGGAAATAGTTCTTTTCAGGAGGATACCTGGGATGATGGGATGGAGTCGAGGAAGGTAGAAGGAGCTTACTTTAACCCTCTGACAGAGAAAGATCTTGAAAAGATATGTGCAGCAATAGAACTAAGGATGCAGTGCAAATTCAGTGTTTCATCGGTGGCCTTTATTTCAGTGTTCAGGATTCAGACAATGCTTGCCTGGCTCTGGCAATCCTACCAGCTGACTTGACAAAGGGCATCAGTGACATGCATTTAAATTTAAGAACACCCAGAAAAAGCATAGTGTCCCTTACTTTTAAAGCCTGTCCTTAGGGTGGATGGGTTATGGGATGAGAGTAGAGCTCCAGATGGAGCTCTTGGTTTGTAGGAAAAAGGAAGGAACTTTTCTTCCCTCCTACTTTCCCTTTTAATGTCACAAGGGCCCTCATGCATATGTGTGTCACTTGGCCCACAGGTCCAAGCTCCACATTCATTTCCCTCTCTGCCAGCCACCTTACCCATCTTTAGGACCTAGTGGTGCATACACAGGGCCATCCTGGAAGTGGCCTTGAGCCAGTAGGGTGAAAGATTCCAGGGTTTCAAGCACCAGCACCTGTTGAGTGAAACACAGGCTCTGGGATGGCACATTTCCTTGGAATTCCTTTCCTTGTGGGAAGGGTGGTTCAAGGAGAATGGAGGCAGGCCTTTTAAATTATGAGACTCAAGTTGGGACCCCAGTTTCTCTAAGGGCAGTACTGTGTGTACATAGGCCTTCTCCAGGGACTTCTTAGACAGGTGCCCCACACAAGTTTTCTGCAGATACTTATCATATCAGACCTAATGCAATAGGTAAGGATGATGGGGATAAGAGAGTAGGAAGAGTACAGATGAGATATTGATTGTTGTTGAAGGACAGTGATGGGTATGTGGGATACAGTGCATGGTTTTCTCTACTTCTGTGTATCGTTGCAAATTTTTATAATGGAAATTTTTAAAATATCAAGCAAAAACCAAAAAAAAAAAAAAAAAAAAAAGAAAGAAAGAAATGGAAAAGAGAGGAAAAGAAAGAAAAAAGGAAGAAAAGTAACCAGTGCCAGGGCTGGGTTTGTGGCTCAGTAGTTAGAGTGCTCACCTAGCACAGGCAGGGTGCTGGGTTCGATCCTCAGTACCACATTAAAAAAAATAATAAAGGTATTGTGTCCAACTTACAACTAAAACAAAATATTAAAAAAAAAAAAGAAAAGTAACCTGTGCTTTAGGTCATGTAAAGATTAAATGGAGAAGCTGGAATTCAAACCTTTGTCTGACCCCAAAGCATGAGGTTGTAGCTACCCCAATGTGGGATAGAAATCAGAATTTTTAAAGTTAATGTGGAATTCCCTTCATCATGAAGCCATTCCCTAAATTCCCAAATCTACCTCTCCCTTACTTACATGCATGGCTTCAGCCTAGTTGGTGTAGGTGCTGTCTTCTGAATTTGGCTCATTCAAGGGCCTTCTAGGGTTGTACCATCTTCTCACAGTGTACCCCTTCCATTCTCCATTCCATAAAGGCTCCTTAAGTTTCTACCTTCTCATTGGAACTCCCCACCAGCCATAAATAAGTCCTTCCTCCATAGAACCCTTGCACCACTTGGATCTTACCACATATTTCCTTTTGGTGTTATCTGTTTCTTAATGTCTGTGTCTTGTCTTCAAAACTAGATAGGAAAGGCTTTGTTTCTTCTAGGTTTATTTTTCATCCCTTTGAATTATTTTAAGATCAAATACTCTTTCATATTTTTATAATAATCTATCTGAAATACACTGTATATTTAATATGTATTTGTAACTGATGGCAGTATTTTTTTTTCTTTTTTTGCTACCAGGAATTGAACTCAGGGATGCTCAACCACTGAACAACATCCCAAGCCATTTTTATTTTTTTTTATTTGGAGACAGGTTCTCACTAAATTGCTTAGGGCCCTGCTAAATTGCTGAGGCTGGCTTTGAACTTGCAATCCTCCTGCTTCGGCCTCCCGAGCCACTGGAATTATAGGCATATGCCACTTGCACCTGACTGATAGCAGTAATTTTTTAAGAAAAAAGATTTGGTTTTCTTTCCCTTGCACGTTTATTTTTCTCTTAATGAAGTAGACCCAGGAATAAACCTTGGTTTCCAAATTATATCTTGCCAAAGGATATTTTAGGTATCCCATAATAATGTATGGGATGATGAGCCAGGTATATATATTACATGTTGTCATTTGAGGGTAATACTTCTGCCCTTTCCAAGCTCTGTTCATTCTTACTAGAGTGACAATAAAAGCTTCAGTCCTAATTACTATTTTAAATTCAAGGTTGAATTACTCAAGATGTGCAATTATAAAAAAGAATGTGCAATTATTTCTCAGGGCCATACACAGAGAAGTAGTGTATTTTTGATTTGTAAAAGCTTAAACATTGCTAATCAATAGCTATGAAATTTTGCTGGAACCCTGGGATAAATAACTATGGGAATATCTTTACCTCTCCTTGTCAGTTCACTGGAAGATGGACCTGGAAAAAGTGCTAAAGATCATTCAGGCTGACTCTTTGCTATTTTTACTAGATAGAAGATGCTTTAATTTTTAATCTTTCCTGGGATAAATTAGGCCCATTTACCATTTTTCTATTTTCAGGGAGTAGCAAAGTATGTAGCATCCTTTGTGTGGTAATTCTGTAACAGATACTTTGCCTTTAGCCAAATGACAGTTTTGTGAAATCCTCATTACTACAACATTTGTTCTGTGAAAGTTTTGCTTCTTTAAAATAAAATTTAGTTTTTCTATCCAAAGACATGTCTGTTTTCACAGAAAATTTATAGAACACAGAAGCACAGAAGAAATTATATCATCTATAGTTCTAAATTTCCCCCAAATTACCATCCTTAACATTTTTCTGTACTCATCTACCTGTTTTTTTCTCTTTTGCCTGTATGTATACTTGATTGTACATAATTGCAGTCAGAAAGTATATATTGACATATATGTGTGTCTAATAAGCTATATGAAAACAAGTGTGTGCTGGTGAGAGATGTTATAAAGAGGAGGCCTGGTGACACATAGTATTTGTCAGGAGTGCTTGTAGCAGAATATGGTCAACTACAAGCAAAAGATTACCCCAGAGTGGCTGGAACAAGGAACACATCTGATCATCTCACAAAACAGAAGTCTGAAGGTAGGTGCTTCTGGAATTTCTCTGTTAGCATAATGATGTCATTAAGGACCCAGGTACTTTGCATTCTTCTGCTCCACAAACCCCAATGCAGTTGCTTCACAGTTCCAAGACAGCTGCTGTGACTCCAAGTGGTGATGATCCCCAAACAGTACCCCAAACAGAAGGAAGCAAAAAGTTTCTTATTTTCTTGTCTCTCTTTCCTAAGAAAACTCCCTTTAAGTACTTCCTACTTCCAGAAGTAGTTTGCATGACCATCCTGAAGGATATTGGTCTGGGAAAACTTGGCATTAAGGAAAAATTATCTGAAAAAATACATGCAGTGCTGATCCACACAGATGATATGTGGTTTTTCACTGTGCTGCTCTCTACTGATTTGGTAGATTTTCTCTCATAACACACAGCTAGCTGAACTGCAGGTTAAAATGAATAGGTCCTTGTGTAATTTCCAATATTTAGAAGACATTTGTTATAAGTCTATTGTTCAGAAATGGGATCTTGTCTGGCCCCTACTACTTGGATTTCTCACAGTCTGAACAGGTGAACATATAAAAAACTATAACCTACCAGTCCTCTTTCTGTTCCAATCCCTCCCGTGGTTGCTTTCTGCTGGGATGGAGCTCCTGCTGGATCTCCATCAGAGACAAGATGATGCTTCTTACAGCAGCACCCACGCAGTAGGATTGTTTCTAGATTATGGTGCGAACATACTGGGGTCTGGTGATGCCCAAGATCAACACCCTCTTTACGGTCTGAGTTTCAAAACATGTGACAAATAAGAACAGAAAGTGTGCAGATGGTGAATCAAAATATTACCTCTACTACTGATAAAGTTGAGGTTGGAGAATTCAATTTAATATGAGTGCCAGAGTAGGTTCTAACTCCCTCCTCACCAGTCAGATCCTGGTTATAAGCATGTTAACCAGCTGTCACTGATCCATGGAGAGGGGAAGGAAAAAAAAAAAACACATCTTTTTCATCCAAGACCTTCTTAAATTAGCTCCACCTCATTGAGGAATTTGAACAAGTGTCTATTTCCTGACTGCCAGGTAACTCATGCTACCTCCAAGGAGTGCTCTAAACGATAGAGTAAGATTTTAGGAGCATATAGCAAAAATCCCTTCTTCAATAGGTCAGACTAGAGAAAATGGCATTTTCCTTTCAAAGAACACAGCCTGTGATTTTTGAACTGGGTCAAGCATGCTTATGGTAGAGTCACTCAGATGAGCCATGGAACTTTGTTTCTATCCAGTTTCATCAATTAGAAGAAATTCCTCCTCATTACTGGCCACAGGTAAATTACCAGTTGTATCAGGGAGCATTAGCCAGGTGTCATTTAATCTAGATCCTAACTGCAGAGTTAAGCAGTAAACAAGTATACTCTCCAAATCTGGGACAGAATAGTTTTTACCATGTTGTGAAGTATGACTGAAGAAGGAGATAATCAGTGTGGAGAGGAGAGGACTACATGGAAAAGTAAGGTTGTTTTCAAATATCTGAAAGGCTGTCAAGCATAATAATAGTGCTAGCTTCCATTTATTGATAATGTACTATGAGTCAGACATGGCACTATGCACTTTATATATTTTGCCTCATTTAATTTTCACAGCCCTATAAGGCAAAGATTATGATTTTAGTTTTATAGTTGAGACTCCTGATTACTTGAGAGGCGGGCTTGCTTAAGGTCACTGGCAAGGGAGGGAGCCACCTGTCAAACTGGAGTCTAGCTGACTCCAAAGCCTACGTATGTAAACACAATACCAAACTGAACAAGAAGGAGCAAAGGTTTGGTGTGAGGTTCTAGAAGCAGAATTTGGTTCAGTGGGTGGGAGATAGATTTCAGGTTAATATGAGTAAAAACTTTATCTCAATTATACATGCTCAGTTAGTCTGGGCTGTCTCAGGAAATTGTAACTTCCCCAACACCTGAGGAATTCAAATAGGGTACGAAGTATCAACTCTGGAGAGGATGTCTGGGTCATGCAGGAACCTTTACCATATCAACTCGGAGATGCCTTTCAAGTCTAATTTCTATCATTACATAATATCTCTTCTGCTTGTGGGTGACAAAATCTTTCTTGGCCTAGGCCTGTGATGTTTCAGTTAACCAGTCAAGGGGTGAGCTTGGCAAAGCTTTACCCACAGCAACCAACAGAGAAGCAAGCCTAGTTACCTAGGGGTGTCCCTCCCTGCACACAGGGACGTGAATACAACATAATTTAAATGACTTTGCCCTCTTCCTGCTTTTCCCTGTTATCTCCTTTGTTCCTACCTCATCCCAAACACTTTTTATGCAATTTAAGCTGAAAGAAGTACGGTTTACTTAAGTGTTCTCAGGCTAAATACTGAGGCCTAATGTACTACCTAATTTCCTTAAAAACGTTTTCAAAAGTACAATCATTTTGGTTCCTTTTTTTTTTTTTTGGGAACTGAAAAGATTTCAGAGAAGACTATTCAGATGAGAAGTAAACTATGGTTGGCTTTCATTTTAATTCTACCTTCAACAAAAATTGTTCCTGGCTGTGTTTTGCTCATCTGATAGTCTGAAGCAAATCTTCGCCAAAGTCTGCTTATTTGAATGCTTAGAATTGACAGCCCAGTGACATTCAGGGTCCTTCCAGGGATTTGACAAAATGAAAGATAGATATACTAAAAGTTACCAATATAAAAGCTCAGCACAAAGTTCTTTTGGATTTGATGAAAATCAATAATAGAGTCTGGTATATATATATATATACAACCTAAAATCTTTAGACTCTGCTTTCCAATTAACTTGAACAAAAGTTTTGAAACTCCTTAACTTATATGTTCTGAATTGTCTTGGCATTTAGATATGGAAATAATGCCACTGATCTGCTTGTTTTGCTAGCTGTTAGTATACTGTATCATTGTTGTAATTATCATCATCATCAAAAATTGCTCATCAGTAGCTCAGTGTAGAACATCAAGTTATATGTAATTTGGCTTTTGTAATTTAACAAACTGTGCCCAAACAGTGATTTTAAAGTAGCCATCATTGATTAGCTCATTAGTCTATGGGTTAGCTCTTTGGATGCAGACTTCTGGTTGGGTTTTCCGCTGGTCTCATCTGAATCCATTCATGAGTCTGTAGTGAGATGGTGGTCCATGGTCCACACAACTGCCTGGCACTTGATTGGTGGCTGGACTATCACTTGAAGGGCTGAGCTCGCCTAGGTTTGTTCACATGATGGTGATCTTGGAGTCAAGTTTCTGCTTCTGCTACGTTTGCTAATGCGCACTGGTCAAAGCAAAACACAGGGCCGACCCAATGTCAAGGGGCAGAGGAATATATTTCATCTTTTGATGAGAATCTTTTCAAAGCCACATTGCAAGAGTGTGGATATGGGGAGAGAAAGGATTTGTGACCATTTTTGCAAGGAACCACAGCTATGAATATACCATCCTTATTCTTAAAGGTCTTGCAATCTCATTATGGAGCTAGAAAAGAGCTATGAAGAAATAAATAGCTGACTTAAATTTACCTGCTAATAAAATACAGAGTAGGGGAAATCAGTGAAGTCAGGATTTCTTCACATAGGATGTGGGATTAAGAAGAATGGGGAAGAGGAAAGGACATTGCAAACACAGAAAAAGTGAGGAGCAAAGACATTGTATTAGTTTTCTGTTGCTACCATAACTGATCGATGTAAACTGAGTGGTTTAAAATAACATGAATTTACTATCTATTTTATCGTTCTGTAGGTCAGAGCTTCATCATGATCTCATCATGCTGAAAAAGCATGTTGGGAAGCTTAATCCTTCTTGGAGCTTATAGGAGAGAATTTATTCTTATTTTGAGTTGTTGGCCGAATTCAACTCCTTTTAATTGCAGAACCCAAGTCCATTTCCAGCTTCTAGAGTCTGCTGCTTTCCTTGGCTAATGGCCTGTCCCCTCCATCTTCAGAAATGATAGGTCTTGTCACTGTCATGTTACCTCTTTCTGACTTGTCTCCCTCTGCCTTCTTGCATTTTCTAAGAATTAAAGAGATTTGATTGCCTCCCCTCCAGATGATCCAAGATAATCTTACCATTTCAAAATTTTTAACCCTTATGTTATAGTTTGAATATGACCCCTAAAATTCCCATGTTGGAAAGTTAATCTCCAATGCAATGGTGCTGAGAAGTAGAACTTTTAAGAGGGCTGCACCCTCATGAATGAATTGATGCTATCAATTTCATAAGTGGGTTAGTTAATGTGGGAGTGTGTTCCTGATAAAAGCATGTTGGCTCCTTTTCTTCTTGAATATGCATACTTTCTTGCCCTTCTGCCTTCCACCATGAAATGATGCAGCAATAAGGCCCTTCCTAGAGGTGGGCCTCTAAACCTTGGACTTCCCAGTCTCCAGAACTATAAAAGATTGGTACGTGATACTTTTGGGGAGCCATAATTCTGCCTACCACAGACATAGATCCAAGACTATGTAAATTGTGCTTGACTGCAAAGAAAAAAGTTAAATAGGGAAAAAGAGATGAAAGGTAAGAGTGCACCAATTCAGCCATGTTCCTTGTACTTATCTTACTTTAATGAATGGCCCTTTTTATTTATTTATTTTTTTAGGACTATGCCTTCTTTGACTAACAATCAAAATCTTAGTCTTCTTTTGTAATTCTGAAACATTTTTTGTATCATTATTAATCAAGATGTATATATCAAGTTTTAATTTTTGGTGTTTGCATTACAGAATTTATATATATATATATATATATATATATATATATATATATATATATATATATATATAAAATTGTATTTAAAATATTTTTTAAGAGATAGATGTTCCTTCTTAAGTTCCAGTCTATTTGTTCCTTGTGGATGCTGATATACAGGTCCTATGTCACCTTTCTAGTCCCCTCCTCTCCCCCTCCATGAAACTGGATTCTCTATGAAACTCATCATCTCTGCTGACAGGTTTCAGCTGACAACATGGTTGACACACTCTTGGTTAACCCAGGAAGCTGGGTTTGTCTTTGATCTCCCATCATCTTCAAGAAGTGATATAAATTGTATTGATTTGAGGGAGTATGCAGTTCATTTTTATATAAATGATTGATCATATTTATAAATTTTAGGAAAAAATCTATAATTATGAAGGGTTAGTTTCTTATTTACTGTACCATTGTAGAACATCATGTCCCTGACTAATCTTTCAGTCAAATATTTTGTTCTCTTTAGACTGGTTTCTCTTATCCAAGTTTGAGTCTGCAGTGTCATTACAGAAATTTTGGAAGACCATTCTTATCCTGAGGAAAAACAACAAACAGTCCAGTAAGGGCTCTTTGAACCTCCGAGCTGGGGTGGAGATTAAAGGAGAAATGCTCTTTGTCTTAAAGATATCTACTTTCTTCATAAGGAAAAAAAAATCAATCTCACTTTACTCTGAAAAATGTTTGAGAACAAGAGAACTCATTTGCAGAGATGAAAATCTGAAAGCATAAAGGAGCAGTAATTTGCTATAGCTAAAAATATACCCTGTCTTGATGCATTTCCATCACGTGGCTGTTAGCAGCGTGTCCAGGCTTCATCTGCAAAGAAAGATACCTCATCCGAGATCACATTCAAGAATCAGATACAGTTGGTTTTAATGTGCTTTCCTCTAAGTTGAGCATATTGTAATGATTCCTCCATTAGACTACCCCACAGAGACAGGAAGAGGCATAATTATTATATTTTTGGTTCTAGTCATTTATAGCAAACTTACCATCTACCTGTGTAAATGATACAGTCTCAGTCCTTGCCTTCAAGGGACTTAGATCTAGTGAGGGAAAGAAAATAAACAGTTGCACATGTAGTGTTTTTCTTTTTTCATTATAATTGGGATAAGTGACAAAAGGTAAAATTATGAAGTGCTATGAAATTTTACAAAAGGGAAGACTAAATTAGTTTAAGCTTCCAGAAAAGCTTTTCTAAGTGCCAAAAATAAACTCAGATGAATTTAGGAAAAAATTGTATTGTACAATAAAAGGAAATATAGATCGTGACCTGGGAGACCTCAAATAAAAAATGGTAAGAAGCTCAGAGACACATCATCACAGATGGCTTATAAAGTGAGAATAAGGATGTCATTTAACCTTTGCAATGATTGGTTCTTATAACAGGAGTTTGCAGGTATCCAGGGGATTGGTTAAAAGTGATAATGTATACCATTTTTGGAAGGCTACTCAAGTTCAAAATTATGGGCTACTCCAAAAGTGTATCTGAATCAGTATATACATTTATGTTTATCTTTGGCTAATTCACAGATTGGGGTGAGGACAATAATTCATAGGTTGAGCTGAAAAATTGAGGAAATTCTCTTTCTAGTAATTCATGTTGGATTAAAATAGAGAATTTTTAGCATAGAATTCATCAACTTTGATTACCAGTCCTGGATTAGTTAATGGTCAAATGGTAACTGGATTACAATGGGAATTCAATCTAGGAGTAAATTTTGGGAAACCAGTTTGACACAATGGTGAATATCTCTTTGTTAGGCATTGGTAAAAGGATAGCAGATTCCTGAGAGTTATAGCAAGGAATATATAGTACTGAAAAAAAAAAAAAAATAGAAACAGAATCTTCTCTCAGTCTGCCCTCTGAAGAATGTTGGGCATATTATCTATTTAATAAACTCTTTATAGCATAAGAAGCTTGCAGACACATATCATATTCTTGATCAAGCTCTGAAGAGAATTCTACAATTTCAGTGGCTGAAGCTACTACTTTTAGACAATTTGGATATGCCCTGCCCTGGGATCCAACTGTAGGCTGTATTAAGTTATAGGTCTTCTTTTTTGTTCATGCTCTTGAGTGAAGATGCACAAAGCCAATTGTCAAGGACAAACAGTGTGAAGAGTTTTGAGTAATTGGAAAGTGCTAATGTGGGAGGATTTTGTAAAACCTGCTCAAGTTCAGTAAGGGCCTTTCATGTTTTGTTTCCTAAGAAAGAGGTTCTTCAGTGCTATTTTTGATCAATTCATAGAGTGGAGAGGACAATAAGAAAAAATTGGGAACCCAGGGCCTGCAATATCCTGCGACTTTAGCAATACTTTGAGTTGTCTTTTTAGTTTACCAATTTCTGATAATTTTGGATAGTTTTTATTTTATTTTATTTTTGGAGACAGAAAGATTCCTTTTGCAGCTAAATCATGACCTGGGTAATGTTTCACTTCTCATAAAAAGAGTTAAGGTTTGTCTTGAAAGGCTTTATGACCTTTAAAACCAACTGTGGCAGCAAATGCATTGAACCAGTTTCTGAGTTCTCTTTGAATGAAGAGAAAAGGAGCAAATCATGAACAAACTCAGAATTGAATTTCTAAAAAAATTATCAGATTTTTAAAATCTTGATGTAAAATTTGTAAAGAGTATGAAAGAGTAATAGCAAATCCCTGAGATATTACTGTTCAAGTATGTTGTTGTTTTTTCCAAGTGAAAGTAAACAAATACTGGTTCTCTTTGTCTACAAGAATATCATGAAAGAACAAAAGAAAGAAAAGAAGAAAAAAAGAAATGGGGGTAGAGAAAGAGGGAGGGAGGAAAGAAGGAAGAAAAAGTAAAGCATAATTCCATTATTATGAACCACTTGGATTCAGTGGGTACATCCAAAGGGGAATTTGGGTTAGGCAATACTGAAAATCTTGGAATAACAATTTTATTTGTAGTTCTAATTATACAAGTTCTAAGACCTTGTGTAATTCTCCATCACTATCCATGGGATAGGTAGAATGGGAGACCTATAAGGACCAGTATAAGGAATCATATTCCTCTGTTTCATCTATTATTCAATGTTAGGAGTGAGCCTGTGTATGACTTCAGGTTTCAAAGGGTACTGAGACAATTTAAGAAGTGAGTTTAAAGGATTAGTCTGAAAATTTTTATGTTACTTTTTAATTTGTTCTAATTAGTTATACCTGACAGTAGAATGAATTTTGACACATTATACATAAATAGAGTATAACTTCTCATTTGTTTAAGGATTAGTCTGAATTTTAATAGATTCAGCATCTCTTATTTTTCTCACATCTGGCGAAGAGGACCATAGAATGTCAAGCTTAGACAAACAGAATAACCCTTTTATGTAAACAAAGAGGTAAGATTTAAAAGATACTTATTTAAGAACTCTTGAGTGGGCAAGAAACTGCAATTTACTCTGTAGGTTCCAGCACCCAATTACTAACCAGCCTTGGAGCTCATTAGAGAATTTTGTTGGATCCCACTTCTGACACCATACAATGTCAAAAATAAAATCAGATGAAATTAGACAATTTAAATAGTTTATTGTCATAAAGTAAAATGAAGTATTCAGAAAGTCTCAGAAATATTCAAAAAGTCTCAGACTGAAAGTGGTAAGAAGTTCAAAGGCATATCATTGCAGGATGGCTTATAAAACAAAAAATTAGATGTTTTTTATCCTTTAAAATAATTGGTTATATACTGTTTTCATATGGTAAGGCATTTTTCTTTGAAATCAGATAATTAATTAAATGGATTATCATACAGTTTTAGAAGGTTAAGTTTTGTTTGTGATTATTAGAAATAATTTCAAGACATTTAGCCAAGTTTCACTTAACATTAATGAAAAACAAGCAAGGTTAATTTTTGATTCTATAGCTTAACTTTTTTTGTCGAACCAGGGAAATATTAGGCCTGGTCTTTATTTTATTTTAGTATAATAAAGTGATATTTAAAAGATCTGATCAACTAGTTAGAGTTCATCAGATGATACTATGTTGGGAGCTGGGGGAGGAGAAGTAAATGGATTCCAAGCAACAATATCTGCAATATTTGGTATTTCCACATTTCACTTTACTTCCATCCTTGACCTGAAAACTGTAGACTGAGGAGATTCAAAGTGTCTTACATTATCTCTACTTTTTGAAGAATAGTTTCACTTTAAGTTAAAGAAGTGATGCTTCAAAAGGTCAGTTAACATTTCCCATATCTCTTCTTCTTTTGTTTTAATCTTCAAATCATGTTTTGGTATGATTTCTTACCTAGCCTCATACTCCATTTCCAATCCCCAAACCGACATTGGCTACACATTTATCTGCCTGAATTCCAAACAACTTAGCATGGCTAACAAGGTTCTTCACGATCTAGCCCCTTTTCTAGCAACTTATCACCTTTCAACATGCTTCTTACCCACCATAGCTTAGTTTCATTAAGTTTATGGTATTTCCTAGAATAATCAATGCTCTTCTTAGAGCATTAATTTTTATAAAATTATAGCCTTTACTTAGAAATCAGATAATCCTCTCATACTCCTCTACATTTTCTGGTAGGAATTGCCTCTAACCCTCTAAAACGAGATAGGTATTCCTTCTATGTTTCCATGACTAACCTATGGTTCACATCATGCTACGTGGAATTTTTTTTTGTTTATTAGTCTGTATGCTTTTCTAGACCTCAATTTCCTCAAAGACAAGGGCTGAGTCTTGTTCAGTGCCATATTCCCTAGGATGTAATAGGCTCTAAATAAGTGCTAAGTGTTATTAAGGACAGTCAGTCAACACAATAAAGCCATCTCCCTCAGTTCATCTTTGATCTCAAGGTAGTTCTGAAATTAATCTAACAATGGCTCTTCTGAAATCCAAAAGAAATAGAAGAATCATGATGAGGAAGGATAAAAAAAATAAGGAGGGAAGATAAGAACACTCTGGAGCTCACTAAATGTCTTCAGACATCTATTGAAGAAAGATGGTCATAGATCCCAGGTGCACAGAGTTATCAGTGCCCAAGGTCACCTAGAAGGGAAAGAAGCTAGTGCTAGTGACAGGGAATCATTTCTGAGTCTTGTTTTTTCCTCACATTGCATGCTCAATCCTGTAACAAATTCTAGTAATTTGACCTTCAAAACACATCCAGAATCCTCTCGCTTTTATCTAGTTTGAGATATTCTCATAATTCTCTCTGAATTATTGCAAGGGCCTCTTAAATGGGTCCCTTGCTATTGCCATTGACCCCTTTACAATTTATTATAAATATGGCAGCTAAGATGCTTCTTTTAACCACAAGTTAGATGACACCATGCCTTATCTTAAAATCCTCTAATGGAGTCCCATCTAACTCTCAAAGCCAATGTTGTCTCTAGGCCCTGCACAAAATGGTGTGATGTGGAGTCACCTTTAATCTTGCTGATCTCATCTCGTTATTCTCCTCCTTTGTCTCCCCACTTCAGTCATACTGGCTTCTTCACTGTTCTTTTGACTTTTATGTGTATGTACTTTTATGAGTATCTGTACAACTTTTTTGCCTTTTTGTTACAAATATGGACTCATCTAATTCTTATTTTCCTTTCTTTCTACAAATGTATCTACCATATACTTGGTACTGTACCTTGCTCTTTTACACTTACCTAGCTGAGACATTTTTTCATATTAGTAGACAAAGAATTTCAGTCATTGTAAAGTTGCCTGTTGTTCCACTAAGTAAATAAATACACCATGGTCTATAATATTAGTTCCCTATTGGTGAACACTTGAGTGTTCCAAACATGTTCTAATATAAGCACTGCTGTAATAAATAACTTTGTACAGATATCTTTTCATATGTGTGCAATTATACTTGTAACATACATATGGGAATTGTCTGGTTAAGGGGCAAATGCATTTGTAATTTAGATAAATATTGCCTGATTGTTCTTCTCACTAGCAATGCATGCGGCAATCTGTTTTCCCACCTATATCAACAATAAAGCATACAGTTACTCTTGGATTTTGTCAATCTCAATGATAACATACTGATTGTTAATACAGCTTTATTTGCATTTCTACTTTGATGATAGTGAAGATATTACACTTAGATGTTTAGGGACCATTTGTTTTTCTTCTAAATTCTGTCCTTTACCTATTTAATTTTTGGATTGTTGTTCCAGTTTTCAATTTCTAAGGACTCTTTTTCATATCAAAATGATAAACTCTTATTTGTGATATAAGTTGAAAATATATTTTCCCCAATTTGTCATATGATTTGTCTAAATGATGTTTTGTTTTGGGTTTTGCTATTTATGAATTTTATATAGTACTGTCCTGTCAATACAGTTGAAAAGATCTTCACTACAAGCCACATAATAATTTAAAACTTTTAGAAGCCATCTTAAAAATAAAACAGCAGAAACTAATCATTTAAAGTTTTTTTTAGGAAAGAGTTATATGAAAAATAAACTGAGTTTTGAATATTCAACAATGTTCAGCCCTCATGCCTAGAGGTCAATTTGGCTGGATATAACAAAGAGGCTTATAATTTCTTTGCTTGAGAAGCTTGTAGATTTTGTTCCTCTGTTTTCTGGTGATGATCTTGTTAAGGTATACATATGGTCCCCAATGGTTCAATGTATGGCATTTTGGCTTGAGGATGATGTGAAAGTCGTACGCATTCAGCGGAAACCATACTTTGAATTTCGAATTTTGATTTTTTCTGGACTAGTGACCAGATCCAATACCCTCTCGTGATGCTGGGCAGCGGCAGTGAATGGGAGCTGTCAGTCAGCCACATGATCACTAGAGTTAACAACTGAAGCTCTGAACTGTACTGAGTTGCTAAGCTGTAATGTCTGGTAAGTGAGGCGCATTAAATGTATTTTGACTTATGATATTTTCAATTTATCACAGTTTATCAGAATGCAATTCCATTGCTACTAGAGGGGCATCTATAATGTCAATTGGATTTTCTAGTTATTATAAGTGACTTGACTTTTCTCCTCTCTCTTTTTTTTTTTTTGCCTGACATCCCAAAGGATATTTTTCCTTTTCTTCCTTCCTACCTTTCTTTCTTCCATCTTTCCTTCCTTCTTTCCTCCTTCCCTCTTTTCTTCTTATTTTGTTCTCTCTCTTTTATTCTTTCATAGTGGGGACTAAACTCAGAGGCTCTCTACCACTGAGCCATGTCCCAGCTGAGTCTTGCCAAAATACAAAGATCGGCCTCAAACCGATCAGCTTTGACTATTCCTGGACTGTTTTCCCACAATGTGCCCTTTTATTATATGAATTTGAGTTTTCTATTTTAGGCAACGTTTTCTTGAATTATATTTAAAAACATTTGCTTCACTGTTAGAGTTTTCTCTCCTTTGGAAAGAAAAGTTATGAGCAGGTTGAATCTCTTTGCCTGTTTTTTATATATGTATATTTTACCTTATTATTTGTTTTATTCTGTATGCTTTTTAAAAATTTCCACCACCTGTGGCTATTATTGTGGTGTTTATTCTTCTTTGTGCTTCTTTTATTCTACTTTTGATTTCTGAATGTCTTCTTTTTTTCCCCCCCTTCTATTTTGCTCTTTCATCTTGACAATTTCTGTTTTATATCCTTCTACTATTTGGTCATGTCTTCCCTAAGTTCTTATATTTTTGCTTTGTGATCTATTCTCAGAGTTGTGATTGTTTTATTAAGATTTAAATTTACATTTTTGTCTGTTTTGTGTTAACATTTTCCAGGCAAATTTAAATTTTCTGTGGGAGAGTTGAACAGCTGTTTTCTACCTGGGTTTCCTGGTGTGTGGTGAGCATATCCTTTTCTTTTTTTCTCTTACTGTAATGAATTCAAATTTCCTTGGAGGTTCAGGAAATTCCTGTGGATGGGACATGTGGAGGTTCCTCTCTAGGATTCACTATTCAAGGAATTCCTTTTTTCTTTCTTCAGCAAACTCTGGAGTGCTCCTGTATGGTGCTTCTATGGTCATACCTCCTCTTCCTCTCTGATCCTAACCTGGTTCAGGAGGACCTTTATACTTGGCCCTGTGCTTCCCTGACTTTTTATAGACTACTTTTACCAAGGGGCAGCCTTTGTCTACACAAGTGATGCTCCCATTTTTAGCAGGTGTATTTTGCCAAAGCTTGAAACCAGGGGCGTCCAACCACTAAGCCACATCCCCAGCCCTTTCTAAAATATTTTATTTAGATACAGGGTCTCACTGAGTTGCTTAGCGTGTCCTTTTTGCTGAGGCTGGCTTTGAACTTGTCTATCCTCCTGTCTCAGCCTTCTGAGCTGCTGGGATTACAGGCATATGCCACCAAGCCTGGCTTGCTCACAGGCTTTTTGAGATGTCCCTTCTGTGGGTCTCTGCAGTCACTTTGTATGTCTCATATTTCATCTTCTCCAATTCATACTTAGTCATCTCTTTTAAGACCTTCCATTGGGCATATATGCCTCAGAGTTCTTAGTTTTGATATTTATTACTTGGCCCTTCTCATTCTTTGCCCTTCTCCATAATTTCTTATACATTGTTTACAAACAATTTAGAGTCTTCAGCTTTTGTCTGTTTCTTACTTTAAATGAAAGTAGTTTATAGGGTCCCTTTTTCTGTTCTTACCATTGTTTTATGTATTTCCCAGAAGGAAAATATACAAAAGTGAGAAGACCTATCATTGAGCTGCTACTATGTTCCTTAGGGGCATGATTTCTAACCTCAAGGAATTATGCAATTGCATTCCAAGGGGACAAAACCAAACCAAACCAAAACACAAGTGAGATTGCACCAAACAAGATAAGTCATTTGAGGTTTCTCTTTTCTATTGGTGTACATAGCTGTGAAGAATAATCAGAGTTAATTTAGGGGATTTAATTTTGGAAGACATATGGCAACAAAATATCCTTTTGTAAGTAAAATAGTTATGATTTAAAGATATTTGTGAAGATCACAAATTTTTAAATATTTTATAAAATATAAAATTTTTAATTTTTTATATTTTCCAAGTATCTCTGAATACAGAAACCTCACTTTACCTTAGAGGTAAACCTTTCTATTTGCAGTTGAAATTTTGATGACTTTTATTTGAAGCTGCTTAAATTTGTAAAATCACCAAGTGGATTATTTGAATGGAAAGTTTTTAATGAAATAATTATCTACCTAATGAACCCCAATTGTGCTGTACAACAATGTACCCACATTTGTTTAAATGTGAATTTGATGGGGCTAAGGATGAAACTGATAATGGAGGACTTGCCTTGCATGCTCAAGGCCCTGGCTTCAATTTCCAGCACCGCTAAAAAGGAGAGAACAAAAAGAAAAAGAAAAAGAAAAGATTTTTATGTAATCAAATGCAATATTTTCATCACCCAGAAAATCATGGCTCTCACCTTAATTTGGTGAGCAGTCCTTCTCCTTTTTCTAACCTAAGCATAACCCTGTTCCTCATTGCCATGTACAGTGAATATATTTTTAAATGTAACCAGATGAAACAAAGGTTATTTAAGACTTAAACTGATCTACCTCTGCTTCCTGGCTGCCATGAATTGAACCACTTTCCTCCTCTCTGCTCTTCTACCTTGCTGTTCTGCCCCATTTTGGACCTAAAGTGATAGAGATGGCCAACCATGGACTGAACCTCTGAAACTGTATAAGGAATAAGTAACATATTTTTGAGTACGAGTCATGCCTGGAAAATACATTTATTTAAGGAGAAGAAAGAAAAGATTATGATAGCAAACCTTTGTTTGAAATTTGAGATTGGGATTTTTGAAAACTTATATATTTATTTATAAATATTTTTATTAGTTGTTAATGGACATTGATTTTATTTATTTATATGTGGTTCTGAGAATCAAACCCAGTACCTCACACATGCTAGGCAAGCGCTCTACCACTGAGCCACAACCCCAGCTCTTATTTATTTATTTTTTAACACATGTAACAAAGTGACCACTGAAAAATTTCAAGGCAAGAAAACTAATGTGAAAAACAAATGTAGAATGGCGAAAATCTAAAACAATGGCAAAGATGTAGACAGACAGAAACTCTCATCTATAGTTGGTGGGAGTACAAAATGGTACAGCCACTTGGAAAAGTTTGGTGGTCTCTTATAAAACCAAAGATGTTCTTATCATACAATTCAGCAATCACATTCCTTGCCATGTATTTACCCAAGTGATTTTAAAATCTATGTCCACATAAAAACATATGTGAATGTTTATAACAGACATGTTTGTAACTGCTAAAAACAAAACAAAACAAAACCCCAAACCTGAAAGCAATCAAGATATCATCATCCTTTAGTAGGTGAATGGATACATAAACCATACATACATAGTTCATCCAGATAATGACATAGTATTCAGCACTAGAAAAAGATGAGCTATTAAGCCATGGAAAGACATGGAAAAACTTTAAAAGCATACCGATAAGAGAAAGAAGCCAATTTGAAAAGTCTACAAACTGTTTGATTTCAACTATATGACATTCTAAAAAAGACAAAACTAGATAAAAATCAGTGTTTGCTAGCAATTGGTGGTTAGGGAGGGAAGGATGAATTGGTAGAACACATGGGCTTTTGAGGGCAGTAAAACTATTCTGTATTAACAGTAAGATCAACACATGTCATTACCCATAGGGTGCACAAAACAAAGAGTGAGCCCTAAGGCCAGCTATGGACTTCTGTTAATAATAATGTATCAATATTGATTCTTCAATTATAGCAAATTTATCATGCTAGTACAAGGTACTAATAATAGGGGAGATTATGCCTGTGGGTTAGGGGGCAAAATCTGTGAAATGTGGTAAATTTTTTTTGTAAATCTAAAACTTCTTAAAAATAAGTAATTTAACAACAACAACAACAAATTCATGAATTGTCAGATCTGTCCTTGGAGCTTAAAGCATAATAGTTATTAGTAGGAAAATGAATCTCTGTGCTATTTCCTTTACTTATAGAGACTGTTAAGACTCTATAAGTAAAGGAAATGGGCAAGGGAAAGAAAAAATAATATGTCATAGCTTCTACCAACCCTCCGTGATTCCAAGTGAAAGGCTCTCTGCTCATTCAAGCACAGGAACGTCTTTCTGGAAATGCCAAAGAAGTCTTAGGGCCAAGTGAGTAGAGAGAGAAATCTCTGCAAATAAGGTGAGGAGATTCTTGTAGAAATATGGGAGAGAAAAGGTTCTGGGATATAGGAGGAAGGCCAAAGCTTTTGGAGAAAGGTGAGCAGCAAGATGTTTTTAAGCTTGAGATGCTTAATATCGTATGTTCAGTTGCTTTTGTTGTTGTGATGTAGAATCTATCCACATCCTCAAGTCTGCCACTCACACAAAGGTTTACATGAGTTTTCTTTATAAAAGAATTCTACAAATGGGGGTGGGGCTGGGGTGAGTTTCACTTGGAAAAGGGTGAGAGAAAGGCACATGGGCCTCAAGCGAACTTGAAAGTGAGCAGAAGCATGGGCCTGAAGCCAGAAGTGTCCATGAGATCCTGAGATTTTTTGCAGAATTCATAGGTAGAGCATTGAACTCCTCTCCAAGTGAGGGCAGGGCTCAATAAAATTTCTTATTGATCTCACAGCACAGAGTGATTTCAGTTTCTGTCTGGCTTATATGTCTCAAAGTCATTTGGTTTCCAAATTATACTTCTCCCTCTCTTCAGGCAATGTCTTGTACACGGCTGTGGGTCAGTGGAAAGCAGCTCTGGTTCAGCGACAGTGTAGGTTTGATCATTGAGAGAACTGACCCATGATGTTAAACAGTGACACACAGTGGGGAGAAAGCCACTGCTGAATGGATCCTATGCCAGGCAGTACACAGTACTCACCATGCACTGGTGGGTTTCTGCCAGATATAAATGCAGAGAGAATCATTTAATCCTCACATACAATCTATCTTAAAAAGCTAAGAAAGTGAAGCTCAGAGACATTGCCATGAAATCAGTAAGTTCAAATTCAGATTCAACTGGCACCAAATTCTGCTCTTAACCTTGGATAAAATAGCAATGAGAGGTTTGTTGAGTTTTTTTCACTCTTGCTTCATTTTGTGAGAACATGTTAGTCCATTTCTGTGAACCAATTGTCTTCTCAGCAAATAACTAAGGGCTTCACGGAAGTTCTTGTAGGCCTAAACTGGGTAACAAAAACAATTCTGAGATTTGAACTGCCTATGAACTTTACATATTTTCAGCAAGCCCTTGTGGATATTTAGTGGAATCTCTTACTGGTTTTGATCAAGATCAGAATTTCAACTGCATTTCAGATTTTCAAAATGTACTATTATAATATTCTCCTCCCCTTCCCTGCTTCCAACCAGCTCCCTGTTGCCGGCACAGTAACCCTTTTAGGTAGAGGGTAAGGGTTACTTGGCCCAGGGCACATATCTGTTAGAGACCATGGTATCAGCAACTGTAGTAGCAATGTGCCGCTGGCTGGCCATCTCTCCAACACCTCTACCTACCCACACATTTGTTTCAGATGTAGTAGTGTAAGTTCGGGTTCTGGTTAGAAGGAAGTTGTCAATAACAGTGACAGCTTATAATTTCCACATCCCTTTTGTTTTGAAATGTGCTGGAAGATTATTTGAGCCAACAGTAGGACTCCTGCTCTATCCTTTTGAGGTAGAATTATAGTTTACTTCCCTTTTCCTGGTTTCCAGAGTAGCTGTACCCTCCTTAATGATCACATGCAGTTTTCAACTGTGCAGTTTATCACAAGTTCTGACTTGCATAGCATCTTAGTGTTTCTATTAGTTTCTATTTAGTTTTTGATTGTTGCCTGTGGACCTGTGATATTTCATTCATATGAACACAATTTTGGTAAATTATGCCATCTAAGTTAAAGTTTATTTTTCTGTTTTTAAAGGAAAGATAGTGGGTTTTGGAATTTTTACCTGCATAATTTATTGTTTGGACATTATCAAATATCTTTTCTGAATAAACAAGCAATTATTTATCTAGACAAAGCATAAAATATTTTTCACAGAACTGTATTTCTTTCATAAATGTTCCTCCCTGCCACTGTTTGGACCCACCGCATCCCACAAGAATGTGAGGATTTCAGTTTGTCATTTCCCTAACATATCTCTTACCCCGCAGAGAATTGTTTCACCACAGTTGTTGGAACTCTTATTGAAATGCAAAAGTAGCTTTATAAACACATTAAATCAAATGCGTCCATAGTTAGTAAAAATAAAAAATAAAGATATGACCACTAGAGTAAATGTTCAGAAGGAAGCAAACGTGACATAAAGATGATATGCACTTAAAAAGGAAATAAAAGGCATGCAGATTGGAAAAGAAGAAATAAAAGCGTCTTTGTCTGCAGACAACATGATTGTTTATGTAGAAAATGCCAAAGAATTGATAACAAAAAAATCTCCTGGGACTAATTAGTGATTATGACAAGGTTGCAGAATACAAGTTTAATCTAAAAAGTCAATTACTTTCCTAAATACCATCAGTGAATAATTGGAATTTGAAATTAAAAACACAATCATTTAAATTAAGATCACACAATGAAACACCCAAATATTTACTAGGGTAAATACTTGGGTAAAAATCTAACAACATATATGCAAGATGTCTGTTAGGAAAGCCATGAAACTCTGATGAAAAAAATTAAACCTCTAATGGAGAGATATTCCATGTTGATGGATAGGAAGACAGTATTCTTAAGATATCAATTCTTCCTAACCTTATCCACAAATTCAACACAATCCCAATCAGAATACCAGTAAGTTGTTTTGTGAATATTAACAAACTTATTCCAAGGTTTATATGGAGAAACAAAGGGCTCAGAATAGCCAATACATTATTAGAGAAAAACAAAGTTGGAGGACTGACTACCCAACCAAGACTTTCCATAAAACTACAATAATCAAGACAGTGTGGTATTAGCAATAGAATAGAGAAGTAGATCAAAATAACAGAATACAGAGCTCAGGAACAATCCTACGCAAATTTAGTCAATTGATCTTTGATAAAAGAACAAAGGCAATTCAATGGAGAAAGGATAGTCTTCAACAAATGGTGGTGAAATAACAGAATGTGCACACATAAAAAAACATTGAGTCTAGCAACAGACTTTACACTTTTAACACCCTAAATATACAACTCAAAACTAAAATCATCTGTAAGATAATGTACAAGAAAATCTAAGAGAATTTTAAAATCTAAGTGAATAAGTGTGGGTAAAGGTAATGATTTTTCATAAATGACATAAAAGGTATGTTCCATGAGAGAAAAATTGGATAAGTGAAGCTTTATTAAATTAAAAATTTATACTCTGTGAAAAGATACTAAGGGAATGAAAAAACAAGCACAAATTGTGAAAAATATTTGCAAAAACACATATTAAAAAGGACTTATATCCTCAATATACAAAGAACATTTAAAATTTAACAATAAGAAAACAAACATTCCAATTAAAAAAAGAATAAATGGGTAACAAATCTGAGCAGATGCCTCACTGAAGAGAATACATGGATGGAAAAAAGAAAGACAAGAAAAAAAAAAGAAAAAGGAAAAAATTTCCTTGTCATATGTCATCTGAAAAATGCAAATTA
This sequence comes from Marmota flaviventris, assembly GCF_047511675.1. NCBI lineage: Eukaryota > Metazoa > Chordata > Mammalia > Rodentia > Sciuridae > Marmota > Marmota flaviventris. Next base: position 88,000,639 of record NC_092507.1, read on the forward strand.
GAGCAACAATTACACAACACTAAACATCTATCAAAATGACCCAAATTCAGAACATTCACAATACCAAATGTTGTGAGGATATGGAGCAAGAGGAGCTCTCATGTATTGCTGGTGGAAATGCAACATAGCACATCCAGTTTGGGAGACACTTTGTTGGATCCTTAGAAAAAGAAGTGTACTTTTGTTGTTGTTGTTGTGTGTGTGTGTGTGTGTGTGTGAGAGAGAGAGAGAGAGAGAGAGAGAGAATTTTTTTAATATTTATTTTTCAGTTTTTGGTGGACACAACATCTTTATTTTTTAAAAAATTTTATATGGTGCTGAGGATCGAACCCAGTGCCCCACGCATGCCAGGTGAGCACATTACCGCTTGAGCCACATCCCCAGCCCAAGAAGTGTACTTTTGACCATCCAATTCACTAAATAAAATATCTCCTTATTATTTCCCAAAAGAAGTTGAAAACTTAGATCCATACAATTCTGCTTCAGATTGTTTAAAGCAGTTGTATTTATAATTGCCCAAACTTGGAAGTAATCAAGACTTTCTTCAATAGGTAAATGAATAAACTATGGTACATCCATTCAATGGAATGTTATTCAGTGCAAAAAACCGAGTTGTCAACCCATGAAAAAATATGCAGAGATTTTAAGTGCATGTCATTAGATTAAAAAAATCCAATCTGAAAAATGCTCCACACTGTATGAGTCTAAATATGTAACATTCTGGAAAAGGCAAAACTGAACTGTGAAGATAGTGAAAAGATCAATATTTGCCAGGGCGTGTGTGGTGGGGGAAAGAGGAGAGGGATACATAAGTGGAGCATGTATTATTATTATTTTTGGCAATTAAACTATTCTGTATGAGACTATAATGGTGAATACATAAGATATGCTTGCAAAAACCCATAGGACTATAAAGTATAAAAGGGAAATAATGACAAATTCAGAGTATCCAAGAGTAACAATGTCTGTCCTTGACCGACTATATACAATTTGCCAAGCAAAACAAAGTAATGTAAGAAAAAAAAAAACAGTGTAAAGTAAAAATTGTTGCCTTGTATACAAGCATAGAGAAGTTAACCAACTTTGAGTTGTAATTTAGAACTAACACTACTGGGTGCCCCAACTCACATTGTTAACCATAATGCAAGGCTCCACATTTTCGTAGGTGCCTACCTTGTATGCATTTTAATGATCCATGAGGCAGCTATGTTTAAAAAATGCATTCTTATAAAAAGTAAGACTATTTATCTGCATATAAAATTCCCCATTGCTTCCTCAAAATATTTATTTCTGCCTAGAGGGTCATTTTAGAACTCGTTTTCTGCTTCTCATTTTCTTTGCAAATCTGCATGTCATTTGGTTAACAAATCAATCTCCTAAAAGATCTAAAATCTCTGAGAATAGAGAAAATTAAAACTCTTGGGTCATATTGAAATATTTCAGTCACACATCTGGAAAAATAACAGCAAAGATCCATAGTAAACTTTTGCACACTTAATTTTTTTTTTATTCTCCAAAGGTGCTCACATCAAGATGATTCAAGTTTTGAAACATAATACAGACTCTTAAAGAAAGTCCTGTGTCACCAGAGGATGCTCACTAGGCATAAGAGCATGGAAGTTGAGCAACACGAGAACACTGTGCTGTGGTTTGAACTGGGGAAAGAGCTGCATTACACAATGGTGCAGGGATATCAGCTTATTGTTTGGAATATTCTTTTGTCTTCCTGATGTATTGTTAATGCCTTGTAAATAAAGACTCTCAATGTACCAGCCCTCAAGGATTTTCATTAGACAGCCCTGCCCCAGGGAGCTACAGATCTACACTTATAATAAAAGGAATGAAAAATTTTTTTCATCAAAAAATATGTAAAAACAATATATATGTGTGTGTATACACACACACACACACATACACACACACACATATATCTTCCCCCCAATATAAACTATGGACTTTAGTTAATATGTCAACATTGATTTACAATATGTCAAAATGCTGACAATAGGGTAAAGGTGCATGTGTGCAGAGGGGCAGAGCAAATATATGAGAATCCTATTTCTTGCTCAACTTTTCTGTAAACCTGAAACTTCTCCAAAAGATAAAATCTATTAATTTAAAAAAGTAATACAAACACATCACTGTGTATAGCAGCACAATTAATAATAGCCAAATTATGGAACCAGCCTAGGAGCCCACCCACAGATGAATGGATAAAGAAAATGTGGTACATATACACAATGGAGTTTTACTCAGCCACGAGGAAGAAAAAAATTATGGCATTTGCCAGTAAATGGATGGAACAGGAGAACATCATGCTAAGTGAAATAAGCCATACTCATAAAATCAAGGGTCAGATGTTTTCTCTCATTTGCAGAAGCTGGAGTAATGAAAAAAAATAATGAAAAAATAAATGAGGGTGGGGAGTTGGATCTTAGGAAAAGAGAGGTAAGTCAGTGGAGAAGAAGGAGGATATTAAGGGGGAGAGAGGAGGGATGGGAAAATGGAAGAAATGTGGAACAAATTTGACAAAATTACACTATGTACATGTATAAATACACCACATTGAATTTAACCTGTATGTGCCAGCCTCAGCAACAGCGAGGTGCTAGCAACTCAGTGAGACTCTGTCTCTAAATAAAATACAAAATAAGGCTGGGGATGTGGTGCAGTAGTTGAGTGCCCCTGAGTTTAATCCTAGTACCCCTCAAAAATAAATAAATAAATAGATGATAGATAGATAGACAGATAAACAGATAAAATAAAAGGAAGACCAGTAAAGTAGAGGAAGGGGAATAGGGGGAGGAAAGAGGAAAGGGAAAGAAGAAGCACTAGGAACTGAAATGGAACAAATTAAATTCCATGCATTTATGATTATATCAATAAACCCACTATTATGTATAATTATAATGCACTAATCAAAGCATTTTTTAAAAAAAACAAACAAACCAGGATTGTGAAAGGACACCCATTTCCCATAAGTGACATAATTTCATTTTTCTTTATAGCTGAATAAAATTCTGTATATATGACTACATTTTTATCCATTTACCCATTGACCAACACCGAGGCTGGCTCTATAGTTTCTGCAATTGAAACTGATTCACCATGTCCCTGAGGTTTTTATTTAAAGACACTGTTATGGGTTTATTATCCAGTAATTAACTCTCCTGAACTTAATTACTGTATGACTCCTATTGTGCATTTTAAAACTCATTTTCACAATACAAATGGAAGATTGCTGGCCTGCCCTCACTTTATAGGGTTGGTTTACCTCCCTAACTGCACCAGCTAGGCTGTCTTTCTATTTTAGAATTTCTTGTAGGAGAGTTTCTGTTTTCTAAAACCTGACAATTCAGTCCAGGGATTAACTGAGATTTTTAGGCAGACTTCCCCATGGACTGGGAGCCAAAGTATAAAGTACTTTGTTTGCAAAATCAAAATTTTCAATTTGAAATTCAAATTTACATGTAAAACCATGAAAATATAAGGGGGTAGGGTGACTGAGAGGTAGAAACAAAACAGTAAAGTGAAGCAGGATTCCCCCCAAATAAGTAAATACAAGGACTTGAGAAACATGAGGACAGTGTTAAATAAGGTCCCCAAAAGGAAAAGGGAAGAGAGGAGAACAGAGAGAGGTCTGGTGATGCCAAGAAGGTGGGTCAAGCTCGCAGGGTTACATAGAGCTGAGGACCAGCCACAAGTTCATTTTACAGAGACAAGAGAAGGGATTGGAAACATTCCTACATCAAGCATGTACTCCATTCTGTGTAAAACAACCCAGACATCGTGATCATGCTGTGATGGGACTTGGATGATGGCTGGTACACAAACCGGGAGAAGAATTTACCAAGATAAAGAGAAAAAGAGGGACTGGGGTGGTGGCTCAGTGGTAGAGCGCCTGCTTAGCATGTGTGGGGCCCTGGGTTCAATTCTCAGCACAGCATATAAATAAATAAAATAAAAGGTCATTGAGAACTAAAAAAATATTAAAAAAAAAAGAAGAAGCAGAAAGTTTATTGGAGGAAGATATGCTGTAAGGGTGCAGCAGGGTCATAACAAAGACAGCTGCCCACAGACTTAGAGTGGGTCTGGGCTCATATGCGCTTCTGAGTTCTTTGTTCTCCTTTGGTGGGCTTTATGCTAAGTGAGGAGTAGTTCATGCTAAGTGAGGGATGACAGATTCCCGTGCTTTGTCCATAATGCTTATTGCACACGTGCCAAATGCTTGTTCCTGGGTTTTATGTTAAATGCATGAGATGCTAGTAATACGTATGAGATCTTACATAACGGATTCTCCCTTCTAGGTTACTATAGGTCAAACTTGAGTGTCTGTGCACATTCTCCTCAAGATTGTTGGGCAATCCTTTTTTAAAAAACAGGATCTTGCTGTTTATACTTCAGGGAAGTTTGCTCTTCTGAGAACTGCAAGAGGCAGGATGAAAAGGAAGTCCTTAGCCTCATATCAGTTGGGATTGAGACGGGGTGGGACCTGGCACAAGGGTCCCTAATCTATCCTGCCTCACATGTAACATGAGGAAACCAGAATTTCAAGGTTGCTGGATGCTCGACTTGTGTTTCAAAATAATCTCAGACACTTAATCCCTGATATTGAGCACTTCTTCCTATCTTATCCAGCATCCTCATCCCCAGTCCATCCCAGGTCTGCGGTGCTACCATATCGAACCTCTGTTTAGATGCCAAAGACCATTAGAAACTGAATAAGGGTTTCCTCTTAAGTAAATCAGAAATTTGAAACGCAGAAACTTGGAGAGAAACTCTGAAGCTCTTGTGTTGGGGAAAGATTGCTTTATTTTTTTGTTCTCTGGACCCTGTCTTCTGAGATGGGGGAGGTGATCCTGAGCCCTATGTTTGTCTGGATGGTGAAACCCCAGGGATTTCTGTCAAACAGACTGTTCCTGATTCCAGAGCAAGACCGCTGAGAGCACAAAGTTCAGCCTTTAAAACAACAACTCTCTGGACAAGTATCTCTCAACTGGGCAAATGGCTTGCATATTGGTATGAGACAAATTGTATCCATGGGATTTTGAACTTCAGAAAATACTCAGCAAAAGAAACAATAAGAGAGGTAAATAGGGAGCCTACATCCTGGGAACAAATCTTTACTCCTCACACTTCAGATAGAGCCCTAATATCCAGAGTATACAAAGAACTCAAAAAATTAGACAATAAGAGAACAAACAACCCAATCAACAAATGGGCCAAGGACCTGAACAGACACTTCTCAGAGGAGGACATACAGTCAATCAACAAGTACATGAAAAAATGCTCACCATCTCTAGCAGTCAGAGAAATGCAAATCAAAACCACCCTAAGATACCATCTCACTCTAGTAAGATTGGCAGCCATTATGAAGTCAAACAGCAACAAGTGCTGGCGAGGATGTGGGGAAAAGGGTACACTTGTACATTGCTGGTGGGACTGCAAATTGGTGCAGCCAATTTGGAAAGCAGTATGGAGATTTCTTGGAAAGCTGGGAATGGAACCACCATTTGACCCAGCTATTCCCCTTCTCGGTCTATTCCCTAAAGACCTAAAAAGAGCATGCTACAGGGACACTGCTACATCGATGTTCATAGCAGCACAATTCACAATAGCAAGACTGTGGAACCAACCTAGATGCCCTTCAATAGATGAATGGATAAAAAAAATGTGGCATTTATACACAATGGAGTATTACTCTGCATTAAAAAATGACAAAATCATAGAATTTGCAGGGAAATGGATGGCATTAGAGCAGATTATGCTAAGAGAAGCTAGCCAATCCCTAAAAAACAAATGTCAAATGTCTTCTTTGATATAAGGAGAGTAACTAAGAACAGTGTAGGGACGAAGAGCATGAGAAGAAGATTAACATTAAACAGGGATGAGAGGTGGGAGGGAAAGGGAGAGAGAAGGGAAATTGCATGGAAATGGAAGGAGACCCTCAGGGTTATACAAAATTTCATACAAGAGGAAGTGAGGGGAAAGGGAAAAATAATACAAGGGGGAGAAATGAATGACAGTAGAGGGGGTAGAGAGAGAAGAGGGGAGGGGAGGGGAGGGGAGGGGGATAGTAGAGGATAGGAAAGGCAGCAGAATACAACAGACACTAGTATGGCAATATGTAAATCAATGGATGTGTAACTGATGTGATTCTGCAATCTGTATACGGGGTAAAAATGGGAGTTCATAACCCACTTCAATCAAAGTGTGAAATATGATATATCAAGAACTATGTAATGTTTTGAACAGCCAACAATAAAAATTAAAAAAAAAAAAGAAAATACATGGAAGCTGGTGGGTCCAGGGAGCTGTATTTTTGGTTTTTATTTTTTACTTTCTCCCCCTTTTTAGGAGAATTGGTAGTAGCTTATAAATTGGCCAACTTGTCAGCAGATTCCGTTGTTGTCTCTTGCAGATAGTGTCTGGCAAAATCAAGAACTGATTAAAACAAATGATTGCCAGTGACTCTGGACCCAATCTCTTGTTTCTACCCCACATCCTTTTCATTTTGCACAATTAACTTAATCAAATTATTATTATTGTTATTATTTTTAGGTTTACAATTTTCACTTTAAAATTTTTAAATTAATTTTTAAAATTTATATATGATAGTGGAATGCTGTCATATATAATCCTGGGTAAATTATTACACTTCTGAGTCAGTAAAATGGAAGGAAAGGAGACTTGATGTAAGAAATAAATAAGATCTGAATATAAAAACCTTAGCAAATAAGAGGCCCTCCATCAATGCTAGTGCCTTCCCCACTCCAGCTCATGGGTCTGTTGACTTCACTGGTCCTTTCTTTGTAGATAGATTTGTAAATAAGAATGTCATGAGGAAAGTTTACCTTCTGATCTGTTATGATAAAAGAGAAAGATTTGTCTTCTTAACAATGTTCAAGGAGGGTTTTTCATGTGAAGGGGCATGCTGGGCAGTGGAAAAATAATTGCATGGTACACTGTGCGTGTAGTGTCCTCAAGGACCTTCCAGCGTGGAAGATAGCACAAGGCAGGACTTGATGGGTGTTCTGCAAGTGTGTCAGCAACAAACACTGGGACTGTGGAGAACAAGTAAGGTCATTTGTGGTTGGATTGAGAGTAGGATGGAAGCAACATTTACTGGGTGCCAAGTACCTACAGTGTGATGTGAGCATGAATGAAATGCCAAGGGAGTGGTGATCCTCACAGTGACCCTGAGTGGCAGGTATTTTTGAACTCATTTTGCAGGTTAGGAAACCGAGGTTCATAGAAGTTAAGGAGCTTATCTGAGATCAAGAATTGGTTTTATCTGACTTCTGTGATCTTTCTGTATTCCACAGTGCTTCAAGGTATTAGGGACAAACGATAATTCCAGATGTCACCATTTTTTAAAATCAGAGATGAAAGAGGTGGAAGAGGCTTCTCTCTCTTGCAAGAAGAGAAAAACACAAAGAAAGTTCTGAGACAAGACAACGTATTCTGACTTCTGTTTACATGATCTTAGCAAGGCACCAGTACCATGAAGCAGACTATTGAACAATTGGTTATATGGCACCACGTGGATGGTTTAAAAATAATCTAGGGCTGATGTGGAAATGCCACTGGTTAACTTAAAAGAAATCGACAGGATTTCTGCTTGGCACAGCCACCTGAGAGCTAAATCACAGTTCTGGCTTCACCGTTGACTAACTGTGGTTCCAAGACCCCAGGAAGAGTGATTGTCTTTACAATCCTTTAAAAGCCTACAAATGAAAGGTTGTTTTGTTTTTTAAGGAATCTCCTTGAATTTTCTCCTTGTTGTTCTGTTCAGAATTCAGGGACACAGAGTTGCTGGACACTTTGGAGCCTCTCCAGGAACGCTAACCTTCTCTGAAGGAGGTTGTTCTGAAGAGGGGAAATGCTTGCTTTTCAAAAATACCTCCTGAGGGAGGTCATCAGCTGCCTTGTCTTTGCAGAGTCAGGGAAATTTCATCCCCAGATAAGGGTTTTGAGAATAGTTGGCTGTGATTGCCTGAAAGACTCCACAAGGACAAATGTCCAGAACATGGTCACCTCCATTACCCAGGGCCAAGGTCTGTTTGTTTATGCCTCTTGTAGCTTTTCCTGCACCCCTGTCCTATCCTTCCAATCTTATATCCTTTTATGAGTCTGGAAAGAACCACAGCTGGAAGTACACATGGATCAATCTATAGGGAATCAACCAATATGTAGTGTAATTTTTCTTTCAATCAATAATTAATTCTGGGGAGGGGAGGGGGGATAGTAGAGGATAGGAAAGGCAGCAGAATACAACAGACACTAGTATGGCAATATGTAAATCAATGGATGTGTAACTGATATGATTCTGCAATTTGTATATGGGGTAAAAATGGGAGTTCATAACCCACTTGAATCAAAGTGTGAAATATGATATATCAAGAACTATGTAATGTTTTGAACAACCAACAATAAAAAAATTAAAAAAAAACTAAAAAAAATTAATTAATTCTTTCATTCATTCTTCTGAGTAGAATTTTTTATTGTTAAGACACTTGTTACAGAACATCAATGTTTTTCTAAGTGGAAGTCATGGAGAAGATGATGGCTTTTTATTCTGTTCTTCTAAAGGCACATGAAAGCAGGTTTTCTAAAGTTAACAATTTTGACAAATGGTATTTTTACCTCCAATCAGGTGGTTAGAATCCACTGCCATGGAAATATTTGACTTCAAAGGTAAATAGTTTTACACTTTTACTCTCAAGGCCTTAGAAAAATAAAAAAAAAAAAGAACAATTAAGAGGATGTAAACAAATAGATAACTAATGTTTCAGGGCCAGGCAGGCAGCTGGAATCTACTTCCATCCAGCATCCAACTAGAATTGGGGTCCTTTTTCTGGTAAAAGCACCCTTCTACAGTTGTGGCTTGGGCTATGGGTTGGTTTGAAGATGCAATTCATCTGGTTCTCTCTCTCTCTCCCCCTCCCTCCCTCCCTCCCTCCTTCCATATCTCTGTCAGTGAAAGGATAGCATCATGTGGTGCTTGTATATCAGTAAGAATTTTGTCCTTAATTTTGAACCTAATACATCCTCAGGGAGAGTGGTGATATAAAGACTGTAAAGAGAATGTGTCAAGAACTTTATCATTAATGACATATCATGTTGAAAGAGAGCATTCGCTTTTATCCTGAAGGGATATAAGGGAGATTTCATACTTATTTATCAAATTAAATGACAGCCAGATTTCCAGGGTAAAAGAGAAGTGACAGTACAGTGAGCAGACCCCAGGCAAATGTGCAATACAGTTCATGTTGCTATTTGATGACCCCGTGCTCCTCGTTTATGCCTTTCTCTCTCCTGCTGGTTGACAGTATCATCAACACCCCAAACTCATCTCTCTCTCCTCTTTTTTTTTTTTAAATCAAATCTCCAGAAATGATTTGAAACAATTCCCTCTAGAGAATGAAAGTGACTTAATTTGATATTTAATTGGATTTTGAGCATGATCTGGGAGCTGATTGAGAGGGTCTTTAAGGGACGAAATCTTTCTGGAGACCCTGGAATCCAGTGATGTAGCTGACCTAACTTACCCCTCTTTGATTTCTCCGTCAAATCTGGCATAATAACACTTTTTTTTTTTAAACGAAGCCCTCTCTTGCCTTGGATTTTGTCACTGTGCTTTCTCGCTTCTTCCAAAGTGTCTCAGATTCCTTTGATAGGACATTCACTTAAAAATCTCTAAATTGCTGGGCGCGGTGACACACACCTGTAATCCCAGCGGCTCGGGAGGCTGAGGCAGGAGGATCACAAATTCAAAGTCAGCCGCAGCAAAAGTGAGGTGCTAAGAAACTGTGAGACCCTGTCTCTAAATAAAATACAATATAGGGCTGAGGATGTGGCTCAGTGGTTGACTGTCTCTAGGTTCAATTTCTGGTACCAAATAAATAAATAAATAATAAAAATAAAAAGGTCCCCAAACCCTCTAAGTCATTTTTTTCCCCCCTCAGGGATTTACTCAGAGAGACCTTCTTTCTTTCTCTAAATGCTTCCTTTAGGTTGCCTTGTTCATTTTCAAGGCTTTAAGAACCATCTTTAGGCAGTTATCTTCTAAATTTTTATATCCATTCCTCTGAGCTCCAGATTCATCCAAATGCTCACTTGATGCCCAACTTAAGATCTGCTTCCTTATCTCCACAAATGGTGCCACCATCTGCCCGGTTCAATACTGAGGCTAGAAATGTGAGAAGCATCTTGCCTTCTTCACTTTCCCTCCCCTCCTGTGTCCTCTGCTTCAAGTCCTATCATTTCTTCCACCAAAATATATCTGAATTCCACCAGCTTCTCTAACTCCATTGCCACCATCGTGATTTATGCCACTACTGACTCTCCACCAGGCCCTCTGACAGCTCCTTGACTAATATCTCTGCCTCCACCTTTGCTCTATTTCGTGCTCCACTGATAAACCCACAGGGTAGTGAATAAAAGTGAATACTCTGGAATGGTATGACCTGGGTTTGAATCCTGGCTCTGCCACTTACTAATCATGAGAATTGAGGCATGTTTATATCTTCTGTTCTGTGATTGCTTTGTCTATAAAATGATGACAATAATAACATCTACCTAACAGAATTATTATGATGATTAGATGTTGTTGTTTTTTTTTTTTGATTAAAATGTTTTTTAAATGAGTAGAAGTGTGCCTGGCAGAAAACTCTTTGTTAACATATAAATAAAATCATGCTACTGCATGCTTGAAATCTTTCTACATACTTGTTATAAAATTCAAGATCCAAACCTGACCCTCTAGGACTCATGAATCCTGCCTACCTTTCCCCACCCCTAGGTCCCTCCTCTGTCTCCCTCACTGTGCTCCAGACTTGAAGGTCTTCTCTGTTTTGGAGGTGTGCCAGGCTTTGTGCTGCCCCAGGGCTTTTCCCCTGCTGTTCCCTCCACCTAGAGTCTCTTCCAATGCCTGACTCCTTTGCCTGTTTTAGACAGCCTAGGTGACCTATCTTCGTAGCAATTCTCTCTGGCCATCTTATTTAAAGAAGGTCATTTTCTTATTCCCTACTGCTATTATATCGTTTGTTTCTTTCATATCACTCATTACAGTATTTAGGAAGTTTATTTGTTGTTTTCTGCCATCTCCACCAAAAGATAATTTATGTGAAGCCAGGGGTATGGCTACTGTGTGCATTGTTGAATCCTTAGTGCCTGACACTGTGCTTGGCACATAATACATGCTTATTAATATTTACTGAATGAATGAAATGGACACCTATTAGGCCACCTTGTCTTTCAAGTCAAGTGTAAGCCAGAATTCAAGCTCTGTATGATGTATCAGATAATATACCAACCCAAACTGCCTGGCCTGTCTTATATATCAATTTGATTAAAACAAACAATTCAGTGAATGGTGGTCAGCCTAGGGAAGAATTCTAGACACAGAACTTGAAGCCTGGGGCCCTTGTATAGGATCTGATGCTGACCTTCTCTGTGACCTTGAAGAAACTCCTCAGAAACTGCTTTTCCTTAGAAAATGAGTGGTTGGAATAAGCAATCCCCAAGCTTCCTTCAAGCATAGCATTCTGTTTTAGATGCCATCTTTCTGCAGAGATAACATAAAATCAGTCCATCATTATTCTCATGGAGAAGATAAATCACTGAGTTTTAGGAGAATGAAAGAATCATCAGCAGGTGCTGGGACAAATTCTCCTTAGGGTATATTTTAAGTAGGTGGGAATTTGTCCATTCAACATTTATTTCTTGGCTCCTTAATGCTCCTTGGAGTTATGCCTGCTGTCACTTTGCCTAAAAGCAGCTCCTCCATCATCTTTTAGTTTTTTTTTTAACAGTTTAAGGAATTTTCACTACACACGCGCGCGCGCACACACACAGACACACACACACACACTTCTTTACCTTTAAGTTTTTGCACTTATTGACTAGAAAAATCACTCTTCCACCATATTTGGAGAAAAGAATATTCTCAGTCCCATCAGATTATGATATTGAGTTATACTTTAGTGAGAAAGAGAAGGTGTGTTTTCTACATCTTCAGGACCACTTACTTCTAGAGCATGTGAGTGTGCTGAGTGTGCCCAGCATTCTGCCCAGAACTCTTGCAAAAGTCTCTGTTCACTTCCTCCTTCATGCATCTAAAAACATTTATGTTAAAAAACATTTTTGACTTAGCTATCCATTAATATATATATATAATTAATATTAATACCAAAAGGATATAATTCTTCTGTATTTTATAATATCATTGTACAGTGTTTTAGTTACATCTGGGGAAAGGGGGTTCTCAGGTTTGATAAAAAAGAAAGCTTCCATGTTTCATCTTCTATTGACCAAATTTTACCATTTCTTCAAGGACCAACTCACATGCTGCCTCCACCACAAATTTTTCCTTAGTTTTTGGTCAGGAGCTATGCTACCTTTCCTTTGAACTCCTGTAGCTCTTCATTCATTCATTTGTTTGGTCATTCCGTAAGTTACCATTAGGTGTTGAAGAAAATTTCTGCTCTCAAGGAGTTGATAATCTAGTGGAGGAGCTCACAAAGCTGTGTACAGATATTATGTTAGGTGAGAAGTCCCATGGAGAAAAAGAAACCATGAAAAGGTCATAGAGCATTCCAGGGTTCGGGTGGTGACTTCAAGGAGAAATAGTCTTTAATCAGAGACTTCTCAATAGTGATGGGACAGGCAGGAGGAGGAAAGGCAAATGTAAGGTCAGTGTTTTAGTCTGTTGTGCTGCTATAACAAAATACCATATACTGGATAGCCTATATGTTAATTTCTCATAGTTCTAGAGATGGGAAGTCCAGGATCAGGACACTAGAAGATCTGTGTTTGGTGAAGACCTGCTTTCTGGTTCATACTGGGCACCTTGCTGAATCCTCACATGACAGAAAGGGTGAGACAGCTCTCTGTGACTTTGCTTTATCTTTTCTTTCTGTACTGGGGATTGAATCCAGGACCTCAAGCATGCTAGGAAAAGAGGTGCTCTACCACTAAGCCACATTCTGGGCCTCTTTTTTATAAGGACACTAATCCCATTACAGGGCTCTGCTCTCATGACCTAATCACGTAGAGACTCTACTTCTTAACACCGTTACATTGGGGGGTTGGGTGAAAACATGAATTTTGGGAGCACAAACATTCAAACCATAGCAGCTGGTGTGTCTGGAAAGCAGTGAGTCACAGAGTCTAAGAGGAGATGAGAGCAGATGTGCACTATGAGGCTGGGATGAGGCTAGATTGTGGATCTTGGGGCTATTTAAGGATTTTAGCTTCTACTTAGATTAAGATGGGAGGTCATTGGAGGATTCTGAGCAGACAGGGTGTGTCATCTAGTTTATGTTTCAGGAGGATTGCTCTGCTATTGGATTGCAAAGATACTTCAGTGGATTAAGGATGGAAGCTAGAGCATTGTCAAAAGGTCAAGACCCTAGTGGTAATGGTGCAGTTGATAAGATATACCACCATTTTGAAAATGTTTTAAGAGTAGAGCTGGCGACTGCTCAGTTATGGCATATAAGAGAAAGATGAGAAAGAGGGGAGAGGAAGCAGGTTTTGGAAGAAGACTGATAAAGTTTAATTGAACACAAACAACATTTGAGATGTTTATTAAATACTCAGGCATACACGTGGAGTACACAGTTGTATTCATGAGACTGGATTATACTGGAGAAGTCCAAGCTAAAGATGTAAATTGGAAGTCATCTTTACATAGATGGAATTTAAAGACCTGGAAATAGAAAGATTTCCAAGAAACTATGCTTTAATCCTTTAATCCATGCCTCTTTTAACGTGTTTCCTATATATTATTATTAGATGTAAGCTTCCTTTCACCCATTACCAGGTTAATGTCCTTCAAGGTAAGTTCTGTGCATGAATTCACACAGGGCCTCATTCAGAGCTTGGTTCCAAATAAGACCATAAAAAACAACTTTAGTTTGAATCAATATAGAACTTAGTGAAAGACTGTGATTAAGAGTTAAAATTGTGAGACGGTTAATGGCAGAGGATTTTAACAAATGAAGCTCTCAATGTTTTCTGGGAGGGCCTCTGCCAGAATGGGGCCAAGAAAAGAAACAAGGAAAGAGAAGAAATAGTATAAGGGAAGGGAACAAGAAAGGATCCCAGAGCCGGGATAATATAAAAACAAGACTTTCTCTGGTCCTATGAGATTATGCAAATGAAAGAAGAGAATCCAAACTGTGGATTTGAGGTTGGGCATTGGATAGGGTGAAAAGAATTAGAGGATGATTGAGGAAGGGAAGGGTAGGGTTCAAAACAGATTCTTAAACTTAAGTCTGACTGCAGGGCAAAACTGAAGCCAGTCACCTGGGAAACCCCTTCAGAAAATTTGGGGTGCTCAGAGTAAAACCACTTCCTTCTGGAAGTTAGAGTGGGTCTTGTCCTAATTATTTGTGCTATGCCTAATTTTACTTAACATAATGTCCTCTAGATTTATCCATGTCACAACTGAAGAAATATATTTTGGAAGATTGATAATATGAGATGATGTACATAAAGTGCATAACAGGATGTATAGCTTGTAATATGTGCTGATGTTATCTAATAATACAATGGCAATAATAATGGTAATGACGGTAATGATATTAATTTGCTCAATATCTCACAAATAGTGGTGCTGAAATTTAAACCCAGGAATTCCTGATATTTTATGAGTTAATTAATTTGCAAAAGTGACTCTTTTTATTCATTTTTAAATTAAACAAGTAGTGTCCTTACATAGAGAGAGTTTGGTAGAGAAAAATAAGTCACTCACTCACAGTTCTACCATTTCAATAAAATAGATATTATTATTACATGTGACTTTAGGTTTGTAAAGTTTGCCTTAAAAACATTACTGATGTTTTAATTTGCCTTCTATTTCCCAAGACTTTAAAAATTTTTTTTCAGAGTAAAAGATTAATAAACTGGCTTTTCCTTTTCTTTTCCCATTGCTTAGTACACCTAATAATTCAAAATCAGAATTATCGTGGATTAGTACTGATTCAGGGAAAATAAAAATTTATAAAGAGAAAAATTTGGAAAATGTTGAAAGTTTTGGTTATGGAAATACCTTAAGCTTCAT
Organism: Marmota flaviventris; assembly: GCF_047511675.1. NCBI lineage: Eukaryota > Metazoa > Chordata > Mammalia > Rodentia > Sciuridae > Marmota > Marmota flaviventris. The sequence continues at coordinate 88,015,709 of NC_092507.1, forward strand.
TTAGTTGAAGTATAATATTAATTCATCAGGTACAGGTGAATATAGTATTATGATGAACAGTCCATCCTTTTCCATTTGTTCTTTAATTGGAATTGTATTTTCAGAATGGATGTGGGGTGGTGTCTATCCTTTTCTTCCCTCCTATGCTCACTATCAGTGTGAGGAGTCAGTAGGACCCTTACCCAGCTCCCCCTGCCTGTCCTTATCAGTGATCCCTTAGCATTGATTAGAAAATAGCTTTACCCAATTAGACTGACCTATATTCTTAAATGATAGGCAATAGAAATCCAATTAAAAATATAATTAAAATGTGACTCTGTTATCCTCTCTATCTGATGAATTCCTAAGCCCCCTAATAATATTAGAGTTTTTAGCACATCAAAGACATAAAGCATGCTCATGAGACTTTCCAGAAAGAAGCAAGAATGTAATAAGCACTATATAACTACTGCCTTAATTTTGGCTCCCATCCTTCAACATTTCTTGCTGTAGTTCTGTAAGAGTTTCCTATCTAATTATCTTGTCTGCATTTTCTGTATCCCAAATTCACCCTTCATACAGCCATCAGAGCCATCTTCTTTAAATAACGTGCATTCAATCCTATTATGCTCTAGCCCTTTCTCCTAATAGCATTTGGTGGCTCCCCATTACTCTCAGGATGGGTCTGAACCCTTTGCTATGGCATAGGAGCCCTTCATTATCCAGATTCTTCCTATTGCCTCAACCTTATGCCTTTTTGTTTCATATTATACATTCAGCCGCATCTACAATCTGAAGCTCACAAGATGCGCTGTTAATTTTTTTTTATACCTCTTTGTATTCCCCTCTGCTGGTCCTTTCTCCTAGAGGACACTTCTCCTTTTCCAGGATAACTTTCCATGCAGTAGGTTCTGGTTATGCTTCTTGACAAGGGGAGATAACTGATTTGATGTAATTTCTAAAGCTTCCTGGATGCTCTCCTATGTTCTCTAGTTCTTCTTCTTCTGGCCAGATGCAGAGGATCCAGTGGGGGACTCCAGGGTCTCAGGATGGTAGGGTCACTAGATTGGGAGTCTAGTCCTGCCTTGGGCCATTTGACTAGGAACACCCAGACTGTACTACAGCAAGAGCAGGAGTAAGCCTTTATTTTAAGTCCCCCAAATCTAGGGATAATTATAATAGTGCACAATGATTAGCATGTGTCTTTTGGTGTCCCCTTTCTTCCACAGTTCACTCTGATGTGTGAATAAGACACCCTTTTTTTCAGGCCTAGATTTAGAACTGGTTTTTAAAATTTAAATTAAAAAGAGCCAGGTGTGGGCTAGGATTGTGGCTCAGTGGTAAAGGGCTTGCCTAGTACATGTGACGCACTGGGTTTGATCCTCAGCCCCACATAAAAATAAAATAAATAATAAATTAAAATTTTTTTTAAAAAAAGCAGGGCATGGTGGCACACATCTGTCATCCCAGTGGTTTGGAAGGCTGAGGCAGGAGACTTGCAAGTTCAAAGCCAGCCTCAGCAACTTAGTGAGGCCCTGAGCAATTTAACAAGACTTTGTCTCAAAACAAAACAAAAACAAAACAAAACAAAACAAAAAAAAAACAATGGCTGAGGATGTGGCTCAGTGTTTGAGCCACATCCTGGGTTCAACCCACAGTATCAAATTTTAAAAATTAAATAATTAAAAAAGAATATTTGTTCCTTTTTAAATTCATGTTCTAGTGGGCAAGAAAGAGAATCAATAGCTAATAAAACAATATAATTAATTTCTTGTGATGGTAAGTTCTGTGAAACAAGATAAAACTGGGGTGAGAAGGAGAATGAAGGGTGAGGAGTCTAATTTTATTGTAGTCAGGGAAGGCTGTTCTGAGGATACTGTATGGAGCAGGATCTGAATGAAGTAAGGGACAAGGCACATGTGTTTTGGAACTAGACAGAGGAATAGAAAGAGTTAGGGACCCAATAGACAGTAGCAGGGTTGTTTATATCAAGAATAACCATAGCAGGGGGAAGAGCAAGCCGGTCAGTCTAGCAGAAGTTATTATCTGAACGCCAGGCAAGAGGTAGGGGCAGTTAGTTCAGAGAGGTGGGGAGGAGCCCTAAAGTTCCTGGGATTTCCTTTTATGGAAAGAGGGAGTCATTGGAGGATTGTGAGCTGTTGAGTGACATTTTGAAATGATCCTTCTGGTTCATGTGAAGAGAATTGCTTGGATCTTGGATTTATGTGGGCAAACTCCCACCTGTCTCCAGTGGCTTTGGCCAGCTGAAGGCCAAACCTCTGGTTCCTCCTGAGAATGAAGCCACAGGTACATGCTGCAGCATGTCTTGTGTGACTGCTTTATTTACTTCTTGGTCTCATCTCTGACCTCATCTGATTTCCCTAATTTTTGTTTGTCTACCTTATTGATGGAAACCCTGATTGCTTCTATTTTTTGGTGATATAAGAAGCAAAGCTTTAGTTGGGAATGAGAGTGGGTGTGTTGGTGGGAGGAAAGAGGAGACTGGTTGACTCTGAGTGTGGGAGAGTAAATTCACTAGGGCTTTTGTTTTTGAGGTAAAAAGGCAGGGATTCATCATTGTGTCTAGCTAGGACTCCTAACAGCGGAAGGATGAACAGACAGAGCCCTTCCCCAAGAATGCAGACTTTTGGAGAAACAATGAGTTAAGCATGAAGTAAACAGCTGTATTGTGTCCATTCAACCATTTTTTAATTCAGCAACAATTTGTTAATGCTCATTATAAAACAGAAGTCCAGAACTCAGACTCTGCCCAGAGTCCAACAAGGGGAATCTCATCAAGTCGTATACACAGCACGGTGCAAACACTATGCAGGCAGGTGCATGCAGAGTAATAGCAGATCTAATGAAGAACTGACAGTCTGACCTAATTTAAAGATGAGATTATTACTGGGTTTTCGCATAGTTAGGAAAGGTTGACAAAGGACCTGGAAGATAAAAGGTTAGAAGGGTTTGAAAAGGAGAATAAACAGGGAGAAGATTTTAGCCTGGGAAAAACATATTGAGCAGATGCAGAAATGTTCATGGCATGTGGTGGAGGTGGTTAGGAGAAATACATGATGTGAGTAGTCAGAATCATAAGCATTGTATGTGTTACAAAGCTGCCTTCCCCTCTAGCAGAGCTGTAGGAGGGAGGAGATGGATAGTGGAGGGACCAGATTGCAGAGGATCTTGCCTAACGCCAGGACAAACCTTGGATCTTCAGTTGCCTTTGAACAGATATAAATGGAGACCTCTTCCCCATTGTCTGTTTCTGCCTCATAAAACCTTAACACATTGTTGAAGCCAGCTTCTTCAGTGATAGAGGACATCTGGGGATGGAAAGCTAGGTGGCACTGCATTACTGCCTAGTCACTGCTCTTTTAGGGCCCAGGGAACCTTTGGTTTTAAATAAAATTTGATGACTATAAACCATCAGTGGAGCTTTGCGACAGATGGCCTGGAAGCCTCCTAGAGAAATACTTTTTAATTGCAAATTTTTATGCAAGAAATCATTGCTCTTTAGCTCCAAATTAGGTAGTGAATCTTCTTGAACTCTGCCAATCAAAAACATGATTTTATTTGCAGATGAAGATTACACTGTATTTCGCTATTTGAGAAATTCTTCATTGTGTTCTGTTAAGTAAATCATTGAAGTGATTAAAGCTATTGTCACTATCTCTTTATAAGCTTCCATATGGGGAAAAATGCCCACTTTTGTTCTTCAGTTAAAATTCAAAAGAGAGAGAAATGAAGCTGTCCTTTTCTCCTCCACTTGGTGATAGAATTAGGAATCCAATTGAGGGCTAATGTTAGCTAAATGAGCATTCACCTAGGTAAGCTGCTGCTGTTTTGATTTCCTCAAAGCTTTTCTTCCTGGGAAAGTAGCATTAAGAACTAGATTAATTAACAACACCCTGTACCTGATGTAGCTAGTCAGCAGGCTTCAAAAAAGTGAAGTGTTTGCCTGAACAGCAGAGTGAGCTGGGCAGGCGTCTAGACGCTCTCCCCTGCCAGAACTTGTTGTCTAAGACATAAGTTTGCTCTGGAAGAAGTTAAGCATGGATAACATGAAGCAAGGTTCATCTAGCTGTGAATCTTAACAGAGACTTTGTAGTTTACATTGAAACTCTGCCCCCTCTCCATTTTTCCCTTGTTTTTCTACTTCTTATTGTATGAAATTCATAAGATTGAAGAAAACGTTTAACTGCAATCTTATTCAAAGCACCAATTTCAGCATCGTCCCTTGCAGGAAATGAGGGTGTCATGCGGCTACTGGCAGTCAATGAGGTTTTTTTTTTTTTTTTTTTTTAAAGAAGGGATCAGTAGGAACCAGCTGAGGGTGCGTTCTAAACTCCCCAAGATCCTATTGTGTGGAAAGAACTGGGAATATGACTTGTAATAGACAAGTAGAGTCAAGAACCCCATAGTAATGGATGGAAGTGGAAGCAGAGCATGATTAGAGAAAGAGGTGCAGAAGCAGCTTTAAGGTACAGGTTTGACGGGTTGTTTTCTATGCTTTTTCTTGGCTCCCCATTGATGTGTTTTTACATAGCTGAAATAGTCACCTGTTACTGAGCCTTTATTCTTTTGTAAGGAGATGAAAGAATAATTGCAAACAAGAAATGATTGCAAACTTTTGGGCTTGCACTGGGTCATATTTTTACTATCCTCTTGAGTATTTGCATAGTTTTATATTTGCAGAATGAGTTGAAACATGCATTTGGGCCCCATACTGTGAAAAAAGTGGATGTTTTCTGACTTTAAATAATAATAAAAATGGTCAGTAAGATGCCAGGACACACTAAAACATTAGTTAATGAAATAAACATGATAGGCAAATATTCTCCAAGATAACCACATCTTTAACTATCTGATTTTTTTTTTGACAGTTCTTGCTGTGTTGCTCAGGCTGGCCTTGAACTCCTGTGCTCAGGTGATTCTCCTGCAACAGTCTTCTGATAAGGGGGACTATAGGAATGTGTCACCATATCTGACTAACACTCTGGTTTTGATGGACGAGAAAGAGAAAAGGGACATATACTTCTGACTGTGACTTTGTGTGCATGTTCTGGTTATTTTAGGTTGAAATCAATCAACTGAAAAGTTTTGAATGTTTCTTTATAGAGTGGGTAGTACAATTTGAAAACAAGTACAAAAGCAAATCAAAAACAAACTCAGGGCCTGGAGTTATGGCTCAGTGGTCCAGTGCTTGCCTAGCATGTGTGAGGCACTTGGTTAGATTCTCAGCACCACATATAAATTAATAAAATAAAGGTCCATTGACAACTAAAAAAATATTTTTAAAAAAACTCAGTTCTTGGTAAATAGTCTTATTTTCTATATTTAGCCAAACTTTTATAGTCAAAATCTCTCTCCTCTTCCGCTCAATCACAATTCTCTATTTTATCTCATTGGAGAAGTCATGAAAGTCACAGATCACTGAACTAGTTTGTAATCCTTATGGCTTTACCCTAGGACCAAATCATCATCATAATAATAGCAAAACTTTGGAGCAATTATTATGTGCTGAGGTTTGTATCAGGTTATTTATAATATTAATTTAATCATAATAATTCTATGAAGTAAGCTCTCAATTTAGTGAAACTCAAAGGAGTTTTCTGATATTGTGTAAGGATTACTGGAATATTCTGAATGTCATAAAGTTGTTCTTAATCTAAAGTAGAATATTCTAAGGATTTCTTCTCCTCCTGTTTATTTTCTCAAAGCAAAAAGCTAATTAGAGACTTGAGAATAGTACCCTATTCCTTGATTGCTGGAGAAGACATATTATTACAACAAGGCTGGAATTTTTTTACCCTTCTCAGCAGCTTTACTGAAAAAATACATCACATTCTACTAGTTGGGGAAAGAAGGTTTGTTCCGTTCTTTTAAAAATGCTTAATTGTGCATTTTATGAAAGCAAAGTTAAGGAATTTTCTCAGCAGGTCAAAGGTTGGCAATGCATTGGGTAAGTTATTCCAAGTGTCCTGTTGGAAGATAGGACTGTGACTGTGAATCCCTCCTCTAACATTCTCCTGGCAGTCAAGGGATGTCTTTAATGTCATCCATCCCCTTTGTCTTCTCCAGAAACAGGGGCTATGCCAACACCTCAGTTATTAGGGCTGCAACTGTTTCCTCATTCACATTGACCTTGGCTTCCCATTTTGATAACCCAATTCAGTAGGTTCCCTTGGCCTTTGGCAGAGGTGGTGCAAGGTTGTTGTCAGTAAGCTTTGTCAGATGTCTATATCCTTTCTGGGCTTGTTTTTATATATTTTTCCTACATGAAGATCTTGAGTTTGAGACTCACTAAAATTGTTCAGTGTCTCCAAGATGTCCCTGGACAGAGTCAGCCTCATGTCCTGAGAAAGCCTGGAAGCTCAGGGTCCACCTCCCAGCTTCCCTGGTCATTAGGTCTGGGATCATAGAAAATTTAATCACTCTGTTGGAAACTCAACTTCCTCAACTTTAAATCAGGAGAGTTAGATAAAATATTTCAATATTATGATATTAATAATAACAACTGATATTTATTGTGTTGCCAGCAGTTTCATATGGCTTCTCTCACTTAATCCTGCATTATGAGGTGGGAACTATTATTACCCCATTTCATACAGGAGCTGATTGAGTTAGAGAAGAATCAGCTCATTTACTTGTTTAACAGCATGCAAGTGGTGAAGATAGTATTTGAGGCCAGCAAACCTGAATTTATCTTCCAAGTCTCCTCTGCAGGTCAGTAGCATCAAGAACACCTGAACACTTATTTAAAAATGCCGATTCTTGGATGTACTTTAGACTAAAGATCCAACTATTTGGATGTGGGATCTAGTAATATGTGCCTCAGCAAGCTTTCAGGATGATTCTTTTTTTTTAATTGGTTCTTTTTAGTTATATGTGATAATAGACTTATTTTGTTAATTATAAAAGCATGGAATATAATTTGTTCTAGTTTAGTCCCCAGTAATTCCCCTTTCCCTTTCGCTTCCCCTCTTAGGGTGATTCATATGAGCATTAAAGGCTGGAGCTCTGCTCTAGAACCCATGTTTGCAAACTCTACGTGTGATTTTCCATATTCAAGGAATTTTTCAGTGTCTGGAAAGTTGCCCACTAGACTCTAATTGGTTCTGTAGTTGTCTCCTTGAACCCTTGCTACTTTGTGCATGCTTCCACCCCTCCTGGAGTACTTGATCCCAAGAATGTCCACGTCTTGAGTGGACAGGGGAATGTGAAGAGGAATGTGAAACAGTAACGGGAATGTGAAGAGTGCATTCCTCCATCGTGACTGCCCGTATCCTTCTCTGGATTTAAATAGCACTGAACTCAATGCATGTTTAAGTTTTGCAGCTGGAAATTCTATTTTACAATTCAAAAAGTGCTCAAATCAGTGCTGAAATTCTTTTCAACATGAGAACCTTTGCCTATTAAATGTACAAGTTTCCCCTCCTTCCTCCCCAAGGGACAGTGATAGACTTTATCTGTTCCGGGAGATTTCAAGGCTTTTATTTATGTGAATTAATCAGCAAGCATTGCCTACTTCTCTTTCTCTTGGAAAAAAGTCAAGTTATGTTTATGATCACCAGTGATAACAGATGCTGTAAATACAACAATTTGGGTTGTTGCCAGATTGTTCTATAAACCTTCAGGGGCCTTTAAAAATTCTTCTAAGGGGGAAAAAAACACAAATGGGATTTTTGTTTTTTATTCCCCCATGTGGCCTCCAATCAACCCTAGAACCCATCATATACCATGTCATCAATATATGTCTTCAATGAATCTAAATTCTTTCCATTTTGTTGCAAATATGATAGAATATAATAGTGTTGTATTTGTAGAGTGTTGAGAGAAGTGTGAAACAAAACAGAAAGAAAATTCCAGCAAAAAAGGGAAAAGTATGTTGATTTCTATCTTTTTCTGAAAGGTTTCTTTTAAAAAAAACTATTAGCAAATATTCAGAAAGTGTAATAGAGTTCAAGAGGAAAATTAAGACCATTCACATTGCCATTATTCAGCACTAGCCTCTAACATTTTAGTGTATATCTTTCTAGACATTTTCAGTTTGCATATTTAGACAATTAAACTTTAGGTCTTTATTTTACCAAAAGCAAAGCCCTGCTTTAAATACTGTTTTTCAGATGTAACAGTTGTGAGTCTCATGTCTTGTCAGCACGTACAGACGTGAATGGTTTCAAAGGCAATTCCTCTTTTATAGAAGAGTCCATAGCAGTCTCTCCTGAACTTCTGCTGTTCTTGGCTAAATAGATCTGATCTGTTGTGTCTCCTGAGACATCATCCAGTGCTTCCTGCTCGGACATGGGGAAAACATCAAGAAGAACGATGTGCCCCATAGGTGGTAACTTCAGAACTAAATGAAATGGCCAAGCTGAGACTCCTGTGTCACTCGTTCTATTGCCCATGGCTTTTTATATTTTTACTTTAATAAATACTATGTAGTTCCACTTTGCAAAGTTCAAATTTAAGGCACATTTTCTGTGACTAATAGTTCCCTTCCCTTACCAATTCAGATATTCCAAAATAAAGACTGACTGCATTTCTTTTGTTCCTTTTTTCCTCAGGGAAATTCTGTCCCAGAGAAAGCACTTTTAGGGAAATTCCAAGGATCAAATTCAGGCCATTTGAGCCATGTCTTAACTGTCTAGTTATTAGGAACGCTTAGAGATAAAAAGTTTACTGTAAATTTAAGAGGATCTGTATTTTAGGCTATATCTACACATAAACTGGGCTGGGAAGAAAAACAGTAGAATTCAGTGGAACAGCCAAGTATGAACTAGTTACTGATTGTGTGCAAGTTGCTGCATTTTTGTCAAGCTGGCTTTGTGTGTGTGTGGGGGGATAAAACTAGACATTTTTTTTTTGTGGTAGATTTTTCTGTCTTCAAAAACAGAACAGTTTTACAAAGCCAATATATTTTGCCAAGAGATGTTTACTCTAAAGACTTGTCAATTCAAGAACAGAATAAAGAAGTATAAAACACACACATATACATTTATATATAACATATAAATTTTAAATACATAATATATAATTTTTAATTTTTTTTGTACTGAGGATTGAGCCCAGGAGTGCTTTACCTTTACTACTGAGTATACCCCCAGCATGTTCTATTTTTTATTTTGAGACAAGGTCTCACTAAATTGCTTAGGGCTTCACTAAGTTGCTGAGGTTGGCCTTGAACTTGCAATCCTGCCCACTCAGTTGTTGGGAGTACTGGCATGTGACATTGTATTTGGCTTGGTAAAGTATATTAAACAAAGAAAAAATGTTGCATGACCTTTCTGCTTGAATTATGATACTCAGTAATAAGTTATACTAAGTCATGCTGGAGTGGGACTTGAGGAAGTAAAAGAACAAATTCTTGAAATGCACTTATTTTTCCTCAAATGGTCAATTTCTTCTACCACCTCTCTTGGACAGATATATGTAAAACACAAATAGTCTTGTTTGTCAAAAATTTTCATTTTCTACTAGTCTGAGCCATTAACATTTCAAGTGTTTTGTTTCACCTTTTTTCTAAAGAATAAATGTTCTTTGTTATTGGTAAAGATTAAGTAAAGACTATATACTGTATATTTCAAACATAGCATGTAATTCCAGTTTAAAGGATAGGCCCTAGAAAATATATTTAAAAACTGAACCAAATATCTACCTTTTACACTAATCTATGACTACCCAAAGTTAAAACAATCCACTGAGAATAAGCCAACTGGGTTATTAGAAACCTTGAGTACAAGTAGGTATCCAACAGAACAAAATTAAAAAAAAAAAACTAACTTAATAATTTGTGTAGATGCTACTTTGAGGAGGAGGAGTACCCTTTCCATCCATCAAGTGTGAACTGCAATATTGACTTCCTTCAAAAAGTACAATAGGGGAAAGCCAGGGATAGGTCAGTGGCCTTACAGTAGAGAAGACAAATACAACTTCAGCCAGACAAATACAACTTCACAACTTATTCAGGTGAATAAGGTCAATATCTACAGCAAAAGGACATGTTAATATCATTTATCCTCGAGGTTGTGCAAAGAGAATGGCACTTTATCCAAACCACAAATCCCAGTGTAACAATGAAATAAATACAAGATAAACTCCAATGGAGGGGTCTCCCACAAAATACCTGATCTTTATTTGTGGTGGAGGGAAGAGAAGGTACCCCAGCACCCAGGGAGAAACTGCACTGTGAATTTCACCAAAGGCTGAAACTCAGAGCAGAAAGAAGGGATCCCTGAGAGATGATACTGAGCAGAGTAATCTGGGGCCACTCACAGAGGGTCTTGTTTTCTGTGTAAGGATTATGCCCTTTCCATTGGCAATGAAAAGCACTCAGAGGCTTTCAAGAAAGGACAAGCATGATCTGGTTTTGCAATAAAGAGTGACTCTTACTGAGTAAGGAGACAGCTGTAGGGGGAGGGGCAGAAAAAACATATCTGGTTCTCCTCCAGTTGAATTGAGAAGCCGAGAGACAAAATTAAAGCAATGTAGATGTGGGGAGAAAGGAAGGGTGTTGGGAAAAAGTTAATCCCAATCTTCTATGTTATTTACTCTCTCAGTGGGTAAACCAACAAAGCTTAGAACCACCAAATTCAGCCTGAAGGGAGTGGACCAAAATGGCTCACGTTTCAAATAGGCCCTTTGGGGCTGAGCAATGGCCTGCCTCTGGCTGGCATGTGTCTAGATGCTGAGTGGCATATTCAAGAGAACAGAACCAGCCACTATCCACATAGAGCATGGAGCTCTCGCTCAACTAGGGCCCCCAGGGGCTATTGTTGGTTGGGGAATAATGTGGCATTCCCATCATACTCTGTGAGTGGCCCCATATTACCCTACCCAGTATCATCTCTCAGGGATTCTCCTAAGAGAAGGGGGAATCTGAGTGCTGGCTGTCTTTAGTTCAGGCAAGGAACAATTTAGTCTTGGCCTCAATTTTTCAAATCTTACCTAGTAAGCCAAAAACCATGGAATTAGCCTCCTCTACCTCCTTAGCATACAGTTTAACTTGCCCCTTTGTATTTCACTTCTCTTAGGGAGACAATTTTCTTTCCATTCATATTCAGTACTTTAAAAATGATGAGGTCTATCTACATTTCTTTCATCTTTTTATATTCTGGTGAAAATTTAAACAGTAGGTGGTTTTGGCTCGCCATTAAGATTGATGTTTGGAGAAGCTGGGTTGTCCCTGAACTGAGCTCTAGTCTCACGTGGATAATAAGACATTTTATAAATATTTCACTGGGGCTAACTTGATTTTGTGACTTAAAGTAAATAACAGAATCACCCCAGCATTCCTAGGCAGATCTCTTCACCTTTGTTCTCTGTCAATTCTGGAAGCCTCTCAGGGAATAAATAGCTCATAATCATGTGGAGCTCCTTGGAGAAGACCTGAATGAACTAGTGGGGCAGAACAGCCCAACTGTGATTATCATTCTCCAGGTCCTGCAGGATATTTCTGCTTCCTCAGTACACAGTAGAGCAGGGTGGGATCCAGAAACAATGATTTATATCAGCTGCAGATTATTTCTAAGAAATAGACTCCTTTCTTCAAGTAACAAGCATTTTCTGATAAATCGCAGAAATAAGGATGAGAGGCAAGGGGGAAGGAACCTTGGTATTGGTACTGCACTTGGTGTTCAAGGCTATGTACTGGGAAGAATACTTTGGAATGGACTGGTTGGCAACCCGTAATTTTGTTGGTTAAGTTTGACTTGAGGGTTGGCATCCTTATTTCTGAATATTCTCTTTGTAGCTATCTATTCTTTCTTCTTTCCTCCCCAATTTCTGCAAGCTAGAGCTAATCCAAATGGATCTTCACATACATCACAGATGGCTCAGTGTGAATTTAAACTACATTTAGTTTTTGTTTTGTTTGGAGTACTGGGGATTGAACCCAAGGCCTTGCACATGCTAGGCAAATACTCTGGCTACACCCCCAGTCCCACATTTATGTTTTGAAGAGATAGTCAGCTTTATCTTCACTGAAGGGTGAAGTTTTTCTCCTGGTGAAAGCAGCACAGTCATATTGGAATTGTGAAGGCTCAGGAAGCTGTGTGGCCGGGCTTGTCAGGGACACCTCTGTATTCAAATACAGCAGGAGCCACTGCCTGCTCTGTGCCTTCAGAGGTAGAATAGAAGCCACATAGCTTCAGGGATGCTGTTGAAGATTCAAGAGGATCACCCGACTCTCTTCACTGTCCATGCTCTTGACACTCTGCCCATCAGTGAGGCTGAGGACACAGCAGTTAGGAGATTTTCTTCTGTCAATGGTCTGACTTCCTTTTGAACTCCAATTTTCTTTCCTACTAGTTGGGCAGGTTACTTAACCTTGGAGCATCAGACACTTCATCTGTAAAATGCAGATAATAATAGCTGCCACCTCCTAGGGCCGTTGCTATGAGGGTTGAATGAAATGATGCTGCACAGTGCCTGGGATGGCACCCAGCTCTTTGTCAAGCATTCAAGTAAGGTGTTAGCTGTTACCGTGAAAAGACAAACCAAAACAAGATCATGCTTGCTACTATTTTCCACTGAGTTTGAACAAACATTGGCCCTGCTTCCATAGAGAGGAAGGGGGCGCATAGATGGGGGAGAAAGGTGAGAGTTTCAGCAAGCTCTAAATGGTTGGATCATGCAGCTGACGACACTGATGCAGCTCAGGCAATTGCAGAGAGGTTCTGAGTGACACTTCTCCTACTTCCTACAGGCTTAGTGCTGAAGTAATGACATGGATGACAGGTTTTCATTTCCTCCCCAATTTTCCTGCCTACATAGTTAATCTCGGGGCTCTATCTGTATGCCGCACCTGATGAAGAACTTAAGATTCTAACAAAAATGTTGAAAATGCATTACATTTTTGCATCCAAGGATATCATATTATATCCAGGGACTCCAGCCCTGGTGTCAAATATAAAGCAAACAAAATCATACCATATATTAGGGTTTTAAGGAGCTGTGTTCTGGGCCCAGTAATTTGACCTCTCACTATATTTAGACAAATTCAACTAGAAGAAAACAAGTAACTTCGACAGTTATTAAACATTAGAATGAGTTATTTAATAGAAAACAAATTTCATCTATCAGAGGTGATTTAGAAGTGACATCACTTGAGGGAAGGATTAGACAAGGCACTTACTGAGCACTCTCAGCACCTTATTCACACAGGTGTTTGTTCAAATGATGTTTCCCACAGTAGCATCTCAGATTTAACTCTATTTTAATCTTACCTCCTTTCAAAAATGGAATATATCAGTATACCAACAGTGATAGATCTCCCTCCACCCACATCTCCTGTAATACTTAAAATAATTGAAATCATACTAAGCATTTATTGTGTATACCGTGTGTCAAACCTGGTTCCAAACAGTTTCCATGTTTTATATCCTCTGAGGTCTAAGGGTTTTTTTTAACTTATTTCTGAACATTGGCACTTGGACATAACATGCATGTAAATATCCACAGAACACAGCAAAACTTACCGTTTGCCCCTATAAATTGGGTATTTTCTATCTTAGTGAATGATACCATGGCCATCCATTAAAGAAATACATAGCAATCATCTTTGATTTTGTCATTTCATTGATATCTACATCCAATCTACCAGAAATCCTGCTCTTTCTATTTCCAACATAAATAAAGGATCTGTCCATCTCTCCCCAACTCCACTTTTACTCTCTTGGTCACTGACACTACCTGCCCGCTGACATTATGGAGATAGTATCCTCCTACCTACAACTTTCTCAATTCCTTCTTAAATCTATCACACATGGAAAGGTCAAGATGACTTTTCCCTTCCAACATTTTACTATGAAAATATTCAAACCTAAAGCAAAGCAGAAATACTTTTACAGTGAGTATTCACATCCCTACTAATTTCTGCCAATAACATTTTATTTATATTTACTTACATTTCCATTCATCTTTCTATCCCTCTATTTGTCTAATAATCTGCTTTAATTTTGGTACATTTCAAAGAAATCTCAGGTATCAGTACGTTTCCTTCTGAGCACTCTGACATGCATATCATTAACTAGAGTTCAATATTTTTGTAGGTTTTTTTTTTCTTTTAATGCAAAATTTAGACTCTAAATTTTACATTTGCTGAGTTTTGGCAACTGTGAGACCCTAACCTTTATCAAGGAAAAATTAACATAAATCCAGAAAGTTTCCTTATATCCTTCTCAGACAATCACAGACTCCCTTCCCATCTTAGAAGAAACCAATGTTCTAAATTTTTACCACTATAGATTAGTTTCTCTTGTTATAAAATATCACATAAATTGAGTCATATAAAATATTTGTCTTCATCAACAAACTTATTTTTTTATTGTTGATCAATAGTCCATTATTCAGTTTTTAAAAATTATTCTTTTATCGCTGGATATACGGGCTGTTGGAAAACTGGAAATTCTGGGTTATAATGAATAAATTGACCATGAACATTCTTGCATGAATTCTTTTTTATGATTGCATGTTTTCATTTGTTTTGGAGTAGAATTGCTGGGTAGGTGCATACTTATCTATTATTAAAAGAGGCTGGGGCTGGGGATGTGGCTCAAGCGGTAGCGCGCTCGCCTGGCATGCGTGCGGCCCGGGTTCAATCCTCAGCACCACATACAAACAAAGATGTTGTGTCTGCCGAGAACTAAAAAAGAAATAAATATTAAAAAAAAAAGAGGCTGACCTTTTAAAACATACGTCAAACAATGTCACTCCCCTATTAACTATTCTCCAGTGACTTTCTGTTATAATGAAGAAGTCTATCATAATACCAGCCTAGAAGAATCAGGTCTGTCTCTCATCTCAATCTGATGCTATGCTCCTGAGCACATCTTCCAGCTCATTCCCCTGCCAGCTTGCCCCACTCATTTATTCCTTAGTGAGCCAAATGTGCCTCCAGCTTGCTCACACCCTTGCTACTACCCCAGCTGTGAGCATTCTTCTTCTAATCCATTGTGTGGCTGACTCACCTTTCAGGGTCAGCTTAAGTGTTATCACAGCAGAGAAAATCAAGGTTGAGAGAAGCTAAGTTACTTAAAACAATGTCACATAATTGATGGAGCCAATATGTAAATCATGCAAACAAGCACTCTGAAGACAAAGCCTGTCCCTAATCATCTTGAAACACAAACCCCCCATTCAGTGCTGCTGAATGTGTAATGGCTTTTTACCTTTTTCTCTCTTGGCTACCATTCACAGCTCTATTTTTATATGTTGTTTTTCCCTTTCCCTGAAACTATTCCTACCACAGTCATCCATAGACATCTAATTATTAAATCTTATGAAAATACTTTTCAGGCTCCACGTAACTTTGTGTCTCTTTGCAAGCATTTGACTCTGTTAACTCTTTGCCTTTCTTGAAATGTTGCACTTGGCTTATTTAGACATATATTTTCATGGGTGTCTACCTCTGTGGCCCAATATTCTTGGCTTCCTTTAGGAATTCATCATTCTTTTGCTTATCCATCTGATGTTCTGCATTTTCCCTGGAACATTCCATATATGCTCATGCCTTCAATCAATTGTTTCTTCAGTTAGATTGTCAATTTGAATATATTTTGAACTTCTCTACTTGCATATTCCCAGGGTACTGTTATTCTCCAAAGATGGGCCCAGATGAGCTTTATCTCTTAGTCTTTATCTCTGTGGAGTACCTTGTCCTTGAATCTGGACTGACCCTATGACTCTCTTTTAACCAATAAAATGCTGCAAAAGTGACCTGATGTGAGTCCCTACAGTGAGGTCATTAGTAGCCTTTTAGCTTCTGCCTAGGCATCTTGAAATGTTTGTTTTGGGGATACTGTTTCTTGTTAACCCACTTGTCCTGTTGTGAGAGGCTCAAGCCACATGGAAAGCCACATGGACATGGAGAAGCCTAGCTGAGCTCCTACCACATAGCCAGCACCTCCATCTGAATGAGTGAGCCATCCCGGATAACCAGCCCAACTGATTCAGATGATTATATCTTGGCCAACATCTGACAGAAACTACACAGGAGACCCCAAGAAAGAATTGTCCAGCTGGCTCACATCAATCTGCCAAGCCACAAGAAATAATCTTAACTCTTTTTTTTTTTTAAGTTTCTAAATTTTGGACTGGTTTGGACACAGCAATGGATAACTGAAATAAGCACAACAACTATCATATTCTCAAACAGTCTTTTTTCTAAACGGAGTGCTCCTCGTATGTTTTCTGTTCTTGCTGGTGACACAGATGCACTTCCAGTCCTAAGCATAGAAATCCTCCTTCTTGTTTTCCTTTTGAATCAGCTTCTTCATCCACTCAGCTGCCCTCCTCATTTTGTAAACTGTAACATCTAGAGAATTCCTGTAGTCTCCCTTCTTCTCAGCCTTGTTCTTATTCCTTTGGTTGGACCCTGCTATTCTATGAATGTCCCACCCAAAAAGGCGTGCGTTGGAAACTCAATTGCCATGGTAATGGTATCGAGAGGCGGGACCTTTCAGAAGTGCTTAGGCCAGGAAGGCTCTGCTCTCATAAAAGGCTTAATGCCATTACCACGAGAGTAGGTTAGTTAGCCTAGGAGTGGGTCCCTTATGAAAGGAAGAGTTCAGTCCCCTCTTTTTCTCTCTGGCTTGCCATCTCTTTGTCCTTCTGCCATGAGAGGAAGCAATAAGAAGGTCCTTGAAAGATGCTAACCCCTCAGTCTTGGACTTCCCAGCCTCTAGAATTAAAAAAATTTCCTTTCTTTATTAATTACTGGGTCTGTGGTAATCTATCATAGCAGCACAGGATGGACTAAGACAGATCCTTCATCATTTCTTATCTGTACAGTTACATTACTGTCTTAACTGGCCTCCTGCCCACTGGCCCCTCCAAATCCATTCTCTACTCTTCTGTCAGTCATCTTCCTAAAACATGGAGCTGATGTGGGTATAAAGGCTCTCATAGCTCCCAATTGCTGTAGGATTAAGTACAAACTTCAGCAGGGTACATAGATCCTTTATGATCTGGCCCACCACCTCTTCGTCTTCATTTAGACTGAAGTCATGGTCCCCTCTAAAATTGAGAGCAACTTGCTCGTGCTGACAGTGGAGGCTGAGGGCTTCCCTTCATCCAAGCCCCCTGGCCTGACGGGTGCCAGGGAAGCTGAGAGTGGAGATGGACCCTGCCCTGACACATTCAGCACCAGCTAGCTAAATCTGCATATGTATATTTCCTGCCTTTTGTTTTTCTTGGCCACCTCTTATAAACTTGCCTTGCCCAGAGAGCTTGGGGAGATGTAATCTTTGAAACAAGAAGTTTCTTCATACTACCTTCTTTCAAAGCCGACTTTGAATAAAATCTATTTTCCTACCAATATGACTGAATGGTACAGCCTGTCCTCTTCCCTGGAGGGTAACAGGGTCCTCAGGGAAAACCCTGCCCACCTCCCTGGTGTGCTAATCACACCTACTCCCCTTTTCCCAGAGGGCTGTTTTCTCTTTCATCTCTGAAACTTGGGTCTATCTGAACCTTCAGTCTAGCTGTTTCCGGATCTTATTGTGGCTCTGTCATTTTTCTAGCTGTATGTCTTTGACTAGCTTAATTACTCTCTCCTGTTTCAGTTGCCACAATGGAATAGTAGTGACTACCTCATGTGGTTCCTGTGAGGATTAAAAAGATCCACACAGGTAGAGAGCGTACAGCGGAGCTTAGCAAGTGGTAAGCACATTAGTGCCTAACTCCAAAGGGAGTTTGCTCTTGGCAAAATGTCAAGAAAGAAGAATCTGCTTTCCCTGGCCTTGTGTCTCCTACTATCCGCTCCTCTCCTTGCCCCCTGATTTGCCCAGAAATCTTTCTATGTCCTGCAAGACTCAGCTCCAGTATCTTACTTTGAGGGAAGTTATGGGCGACTGCTCTAAGTTCTTGGTGTGTCCCTTTTTCTCCCTGACCCCAGGTTCTGCCATTTCCTATTGTACTTACCACTCCATTCTTCAAATATTTAATTATTAGGCAGAAAAACCAGAACTGAATCCCAGGGGACTGGTATATGACGGGTGCTCAATATGTGCTTACAGAGCAAATGACCAAATGAAAGCAAACAGGATAGGAAATATTTTCTGTCAACTTGGGGAGGTGAGAGTTAGGGAACAAGAAAATGAAGAGGGTCTAGGTTTTAAGGAGAACATTTTTTGTGTGTGTGTCAGTGAAACTCAGTGGTAGACCATCAATGCTCATTGTTTTTTTCCTTTCCGAAATCATTGTGAGATGTGGAGAGATAATAAAAATTGCACCTTGAGCCTATTAATGCATTTGGCCTGCGTCATTTGCCTGCCCACTGCCCATCACTGTGGGAGGCTAACACTTGTGAAGGGATGATAGTGCCCTTGGCATTTCTCTGGGCAAACCTGATGATTCATATCATTCCAAAAGTATGAGCAGCCAAGGTGCTTTCTTCACTTGGGAAATAGTGATGACCTGGCTGCTGTTCATGCCAGAGTGGCTTGAGGAAAGTGCCTTGGATGCAACTGGCTTGCTCATGACTCAGGAACTCAAAAGGCAGAGATCCTTACCAAAATCCATGGGGCTGGTAGAAAGCACTTGACTCCCTGAGATTTGAGACTATCTTTTCCTGAGCAGAGAGAGACTTTATTTCAAGTATGTTTGCAAGTGCATATGATATGAATGGCCATGATCTTCCAGGTTTCAGAGGAAGCATACATTTTTTTTTTTTTTTTTAGGAAATAATGTCCCTGGTCCCTGTGGTCAGAATTTGTGTGAACTCTCTCTTCCTTGTGACCATCTGCACCGGAGGGACAATTCAAGGGCAGAAGTGAAGTTCTTCTACTTCTAAAAGGGAACTATAGCTCCCTTATTTAGGGCTACTGCTCATGCGGTGACTGTTAGAGCAAATTTTTGGTCAAATAGTTGTGCTCAGGGTAACGTTGGAATGGAAGCTTACATTGCAGACTCCAGAAAAGTAAGACTGGGGCCCTTTCAGACTGCAGCTCTTACCGTCCCCAAAAGCAATGGTAGGGGTTCCTTCCACACCTCAGAGGAGGAATTGGCCCTTTTGTGAGGTGACTACAAATATTCATAGGATACAAAAATTTCCATAGGCTTGGAAAGAGTTCTGCATATAAAAACAAAACTATGATATATTTTGTGATAAGTGCTTTTTGCTTAAGTATGTGGGACTGTATTCACTTAGTTTCTCAACAAATATTTACTAAGCAACTACTGTGTGCTGGGTTTACCATAGGGGCAGGGACTACTTATTTGTCCTCATGTTGACTGAACCTGGTACAGTTCTTAGCTCATAGTACAGGCCACAGATTGCAGCAAAGCTATTTCACTTGACTTGGCCAGAGTTCAGGGTGCAACTGATGGATGGGACTTTGGAATAGATATTTCTCTCTCTGGTGCTAGCTTACCTTTCAAGGCACTTGAGACTTCTGATTTTATTCTTAACTAACTGAATGAACTAACTCAAGTCAGAGGGACAATGATTATTTGTATTGCTAAAATGTTATTTAATGAGGATCACTGTGACTAAGCTCTTACAAGTTGAAAGAAAGTAATTGGCTGAAAAACCTTGTTGAATAAACATTGTTGGTTTTTGAAAATTCTGGGAGTTCCAACTTGGCTGCTGACCTTTCCTTGCCATTTATCTATTTGTTTAACACTAGCCTTTCTTAAGCTCCCAATGTATACAGAATGCTGCACCAGGAGCCGAGAAATACGTTGAGCTCTGCTCCCTGTCTGAAGTCAGTCATATTTTAAGTAGGAATTCAATAAATGGTACATTGAAACAGTTTATCCATCATAAACAGAGAAAAACAACCTGTCTGGGAAATAGCTGTCAGCAACTTCACGCACAGTCTTGCTTGGCCATGACACTGTCTTCTGTTACAGAGAAGAAAAACAGAATGTGGAAAGATTGTCAAAACACCGTGGAATCAGTGGCATATTTTCTTTCTTCTCTCTTTCTCTCTCTTCCATCTTTGGACTTTTCTGCGTGTTGGTTCCTCCTCTTCTCACCACTTTCTCCTCTGCCATCTATGGAACTAAAGCTCATATGAAATCCTGGGAGTCCTTCAAGACCACAATGCTTCCCTGCCCCACATGACGACGTTGGTTGCCCTCCTTCTTGGCCCCAGTCACACCCTGTAATTCCTTCACTATGATAGCATTTGTTAGAAGCTACTGTGATTGCCTCTTGTCTTCCCTCACCTCTCCTTCTCACTAGATTGCACGTTCTGTGATTGTAGGTAGGGACCACAGTTGTCATGTTCACCAGCAAATTGCCTGGCCCAGAGTCTCCCTTGAATAAATACTGAATAGCACAGGTGAATCATTGAATGAGTGTGGTGGGACCAACATTAGAGTAAAAATTTCAGATGTTGTTTAATTACGATGCGCTACGACTGCTTAAGTATTTTATGGGTTTCTGTTTCCACAAGCTTCTAGATAGCACAAAGTTGTTGCAGGTAAATGTTGTTTATTAAATATCTCTGGTGCTTGTAAGATTTAGTGCTCACTGCAGAATGAAGGGTACGATGTCACCTATAGGAAAGATAGAACTTGATCCCTGTGCAAAATGGTTAGCTTCTTATCTGGAAATCTCTACCTTAAATTGTGCTGCATCCATATCATTTATTTATTATTTTCAAACTCTGTACCACTCACTATTCTGGACAAATGGTTCAGGCACTAAGAGATAGGATACAAGTAACCCACAATAAACTGAAAAAAAAAATCCTAGAGACATATGATCCTCAAATTATTTTTCTATCAAAAATCAGACCAAACCCATGGGAAGAGCAAGGAATATATTATAGAAATATAGTAATAGAAATGAAGGCTAAATAACCAGCAGCATTTAATCCAAAGTAAATGAACTTATTTCAAAGAACAGCGTAGCTAAAAATTACAATTAAGTCTTCATTTTGAAGTATCCTTCTCAAAGATCATCAAAATAATTTTGATTTAGCTTCCTAAATCCAGTTTTGCTCTGTTAGTTATTAGGGATTTTTTTTTTGGATAAAAAATCCAGGCAGATCCTTGGATTCTGCCCTGCTGTTTCCTACCTAATGTCATGGTCATTTAAAAAGGAGTTCTCCATATTGAAGACCGACAGCTTAGAAATGTGGTGCCTCCTGCTTGACATAACATAAACTTCCAAGATCTTTAGGATTAGGATGAATCATGATAAGTGAAATGACCCTAGATAAGGAACACAAAGGGCTGGCACGTGTTTGCTGTCACCTTTGTAGAGAGCTCTTCATTTTGTTTACATGTTCTTGAGAGGGTGCATCCCCTTCTGCGCTGAACTGAATGAGCCACCTGACCGCCAGCCTTCCCACTGCCTATCACACAACGGTTGTTTTATGAGAGGTCTTATGTGTCTGGATTACCTTTTAATCACAGGCCACACTATCTGTCACATGTGTGCAGAAAACAAGTTCAAATAGAACTTTCTGTATTTCTTGGTTTTTAATTTTCATTTATTTTTTTCTCTTCTTTTTAAATTTCTAAATATTTTCAAATTTTTAATATATTTCATATTTATTTATTTGTTTTGATACTGAGAATTGAACTTGGGAGTGCTTTACCAATAAATTATATTCCCAGTTCTTTTTTATTTTGAAATACAGTCTCACTAAGTTGCTGAGGCTGACCTTGAACTTGCAATCCCCCTGCCTCAACCTCCCAAACTGATGGAATTACAGGAGTGCACCATTATGCCTGGCCCTTCTTGTTTATTTATTTATTTAATAAACAAAATGACTCTGCTTTTTAGCTTAACACATTTGGATCTACTGTTCACATTGACCATGAACGGCAATCGTACGACTTCAGTCTAATTTTGTTAATTATGGATCGGAAATGTTTAAGTTAAAAAAATTTCCATGATCTCAAATTAGGTGTATGGAGAAAGTGGATAAGTTGGGCCATTGTCACTCCAGTCAATAGCCTGATCCCTCAGGGATTTGGAAGGAAACTGGGAACAACTGAGGTGAGATCCATCTGCCACCACTGCAGGGAAAGGAGTGTATATTGTAGCTGTTAAGCTCCAAATTAAGAGGGACTGAGAATCAGATTTCACCTCTGCTGCTTACTAGCTACACGACCTTGGGCAAGTCACAAGGAAATTCTAAGATGCCATCTCCTTGAATAAATTATAAGAATTATAACATTATAAATTATTATAATGTTATATTATAAAGCACCAAGACTGAAAACAGACATCTGGACTCCTAAATACTAGTTCATCACTTATAATTATAAGAATTATAATATTAATTGAGATAATAAGATCTCAATTAAGTCATTAAAGAATTAAATGAGATAAATGCATAGAACACAGCATAATATTATCTGTATAAATGAGGAACATTTTTATTTAAACATGCTCTGCAATCTAGAAAGAAGTAGTTTTTTTTTTTTTTTTTTTTGGCTAAAAACAACTCCTGAGTGGTCACAGAGAAATGGATACAACAAGAAAAATGCTGAGGGATAGGGTCATATTTCTAATCTTAAAGAGAAAATACATTTTTTTCATCACTTGGTAAATTTTCATCACTTGTAAATCAGGCATCTTTCAGGGGCGCTACAAAAAGACACATCCTTAAAGAGTTTAAACATCTTTTCTTAAAGTGAACAAATTTCCCTTGGAAAAACTGTACTCAGACCAAGTTGAGAGGTCTTCTAAGAAATAAACTTTTGATCCTTGCTTTGATGCCACATTCAAGACCCAGTAAATATCCTGCAAGAGCCAATGTGCTAATAGAGGCCATTTCTTTAAAATATTATTTTCATCCATTAAAATAAAAAAAATATTGTTATTAAATGTCACCAAGGTTCTACTTTTTGACTGAAACTGCTTAGATATAGAGAATCAAATATGAATATGACACAGTCCTGTCCTGCCCCCAGGGTTTTTAAATAAGAAAGTAGACTATGCCCATAAAAAAAAAATCCTACTCTGAATGAGAGTTAAAGATCTTAGACTTGATAATTGACAGCAGAAGAATGACTCATTTTCAACTGGAAAGATAAAACCTTGGATCCAGCTTTGATTCCACCACTTAACCCACTTGGTAGCCTGGGAATGTCCACTTTGAGCTTTCAATTTTTCAGAAGTAAAATTAAGATGATAACATCTGACCTACTATTCCCATCAGGTTGATATGAGGTCCAAACCAGCCAAGATTTATAAAACACATAATAGACTATCATGCCACTGTATTGATC
This sequence comes from Marmota flaviventris, assembly GCF_047511675.1. NCBI lineage: Eukaryota > Metazoa > Chordata > Mammalia > Rodentia > Sciuridae > Marmota > Marmota flaviventris. The sequence goes on from NC_092507.1 coordinate 88,038,890, forward strand.
CTTGATGTGATCAGTTTCTTTCCTCTGCTTCCTCACAGAGTGAAACTAACATAAACTTTCTTTTTATTTGTCTTAGCTTATGATTTATCTAAGAGTTATATCATTGTGTGTGTGTGTGTGTGTGTGTATTGTGTGTGCATGTGTGCACATTATCAAGTCTTATCAAGCCAAAGCACCAAGACTAAAAACAGACATCTAGATTCCTAAATACTAGTTCATCACTTAATTTTGAAGACAACATGGATAGAAACGGAAAAGATGTTCTCTTAGGTTGGACTGATTTCAGAGAGAAATTCCTGTTGCCCTCAATTTACAGTGAAGAAAACTGAGTATTCATTAATGAAACACTTTTTCAGTAAATTTTATGAGGATCCCACCCAGCACCCAGGGCCCTGATAACTAAGTGAAGGGATGAAATCAAGAAAGGGAGAAAACTGAGTCCTACTGTTGACCTTTGCTGGTAACTTCTTGGCATCCATAAATCATTCACCTTCCTGTCCTTCAGCTTCCTACGCTGAAAACGGAAAGTTGGATCTTGGAAAGCACATGACCAGTATTATGTTTGAAAATATTGAAATCCAGAGAGAAAGTGTAAAAAAGAAGGGTGTGAATCCCCTTTCCAGTCACCTGTGAGATATGGTGACTGTTACCTTGGGCCTTGGGAGAGGGGCATGGAAAGAGCAGCTTGTTGGTAGAAGCCGATCTGAGCATTGGGTGGATGAGGAATTTAAGTGGGTTATCTTGCCTAGTTAGTTCTCTTCCTTTAACTAATGGGGAAAGGAACTGGGGCAAAATGAGACTGATAGCTTCCAGACTAAGAGCTCTTAGAGTAATATTGGAGGATGAGTCAGGAAATGGTCTATGTCAGTAGTTAGGGGATTATAAAAAATAATGTCATGGGCCAAAAAATAATTTTTTGTGCGATGATGAGAGATCTCAAGTTTTGTCAATATGCCTAGAAGTGGGCAATGGTTCTACACTGGATGACTTGGCACTTTTCTTCATTCTGATTGTCCATAATGTGGTCTATAAGTGTGGAACACTATTAAACATAGATGAATACAATATTTAACTAGACGATAAAGAAAGTTAATAAAGTGGTGATAGGAACTGAAATGAGCTCAGGGGGAGTCCTGAAAGGAAGACAGCTAGTATGTGTTGAATTCACAGGAGTGCCTGCTGGGCCCTGGGCACTTTCACATCCATAAATAACTTACTATAGCCTTGCAGCATAGCTTTGCATTTTCTGAAAATGGAGGCACAGAGAAAGTATGCGAGTTGTCTAAATTCAGGGAGTCCTTATGATGACTATGTCATTGAGCTGAGGTTTGAATGGTGGAAAGTTATTCTGCTCTCAGAAACTGTCACAGATTTAGCAGGATAGGCATGCTGGCTTTATCCTTAAAGAAGGGTCTCTATTTGGAAAGAGGAGAGCCCACTTAAGTATACCTGACTGTTAGCATTATCAGAAGGGGTTATTAAATTATGAGGCACTTGGACTCAGGAAGGGAATATGAGGTTTCTACTGTCACCTATGGTAATTCTTGGGACTGGCGTTTCACTACTTATTTATCCTGCAAGTAGGGCATAAGGGACCTCAATCCCACTATAATTTGGAAAAATGTCCAAGTGAGAGCAGTCTACCCACACCATAGATTCCACACTTTTCAGACTCTACATAGTTTCATAGAATTTCAAGGTTGAAGAAATCTTAGAGATAGATATGTTGTCCATTGCTCAGTCTAGATTTGGGGAAAGCTAGGGCAAGAGTTCACTTCTGGCCCTCCTATTCTCCTGTGCTAAATGTTTTCCTGTCTGAAGGCTTGGGTCCATGATTAAGCTATTTAAGTCCTGAACTTGTAATTTATAAACCCAGGAAAAGGGCATTTATCATTTGAATCATCTTAGAAGCATGTGTCAGAGTTAGGGAGGGAAAAATTTCTTCTGAAAATTCTTATCTAGTTTACTTAAGGTGGGAGAGATTTGTGTATGCTCTGCTGATTCCTACTGAATTCCCCAGCCTTAGTGAACTCGGAAGTACAGGTTCTAAATGTTCTGCTTGATGGTTCCCATCAAGGATAAAACTGAAAATAGGAAGCCTTTAGTTGCTGACTGTGAGAGAAACTTGTTTAAGTAGTCTGCCAAAAGCAGTGGATCACATGAAAGCCACATGACTAACCAGAAATAATTGGAGCTTAAAAGATGCCAGTGTGGATGAGTAAGATTTCTTTCACCATGGGATCTAGTTAAAGCAAATTTACCCACTCACAAGTTCTCTAGTCCCATTATCTTTCCCCCTAGAACATTTCACTTGCCCTGATGTGACAAATTAAATGATTTCATTAACACAGAAATTAACACAGAAAGCCTTTGTTGACCACAACTGGGTGCTCATTTATTTCTGTTTTATTATTAATTCATTTGTTTCTCTTTTCAATACATCCTTAAAAACTATTGTGTGCTAGATGTGGTGCAAGAAGTATTTCTTTTTTGAAACTTTTTCGGATTCCTCCAAAATAATGTGATTTCTCTCTTTCCTGAAGCCTAGTAACATTTTGTTTACAATTCTCTGAGATTTATGACATGTTGCTTTGTATTAAAGCAACTTAAGAACATATTTTATGATATTAATGCAAAACTAAGACAATTGCTTTACAAAGTTTTGTATGTTCCATAGTACTCACAGCAATCCTGGAAGATAGGATGTTCTCAGTATTGTGGAATGAATGACCGAATGAATATTTGTTGAATTGGAGTTGATTCAGTTTAGGCTAAGTTATGCTGCGATAACAAACAACCCCAGATTTCAGTAATTTACGACATAATGATTTATTTCTCATGTGTGTCTATGTCCATGTTGAGTGAGATAAAACTCTGCATTTCCTCTTCCTTATTATGGAATCTGGGCAGTAGTAATAGTCATTTGTGGCAGATATTGTGGCAGGGGGACAAAAGAGATGACAGGAACATATGATGGATAAGAAGTAGCATATATCACTTCTGCTCATTATTGGCCAAAGCCAGTCATGTAGTCAAATCTGCTCTGAGTGGCAGACAAATATAACTCTTCTATGAGGAAGTCAGTAAATAGTTGAGAATAATAATATAATCTGCAGGATAAGTTATTTCAATGCTAAGATATTTAAAATATAGCTGAGGCAGTAAGCTAAACATAAATATCTAAAATTTTTAGTGTGAGATGTAAGCAACATGTTAGAGGTAATAATAATAATGATAAGGGATTTCTTGTGACTAGGGTTAGTCATAGAAGGCTGAAAAATAGAGGATATGTCCTTCAGGTTGGGCATTAAAAATGAGTCTTTGTGAGAAGGAACTGAAGAAAAGGTGGATAGAGAAGTATTAAGTGTACTCAGGAAAAGGCGAAAAGTCCATTTTTAGTGGAGGATAAAATTGCATGTATAGAAATAATAGTACCCTCAATTCCAAAGTAAAAATTTAGGGTCTGCTTAGCAGGCCAGCCAGTGGTGTGTTGGAAGATAATTAAAGAATGATTTGGAGAGAAGCTCAAGATATTTATGGGGCTACTTAAAGAGTTGAGGCAGGAGATGCTGAAGACAGAACCAGGGCAGGATAAATGTGAACCAGGCAGAACTTGTATGGGAAAGCTACAAAAGAAATCAAGAGCTGTGGAAAACAAGTTGGTGTAGGAAGCAGAAGAGAGAGAGAGAAAGAAATAAAAAATGATTAGATATGCTTGACCATCAATGGAACTGGAAAAATAAGCAAGAGAACTGACTTATGGAATAGGAAAATCATGTTTTATCTTAGCTATGTGGACTTTGAGAAATTTCAGAAAGAAAGATTTAGCAGAGATATGGATCTATGGGAACTGATTTAGGACTGTGGTTGTGATTGAATAAGTAGACCTGTGGGACCCTGTGAAGAGGTGACATGAAGCCATGGGTACAGGTGGGAATCCCAAAGGGGTATAGCAACTGAAAGGCAGAGTGCTGGCATCCACCCAGATGGAGGCTGGGGGAAGAGGAAGATAAGTCAGGAAACAGATGGAAGAACAGGGATGGAGGAGAGAACAATATAGTGTAGAGTAGACCAAGCTGAAACAGCTGAACTGGTAAGGAAGAAAGAGAAGTCAACTGTGTCAATAACCTTAGGCAAGTACCAGGAGAATAAGAAGGCAGAAAGCAGCATTGAACTTAGAGTAGGAGATCTTGTTGATGAGCAAGAAAACCACCTCAGTGAGGAATGAAGATGTTCTTTGGAGATACTTGATAATAAAAATTACAGAGATTGAAGGGCAGATGCGTAGTTGGAAGGGGTGAAAGCAAAAGTACAGTGAGGACAGTAACCTCTGAAAAGAAGATGGGCATGTTTCATGTGGGAGAGCAGGAGGAGAACATGCAGTAAGAGAAATTTCCCATGAGGAGGAGTGATTTTAAGAGTAGCTCTTACCAGAGTGGAGAATATGAGCAGTTTTGACATTAAAACAATAATAATTTATTATTGAAAAACCAGGTTAGCTTTTTGAAAACAAAAAAATATGTGTATACAATCAGCCAAGGGAAGCAGAAGGGACTTTTCCTGCAACTATACGATATTCATTTTTATATATTCAGTGTCTAGCACTGGACGCCCAAATATTCACATGCAGTAAATAGTTATTGGAGAATGTGTTATTGAGATTTAGTGCTGATAATTTTAGGCAGATATTTTTGAGATCTGGATTTTTTTGAATTTGGGTAAATGTCCTTTAAGTGGGAAAAGGGAACTTCAGACCTTTATTATGGTATGTTTAAAAATGTTAATTCCCATCAGTTTAAGGTGCCTAGTGTCTCTGCAGAATGGCTAGGATATTGACAAACCCCAGAGCTCTGTGGGGTGGGGTAAGACCCAAGAAGAGCATGAGTATGTTATGCTAGGTTCCTGTCTGTGAGATGAACAGCATGTCTGTGGGTAAACTAAGCAAAAAGAAGAGTTGAATAATATTTATTCCCTATTCCTTATTCATTATTCCCATTCATTCAGCATTCTATAATATTTACTGAGCATATGTCAGGTACAATTTTAAGTACAGGACACAGAGCTGCTTCACTTATGGAAATAACATTGCTGTGAACAAATAAAAATGTCATATAGTGATGAGTGCTCTAAAGAAAAAAAAATAAAACAGGTGAAAAAGACGAGGAATAAATGGGATGTGGAGGTTAGGACTGCTGTTTTATATAGAATACTCTTGAAAAGTCTCTGATAGAGAATAGTAAACAGAGGTCTGAAAAATCTGGAGCAAGCAAGTCCCAGAGAGAATCACTATGCCAAGACTATTCTTGAGGCAAGAATGAACTTGGCATGTTTTAAGAAGCACAAGAAGGTCATTGCGTTGGATTAAAGGAGTAAGTGGAGAGTAGAGGACATGAGGTTGGAAAGGGGGGCCAGATCATATGGGATCTCCAGGGCTTTTATTCTCACTGTGATGGAAAATCCTCGGGTGGATTTTGAGCAAGAGAAATGTGTTGGAAATTATGTTTTTAGAGGCTCACTCTGACTACTACGTGGAAATTGTCCATAAGAGGGCAAGACCTGAAATAGAGGGACCAGTTGTTGTAATAATCCAGGCAAGAGAAATAGAGGTTTGAATGAGGATGAAGTAGTGGCAACGAGGAGAAATGAAGAGTCTAGATATCTTTTGAATAATAGATTTATTGAGATAGAATTCACATAGTATAATATTTTGATTGATTTTTCCCATTTAAATTGTATAATTAAGTGACTTTAGAAGTATGACAGGACTCCATCATGGAGTAGCTACAAAGTACAAGGAAAGAGAAGCATCAAGGATGTCATTTGGATTGTCGATTAAGCAACTGGATGAATGCTGGAAACATTTGCTGAGTTGCAGAGCACTGAGGAGAAAAAGGGTACTTAATTACTGGCTCAGAATATGACTTACAAGTATATATAAAAATGTCTAGTATGTTTCAAATGTAAAGTAGGTTTTTGTCTATTCCTTTCCCTTTAGTGCACTTTCTACTTTGGGATCCAATGAGTAGATCAAAGTTGCAGTTACTAAACTCCAGATATAGAGCCAGAGGGGTTAAGTAGGGAGATTTGGCGTTCTGAAGCCAAACTATGAATCTAGGAAGTTTTGTATTTTTGCTACTTGGGTGCTAGATCTGTCTTTTAGTTTTGGCAGAAGATAAATTCTCCTGGAAGCCATGCAGCAAATTATCATGAAGGATATTTTCTCTAGGAAGCCAGAGAACAGATTATCATGCTGTAAGTAACCTTTTATGGAAAAAAGAACAAGAGCATGTATCAGATGGTATCTCCTTGTTGCCCAATAAATCATTGATATGTAAAATTTGGTGATCTCCATTGGGATTCCCCACCATTAATTCTACAAGCTTGATGTTGTGATGTGCCAATTGCTTTGTGAATTGTGTGTGTTTATATAGTAAATTTACAAACAAACTTTAAGTATAGATACACATTTATAAGACTCAGGTTTAACAGTAACAACCTAATCTTCATTTCTAAAGTTAGAGATAAGACAACTGGAGAAAAGCCAATTAAGTTGAATGTGGATAAGGAAATGCAGATAGAAAATTAATTAGTGGGAAGTATTTGGTTTGGATTCTTGCCTTATCTTGAACCTTCAGACTCACTTGTCTCAACTATGTACTACTATATAATCAACCACAATAATGCTTCATAGCTTAAGACCACGTTTTAATATTGTCTTTTCTAGTTTTGTGAATTGACTTGAGCTCAGCTGGGCAGACTTCAGTGATTTCTCATGCAGTTGTAACCACAGAGCTACCGGAACTCAGCTGAACTGAACGTCCACAATGACTCCTTCAGCACACATGTCCAGCACTTAGTGCTTCTCCACTTGAACTTTTTTTCCAGCAAAGTGATTTGGACTCTGACATGGCATCTTAGAGATCCAAGAAGTAGTAAGTGAAAACTTCAAGTTCTTACCAAAGCCAGGCTAGAACTAATATAATCTCACCTTGACCATATTCTATTGGTTGAAGCAGCCAGAGGTCAGTCCAGACTCTGGTATTGGAGAAACAAATTCCATCTCTACTGGGGGTGGAGTGGATGGGTGGCATGCACTGGAAGGGCAGAAGAAATTGATCATAGCCACTTAGGAGATGAATGACATTTAGTCATCAAGTAACCATTCTCATCTCACACAGAAAATTTCAATCCTTTACAAAAGGTTTCTTTTTTAAAATTAAGATCCTGATCACACATTAGAATGGATACTATTAAAAGAAAAAAAATAAGTATGATGGGGGTGTGGGATAATTGAAACTTTTATGTACCATTGGCAGAAATGTAAAGTAGGATAGTTGTTATGGAGAACAGTGTGGAGGTTCCTCAAAAAGGTTAAAAATTACTTATTGTTCAGCAATCCTACTACTAGGCTTATACCCCAAGGAATTGAAACCAGGGTCTTAAAGAGATATTTGTACATCCATGTTCATAGCAGGATTGTTCATAATAGCTAAAACATGGAAGTAACCCAATGATCCTTGATAGATGAAGTATAATCAAAACATGATATATACATTATGGACTATTATTCAGTCTTAAAAGGAAGAAAACTCTGACATGTCTTATAACATGGATGGCCTTTGAAGACATTATGCTAAGTGAAATAAGTCAGCCACAAAAAGCCAATACGGTATGATTCTACTTAGATGAGCTATCTAGAGGAGTCACATCATAGAGACAGAAAGTAGAATGGTAGCCACCAAGAGCTGGGTGAGGGAGAATGGGAAGTTATTGTTTCATTCATACTATTTCAGTGGGGGAAGATGAAGAATTCTGAATGTGGAAGGTGGTGATATTCACACAACATTATGCAGATATTTGATATCACTAAAATACACACAAAATATTTAAGATGAAAAATTTATGTTATGTTCATTTTACCAAAATAAAAAAATTGAAAAAAAAAAACTTTGATTAATTTGATCAGGAAATAAGTAAAATGTACCTATCTGATACCATAGTAAGTTCATTCTACAGTTAGAAAATCCAGAGATTTATAATTGCTTTGTATCTTATAAAACTTATCCAGCATTTGAAAAGGATTTTGCCATATAGATCCTTACCTCAGAGATATCAATAAATCATTAGATGTTATTCTTCAAAAAATAGATAAGTAAGTTTGGGTTCTCCTATGGCTCTTTGTTGATTTTCAAGGTTAAGCATTTGAATACTATTTGATTTTATTTAAAGCTTAGATCTATAGGCTTTATAGTCATCCTTGTCATAACTTTTGGTCAGTGTGATCCATTTAATGGATTTAATGCAGAGGTGTAGTATATATAGACAATCTATGTGCCTTAGTCAATCTTGGCCTATGTGTCAGATTCAGTGAGGTCACATAAGAGTTGGAAACCAGAGTTGAATGCTATGTAGAAGGAATAGGCAAAAAAAAAAAAAAAAAAAAAAAAAAAGTTGGCAGACTTAAAATTAGGAGGCAACCAAACACACACTGCCAGGAGTTTCTGGAAATGTGAGAAGGGGAAGCAGACCAAGCAGGATCAGAACCAGCAAAAGAACAGAATAACTACCCAGGAGAAATCCCATCCAGAGAGCAGCTGCTAAACATTAACACAGAAGCAGATGAGTAAATTATTAACAAACTGCTTTAAATACTTTATGAGACAGACATGGTGAGGCTGGAGAGTGCAGGAAGGCTCAACTGAGAAAATGCAGCCATGAGTTGAACCAATAATTATCCAAGACAGGAAAGTCTTTTAAACTCAACTGCTCAGTTCCTTCCAGTTATCCCTCAAGGAACTTCCCTTGGCTTAGATGCAGGTCTGTAAAGTCCATAACATCCATGGGTTAGGAATTTCCCAGACTGGTTAGGAAGGGTTGTTTCATTAGTCTCCCATAATCATGAATTTTCAGTTAACCCATGTGACCTGTTTGGCTTGTGGGACTCCCAGGGAACAAATGCCTTCTTTTCTAGTCGAAAGGTATGTGAAAGGCCACTTAGCAAGAAGAAACTTCTGTTCCCCCTCTCAACAAGGTAGAGTTGACCTTGGTCTGTCATTGACATGCTGATCACTCTCATTCACTTGGGTGTCTCATGTAGTTTCATACTCCTGATTAGTTTGAACAAAAAAATTAATATAGTCACTCTGGTTTGAGGAATTGTGAATGTAGAGTTGAACCTAGGAATGAATTTGAAGAGTGGTTACCTACATAGTATACATAATAACCTGCTCTGATCCTTTGAGGTAAAGTTTAATTACTAGCAGAAGTTAAGACCATCAGAAAGGACAAGATGTGAGGGCCACACTGGTCTTTGTGATAAGAGATTGGTAGAATATTTTAGAAAAGGTCTAACGTTTTTCATTCATTTATAAGAAATCTAAATAAAGGTTTATAAACGAGGGTGAAATGACATCAGAATGGACACTATCATGAGAACCCAGGCCGTAGCATCCTGTGTTTGTAGAAACTCTCAGCAGCACGCCCTGATATAAAGGTCCAATAACGATATGGTAACTCAATTGAAGAATGGCAAAAGCAGTCTTAATTTCCAGAACTGCCCAGTTAGTCAAAAAGCCTGGAACTATTCCCGGGATTTTTTTTTTTTTTTTAAGTCTAGACAAAACCCCAAGATAACCTTTGTACAATTGATCTAAGGCCAGTGGAATGTGAAAAGAAGGTAGTCAGAGATCTGCATTATCAAAGGGGTTTTACAGAAAAAAAGTGACTTGCAAAAAAAGACTGGGACAGAAAAAGTCAACACAAATCATGTGTGTGGTGGGGAGGGGGGAGGTGGGAGAGGGCCAAGAGCATTCAAGGGAAGAAGAAACAGTTCTCCAATGTGGAGGAAGTTGATCAGACTTCAGTTTCCCCAGAGGATAAACACTTTTTTTAAACTCATACTTGACACAATTTTTTTTTGATTACCTTGTATTTGGCACCAGATTTATTCTCCATTCAAACCTAGGAAATACCCAAAGAGACAAGAGACTTTTTATTTGAAAATGGGTGCTGAGGATGCAATAACAGGTGAACATCTTTTTGTTTTCACTGACAATTCCCAAGTGGATCCTTCAGATCCCACAATGGCTGATGGAAAGGTTAAGCTAGACAACAACATTGTTTACTTCGCTGTGAAAAACATCCCTCAGTAATTAGATGGAGTCCGTAGACAGCTGCATGTTGTACCAAAAGTCTTATAGCAGGCTGTAATCTGGGCTCTCCAATCTTTCCAAGAATTTTTAATGACCAGAATATTTAGAACTCTGGCATTTCCTGAGAAGCTCAAGTAAATTACATAAATATGTCTCATTGGCCCACATACAATATATTAGTGAAGTGGTTCAAGTGTCCTCTGATCTTGTCCATTTTCTCCCTGAGGTTTTACTAGAAACTTATCTGCTCAACTTGGCCAATGGTAACTGTAGTCACTAAGAATGTCAAGTAATACATTAGACACCAGTAGAAGGTAAGTTCTCTTCCTCCTATCTCCACTTTTAAAACTTAGCTAAAGATTAAAAACACAGCCTTCTCTATGATCCAGAAATTTCAATTTCTAAATGAAATTTCAGGAGAAATATGTTCACCCCAAACATAAACAAGTTTGTCTACAGTATCTTTATTCATAATAACCAAATATTGAAACCAACCCAAATGTTAACCGCAGAGTATTATAAAACTATGAAAAAGAGCCAGCTATTACTAGTGCAACAGCATGGCTGAATTTCACAGAGAGTGTCGAGTCAAAGAAGTGAGACCCAAAAGAATTCTACTGTGATTCCATTTAAAAATCCTTTACCTTGATTTAGTTGATTTTTCTTAATGGTTGAAATAAACCATTTCTATGATAGCAGAAAACACACAGTCCTGGTCCAATGGCGAGGACTCTTGCCGTTGAGGGAGTTTCAAATCCCACTCAAGCAACCAATACACAGTGAAACCTCTGGGAGCTCCAAAGAAGTCGTTGATAGGCAAGGTTTTATTAGGGTGCTACAGACAATAGTCGCAACCTAAGAAATTCAAGAGATAAGGTCACTTGGGAGCAATTACACTTCCAGATGAATATCATTTCATTGGTGGTGGTGGGGGGTATTTTTTGCTGGATAAAACTTGCTTCACTTAAAATGGAGCTTTAACAATCTACAGTGCAACTGAATGGCCAGAATAGCACCAGGAGAGGTCTCAGGTCCATAACCTTTGTCCGGATTCAATTTCCAAACCCTATTTCTTGGCTGCTGTTTTGGAATCATGAGAAAAGGTCAAATGAATCTCAGTGGTGGTCATGGAGAAATCACAACTTAAAAACAAAACACTGAAAAATAAGCTGAGCTTTTTGTGGAACCTTAGGAAGTGAAAGTTTTTAGTGGAGAAGCCCCAGCTCCCAAGGCTTGAGGGTGATGGAAACTTTCAGGGGGAGGGGCTGACTAACAGCAGTTTGGGATCCATTTTTAATTGTTGTTTCCTGAAAAAAGAGTCTTGTACTAGCTATTTATGGAGATTAGCAGGCAAACTTTCCAGACAGCATTATTTGTAAGTTTCTGGAAAATTTATGAATGTTAATATGACATTGGGAGAAAAGCTGTGAATATTATAAAGAAGCATTTGGCCAGCAGTAATTTTAGTGGCTTGGAAGGTTTCTATTCCATATCTTCTTATATTGACTACCTGCCATGTGCCAGGTACTGTGATAAGCAGTAGATGTATGAGGCAGCACCTTGGTCTTATGGAACTTACAGACTAGTGTTTCAGACAAATGAACCCACAAGTATTATGTATTAGGATAACAGGCATCAGGAAAGGTCTCTTTGAGAAGGTGACTGCTATCATAAGACCCAAAGGATGGAGTAAGAGACAGCCATCAGAGAAAGGAGATTTCCTCCAGAGGCAGTGGTGGTATCAGGGCGCAGGGATGATTAACAGTAGAAATTCTGTATGGCTAGAGAGCAGAGCTCCAGCTGGGAGTGTTAAGAGATGAAGCTGGGTAGATTAGGTGTGTCAATAAACAACTCTGGGGCTATCTACTGATTTCCATGATGTGAATATTCTCATTATGGCTGATTTTAGCTACCCCAAATTTAAGAACCACTCACAAAATTCCTTGATTTTTAAAAAATCAGCTCTGTGGCAGGTACAAATGACTACAAAAATAACATGGTTGCTTGGTTCAGAGATTGAATTGACTCTCAGGCAATGGATAGTTATTGACGTGCTTTCAGCCAGGGAGACAGAGACAGATTAGATTTTTAGAAAGATCACTCTGGCTTCAATGAGCAAGACTGAAGTCAGGGAGGCCAGCACAGTGATCCAGGCCAGAAATTAAGGCAGACTTAGTGAAGGTCGTTACAGTTGAAATAATTGGATTTTGATGATATCAGAGTCAATAGATGATTGACCAGATGTGGAGACTTAGGAAGGAGGTACATCCAAAAAGTGAGTCTAAGTTTTAGGCTTAAGCAAGAGAGGAATCTTGGTAGTAAGTGTTTGGTAGGAGACACTAATTTACACTTTTGAACTTATAAAGTTTAGTTCCTTATCCAAGTGACAATCTGTAAGAGGCAGCTAGCTCTGCATGTCTCAGAGATCTGGAATAGAGATAGAGATCTGGAAAGCAGATGCATATAGAGGATAATGGAGTCTTTGTTATTACCTGAGATTCCAGAAAGAACCTAGAATAGAATCCCCAAAACACCACTGTGTAAGGGACTGGGCCATGGAAAAGAAGCATAAAAGAGAGGAAGAGGAGTGGCTGGATTGTTGGGAAGAGAAAAGGAGAGATGGAGCTATGGAGCTAGAAGTGAACCTTTCAAGAAGGGAATAACCAGTGACATTGAACACTAGCGATAAGTCAATAAAGAGTGAGAGCAGATGATGGATTCAGTCCACAAGTTTTGAGTAGGGTCCTTAGAAAAATGATTTAGTAAAGTCCAATGCAACAAGTTAGGTTATAAGTGTAAGGTGAGAAAAGTGAAGACAGTAAATGTAGAAGTCTCTTTTAAAAATATGGCTAAACAATATATGGAAAAAATGCTCAATATCATGAGCCATCAGGGAAATGAAAATTAAAACTACAATGAGCTATCATTTCATCTCAGTTGGAATGGTTGTTTTGAAAAAAAGAAAAAAAAGTGTTGGTGAGGATGTGGAGAGAAAATAACTCTTATGCACTATTGGTGAGAATATAAGTTAGTGTAGTCACTACAGAGAACAGAGTGAAGGTTCCTCAAAAGAACTAAAAATAGCTACCCATATGATCCAGTTATTCCACTTCTGGGTATATACCCAAAGGAAATGAAGCCAGCATTCCAGAAATATCTGTATGCTCATGTTTCTTGTGGGACTATTCACAATAGCTAAGATATGGACTCAACCTAGGATCCCATCAGTGGATGAATGGATAAGGGAAATGTGGTATAATATTATCCAGCTGTAAATAAGAATAAAATCCTCTTATTTGCAGCAAAATGAAAGGAATTGGAGGACATTATGTTAAATGAAATAATCCAGATGCAGAAAGACAAGAACCTCAAGTTTTCTCTCTTATGTGGAAACTAAAACAAACAAACAAACAAACCCACAAAAAAACAACAGTTGACCTGAGGGTGTCAAATAGCCATTACTAAAGACTGGGAAAGGTGGTAGGGGTGGGTGGGGGTGGGGGATGGATAAAGGAAGGCTGGATTTGATCAGTGTACACTGTAAGCATGTGTGGAAATTTCACACCAAGCCCCTAAGATGTTTAATTAATACATGCTAATCAAAACCAAAACAGAATAAAATATTTTTTTTTAAAAAAACCCGTTGGTCAGGGAAGGAAGGATAGGGTGGTGACTGGAAAGAACAATGGGACCTAGGAAGCATACGTTGAAGCAGAATTATTTAACAAATTCTTACACAATACTTGGGATGGGATGGACTAGGAACTGTTATGAATGCTTTACACATATTCACTGATTCAATCCTAATAAGGGGAGAAAATCTTATTATGTTTATTTTGCAGATGAAAAAAAACAGCCTAAGTTCATGCAGTTAGAAAAAAGTAGAGTCACCAAGGTGCCTGGGTCCAGAGTCCATGCTGTTAACCCTTTGTGGTGTCCTGTCAATGATGCTCATGGGAAGGAGTCATCCTTGGAGGAGAGGCTGAGGTTAAAGGAGGGAGAAGGGAACTAGTGCAACAGGTTACTTCAGGAGGGCAATGGAATCAAGAGCACAATGGAGGGGTTAAGCCTAGATAAGAAGGAATATTGAAATAGGGAAAAAGGAAGATTGAAAGTAACAGCATAGCTGTAGTTTGTAAGATTGTGGGTTTGGTGACAAGAGATTGAGGAGTTTTCAAAAGTATTAAGGGAGAAATGATCTGGAAGCAACAATCAGGAGGTCCTGATCTAATCTTTTGATATGAAAGGTTTGCATGGCCTATGGGAAAAAGAGCCTCTTTCATGTGAGAGGGCAGCTCAGTATCTCAGGGGAGAGCCAGGTTTCAGTTAAGTCAGGGAGGGACGGCTTAATGAAGAAGTCCAGGAGGTGGGGGAGCTTAATCATAGGATGAGAATTATAGAGGGTTTCAAGAAAAGATTTAGAAGGGAGAAGAGAGAGGGGATTGGGATGAGAGTAAAGGAGGGAATGGGGAGCCAGGGATTTAATCCAGGAACACTTAATTACTGAGCCACATCCCCAGCCCTTTATAAAATATTTTGTTTAGAGATAGAATCTTGCTGATTGCCTAGGGCCTTGCTAAGTTGCTGAGGCTGGCTTTGAACTCTCAATCCTCCTGCCTCAGATTCCTGAGCTGCTGCGAGAGTGGGGCTTAATTCTTGAGTGAGGATCAAGGTTAACAAGGTTGTCCCTACTATAAACGGTGAGTTTTTTTGGCAGAGACCACACCAAACAGTAAGTCTGCTGGTTGCGGGGGCAGGTAAATAAATATGTGAGGAGAAGAGAAAAGGAAGTGGTGAGAGAGGGATGTGGTTCCATATTTCCTACATTTGGGAGGATAGCACTTCAGTGAGTTAGTGTTCTGCAAGATGTGATGACTTTGGTTTCTGACAGAAGTTACTGTGGCCTGGTTCACCAATGAAGGCTTTGGTAAAGGTTTATAGGAAGGTATCTCATTTGTGTGTGCTGAGAAAAGTTTTCCTATCTGAAGTATCAACATGCCCAAGTCCTCTAACATTTGATACCAAAGGTGGATTTTAAAGGATGTTTGAAATAGGCTGGCCATGTTGCCTGTCAGAAGTGACAAGTGTTCAAACAACTTTGGCATCTGCACCCAGAGGGTTGCTTTCAATCACATCACTATACTGTGCCCTCATCAGAGAAAAGGAAAATTTCCTTATTATTAAGATATTCTACTTGTAATGGAATACTAGATAGCTGTTAAAAGAATAAGGTATATCTTTTCAATATACTGTTAAGAAAAAAAATCAAGGCAAAGAATAAAATGCAATGTAATTTACAAAATTATGAAAATTATGAGCTCTGTATATGCTTATATGTATTATAAATGATCAGAAAATATTCGGAAGAGTATAGAAGAAATCATTACCATGTTTAACTCTGGAGAATGGGATTGGGGGCCTAAGTCGATACAGACCATGGGGAGGGATGCAGATTTAAAAAAATGTTTTATTGTGGAAATTTTCAAACATACACAAGAGAGAAAGAATATGTGATATGTAATGACCCTCATCCCATTTATCCATTAACATTACTTAATCAATTCTACTTTCTTTTTTTTTTTTTAAAAAAAAAACACTTACATGTATTACATTTTTATATTAAAATAATAATGAAAGTGATTTGTCCTAATGTTCTCACAGCATGGTTTATTAGCTCAATCATTAGTCCCCAGAAGCAAGAGGTAGCTTCAGAGTCTAGGAGACCGGGGAGTGTTAGACACTTTGCGCTAGGACAGCAACCCTTGTCCAGATTCCACAAAACCTTCCTTAATTTAAAAAGTGACATCAAAGGAAGGCTTCCTTCTCTGTAAGGAGAAATTTAATATGTTTACTACTCCTCATCCACACCCCTAGTCCTGTTTTTATGAAGGAACAACTTGGCTTATCCTGAAGCTTATCTTTATCTCTGCATTAAGGCCTACTACATTTCTCAGCAGAGTTCAAAGCTAAGAAAACAGCGCCTTCTTCCTTTTCAAATCACTGTGCCTTGGGCAGCCAACCTGCTGCTGCCAAACATCCCCCCGGTCTCTGATAGAGGATTCTTCATGCTAGAAGTCCAGGGAAGTTTGGAAGAATGATCGGATTCCTAGTCTCCCATTTGGGACTCTAGAATTCTAAGTTCTGAGGACTGAAACTGAGGATGCCTATGTCCTGAAGGCATCATTCATTTATTCAACCATCCTTCGTTCCACCTATCTTGGACAGGCTTGTGCTAAGATTCGGATTATGAAGTTGAGCAGCACTTGGCCCTTGGCCTTCTGGAGCTTATCAAATCTAGAATGAAGCTTCCATGATTTGTTCTGTTTCCTCTGCCAGGATGGCTCTTCCCTATCTCACCCATGAGTCTTACGCCTCTTACCGAATTTAGCCCACAAGTCATCATCTCTGATGAATGACACTTAGAATTTATTGTTCTCTCTGCCAGGAACAGCCTTCCTGTCTTGTCCACCTATACTCAGCCTGCAAAGCTCAGGGCACCAGTTGCTATCAGTGTAGCTGCGGGACTTGAGTAAGTTACCTTGCTTACCATTCTGCATTCCAGAGTCTTACATTTGCCTCCCTCTGGGGCACTGCCTTGATTCAACAGTTTCTACACGCGGTGTGAAACATATCTATTTGGCACATGAATTTGAATTAATGTGTAAAGTAGTGTCACATCATAACTTCTTTCAGTTTTATGCCATTTAAGGTGTCCTAAGTGCCCTCAAAGATAACCTCTTTGGTCATCAGCCCCTTCACTTTTGCTTCAGCTTCTCTCTGTGCTCTACCAAAACACACATATCAGTCGAGAGTGTCCAATACTCCAAATAACAGGAGCAGAGGACTGTCTAGGGTCTCAGTCCTCAGCAGCTAAATTTATTGCATGTCTCTTTGAAGTAGGAACAGAAAAAATTGCCTGATCCTTTCTACCTTAAGCATTTTAAGTATGAGAAGAAATTAGAATTACAAATGTCATTCTAATGTCAATATTCTGCTACGAAGTCTTTGGATACCATGATAATCACTGGAGGGCTTTTGCATTATTGCAGACTTTTAAGGACTGGCTAATATAAACATGATGAATAAGCATCAGGACCTGGTTTTCAGTTCCTTTTGAGACCTTTGTTACTTTCTCTCTCTCTCTCTCTCTCTCTGTCTCTGTCTCACACACATACACACACACGGACAGAATGAAAAGAAAAAGGAAGATGATGTCTGAGTGATTTCTAGGGTCCCCTTCGCCCCTATCTTCTATGAATAGATAATACAGGAAGTAAATATTTTCAGTGAATTAAAACAAAAAGGAATTCTCTTATCTGGTCATTTTTTCCCTCTCATCTGATAATGGAGGACCTTTCTTTTAAATAGCCATTAGGACACATTCTTATTTGTGTTAGTAATCCTTTCTGTGAATTGAGACACTTACAGGTAGCAAATAAGAAAAAAAAGTCCCTTTGGGAAGTTGACTTCAGGAGAAAATTCCAATGCCATTGTTTTCCTTGATTTCTTCTTGGCAAAGGTATCCTAATTCTGGCTGCTATTGCATATTTTGAATTTAATCCAGTAGGAGAGGAGATTCTATCCTTATTTATAACTCCCTAGCTGACAGCTCCCATTGCGGGAGGGAGCCCAGGCTTCCTGGAGTCTGTCCCGGGCTTCTGGGTTGTGGCAGTCTCAGAGGCTCCTGCAACTCTTCCTGCGCCTGGGCCACTGCTGTTACTCCTGCCTTCACCAACCTCAGGACTGCCGCAGGACTTCTTCATAGTACAGGTTGTTTAATATGAATTGCAAGTTTAACATCCATGATTCCGCTAAGAGGCATCAGATCCTACTGATGAGACATGAGATCTTTTTGATTCAGACCTACATCAAATACCAGAGGGAAAGAAGCAAGAAATGGCTTCCACCCAAAAGAAAATTAAAACAGTAACTTCTAATAATTACCATGTGCTTACTATATGCCCAAGTTTATCTCACTCTCTGCAAGAGAAATTCTGCAGAAATTACAAAAACAAAGAATAATAATCTCAAGTAAAATCCACTGGGTAAGAAACCCAGAAGCCATTAATGAGTTACATTAGTTAGACTAAATGACATTGGCTGCTGTAACATCTCAGTGGGTCAACATAGCAAACCTTTCTTTCTTATAGTTCATGAGGTCAGTAGGTAGACTCAGCTTCATACATCATTCAAGTTAGAGTAGAAAATTTAAGGAAGTGTCAAAAATACTCAGTAATCAAGACAAGGTATGTTTTTAATACAACATTTAGAGAAAAAGATAAATGTCAAAAATTCTATGAATAAAGAATATTTTAAATAAGGGTGAGATTCAGTAATATTGGATTAAGAGTGAGGTGAGATTGAGTCATATTGTCTAGTTAATTTTAGCAAATGCATTTAAAAATTAATTTTAAAAATAGATCTAAAAATGACCTTTACTAAGAAAATGTAGATTAACAGGTATGAGAAAAACAAAAGTATACATATTTCCCAGACCCATGGTAAAGTAAAAAAGAGTGTCCTTAGACCAGTTGGGGAGCAAATATTACATTTTCCCATCATTCCAGGCAAAAGATGGAGCATAGGAATGTAAGATTGGAATAAGACTTGCTTGGCAAACCTGGGGTCCCAAGGGACTGTGTGTGCTCATATATCTGAGGAAGAATAGTTATTCCCCAGCAGATCTCAGTCAGTGGCTATTTTGGATTAATAGCCCCAGGGTACCTTTTTTCATGGGCCACTTGGGGTACTTGTTACTTTTAAGGAGGGCAGCCAGACTACCTGTGTACAAGGTACATTGTAAGCATTTCAAATTATATCAGTAAACACTATCCATTATCTTACATTTCAAGCAATATTTATAGCTAAATATAAACTCTTACATTGCAGGAAAATTATATAAATCTACTTTCAAGACAAGAACAACAGGCTTCAGTTAATTTAAAACATATTACAGTGGTCATAGGAAAAACATTGTTATAGAGTGGCAGGTGCAGGCAAGCCAGGGACTCATGAGAGGACGATCCTGGTCACCCTCTCAGTATACGTTTTGTCAGATGGTCCTTCCCTGACAAACTCAACTAACTAACTAAACTCAACTAACTCAAACTCAACTAATTCAACTATCTCCCCAACAATCACTGTTGCATGGTTATTTTCTTCATGGCACTTATCACATTTTGACATTTTCTAGATTGCTTGTTAACTTTTAAATTGTCTCTACCTCACCCCAAACCCACGATATTGTACAAATCACGAGATCGGAGACCTTGTCTTTCCTATGTGTCCCTGTGTCCTCAGCATACAGAACACTTCCTGGCCACTGAATGTGCTCAAAAAGTGTTGCAAATAATAAATAGAAGTCAATAAATTGAAGTCAATTTATTGGTTCTGCCCGAACTATTCTTCCTTCACACTATTCTTCTGAAGTGATTGGCACATTAATATCTTCAGTTAATGATAGCTGTAATTATTACTGTTGTGTGTGTGGGTTTACAAAATGTCCTTTTATCAGTGAATAGTAAAGATAATTACAATATCTTATTCAAGCCTTTCATATAAGAAATATTTTTATCTAACAAAAGAAGTCCACTTTATGCCACTATAACAAATTGTATGTGTGTGTACCTTTATGCTAATAAGTCATTTTGTTTCAAAACCACCATTCTGGAAAAGTAGCTCTGTGGAAACAGATTTAGAGATGTTAAGCACTAAGTATCAATGCCTCATTATACACCCCACCCCCACATAGTTAGAACAGATAGACAGTTAGATATAAAAATATCTACATACAGATATATAGGTGTTGATACAGATAGATTGATCTCTGTAGGTTTCCTGATAGTAACTAGAATGAACATACTCAACACATGACGTCAGCATTCACAGAAGAGTTCTTGTCCATCAATCTCCACATAGTTAAGCAGCACTTATCAATGACTTGGAGTCATTTATGGCCCAAATTAAGGTAATGGCCACTGATTTGATATTTTATTTTTAAAATTTTTTTTTAGTACTTGTAGATGGACAGCATGCCTTTATTTTATTTGTTTAATTTTATATGGTGCTAAGGATTGAATCCAGTGCCTCACATGTGCTAGGCAAGTGCTCTGCTACTGAGCCACAACTGCAGCCCTGATTTGATATTTTAATGAACTATATTAAAACCCAAGTATTTAATCAGACTGGGTATACACTTTCAAACACAGAGTATTACGTTGTCTAGTAGCCTTTTTCATCATATGATACAATCAATTTTAAGAATCTACAATAAATTCATACTGTACTGATTCAGAGCCAATTCTTCATTTTAATATTCTCTAATTTTAATAGTTTTACCTGCTTTTTAAAACCTCTAAAATCAAGATGGCTTATAATCAACATCTTATAAATATAGTATTTCTTTTCTTCTTAAAAGATGTTATTAAAGTAATGATATCTTTCCATCAATGGCAGTTGGGGATCAAAAAAGTGTGTCATTTGAAAGAAACATGATAGGCAGGTTTACAATCTTAATATACTAATAACTTATAAAAATGATCAGGAAGGCAGTAAAATCCCAAAAGGTGAAAGGAAAAAGAACTTGAAACTTCCATTTACATAATAAATATATAACTGGTCAGTAAATACAAACAACCTCACTAGGATTCAAATAAATACTACTTATAATAAATAAAAAAACCCACATTTTTGTCTTTCACATTTAGCAAGGAGTATTTAAAAAAAAATTCAGTGCTGGATATGGCTTAGTAGGTAGAGAGTTTTCCTAGCATGCACAAGTCCCTGGGTTCAATCCCCAGCACCACCTAAATAAATAAATAGGCAAATAAGCAAAATAAAATAAAATCCTGTGCTATGTAGAGTGAAATAGATGGGCAACCGGATCATATGCTGCTGTTTAATTGATGCAAAACATCTGGTGAGCAATTTGACAGTATAAATTAGAATCCTTAGGTATACAGTCTTATTTATTCTAGGAATGTATTATGACAGAATATTCAGAAATATATTTTAAAATATATCCAAAAAGACTAAGTGGAAAAAAGTCAAGATATAAAATGTATAAACTGTATTTTAGTTATGTAAAGAATTTTTAAAAGTGCTAAAATATGCCAAGATGTTAAGGAGAATTTTATTCCTGCTCCTTTACACTTGTGTGTATTTTACAAATAAATGTTATTGTAGTAATCAGAAAAATTTAAAATATGAATGGGAAGAAAATGACTATAGAATATTCTTATCAAATTACCATTTTTCCCCCAAAGGAAGATTTGGAAAATTGCTTACCACAAAGTCTGTCCTCTTATGAGACTTACACACAAAAAATTATGTATGTGGGAGCTTTTATATATTTGTATAGCATGATATACAAGATAAAATAATTCAAATTTTGTTAGTCTAAGAAGATTTAAAAGTCCTGGTCCTTGGATTTAACATTTTGGGGCAAAGTTTTTGAAGGTTGTTATTATTATGATTATTAATATTATTAGATTCTTTTTTGAACACTGGCAGTTCATTGGTTAAACTTTGCTAAGGATTGCCTTCCTGGATGAGGAAGTTTTCAATGTCCTTGCTAAATATGGTATTAGTCAGCTCTTTATTATCTCTCACAAATAATAGTCGGATACAGTTCATATCATATAAATATTTATTTATCAAAAAATCCAACAAAGATTATACCCTGCTAATTAACAATTATGTAATAAGGACATTGCAAAATTTCCTTCAACAGTTTTCCTATGTCTAATTTAATATTGCTTCAGCATGGAGCAATCTCCTGGAGATGTTGGCTGATTTTCATTTTCCTTACCTCTCAACTTCATTTCCAGTCTTGAAATTTTATTGTGGCTTATATTTATTAAAACAAACAAACAAAAAATGCTTTGGCTTGTGCCTTTGATCTCAATAAAAGAGGAAACCAAGCAAGACTGATGCTTAACATAAATATTTCTCCTTTATTTTAGTAACTTCCTTTTAATTCTGTTTATTGTTTACTATTTATGTTTTTGTGTTTTACTTAGGTATGCTGATATAAATGGTATCATTCATGTTCTCAAGAGTCATGTAGGCCAGCTAGGGGTGATGAGTTGTAGGGGCAGATAAATAATCAGCATTTATAATTTAAATTGAAGACTATCAACCCTTGTTTTATTCAGCACAAGTGTTGAGTGTGTCATTAGCATGAGAGACCTCTGGGTATTGGTATGTTGTGGTGTACAAGGCCTGGCTTTTGCCCCTGAGTAGATGGGTAGCAGGACTCAGAGCATGGAAGACAGGTGGACTTAGATTCAAGGGCAATTCCACAATAACTCAGACCTTTTCCCACTTATTCCCATGTTCCTCTTCCCAACTAGCTGGATGAGCTTCTCATTCAGTAGACCTGTGTTAAAGAGCTAGGACTTCATTGTTTTTTAAAGCTCTTGTTGATAATTCTGATGCACAAAAAAGTTGGGAACTACTATGTTTTAATAGCCACAATGCTATCACATAGAAGTAGGAGAAACAGTTAGAAGGCAACAGGTGAATTTTCTTTGAATTATTTTTTTCCTTACAACACAGTGCTGCTGTTGGAATTTAGGTTTAGAAATCACTAATGGTTATTGTCTCTAACACTAGGGGAAAGGAAGAAGAATTCTTGAAAAATAATAGAAAAATATTTGACAGACAAGATGGAATAATTAGTCATTGAAAACGTTGGAAATGAAAAAAGAAAGCAAAAACAGATCATTGATAAAAGGAAAATACAGTTTTTGCATTCTATCCATGAGACTCAGCAAGTGAATAACATTTTTATCACTATTTTATTATGATCATTGATTATTGCTTTTGCCATGACTTTATGGGGACAAAGTGTTTAAGCAATGGTGGTGAAAGGTGCTAAAGTGTCTATCAATGCAAAAAATTGATAGGGAATAAGTATGTTTGATAAATCAAGAAAACATATGCATACTGGAAAGTAGTGTGGAAAGACACTCCAGAAGTAATGGCCAGAAGAATTCAAAGTAGTTGCCTTATACAAGGAAGAACAGGGCATAAGGATGTGCACAGGGAACTGTATTTTTGTTTTCCTATGAAAGTCTTTTAAACTTTTAGAATATTTTCATTGTTGTTGTTTTATAAATACACATATTTCTTTGATTAAAAAAACTAACATGTGTATATCAAGTAGCTACCATGTGCTTCACAAAATGCTTAATTCTGCCTATGATGTAACAGAAGTGATAAAACATGGTTCTAGGGGCTGAAGTTACGGCTCAGCGGTAGAGCACTCCCCTAGCACATGCAAGGCGCTGGGTTTGATCCTCAGCACCACATAAAAATAAAAACAAATAAAAATAAAAATAAAGGTATTGTGTCCAACCACACCTAAAAAAATATTTAAAAACAAACAAACAAACAAACAAACATGGTTCTGACACTCGGGGGCTACAGGTCACTTTGGAGGACATAAACCACAACATAAGAAAAGTAATTTTTAAAAGGGTATGATTAGATCGGAGAAGAAACTCAATAACTTTTATATTCAAATGATATTGTCAATGTTTGGAAAAATGTGTAAAACAAAAGTCCTATTAAATTTATGACTTTTTTTCTCACTCAAGAATGATGACAGGAGCTGGGGTTGTGGCGCAGTGGTAGAGCACCTGCCTGGCACATGGGTTTGATCCTCAGCACCATATAAAAATGAAGAAATCAAATGAAGGTATTGTGTCCATCTACAACTAAAAAAAATTTAAAAAGAATGATAATAATATATGACTGTGCTTTAGCTTCTCCCTAAAGGTTTCCGTTTGGTCCCTCTGAAAGCAGGACTACACTGAAGAATCAGCTAATCTCCACATTGCTGCTATAATGGCCACATCTTGGTCTTCAGTCTTAGCTCTATTTAAAAAAAAAGTAACTGAGTGCTCACTTTGTAGTAGATACTTATGTTCTTGTTAGATGAACATTGGGTTAATGTGCCCTTTTGCCCATTAACATGTCTTAAAGAATGCTGCAGAAGGACAGAAAAATAAGGAAATAAATATAAAAAAAGGTCAGAAGAATGGGGGTGGGATGAAAAAAAGAACACAAATATTGTGTTTGTCAGGACTTTGGGGGCAGTTTCACAAATGTGTTTCTTGCCATTGTTGCATATTTTACTTGGACATCCTGTCACTTCCTCTGTGCCCTCTGTGACAGGAATATTTGTGAGGAAGGTTAAAATCACTAAGAAGTTGTTTGTGTGGCATGTTCTTTGGCAAGAGATGCATCTTCTGGTCCTCCCCAAAATTAAAATTGTAGCAGACAAGTTTCCAGCAGGATTAAGTAGCCTCAGATTAGAAGACATCAAATATACTTGAATTAAAAAGAAAGAAATCTCTGGAAGAAAGAGATATCTCAGAAATCCACTATAATGCACACTCAACTTTCCCCTCCAAGTTAATAAAACCAACAGTCCCAAAGCCTTCGAGTAATCTGCTTTCTTAGACTAGTGGGGAAGGTAATCCATGCATCTGAATTATACTACGTAACAAGACAAGTATTAGAAGAAAGCAACCATCTCCGGCAGTCCCACTGCTCAGAGTACCATACCATTTAGCAGTACCATTTGACCCAACTTCAAAGACATCCACTTATCATTCTTACCCAGACCTGAAAACCAGGAGGATTTAGTCTCTTGAAGGTCAGCATAGAAAGAAATTAGTCTGAAGCTATTCATTCAATTAAGGTAGATAGGATACAAAAGCTAAAAAAATTAAAAATTAGATATGATATTATCATGGAAAGATTTTTGTTCAAAACTATTATTAGATATTATTACACAGGGATAAGCATCATCATGAAAAATTTGTGATTTTTTTATTATGGTAAAATAGCCACAAAATTTGCCATTTTAACCAATTTAATTGTACATTTCTGTGTCATTAAATACATTCACATTGTCATGCAACCATCAGCACCATCCATCTCTAGAACTTTTTTATCTTCTCTAGCTGAAACTATGTATCCTTGAACAACAACTCCTTATGCCCTCTCCTGCTAGTCTCATTCTAGTTTCTTGGTGACTTTGGCAACTCTAGGAACCTCATATAAATAAAATCACACAACATTTATCTTTTTGCTACTGACTTATTTCTTTTAGCATAGGGTCTTTAAGTTTCACCCGTATTTTAGCAAGTGTCAGAATTCCTTTCCTTTTTAAGACTGAATAATATTCTGGGTCATGTATATACTACTATTCATTTGTTGAACACACGAGTAATTGATAAATTCAAGTGTTTTTTTTTTTTAACTTGACTTTTGTGGCAGAGTCAACTGGTTGATAACCAAATTTGTGCTCCCCTTTCATGGCATAGTGTTGCTGGACAGCAGTGTCCAGATGAAATAAGTTCTCCAGTCCCCTGTGTCTACGTAGGCATTGACTGTAGAATGTGAGGGGCAGTGTGTACCTTGTATCTGAGTGTGTGTGACACTCTAAACACCTGCTGGCAGGGTGACACAGGGGTGTTTCGAAACCTTGAGAATGCAGAGCCAGAGGTGAAAAGAATCTGGGTCTCTGTGTTGTCACTTTGAAGAGAGCCTCCCAAGAGGACCTTTCTGCTGGGAATTATAGTGGATCTTGCATACATGAGAACTTTAGATGGTAAAGAACTGATATTTGGGGCTATTAGTCAGCTCTGTCTGGCTAATCCCTAAAAGCCATCTATTTCATGTTCCTTCCACTTTTCTAACTCTTCTTTCTTGTTGTCCATTGCTGACTGTTTTTTTCTGCCTTATCTCCTGCTTTTTTTTAACTTTATTTTTTTTTTAGTCATACATGACAGTAGAATGCATTTTGACATATAATTCTAACATGGAGTGTACATACATCAATCATAATGTCTATTCTATTCTGCTGCCCTTCCTATCTTCCCTACTCCTCCCCTCCTCTCCCATCCTTTTTCTCTATCCAATCTAATGTGACACACTTTTTCTTCTTTTTCTCATTACAACATCATATATGTATTCTGTATAACAATGAGCTTCTACTTCCGTTTTCTCCTTCCATTTTCTCCCTCTTTTTCCCTCCCACCTCTCTTCCCTATTTAATGGTAGTCTTCTTCTCATGCTCTTCCTTCCTACTCCATTTTGAGTCACCCCCCTTATTTTAGAGAAGACATTCGGCATTTGTTTTTTAGGGAATGGCTAACTTCACTTAGCATAATCTGCTCTAATGCCATCCATTTACCTGCAAATGTCATGATCTTGTTATTTTTTAGTGCTGAGTAATATTCCATTGTGTATAAATGCCACATTTTTTAATCCATTCATCTATTGAAGGGCATCTAGGTTGGTTCCACATTCTGGCTATCGTATCTCCTGCTTTTCAGTTACAGTTCACACTGATTGTACTTCTTGAATCATGCCTTTATTACTTCCTGCCTACCTAAATGCTCTGCTATGATTTAGTTCAAACAGAGACCAAGCAGGTAACGCC
Source organism: Marmota flaviventris (assembly GCF_047511675.1). Lineage (NCBI taxonomy): Eukaryota > Metazoa > Chordata > Mammalia > Rodentia > Sciuridae > Marmota > Marmota flaviventris. The sequence continues at coordinate 88,065,500 of NC_092507.1, forward strand.
AAGCCAACTGAGAAGTTGGGATGCTAATCCATGCGGGGTGTTCTGTCCTCTCAGAAGGTTGAAAGAAATACAGCTAAAGGCTGAGGGCTGAAACCTGCATGGGGCCTTCCTCAGTAACAGTGAATGATCACTAAACCATATTAGGAAGTAGGTGGGTTGTGGATAATGCACGGTTCTGTTTTTGATGCGGATTAACACCCAGTTTCTTCTCTTAACAAATGCTGGGAAAAAATGTAGAGAATACCAGTTTATAGGGAAAACAAATAATCAGCCCACAACCAGTTATCCATATTTCTTTGTCTGGCCTTCAACTCAGGCCATCAACTTTTCTTGCTATTTCTGGGCTCTTTTATTTCATTCCAAATGGTTCTTTTATCATTCAGCCTTTCTACTTACTGCTGCCTGGGTGATTTTTTGACAGCACAACTCTGATCATGTTATTCCTTCCTTTAAAATTCTGAGGCTGCTAATTGCTTAGGACAAATCTTTTTAGAAAGAATCTATCTCTCCAGTAACTGGGAAGACAGTAGGAGAGAAAAATCATTTAAATAATGCAGACTAGCTCGGCATGGTGGCACATGCCTATAAGTCCAGCAACTTGGGAAACTGAGGCAGGAAGATCACAGGTTCAAAGCCAGCTTCAGCAATTTTAGGCCTTTGCTATCTTAGCAAGACCCTGTCTCAAAATCAAAAACAAAGCTCTGGGGATGTTGCTCAGTGGTTTAGCACCCCTGGCTTCAATGCTCAGTACCAAAAAAATAAAATATAGGCTAGCAGGAAATGGTAGCACACGCCTGTAGACCTAACAACTCAGAAGGTTGAGTTAGAAGGATCACAGCACTCAGCTATTTAGTGAGATGCTGTCTCAAAACAAAGTAAATAAATAAAAAGGCCTGGGTATATAGCTCAGTGTTAAAGTACCCCTGGTTCCCTAGGTTCAATCCCCAGTACAATCAATCAACCAATAATTCATGCTGTGATGCCACCGTCCCAAACTATGAGCTCATACGAGAGAATGAGCATAATGTGCAAAATGTGGAAGGCATGAATCCTATAAGCCTGGCTGTTTCATTCTGAATCTTTACCCAATCTCCTTTCTTCTAGAATTTTAGAATAATCACCCATCTTGAAAGTCTCAGCTCAAGAATTATCCTTTCTAGGAAATCTTTCCTGACGAGAGCTTTCTATTTCTCATTATCTCTTTCTTTTTGTCTTCTCTTCCTTTCCAAATCTAGACCGTGTTTGAAAAATCAAAAGCAAGCTAACAAACAACAATAGTAACAACAAAAAAACCTTAGGTTTTCCAGAATTTAATTAGGGCTTCACAACAGTATAAAAATAGTTACTATAATATCATCATTTACGAAAGGGAGGTATATATTCCTCTTCTACTGAGAGCATCTGGCAGCTGCTAGATGCTTCATACCTTGTGTATATGGACATTGTTGGCAATTGTTCCCTGCTGGCCACCAAGATTGTATGTGTGAAGATGGGGAACAAGCCCCATCCTAAGAGCTAAACACAAGAGTTTCAATGTCTCCTTTGGGCTAAAGGAATGCCCATTTAGCTTTTCCTGTTCCTGTATCTCCTTCTCCATTTGGGTACAATAAATCATCCTTTTGTTAGGAAAAGGATATTTAAGGTCTTACAGTGAGTTTACCTTGCAACTGGGATGATAGGAGAGGATGAATAGAGCAAATTATTCTTGAGTGGGAAATCTCTTTGCCATTCAGAATGTGACCTGAGTTTTCAGCTAACCCAAATGTTATTCATCTGATGCTTTTTATCAAAGTAGTTCTCTTAAAAAATAATTTTGGCCAGCACACAGGAAGGTACATTGCTGCCACTGCTATTGTTTGGCCTGCAGGTTGGATTAATCAGCTCTTGTGATTAAAGGTAAATGCAATTTATAACATGGTTTTGAGATGCCTGAGTTTTATTCCACTAAATTTTCATTATTTAAACACCAAAAATACCAAATAACCCAATCAATAAATGGGACAAGGACCTGAACAGACACTTCTCAAAAGAGGATATACAATAAATCAATAAATATATGAAAAAATGCTCATCATCTCTAGAAATTAGAGAAATGCAAATCAAAACTACTCTAAGATATCATCTCACTCCAATCAGAATGGCAGCGATTACTGGGCTGGGGATGTGGCTCAAGCGGTAGCGCGCTCGCCTGGCATGCGTGCGGCCCGGGTTCGATACTCAGCACCACATACCAACAAAGATGTTGTGTCCACCGAGAACTAAAAATAAATAAATAAATATTAAAAAAAAAAAAAAAAAAGAATGGCAGCGATTATGAAGACAAACAACCATAAGTGTTGGCAAGGATGTGGGGGAAAAAGGAACACTCATACATTGCTGGTGGAACTGCACATTGATGCAGTCAATATGGAAAGCAGTGTGGAGATTCCTTGGAAATCTGGGAATAGAACCACCATTTGACCCAGCTATCCCACTCCTTGGTCTATACCCAAAGGACTTAAAAACAGCACACTACAGGGACACAGCCACATCAATGTTTATAGCAGCACAATTCACAATAGCTAAACTGTGGAACCAACCTAGATGCCCTTCAGTAGATGAATGGATAAAAAATTGTGGCATATATACACAACGGAATATTACTCAGCAATAAAAGAGACTAAAATCATGGAATTTTCAGGTAAATGGATGGTGTTGGAGAAGATAATGCTAAGTAAAGTTAGCCAATCCCCCCAAAACAAATGATGAATATTTTCTCTGCTATAAGGAGACTGATTTATAGTGGGATAGGGAAGGGGAGCATGGGAGGAATAGATGAATTCTAGATAGGCTAGAGGGTGGGAGGAGAAGAGAGAGGGCAGGTTATTAGAAATGGTGGTGGAATGTGATGAACATCATTATCTAAAATAAATGTATGAAGACATGAATTGGTATAAATATACTTTATATACAACCAGATATATGAAAAATTGTGCTCTGTATGTGTAATAAGAATTGTAATGCATTCCACTGTCAAATATCTTTAAAAATCAATTTTAAAAAAGCAGAAAAAAGAAAAAAAAAGTTTCATTATTAAACCACAGCCTTAGGGAGATCCAACATGGCGGTGGGCATGGAGGTATCAAGTCTCTGACCTCTCCAGCAGCGCAGGCATAGGGAGTCTTAAATCGTCTAAATGCTGTTTGCTCAAGATCACTAGGCATTGCTGAGCTAACATGGATCTGGGGCGAATAGCCTGCTCCTCTCAGAACACACACCGAGCCCGTAACAGCTGAATTCAGGCTCCCGTTCGCCTGCGTCTCGCAGACAAACTGCTCTGGCTCAGTGCTAAAGAACCCGTGGAAACTGCTTGTCCACTGAATCCTGCGGAGGTAAATACCAACCAAGCCTTCATAGGCAGTGGCAACAGGATTGAGACGGGGCTTGGGAGGGCCGGTCAGGACCCTCCCGTTGCTTTGGTCACCCGGCAAAGGGAACGAAATGCTGCCATTCGCATGGGATACCGCCATGGCAGAGAACTGACGTCACCAGAATGCGGTGGAGAAATTAACTTCATTGAAACCAGCGGCAGGTGTGTAACCCCCTAGCCCCCACCTCCACACAGTGGGGAAACATCAAGGGCCCCTCCCAACTCTCCTGTGAGTGCGATAGTCAGACCGAGGGATTCAGGAGTGGCATGGGACCCCTGGCTACCGCTCTCACCAGCACAGACAACTGAGGTCTCTTGCACCAGCTCCCGGGAGCGTGGCTACAGGAGGGCAAGCAAATACGCCGAGGGCTCTCAGCCCCAAGCTCCACAACCTTATTGGCTGAGGGATTGGCAAGCAGGGAGAGTGTGCCCAGTTGTTCAAGAAAATAGGGCTCCTGTGAGCAGCAGACCTGGTGCTTAACCAATATTGTGGTGAGCGTCACCTGTGAACGGGGCCAGTGGCGAGGTGACTACACACAAGAAACGGCCCGAGGTACTCAGGAGTGGAGACCTGCCCAGTCGGGGAGGAGGAGCTGCTGCACAGTGATTGGTTCCCGCGCACTGAGAGGAGAAGCCTGGCCCGGTGGGCACAGCTCCACCTACTGGAAGAGAAGTTAATTGAACTCTAAGACTGCATTTTTAAATTTTTTTCTTTTTTAATTTTTTAAAATATTTTTTGTATTATTTTTTTATTTTTTATTTTCACTTTTTTTTGAATATTTTTTTAAATTTTTTCTTTTCTATTTTTTTCTTTCGTCTTTTCATTTCTTTTCAATTTCCTTATTCCCCTTTCCTTGAGTTCTATCTGTTTACTCTCATTCTCTTTAGTGACTTCTTCCCTTCCCTTCTAATACCTTTCCTCCCAAGCAATACGACGCTGTTTATGTGTAATTTACTAAATATGTATAGGTCAATGTTCCGAGACGTTATATAGTGCTACCAAGACCTTAACTTCCCCCAAATACTCCAGACCATCCTCCTGTTAATATCCCTCGTCAGTAGAGCAAAAAACTTCCAAGGTTGCCAAGAGATACCAACCTCAATACCATCACATAATTCGACCTAAATTTAAGTCCCAAGACCAAACCACATACCACTATATACCATCAGAATCCATATACAGTTTAGGAAATGAATGAATCTACACTAAAGTGCAACAAAACTCATCATCTCTAGTCATAGTCTCCCATCACAAAAGAGAGACCCCAGAGACACACAAAACCAAATAAATTTATAGGAGTAAACAGTAACTCAGCAGTCAAACAGAGCAAGAAGTAACATAAGCAGCATGAAAAAGCAAGGAAGAAAAGGAGTACAAACAATGCAGGACAGCCTAAATATTCAGGAGGACCTAGAGGAATCAGAAAAATGGTCAAATAAAGAACTCAAAGAATACCTTAGACAGATGGAATGGAATCTTAAAGAGGATATGAGATAGCAAATTCAAACAATGAAAGAACTCATTGAAAATGAAATACAGAAGCAAATAAAAGAAGCAAATAAACATCTTTATCAGGAGATAGAGATTATAAAAAAATCAAACAATAATTTTAGAAATGAAGGAAACTATAAACCAAATTAAAAACTCAAATGAAAGTATCACTAACAGAGGGGAGCAAGTAGAAGCCAGAAAGTCAGATAATGAAGACAAAATATATCATCTTGAAAAGAGTCTAGCCAACTCAGGAAGGCTGGTAAAAAATCATGAGAAAAACATCCAAGAGATATGGGATAACATAAAAAAAACAAACTTAAGAGTCATCGGGATAGAGGAAGGTATAGAGGTTCAAACCAAGGGAATGAACAACCTGTTGAATGAAATAATTATAGAAAACTTTCCAGACATAAAAAAGGAAATGGATGTACAAATTGTAGATGCATACAGGACACCGAGCATACAAAATCACAGTAGACCAACGCCAAGACACATTGTTATGAAGATATCCAATATACAGAACAAAGAGAAAATATTAAAAGCTACAAGAGAAAGGAGGCAGATTACATTCAGGGGTAAACCAATAAGGTTAACAATGGATTTTTCATCACAGATGCTGAAAGCGAGAAGATCCTGGAACAACGTATTTCAAACTCTGAAAGACAATGGATGCCAACCAAGAATTTTGTATCCACCAAAATTAAGCTTCAGGTATGACAACAAAATAAAAATCTTTCATGATAAACAAAAGCTAAAAAAATTTGCAGCCTGAAAATCAGCATTGCAAAACATCTTGAGCAAAACACTACACAAGGAAGAAATGAAAAACAATAACCAAAACCAACAGTAGGAAGTACCTCAGTAAGCCAGAGAGCAGGGGGAAAGCTAATCATGGAGAAACAAACCAAATTAAAAAAAAAAAGATAAATAATCAAACATGGCTGGAAGTACAAATCATATATCAATAGTAGCTCTAAACGTAAATGGCTTAAGCTCACCAATAAAGTGACATAGGCTGGTAACATGGATAAAAAAACAAATCCAACAATATGCTGCCTCCAGGAGACACATCTGATTGGAAAAGACATACACAGGCTGAAGGTGAAAGGTTGGGAAAAAACATACCACGCACACGGTCCTCGTAAGCAAGCAGGGGTGGCCATCCTCATATCGAAGGACTACCAATCAAAGGACTACCAACCAAGAAAAGCCCAGGACCGGATGGGTATACAGCGGAGTTTTACAAAACCTTTAAAGAAGAATTAAAACCAATACTTTTCAAGTTATTTCAGGAAATAGAAAAAGAGGGAGCCCTTCCAAATTCATTCTATGAGGCCAACATCACCCTGATTTCGAAACCAGACAAAGACATCTCAAAGAAAGAAAACTACAGACCAATATCTCTAATGAACCTAGACGCAAAAATCCTCAATAAAATTCTGGCGAATCGGATACAAAAACACATCAAAAAAATTGTGCACCACGATCAAGTAGGATTCATCCCTGGGATGCAAGGATGGTTCAATATAAGGAAATCAATAAATGTTATTCACCACATCAATAGACTTAAAGATAAGAACCATATGATCATCTCGATAGATGCAGAAAAAGCATTCGACAAAGTACAGCATCCCTTTATGTTCAAAATACTAGAAAACTAGGGATAACAGGAACTTACCTCAACATTGTAAAAGCTATCTATGCTAAGCCTCAGGCTAGCATCATTCTGAATGGAGAAAAATTGAAGGCATTCCCTCTAAAATCTGGAACAAGACAGGGATGCCCTCTATCACCACTTCTATTCAATATAGTCCTCGAAACACTGGCCAGAGCAATTAGACAGACGAAAGAAATTAAAGGCATAAAAATAGGAAAAGAAGAACTTAAATTATCACTATTTAAGGACAACATGATTCTATACCTAGAAGACCCAAAAGGGTCTACAAAGAAACTACTAGAATTAATAAATGAATTCAGCAAAGTGGCAGGATATAAAATCAACATGCATAAATCAAAGGCATTCCTGTATATCAGCGACAAAACTTCTGAAATGGAAATGAGGAAAAACACCCCATTCACAATATCCTCAAAAAAAATAAAATACTTGGGAATCAACCTAACAAAAGAGGTGAAAGATTTATACAATGAAAACTACAGAACCCGAAGGAGAGAAATAGAAGAAGATCTTAGAAGATGGAAAAATATACCCTGTTCATGGATAGGCAGAACTAACATCATCAAAATGGCGATATTACCAAAAGTTCTCTATAGGTTCAATGCAATGCCAATCAAAATCCCAACGATATTTCTTGTAGAAATAGATAAAGCAATCATGAAATTCATATGGAAAAATAAAAGACCCAGAATAGCAAAAGCAACTCTAAGCAGGAAGTGTGAGTCAGGCAGTATAGCGATACCAGATTTCAAATTATACTACAGAGCAATAGTAACAAAAACAGCATGGTACTGGTACCAGAACAGGCGGGTGGACCAATGGTACAGAATAGAGAACACAGAGACTAATCCACAAAGTTACAACTATCTTATATTTGATAAAGGGGCTAAAAGCATGTAATGGAGGGAGGATAGCATCTTCAACAAATGGTGCTGGGAAAACTAGAAATCCATATGCAACAAAATGAAACTGAATCCCCTTCTCTCGCCATGCACAAAAGTTAACTCAAAATGGATCAAGGAGCTTGATATCAAATCAGAGACTCTGCGTCTGATAGAAGAAAAAGTTGGCTCCGATCTACATATTGTGGGGTCGGGCTCCAAATTTCTTAATAGGACACCCATAGCACAAGAGTTAATAATAAGAATCAACAAATGGGACTTACTTACACTAAAAAGTTTTTTTCTCAGCAAGAACAACAATAAGAGAGGTAAATAGGGAGCCTACATCCTAGGAACAAATTTTTACTCCTCACACTTCAGATAGAGCCCTAATATCCAGAGTATACAAAGAACTCAAAAAATTAAACAATAAGATAATAAATAACCCAATCAACAAATGCGCCAAGGACCTGAACAGACACTTCTCAGAGGAGGACATACAATCAATCAACAAGTACATGAAAAAATGCTCACCATCTCTAGCAGTCAGAGAAATGTAAATCAAAACCTCCCTAAGATACCATCTCACTCCAGTAAGATTGGCAGCCATTATGAAGTCAAACAACAACAAGTGCTGGCGAGGATGTGGGGAAAAGGGTACTCTTATACATTGCTGGTGGGACTGCAAATTGGTGCGGCCAATTTGGAAAGCAGTATGGAGATCCTTGGAAAGCTGGGAATGGAACCACCATTTGACCCAGCTATTCCCCTTCTTGGACTATTCCCTAAAGACCTTAAAAGAGCGTACTATAGGGACACTGCTACAACAATGTTCATAGAAGCACAATTCACAATAGCTAGACTGTGGAACCAACCTCGATGCCCTTCAATAGGTGAATGGATAAAAAAAATGTGGCATTTATACACAATGGAGTATTACTCTGCACTAAAAAATGACAAAATCATGAAATTTGCAGGGAAATGGATGGCACTAGAGCAGATTATGCTAAGTGAAGCTAGCCAATCCCTTAAAAATAAATGCCAAATGTCTTCTTTGATATAAGGAGAGCAACTAAGAACTGAATAGAGAGGAAGAGCATGAGAAGAAGATCACCACTAAACAGGGACGAGAGGAGGGAGGGAAAGAGAGACAGAAGGGCAATTGCATGGTAAAGGAAGGAGACCCTCATTGTTATACAAAATTACATATAAGAGGAAGTGAGGGGAAAGGGGAAAAAAAAACAAGAGAGAGAAATGAATTACAGTAGATGGGGTAGGGAGAGACGATGGGAACGGAGGGGAGGGGAGGAGTGGGAAGGGGAGGGGAGGGGGGATAGTAGAGGATAGGAAAGGCAGCAGAATACAACATACACTAGTATGGCAGTAGGTAAAAAAGTGGATGTGTAACCGATGTGAATCTGCAATATGTATATAGGGTAAAAATGGGAGTTCATAATCCGCTTGAATCAAATGTATGAAATATGATATGTCAAGAACTTTGTAATGTTTTGAACAACTAATAAAAAAAATTAAACCACGGTCTTATTGAGAATTTTATAACCAAAAGATGATAGCTATAAATAAAGCCTCAATGTGGTCTCTACTCAGCTCTAGTCTTTCAGACACACCCCCTGGCTATCAAACAAATACTTGTGCAAATAAATTTGTTTCTGGTACCTGCTACTGAAAAGAAATGGTTACTCCCCGACTGAGAATGAATTCTTCCTCCCTTCCCTTCAAAACTGAAGTTTGAGAAAATCAATTCTCTGCTTCTGCAATCAGGGCTCTGCAACCAAGACAGACTCTTAGTGTTAGCAGTTCATCACTGCAGGGAATGTCTGCCCATGTCTGGTGTCAACTCCAAGGGTTGTAGCCAGCAAAGCTGGATTCTTCACCACTACTGAGTGGCATGTTGCAGCTCTTAGAAATGACGGGCTGTGCCCTCCAGTGTTGCAACAGACCTCAGCACCTCACTGCAACCTTCTTTCTGGATTTTTGTCTTGCAAATCAGAAGAATGAAATTCATGGCACCATGGAAGACAATAGGGAAAGGAGTAGGGTTTATTCAAATGCAAAGAATAGAAACAGAAATCTTGCAGGGACAAGAGGGGACCTTATAGCAGTTGCTTCCTGAGTGTGCTGCTAGTCCAGGGGTTTATACAGCACTTGGATCAATTCTATTGGTCCAAACGTATGCTAATCAGGGTTGGGAAAAGTAAATGCTGTTGGTTAACTTTTGAGTCTGAACTTCCATTCAGGTCTGCCCCACTTCTGTTTTCTCACTGGTCTGCATTCTCAGCTTCCCAGGAGGTTGAAGTTGGCAGATGTTGTCTGCTCAGGGGTTCTGGGCTGAGGTACTGTGAAAAGTAGGTATCTGCACTGGCCTGAGCTGGGCTGGATGCTGCAGTGTGACAGGTCGGCATACCTTGACTTGTCTTTGCCCTGACTTGCCACACCTCAGGCCTGTGCTTGCATGGTGGGCTCCACATGGCCAGGAGCTGTGCTTGCCATCTGCCCTCCAGCTTGCCTGGGCTGCTCAGCCTACTGGGCCACGGTTCTGCAACTAGCCCTGGGACAAGGTCTTGGCTTTACTTCCTTCCTTTCTTCTTTGTGGCAGTGGTCAGACACTGAGATAGAGTAATCAAATTGGTCTTTATTCCTACTGGATAATACAGAGGAATTATTCCCCCTGTATATAAAAATACATACCTAAATTTTTCTTCACTTCCTTTCCTACAAAAGCCAAATCCATTCATCCATCACATGCTGGGTATTTTTACCAAAGGGATGATAAATGTATCTGGGTTCAGGTGCCCTCCTGCTCCCCTAACTCAGATCCATGAAAAAACTAATGAAGAATCAGGCACCAATGGATCCAAACTCTCTTTTCCTCTGAGCCCTGGTGTCTTCAACACAGAGCTCCTGGGGTCACTACAAATAGACTGGACATTTGACAAATATCAAAACCTTTGCACTGTGGTCCTTCACATGCCAAACACTGATTATATAAAGTTGAGCAAAACACAATCTTTACATTCAAGTCCACTACACATTAGTGAGTGAAAGAAAGGTGACAGTCCCTTACTTTCATCCCCTACTGCATTTTCTGTTTTTGAGAAAGACATGGTTAAAATTTAAAAAGCTAAGACCATTTTTATTCTTAAGTCTTACCTTCTGCTGAAAGGTCTAAGATTGAAATGTATTATTTAGTCACAAACTCTCAGATTTGTGTTCTTTTCCAAATTCTCATTTAATTACTTGTGACTTAAAAATAACTTAGCTGTGTAGTTCAGTGGGAAACGACTTTAATTTCCTCTTTGTGGGCTGGTAAAGGAGATCATGTACCTCAGTGGGATTATCCTCCCCTTCAATCATAAGGTAGCCACAAAATTTCCTTCCTCAAAATCCTCAACTGGTAAATGGTGCAATTTGAAGCTTACAGATGGCAAGTGAAAGGGGAATTGCCCACTCCTTGTCCTGCAGCTCTGGAAGTAAGTGGCCTTGTAATGCCAGATTCGTGGGACCCCAGTAGACTTCCAGGAGCCAAACCTGATGCAATCACACAAGAGTCTTTATTGCAAGCTCCAGCCTGGACTCATAACCGTTTCCCATGCAGCGGTCCCGAGGAGAGAGTCCTGGCCCTTAGTTCGCTGAGGATTTATAGGTTTTTGGGGATACTCTATGCGTCACAACATCTCACAACAAATCATTTCACACCGCAGGAAAATCAAACAACAACTCTTAACATTGATTAGCACATTCACTGGCGGGAACAAATTGGGTAAGGGTGATTGTTAGTTCAAGTGGTGGATACATTTGAACTGATTGGTATAAGCCTCAAGGGATGTACACGCTAAACTGCACGGTTTCCTAACATGTTATCAATCACCAAAACTACTGGGAGGGTCACCTGACATTTCTGGTATTTTCCCTGTCTCACGCTGATTGGTGGTTGCTAGGGGGTTGCTATGGGTCCTCACCTAGTGTAACTGAGTCAGGGACACCTGGGGCAGCAGATCTGTCCAGTTATTTACAGACAAACAACTCAGCAGGGTGGCTATGTGCCTAGGAGCGCTCTGTGGTTTTTCCAAGGACAAGGGTCACAACTTGTCACGACTTGTCCTCCCTCTGGACAGGCCTTGAGGTAGAAGATGGTTTCTCAAAAATGGAGTCACATCAGTTTCTCAGCCTCAGCCCTAAGGCTGCACAGGCCTGGGAAGGACCTTCTGTTGTTTTCACCCAAAAGCTCTTCATCTGTCTTTACAATTGTCTTGATGAGATAACCCCAGTTTCTCAGTCAACAATTGCAGGTGACGCTTCAAATGCAAGTGCCCCCAGAACAAAGCCACTCATTTTACCTTAAGGTCTACAAGATTAAAAACAGATCTGAAACCAGAATAATGAGGAGGCTAGGGAGGGCTAGCCAGCAAGAGGAAGAGACAATGGTACTTTCTCAACAAGAAGATTCTGAGATAAGGGGTGGGTGGGAGGGAAATGTCCTGTGACTTCCTTACCATTTTAACCAAGTCTTGCTTTTCATTAACACTGAGAGAAGTTACTTGGCTGATGCCTTGTGTATCATTAAAGCCACTCCCCACGGAGACCATCCAGTCATCTTTTCCCCATGACACATGGATTACTCTTCCCTGCCAAGAAAGCCTCTCCATATATCTAGAGCAGAGAGCCTGGGGTTTCAGCAGGTTTCACCTCTGCTGAGAGAGGCTGGTTATTGGCTTCAGCATCTGGTTCCATTTTGTGCTGAGAAAATTCAGTGTGAAAGAGAGAAAAAAAAATTCACATACATTTCTGCTGAAATAGAGCATTGTGAGAAATGGTTGACAATATAAGGCTTTCTGTTTCATTCTTGGCTACTGTTGGGTGAGGACTCAGGGAACTACACGCCTCATTACATTTATGACACTGCAGTTTCTCTCTTGCTCTGAGGTGCAATGAAAGCTGACTGCCTCTCTAATTACTTCCTTACACCCTCCACACCTCCTTAGGGACCGAGGGATTCTTTTTCTAGTTTTAACTCCTTTCAGAGGGCTCACTACTGAGTTAGAATGTTTATGTCACACATTTTATGCAATGAATATAGTTTTAATATACTGTTTTAATATTAGTATTTGATAACTCTGAGTTCAAAACCAGCTCTAGCAGAGTGTGCCTGGTCAAGTTCTATGGCCTCCATGAACCATAGTGTTATTGATAAAGTAAAAATATTAATACCTAATTTTTTAGGTGGCAAAAACATGGGAAAATATAAATGTTTGATACTCATTTATAATGTTATTATTACACTGAAATGTTCTAGCTTTAACACTGATTTCAGAGGAGTTTTATGTTCACAACAAAACTGAAGGAACAGAGACATCCAATGTACCCCACCCAACTCCTATGCTGTAAAAATCATCTGCCTTTTTATTCCCTACTTCCTGATAACCTCTGGCAACCACTGATATTTTCCTCTCTCCATAGTTTTGGGTTTTCCAGAATGTTATATAATTGGAATCATACAGTATGTAGCCATTCTAGTTTGGCTTCTTTCATGTAGTAATATGTATTTAAGTTTCCTCAATGTCCTTTGATGGCTTGGTAATATTTTCTTAATGTTGAATAATTTTCCATTGTCTCATTGTATGGATGTACCACAGTTTGCTTATATGTTCAGTACTGAAAGACATTTTCATGTTGTAATATTTGTTTATTTATTGCATACTGGGGTTTGAAACCAGAGGTACTCTGCTACTGAGCTATATCTCCAGCCCCTTGGATTTTTTTTTCTTTTGAGACAGGGCCTCACTAAATTGCTAAACCTGTTTTTTTTTTGTTGTTGGTTTTTTTTTTAGATTTATATATTTTAATCCTCATAATTTTTTCAAAGTTAGATATTTAATTCTACTCACAACCAAAAACAAATAAATAACTTATTTATCTTGTATTTCTATGACCTTGACTAAAAGAAGTAATCAAAGAAAATGAAATTCTCCAAACTACAATCCAGTCTTTAATGTATAAAAATTACTCTTTTAGAAATTGTTTATGTGCCATTGTGAATTGATCTAAGTCCACTGGATCAATATCTTAAATAGTTTTTAGTAATTTTCCAGTCTCTTCCCCTCTCTATCCTTATCATTCAACCCTCTTGATCTTAAAGATATTCTCATCACATGGCTCAATATCTCTCTGAAAGTTGTCCCTTTCATCCTTTCTTTGATCTTCTTTTTTGGCCCTGACTTCTATTGAGTCAGCCCTTCTAATATCATTGCTTTATATTATTTTCTGAGGCTGGTCTTGAACTTCTGATCCTCCTGCCTTAGCCTCCTGAGTAGCTGGGATTACAGGTGTGTGCCACTGCATCTGGCTTCTCATTGTAATTTTTAAAACAGTACAGCTAACCAGTGAATAAATGATTAGAAAAACAACAATAAAACATTCATATGATAATATAACATTGTAACAAACATTTTTGCATACATTTTCTTATTTGAGACCTATCAGTCTGGTAAATTTGGCAGATCAGGTAGCAAATCAAATCACACAGTTGTTCAGGTATTTCATATCCTATTCAAGAGAGGAAGGTGTGGCAGTCCAGAAAAGTGACTCATTGGAAGGAACAAAGCTAGTTTGTAGAGGTGAAAACTGGAAACCAGATCTTCTGATACCAATTTCCATGTTCTTTTCATCACTATGAATTAGGTTTAATTAAAAAGAAATCATGGAATTATGCAAAAAGGTATTAAAAGCATATTTATTTATTTATTTGGTACAGGGGACTGAAATCAGAGGCACTCAACTACTGAGAAACATCCCCAGACCTTTAAATTTTTTTTTTTAATTTGAGACAGAGTCTTGCTAAGTTGCTTAGGATCTTGTCAAGTTGCTGAGGATGGCTTTGAACTTGTGATCCTCCTGCCTCAGCCTCCTTAGTTGCTGGGATTATAGCTTTGTGCCACCATTCCTGGCAAAAGTACTTTTATTTTTAATGCATTGAAATGTCATTCTGTATCTTTATGAACTTAAAAAATTTGCTTCATATGTCACTTTCCAAGAGAGGTACATTAATATTCCCAACTATTAATAGTGACTTTTTTTTTAAATCTTTTTTTTTTAGAGAGAGTGAGAGAGGGAGAGAGAGAGAGAGAGAGAGAGAGAGAGAGAGAGAGAGAGAGAGAGAGAGAGAGAGAATTTTAATATTTATTTTTTAGTTATTGGCGGATACAACATCTTTGTTTTGTATGTGGTGCTGAGGATTGAACCCGGGCCGCACACATGCCAGGCAAGTGCGCTACCGCTTGAGCCACATCCCCAGCCCCAATAGTGACTTCTTGAACTATTTTTTCATTTGGTCAGCATCATAGAATACTTTTTCAATGTTTACAATGTTTTTGTTTTGAAATGTATTTTAGCATTAAAATTTCTATTCTCATTATCTTCTGGTTCATATTCATTTCCTATTGTTTTGTTTTCAACTTTCTTTATCCATTTCTTTTAATTGTGTGACTATTGTGGACTACTTATTTCTGGTTTTACAAATACAGGCAGAGACTAGTCTTGTTATCATCACTTAAGTTTATCCACATACTTTTATTGTAGTTACTGTTATTACATATTTCAGCTCATTCATTTCATATCTTCTAGTTACTTTCTTTTCCTTAAAAATTCCTTTCCTGCCTCCCTTTGGATAATTTAAATTTTATTTTAGCTATTTAAAAGTTACATATCACATTTTTGTTCTTTACATGGTCTATTTACATACTCATTTTCTATCAATTTTTAATTGTTAATTAATATTAATATTTCCCTCAGGCAAGCAAACACCTTAACATATTTCTATCTCCTTTCTTGTTTTGTTTTAAAGTGTTTTTTTTTCTTTTTTATCTTCCATCTCCACTCCTTTGTCTTGTAATTTTCTAGAGTTAGTTGGGGGTTGATATAAATATATAGAATATATAAATATTCTTGAGAATTGGGAGTTCTTGCTCATTGTTTTTTTGTTTATTTTGGAAATTTTGTTTTGTAGATAGCAACATATTTGGGTAAAATTTTTAGCCTCAGCTTCCTTTGCATGTGTGCTGGCTTAAAATGTGTCTAAATTCTTCACACACTCTTTCCACAAGAGAGAGATCTTATTCTCTTCTCATTTGATGTGGACACAGTGACACAATTCTTTTTTAATTGTAGCTTCATTGAGATAAATTAATATACAATAAACTGACCACATATGGGTGTATACTTGGTTTAGTTTTGGTGTATGTATGCTCCTATGAAATTGAGACAAGAAAGCAATCCACAATCCCCAGTGTTTCCTCACACCATCTATAGTACCTCCCGCCCACCTCTTTCTGCACTCCTCCCTCACCCCCTTTATCACCAGGCAGCCATTGATCTGCTCTCTTTCTGTCTATATAAGTTAGTTTTCATTTTCTAGAATTTTATATAAATGGAATTATAAAGTATGGAATGTATGGACTGAGTTTTACTCAGGATAGTTATTTTAAGGTTCATACATGTTAGATATTGTGTATACTATTTTATTGCTGAATACTATCTCATTGTATGCCTATATGACATTTTGTTCATTCATTTGTCAATGGACATGGACATTTGGGTGGTTTCTTGATCTGCGTTATTACAAATAAAGTTTCTTAAAACATTTGTGTACACATCTTTCTATGGACATATACTTTCTCTTTATAAAAATACTCAGGAGTACAATGGCTAGATTATAAGTGTGTGCTCAACTTTTAAAAATAATTACCAACTCCTGTTCAAAGTGTTTAGACCGTTTTACACCCCACAGCTGTGTATAAAAGTTACAGTTGCTTTGTATCCTCTCTAATACTTAATATGGTTATTTTATATTCTCAATACAAGTCCTTTGTCAGATACATGATTTGAAATAATTTCCCCCAATCAGTTTTGGTCAGCTATTTTACTGCTGCAACTGAAAGACCTGACAGAACAACTGTAGAGGAGGAAGAGTTTATTCGGGGGCTCACAGTTTCAGAGGTGAGTTCATGCTCTGGCTCCATTCCTCAGGGCTCGAGATGAAGGTGAACATCATGGCAAAAGAGTGTGACCCAGGGAAGCAGCTCACAGGATGATCAGGCAGCAGAGAGAGACTCCACTTGCCAGATACAAAATATGTACCCCCAAAGCTCACCCCCAATGACCACCTCCTCCAGCCACACCCTACCTGCCTTCAGTTACCACACAATTAATCCCTACCAGGGGATTGGATTCAGGCTCTAATAACCTAATCATTTCTCCTCGAAACCTTACTTGTCTCACATATAAACTTTTGGGGGACACTTCACATCCAAAGTATAACATGTGGCATGACTTTTGCTTCTTTTAACAGTTATCTTTCAAATAAAAGCTTAATTTTGATGCAGTTCAAGCTAACATTTTTTTTTCTTTTATAGATTGTGCTTTCAGCATAGCAGCTAAGAAATCTTTGCCTAAGATTTGCAAAGATTTTCCTCTAGAAAATTTATAATTTTTGATCTGATTCATTTTTTAGTTAAATTTCATACATGGAATAAAGTATGCTGAAAAGTTCTTTTTCTTCCCTCTTCCTCTCCCTCCTCTCCCTTCTTCTTTCTTTTTAAAAATTTCTCCATTTTCTTCCCTTCCTCTTCTTCCTTCTTCAGCAGATTACTATCCAATTTTCTGCCCCATTTATTGAAATACTAATTTATATAAAATTCTCCCCTTCATTTCTTTTGTACCATGGCAACTTTCTCAAGAATTGATTGTCCATTTAGGTGTCAATTATTTCTGAGCTTTCTATTCTGTTTTATTTATCTGTTTGTCTACCTTTGGGCTAACACTACACTGTTTTGATTGTTATGTCTTCTGAATAGGTCTCAAAATGACTTGCTATTAGTTTTCAACTTTATTCCTCTTTGCAAAGTTGTTTTGACTATTCTAGTTATTTTGCTTTTCTACAGGAATTTTAGATTCAATTCATCAATTGAAAAAAAAGAGCCTGCTAAGATTTGATTGAAATTGTATTTAAATCATTCTTGGAATATTGACATCTATTATAGTTTGGATATGGGGTGTGTCCCAAAAGCTCATGTGTAAGACAGTGCAAGAAGGTTTATAGGAGAAATGATTGGGTAATGAGAGTCTTAACCCAATCAGTTAATTAACCCTTGGTGGGATTAACTGAGTGGTATCAGAAGGTGGGTAGGCTGGAGGAGACGGGTTCCTGGGGGTTTGTCTTTATGTATGTATTTTATAAATGGTGAGTTGAGTCTCTGTGTTCTAATCATCATGTGAGTTGCTTCCCTGGGTTGCACTCTTCTGCCATGATGTTCTCTCTATGGACTGAGACCTCTGAAACTATGAGCCTCCAAATAAGCTTTCCTCCCCTAAAATTGTTCTGGTCAGTATTTTAGTCACAGCAATGAAAAAGCTGACTAAAACAACATCTTAGCAACATTATATGCTCAAACTAATGGATATATCTCTCTGGTTACTTAAGTCTCCTTTATAATTTCTCACTAATGTTTTAGTTTCCATTGTATGCAGGCCTTACACATCTTTTAAGATTCATACAAAACTATAATATTTTTGATGATATTGTAAATTGTCTAGCTTTCCTATTTTAATTTATAATTTTTCATTTAGTTTTTAGTATGTAGTGATGGAATTGGCTTCCGTATATTGACCTTATATGTTGCAACCTTGCAAACCCTATTAATTTGTTCTTTTTTGTCTGTTACATAGAATTTTCTGGATAGATGATCATTAATGTAGAGTAAAGACAATTTTCTTTCTTTATTCCTTCCTTCCTTCCTTTCTTTCTTTCTTTCTTAACCTGAATGCCTTCTTATCCTTCTTTATTGCCTAATTTAGTGTCTAGGACCTGTAATACAATGTGGAATAGAAATGATGGGAGCAAATATCTTGGATTTTCATTGATTTTAGGGGGAAGGACTGTGTTGTCTTTCACCATCAAGTATGATGTTAGCTATAGGTTTTTTTTTTTTAATATGAGCTTTATCAAATGGAGGAACTTTCTTCACTTCTAAGTTTGCTGAGAGTTTTAAGTCAGGAATATAGGCTAGATTTCATCAAAGGTTTTCCTGTGTCTATTGAGATTGTCATATAGTATTTAATTTTTAGTTTTTTAATATGATAAGTTATAGTAATTAATCTGCAATGTTAAATCAACTTTTCAATCCCAGGACAAACATCACTTGGTCACAATGTATTATCCTCTTTATATATTGTTGATCCAATTTGCTGAATTTTGAATAGAATTTTTTATCTATGTTCCTGAGAATTATTGGTTTTCTCTTTTTATAATGTATTTTTCCAGTCTTAATATCAGGCTAGTGCCAATCAGATTTAATTAATTGAAAACTATTCCCTCTTAAATTTTCTGGAAGAGTATGTATAGAATTGGTATAATTTCTTCTTTAAATGTTTGGTGTAATGGATCATTGAAGCCAATTGGCTTTATCTGTTTCTTCTTCCATGAGATTTGGTGGTTCCTGTCTTTCAAGAAATTTGTCTATTTCATCTAAGTTGTCAAATTTATTGGCTCAAAGTTGTTTATACTATTCTTCTGTTGACTTTTAGTTCTTGTAGACTCTATAGTACCATACATACTATGAATACTGTTTTGTGAGCAGCATCACACACAATTTTTTAAAAAATATTTTTAGTTGTAGATGAACACTATAACTTCAATTAATTAACTTATGTGGTATTGAATTAAAACTCAGTGCCTCACAATTGCTGGCAAGTGCTCTACCACTGAGCTACAACTCCAGCCCCCCACACAATTTTATGTTGTGTTTTTAAAATTTCGTATTTTAGCCCATTTATGGCTGACTATGTAGTTCAGTGGTAGAACACATACCTCATATGCATGAGATGCTGGTTCAATCCCCAGCACCATAAAAAAGACAAAAACACCAAAAACCCCAAACTCTCTAATTTTTCTTGTTAATTTCTTCTTTGAGTGAGTGGGTAATGTAAAAGTGTGTTATTTAGTTTCTGAACATTCAGCAGTTTTCCAGTGATCTTACTTTTTCATTTCTCATTGACTTTCATTGTGGTTAGAGAAAGTAGTTTGTATGACTTCAATTCTTTCAAATTTATCAGGATTTGTTTAGTACTCCAAAATATGGTATACATCGGTCAATGTGGATGTGTTCCTGAAAAGAATCTATCTTTTTGTTGTTTTGGGGTAAAGTATTCTTCAAGTCTTCTGTATTCTTACTGGTTTTCTACTTATTCTATTAGTTATTGGGAGATGGATATTGAGAACATTGACTGTGATTATGGATATCTGTTCCTCCCTGAAGTTCTAACAGATTTTGCTTTGTGTAATTTGAAGCTCTGTTATTATGTACATAGATGTTTAAAATGTGTTTTCCTTATAGATCTACTCTTTTTATCATGATGAAATGACCTTCTTAGGCTGGGTGTGGTGGTGCATGCCTGTAATCCCAGCGGCTCTGGAGGCGGAGGCAGGAGGATTGTGAGTTCAAAGCCAGCCTTAGCCAAAAGCGAGATGCTAAGCAACCCATTGAGATCCTGTCTCTAAATAACATACAAAATAGGGCTGGGGATGTGGCTCGGTAGTGGAGTGTCCTTGAGTTCAATCCCTGGTACCCCCCCCCCCCCCAAAAAAAAAATGACCTTCTTTACTCTTTGTACTATTTTTTCTCTGGAATCTACTTTGGCTGACTTAGTATACAGATAGTTTATTTCAGTTTCTGTTCATATAGCATCTTTTTGCATTATTTTAATGTATTTTGTCTTTATATTTGAAATGTTTTTCTTGATGGCAGCACAGTTAGGTCTTGCTTATGTTTTACAGCAGTTTTTCTTTCTGGTGTAATTCTATGCTTAGAGTTGAAAAAATAGTCATTTTCATATACCTTCATCAGTTTCCCATATGTTAACCTATCATATAATCATAGATCATTTACTAAAATTTAGCATTAACTTTGGACCTATGAGTTTATAGTCATATTCAAATTTGGAAAAAAGAAATCAGTCCTTATACCTTCAAACATTATTTTCTCTTGCATCCTTCTCTCTCCTTTTCCAAAGGATAGGCATTCCATTTATGTGTATATTAGACTGCTTGAAGTTACTGATTAGTGATGTTTCTTTTATGTTTTTCAGTTTCCAATGCTTTGTATTTTATGTTGGAAAGCTTCTACTTCTGTGTCTTCCACTTGGTAATCCCATCCAGTGCATTTTGAATCTCCCACTCTGTACTTTTTATCACTTAAAAGTTACTTTTGGTTCCTTTTATATTTTCCATGTCCTTACTTAGCATGCTCATTTTTCTATAGCTTTTAAAATATATGGAATATGATTTTGATAATTTTCTCTCTATATAACAAAGGGTGTGTTTGCTTAAAGTGTTGGACGACAGAAACATTGTATCTCTCAAGAGAAGGGATAGACATGCAGTGTGTGTTAACTTTTTTGCTTCTGTGACCAGAAGACCTGACAAGAACAATTTATAGGATGAAAAATTTATTTGGGTCTCATGCTTTGAAAGGTCTCAGACCACGGATAGCCAACTCCATTCCTCAAGGCCATGATAAGGCAGGGCATCAAGGTAGAAGAGTGAGGAGGAGGGAAGTGGCTCAGAACATGGCCTTCAGAACAATTTTTTTGCAGTGTTTCCTCAATGATCTTTTATGGGAGATGGCATATCTAAACCATAATGCATGCTTATAATGTATTTTGGTTTCCCAAGTTCAATTATCCTCTCTTATGATAACCTGGCAGGTGAGAGGTATTATTTGATCTTCTTTGTATCACTTTGTGGGAATTGGGGATCAGAGAATCAGTGGAATAAAATGTGCATCTTTTCTACTGTTATTTTTGTGAGTAATAAACTGTCCTTTGTCTCTGACCCAGAAGTCTGTGTCTTCTGGTAGCATCTATGAGTCTATGGCAGGATAACTTGTTAGCTATCTTACATGTAAGGTAAAAATCACATCTCTTTTATAATTTTTTTTGCATAAGATTTTCCCTTTGTTTGAAATATGACAGATCTCTGTAACAGAAGAGGTAGAATCATTAGAAGACAATGCACCTCTTTCTTTATATTAAGGCATTTGTAAGAGAATTCAAACCTATATGACTGGAAAAGCTGTTTAAACAGTCTCTGTAGGCAGTTGTCTTCCTGTGTGGGGCTGGAATTTGAAGTTTGCAGCAAAGGCAGTCAGAATGGAAAGAGGAATATTAGAATTAGGAGAACAAGGAATGCATGAAACATGGGTTGGAACTCAAAATGGAAGAATGAAATTCATTTCATTTATCACTGCCTTAAAGAATGAAATTCATTTCATTTATCACTGTTAAAACCTTGTGGTGGTGAGAAGTTGGAACCAGTCATCATGGAGTTAAACACATTTGACCTATGAGTCTGGAGGTGATGGAGTTTCCCAAGGGAAGTTGAATCATTTGCATATCTATGAAGTAAACCAGCAAATAAAGTGCATGAGTTGCAGAAGCTCCTAATTATCATTGCCCTGCATTTCTGATTGTAAAAAAATCTGGATGCTGTTTCATTTCTCTCTCCAATGTTGAGCAAAAAGAGTCTTGAACCTCAACTGGAAATATGAAGAAAGGAATTCTTGGAAACATAGCTCATCTTAGCCAAGTTGACACATTTCAAAACCACCACAACCTCAGCATATGAAGTAAGAGGAGGAAAAGGGATAGAAGGAACTCTGAGAGGTCCTTGTTCCTCCTCCACGTGTAGTTACCTGCTTTTCCCCGGGGTGGGTATAACCCTGATGTCACCCTGCTGTCTCTGGCCAGCACTGTAATGACTTGGTTATCTGCCTTGCAGTTTGCAACACAGAACATAGGAATAACCCTTCTATTTCAATAAACAGGCACAGAAAAGAGCACAACCTAAATCTCTCCCTCGTTTTATTTCTCATCCATGTTTTCCAGCATCAATCCTTTACTGATGCTTTGTGCTTTCATCCTTCCCCCCATCATCTCCACTAATTGCAACACAACTACTTTCCAACAGGTCCTTCCATTTCCATTAGTGTTTTGGCTCCATCTCCCTCCTTGAAACATAGGTGGTGATATGGAGGTTGGTAGAGAAAATCAGCCTGTGAATTTGTTCTCATGTCAGCAATAAAATATCGTAAATGTAGATTTTAAAAATTTTAAAAGAAATTATTAAAGAAATGTAAAGAAAATCATAAAAGAAATGACTGACTTTGTGGGTGATGTTGCTTAGCTTTTCTAGAGACTTGTTTGGCATAGTTCTCTTCTGAAAAATCTGAGGGGAAAGGGGCAATTAAGACTATGCTTAAAAAGCCACAGGGGGCTGGGGATGTGGCTCAAGTGGTAGTGCGCTGGCCTGGCATGTGCGAGGCACTGGGTTCGATCCTCAGCACCACATAAAAATAAATAAAGATATCGTGTCCACCTGAAACAAACAAACAAACTAAAAAGTAAATGAATAAAAAGCCACAGGGCTTTTTAAGAGTTGTCTAATGTTTCGCCCCTGCATCAGGGTAGAAATGCAGTTTAAGAAAAGGGGTTGTCTTAATTGTTCTCAGAGATGAGGAAAGAAGACTATACCATGAGCAACAGCTGTTCTTGTCATTCTGGAATATCATTCATCTGTAAGATTCTTCCCTTTGGCTCCATAAATTGTAGCAGTATTTCCTTAGAAATCAAAAGGGAAATGCATACTTTCTGTGCCTTTCATTTCTAATGCTGGCTTTGTGACTGGTTCGAGCAACTGGAAGCATCCGGCCTGATCAACACATTTCTGTGCGTCTCTGAAGATGAATTTTCCAGTATCTCGCAATACTGAGCCACAAGAAACACGGGCAAAATAGGGGTCAATAATATAGATTAAGCTTTATTCTTATTTCAACCTGATAATAGAACTTAAACTCCCACAGATGCCTGAAATGAAATTTAACCACTTAATTCAATCTACCAGAAATGATGTCTTTCGGGTTTTTTATTTTTCATTTTTTTTCAGCAACTGATGATTCAATATCTGAATCTTTCTGGGAAATCACAGAGCATGCTGGCCAAACAAGACTGTAGAAATGTTCCCAAATCAAGTAAACACAAGAAAAGGGAACAGGGGATGCTCTTCTATGTTACTGATCTTAGTGTAAACTATTTGGGGGAAGGTAAACCTCTTGCGGGCAGGCCACATGCTATGCTCCTCTCCTGCCTCATGAGGTCTGAGAGGCTGAGTGACGAAGTTGCAACAAAGAACACAAAGGGAAGAGCCTCGGCAACACTAGAACTTCATTAAGAAGTCACTTGGAGTAGGGGACAAGTGCAGTGACTGATCTTCCCCGGCGAAGTGACACAGTGCCTTGACAATGGCTATGAAAGCTTGATGACCCTTAACATCTCCTGGAACAAAGAAGTCAGTAGCACAAGGAGAAAACGTTAAAGGGGGAATATGAGGAACACAAAAGAAGATGACAAGGTGACAAGTTAAACATAATCCACGGAATAAGAAACGTCAGAAGCCTCCTCCGCAGTACACCTACAAACACCTGCCCTTTTGTTCATACAGGAAGAGAGCCTCTCCCTGTAACTCCTTCCCTTCCCTGGTGGAGGGAAGTCAGGTGGCGATGCAGTGTGGGCTGCCTGGAGGGGAAGATCTTACTGGACGAGACATCCAGCAAACTGCATGGCACCCTTACCAGTCTTTTATATGTTACCCCCACCGCTGCCCAAATCCTGGTTATTCAAGTCTTCCAACTCTACCTTATTTCTTCTTTTATTACTCCGCCCCCCCCCCACACAAATCTCAAAGGAGTTAAAAAAGCAGACACATTCACTTCGTAATCCATGTGTGTGTTGGGGAAGATGGGAGGGGGATCCCCTTGACCTGAAAACTTCCAACCCGAGCCAACTTTCAAAGAGGTAAGCACACAGCCACTTATGGTATTCCTTCCTTGATTACAGGCATCCTGTCTGAATTCTCAATCTATGGTCATGGATTTCTGAGGACCCTGGAGGTCACTGACCTGGCTGCACAGGAGTGCACCCCATGCTCCCAAAGAGCTCCCCTGTTTGTCTCACTTCAAACTTCACCGCAAAGAGGAGAGCCTTTTATTTTAAATGTTTCTTTCTAATAAAAAAAAGGGGGGGGGGTCTTAGTGTGAACGAGACAATGGGATTCAAACAACTTAACGTAAGTGATTATTCATTTTGGTTTCTCTAATGGAAGAAAGGTGAGAGTTGGATAAGGATCAGAGGAAGGAAAATCTTTCAATGAGGCATTGAAAGAAAGAGATGAAGAGTTCTGAGTTGGAAGCATCAATTATCTTCTTAATAAATATCGTGTGTGTGTGTGTGTTTTCCTTTCTGGACATCAGATGCAGAGGATGAAGTTAGTAGTTAGTGATTCCTTTTGGTTCATACCTACATTTTCATTACTGGTCAAAGCAAGACTTTCTTTTTTTCCCCTTAAGTTTTTCCATTTTATTTCCATTCTTCATTTCTATTCCACCTCCCCCCAGATAGCCTTTCTAATGTATTAAACTGATGTCTTTCTGTTCACATGTGTCTTTGCAAAACTATAGTTCTGTTTACATTTAATTGACACAATTAGTGGTATATTATATATTTTAATCTATTTTTAAATCTCTCTGTTCTCAGGACCATATCTTACGATCCACCCATGTTGCTGCAGGTACATCAGCACCCTTGACTCTAAACACCAACAGTGTGTGCATTTTCCAGGGATGTGCAGTCAGATTTCCTCTAGTTTCCTTCACCCCAAACGATGCTGAAGAAAATATTCATGTACATGATCCTGAAGGAACTATGCAAGACTCTCTTATCCTCTACATGCAAGAGTGAAATTGCTGGTAATAAGGATAGAATATATTTAAAACATTCTGGTAAATTTTGTTTTTGCCTTTTTCCTTATCTGTAGGGTTAGTACTGTCACACTTTACAGGTGAATAAATGAAAGGATCAGACACTAAGTAGAATTGTACAGTCGTTCAGGGAGTAAAGGGAGGACCCTGAGTGTAAGACTTTCCCTCCTGACCACAGCATTCTTTTCTGTTCTTTGCACCACATCACTGGCCTTGACAAACTTGTCTTATCCTGGAATTAGAAACATTGGGATTAGATTCATTGCATTACACTTCCTGTGGGCTACCACTCTCGCCTTTGTGAACGTGGTCAAGAAGTGACTCATGGAGTGAGGCAAATGATGTGGGAGATGCAAGTTCCCTGTTGGCTGACAACAACACTTATTGAACTGCTTTCTGGTGAACTAGAAAAAGTATTTCTGCATAAAAATCAAAGACCTATAACTCCCCAGAACAGGTCTTTCTGGTGAATTTCCAAGGTGACTGACTCTTGGAGGTCCATCAGGCAAGGACAATGTAGTTTTTAACTGGAATCCCTGATGTCAGACACAGAGAAGGCCTGAAAAAAGTGACCATGAGCTTGTGCACATCTGCTTGTTTAAAAGTGACCACGAGCTTGTTTAAATCTGCTAGGAAAAAAAAAAAAAGAAAGAAAGCCACTTTATGATAGTTTACTCAAAAATATTTTATAAATGCTTTATGACTACTAATCTGAGTGCTAGAGGAATCACATTTTAAAAATTCATGCAGTCATTATATATGCAATACCTTGTTTGTTTTTAATGTTATTCTGAACAAAGCCCTTACATTCTTCTGATATGGTCACAAGGCAGACTGAGTGTCCACACGGCAACACCTCTGTTATCTGCATGCGGTTGTCAGTCCTTGGGAATGCCTGATACAGTCATTCCAAGCATTCTCACATGGACAGTTATGTCTTTTACAAGAGTTGTGAACTGAATCAAAGAATCTTCTTAGAAAGTAGAATGCATCCTATTATAATTCATAATGGAAACTTTACTTCAGCGAGAGCGATGATTGATCTCAACTTGGGAAGAAGGAAGAGAGTCGGCTTCAGTCTCTTGGGATGCTGGTATGTGTGTTTGAGGAGTGGGAAGTTTTAAATTCTGTCAATCTTTACCTAGCAGATTCTAGACCCCTCCCCCAGAGGTTTTTGGAACATACACTCCCAACCCCAACCTCATTCTCTGCTTTTAGGACCATTTCCTCCAGGCTCTTTGGATGATATGCCCCTGTGGACAAGAGCAATGTCAGCAGTTACTTCAGCAAATGTCTTTACAGAGCTAATAAAACAAGCATTAAGAAAACTGGGTGGAGTGATGGGCCAGAATTTTAGAAAAAAAATTTTTTTCTTGAATTCCCTCGATCCCCACAATATTTTAATTTTCCAAAGAGTAGCAAAGCACATTAGTCTAAGGGGAAAAAAGTAAGCTAATTTTAGGCAGAAACTCAGGTTCTAGTTTCTCTCTCTGCAAGAAACATCCTTATATGTTTGGAAGGACTAGAAAAATGCCAATATCTTGTCCAGTTCTAAAATCACTAGGTTATTAAATCTAGAGGAAAAAGCAAAGTACAATGGGGCCTATCTTTTAATCACCCTCATTTTCTAAAATTTTAAATCAAGAATGTGAACTATAATTTTGACTTGATACTTCTTCTCCTTTTAAAATTTGTTCTGTTTAGATATACATTACAGTACAGTGTATTTTGACATACATACATGGAATATAACTTATTCTAATTAGGATCCCATTCTTGTGGTGTACATGATGCGGAGTTTCACTGGTCATGTACTCATATATGAATATAGGAAAGTTATGTATAGTTCATTCTACTGTCTTTCCTATTCCTTTATTTTTCCTTCCCTTCATTCTCCTTTGTTGAATCCAATGAACTTCCATTCTTCCCCACCCCTGCATACTGTATTAGCATCCATATATCAAAGAGAACATTGGGCCTTTGTTTTTTGGGGACTGGCTTATTTCACTTAACATGATAGTCTCCAGTTCCATTCATTTACAGTAAATGCCATAATTTCATTCTTCTTTATGGCTAAGTAATATTTCATTGTGTATATACACCTCATTTTCTTTATCCATTCATCTGTTGAAGGGCACCTAACTTGTTTCCATAGTTTAGCTATTGTGAATTGAGCTGCTATAAACATTGATGTGGCTGTGACACTGTAGTATGCTAATTTTAAGTCCTTTGGGTATAGATTAAGGAGTGGGATAGCAGGGTCAAATGGTGCTTCTATTCCAAGTTTTCTAAGGAATCTCCATACTGCTTTCCCGATTGGCTGCACCACTTTGCAATCCCACCAGCAGTGTATGAGTGTACCTTTTCCCCTACATCTTCACCAACATTTATTGTTATTTCTATTTTTGATAACTGACATTCTGACTGGAGTGAGAAGGAATCTCAGTGTAGTTTTAATGTATATTTCTCTAATTGCTAGAAATGTTGAACATTTTTTCATATAATTTTTGATCATTCATATTTCTTTTTCCATCAAGTACCTGTTCAGTTCCTTTGTCCATTTATTTATTTATTTTTTGGTGTTAAGTTTTTGAGTTCTTTGTATATTCTGGAGATTAATGTTCTGAGGAGCAGGTGGCAAAGATTTTCTCCCATTCCACAGGCTTTTTCTTCATATTCTTGATTGTTTCCTTTGTTGTAAAGAGACTTTTTAGTTTGATACCATCCATTTATTAATTATTGATTTTACTTCTTGCACTTCAGGAGTCTTGTTGAGGAAATCAGTTCCTAAGCCAACATGATATACATTTGGACCTACATTTTCTTCTAGTAGGTACAGGGTCTCTGATCTAAAACTCAAAGTGGTCTGGATCCACTTTTAGTTGAGTTTTATGCAGGATGAGAGATGGGTTTCAGTTTCCTTTTTGCTACATATGGATATCCAGTTTCCCCAGTACCATTTGTTGAAGAGGCTCTTTTCTTCAATACATGTTTATGGCACATTTGTCTAATATGAGAAAATTGTATTTATGTGGGTTTGTCTCTGTATCTTCTGTTTTGTTCCATTGGACTCCATATATTTTTGGTGCCAATACCATGCCGTTTTTGTTACTATAGCTCTGTAGCATAATTTAAGTTCTGCATTTTGATGTCTTCTTGCTTTGCTTTTCTTGCTGAGGATTGCTCTGTCTATTCTGGGCCTTTCATTTTTCCAAATGAATTTCATGACTGCTTTTTTTATTTTTATGAAGAACATAATTGAAATTTTAATATGAATTGCATTAAATCTGTATAATGCTTTTGGTAGTATGGCCATTTTGACAATGTTAATTCTGCCTATCCAAGAGCATGGGTGATCTTTCCAGATTCTAAGGTCTTCTTCAATTTCTTTCTTTAGTGTTATGTAGTTTTCATTGTAGAGATCTTTCACCTCTTTTGTTAGGTTGATTCCCAAGTTTTTTTTTTTTTTGAGGCTATTGTGAATGGGATAGTTTTCCTAAGTTCTCTTTCATATGATTCGTCATTGGTGTATAGGAATGCAATAGATTTATGGTTGTTAATTTGATACTTCTTTTCATGATTATTCTTCTCTGTAGCAAAACTAGTAACATGCATGGGGGCTGAGGTCTGAGGAGCAGGTTGATCACAGGGACGTGCTTCTGTTTCCTTTGTTGGATAACCTAGGCAGGAAAGAGGGTCTCATAGGAGGACTCTTCAGAGAACTGTCATTTTCCTACTTAGCAGCATCAGAATCAGAATCACAGATTTTGGGCCCAAACCCCAGAGTGACTGGTCCAGGAGACTTGGGGTGGGTCCCAAGAATTTCTAAGTTTCCAACTGGTTTTGGACATTGCACATGGAGAAACACCATGTTTGCTCATCACTGAGGCAGCAATCTGAATGTCTCCAGGTTGACTTTGTCCTCAGGTTACAGCCTGTGTTGGGAAGCTTTTGAGATAATGTCATTACCTTCTGTTCTACTTCCAGAAACTCTATCTTCCAGTAGTAATCACTATATAAACAAGGAAAACAGCAATACAGAAAATGAGAGTAGGCTAGATACAGTCATTCAATTTCTCCATTCTTCCCCTCATTGTCACTCAAAACCGTAGACTGTCCAGTTCACATAACCTGCCTAAAATAATGAAAAGAGAGATGTATTTTGGATGGTACACATGCCATCAGATTTCAGCAGAATGCAAAAGACAAAGGCCATAAATCAGAGTTCAGAAATGGATTAGAGTTGCTCCTTTTTTCTCAGGTGTAGCTGATATTTATTGTTTTCTGTTAACTATGAAATGTGCATCTAACTTTACATGTGTTATCACATGTAGCCTTTGAAAGAATCTGATCAGATGGGTATTATTTTTTAATCCCCATTTCATAGAGAAGAAAACCAAAACTTAGGCAGAATAAGTTGCCCGAAGTTGTTCAAAAAATAAAGTGGTGGAACTAGGATTCGCTCCATTGAACTGCCTCCATCTCTGTGGTACTGGAAAACCAAAAAAAATCATCTTTATTATTGCATTCTGTAAAATGGGACTATCTCCCAGGGATAAAGTGAGAACAAAATAATAGGTTTATTGAGAGCCGCACATAAAAGATGTGTTATGGCTACAAGATATTACTCTGAAATATCATAGATGCTGCTTTCCTTTTCCACAACAAATCAAATGCTACCTTGTACAATTTATTATTATTGTCTGCTCTTTACTCTTTATATTTCTGCTCCTCAAAGAATTACTTTTTGTGTCCTTTTCCTCAAAATGATTTTATATTCCTTTTTCCTGCTGAGATTCAAAGAGTTACTCAAACTTAATTTTAAGGTGTTAGGGACCTAGGGCCCCAGCCCAGCTCTGCTGCTGCTCACTGAGGGCCAAGCAGTCACTGATGCATTTCAGCTGGTGGGGCTGGGCTTCCTCCTAGGGGCTCAAATTTTTCAATCCCACAGTTTATAAGATGGATGCTTTTCATATTCACACATCAAGATTTGAGTGAAATCCACAAACATTTTGTGGAGGTACGAGATGAATATCATTGCAGCCATTCTTTCTTTCTAACTGCAACAAATATAATAATTTACAGAATGTCAGTTAGCTCACTCACTGTGTCATAGATAAGATAGGCCCAAGGTTATCAGCAATTTATGGAAAGCGGGCTGTAACTGCACCTCTTTATTCCCCATCCAGAAAGCACTTCAAAATGCAAATTAAAATGATAACATTGTCATGAAAATCGTTTGGAATTCAATCCAATTAATTTTTTTAAAATAAATCTTTTCCAAACAACAGCACATTCTTATTAATAATAAAATTATTGGTGATAGCACTCACACCTGATCACCACTCTCTGGTTGAGAACCACAGGACTAGGTGATTTTTCAGATGTCTTCCCATCTCAGAGATGGTTTTGGGCTTTTATCCAACAGACCCTATGATATTCTTTCTGCATTCACTGCTTTGAAAATGAGTTACCCTGAGCAATGACTTCTAAGTTTAGTTCAGTTTGCTAATCTGAAAAAAAAATGCATTGTAGTCATTCTTTAAAAGACTCAGCCCTGTGAAGAAAACAAAATTGCTACACTCCATTATTTTGTCCTGCAGAATTATATGAGAATGGAAGATGTTGGGCCCAGGGCTTGATCTCGTGAAGAGCATCATCATCTGAAGCCAAGGCCTCAACCCCTGGTGGAGGCAATGGGGCCACTGATTCATGGGTGCCTAAATCTCTCAAATGGAGAAATCATTTGATGTCAGACTGTTCGCTTTCATTTTTATATTCAGCATTTCTCCCCATTCAGTTATTTATTTCCCTTTGGGATTCTTTAAAACCTGGCTGGGGAATTTTTAGAAAGTACTTGTAATATCTATAAGGACAACGCAATATTTATGTTACAGTTTCCTTTTTAAACATTTTAATCACTTATTATTTATCCTATTTATCCTGGAACAAAGTCTTCAAAAACAGGATATTCTTCATAAGTCCTATTTTAGGTATAATGCGGCAAATCAAAAGCCAGCTTTTATAATTTTTTGATATGGAATCTTGGAATTTCCACAGCTTATGTTTTGAGCCAACAAAAATATACAGAGATAGAAAGCAGGGAATTTTCAAATGCTGTTGACTTACTTCATAATATTATGCTTTTGCAGATACACTCGCTTAACAGGGCTGTGAATTTTAAGTATGATGGAAATGGAAAGTTGGTTTGTGTGAACTCAGAGGAAAAGATGGTAAAAATAGTTTGCATCCGATGATACCACATCCCAAGAAAGGGCGATGCCTTAATTATCTGCAAGGCTTTCCTGGACCTCTGCCGGCACAGGAAGACCAAAAAAGGTCTGGGGTTGAGTTGAATTGAGACTGTTTTGAAAGTAGGCACTGTATTAGAGTGGAAAGAAAAATCATCAGAGAATCAGGAAGCTTAACTTCTAGTCCTGGTTTTCTTATTACCTAGGGATGTGCCTTTGAGCAGTTCAGTTAACCCCTCTGACCCTCAGTTTCCTCCTCCTTCTAATGGAGGAAAGAAAACCAGTCACCTTGTGTACTTCCTGGAAAGGAGGCTTTTAGGAGGCTCACATAAGATAAAAAGAAAACACTTACAGAATTTTTTGAACTACAAAAGCATGTTACAAATGTGAGATATCTTTATAGATCCTTTTACAATTCAATCATCTTTGAACACCCAATGTTTAAACTGGATTGGATAGCAAGTTTAATTGGGACATTCTTGCTTGACAGGACCTGGTATTTGCATCATTAGTATTTGTTTACACCCTTTCAAGTCTGTCTATCTCTTTGGTTTAGCAATATTAATGGTTCTGTTGTCGAATATAAGGGAAGTCTATGAAATAGACCCAAAAGATGGTGATAATAAGGTTTGGTCTTAGATCTTCCTCTAACTGACCATCAGGACAAACCCCATCTTTTCTTACACCCCTCTTGACAAGTTCAAACTTCTGCATGCAGTATCAATATACCTCTGTTTACTTTTCTTATTCTAATTCTGAATTTTCCAAGACTTTCATTGTGTACACTATAATTTTAGATGGGTCATTTGCAATATCCTTGACGATATTTATTTCCACTTGGCCTTTGCTTCACCTTTCTATTCTAATGGTTGGGTTTGCTAATGCTCCATCAAAGCCCTGTCAGATGATGACCCCACATGCCACAGATCCTGGAGGTGAGACTAGGGCTCCTTCTTCTCACTTATACTTCTACAACATCCCTTTCCACTGCTACCCCAAACCCATCTCCTTTATTTTCCTGATAACTATGGTGACCTTACTTTATTCCTCTACACCATGCTTATCTTTATCTTGGAAAATCGAATTCCCTCATGCACCTGGCCTTTGAGTTCCTTGGATCTTTCTTATAATAGTCATTGCATCTGCCCAACTTCAATCATTCCCTCCCATAGCCCTTCTCTAAAACTCATTACCACCATAATATCCCTAACTGAATTCTTGATATTAAAATTCTCATTTTCTGACCATCACCTCTTATTTTTCTCCCCTATTCATTAGCTATACTACAATCCCAATTTAACAATACTCTGGCTATATCTTGTTGTCTCTATATACCATAATCCAGACTCACCTTCATCCTCTATGCCCTCTTCTTCCAATGTCCTCATCTGTAACCTCCCAACTTTGGTTGACGCAGCATTTCCTGATGTGGGTCCTGTCCTGCTGTAGGTAAACCTGACTAGAACAAAACCAGTGGATATTCCAAGTGTGTGGCTTCTTTATATATTTATTTCACATCATCCGTACTCTATATTTCAGGCCACTAACAACACCCCATATTTACCAAATATATACACTTAGTAAATATTTATTTTGACACCATTCTTAGTGTAGAGGGGAAAATAGACATGTCTTCGTCCAGGGACTCAACTAGAAACATTGGAACATACAGAGTAAACGTAAGAGCCTAGAACCTGAAGTGAACAGATGGGAAAAGTCTGTCCAAAGCATCAAAAAAAGTAACAACAATGACATAAAGATATGAAATAGAATTTTCATGAAGTTTTTCAAAGAATCTCGACCTTGTAAGAGGACCTGTATTGTTTCCTTGGATTCCCAATGCCTGACCCACTGATATTTGACCAATTTGGCTATGGTTCTTTTGTTACTCATTATTAGCCCAGAAATCATAATGAGGAAGAGGAAGGACTTTAGAGACCAGCTAGCCTACTCCCTTCTGCTCTGCAGATGAGAAAACTTGGCACCTAGAGTGAAGACTCTTACCTCAGATTACCCCTTCATCTACAGAATGAGATAAGAACCCAGTTTTCCATACTTTCAACTAGTTCTTTTTTCTTCATGGTATGCTGCAAATGTCAGAACCTCTTAGTTTAGTAGTGTAATGCTAAGCACTCCTTGAATGACCTCTAGGTTCCAAAAGAAAGTCTCATGTGTTGCTTATGAAAATTGGAACTTTGATTTATCATGTAAATAAAAATATCCCATTTCAGAGGGAGATTTCCGAAGGTATTATGCTTTTGGGAAAAATGTCTGATATAGTCAAATGGCAGAGTAATATCTTAGACTTTTTTAATACAGCAAAATCTGATCATAGTACATTATGAGATCATTCCCAAATTACATGAGCCATTTGTAACCCATTTGGTTTCAATGATTTTCTCTCTTGGTATTTGCTCCTTTTTTTCTTTCTCATGTATTTACTTAGCCCTGTCTACTGCAACCTCGTAAAACATCTTCTCTAAATCTCCTCTCACTAATGTAAACAGCTATTTCGTAATCTTTTAGAGTGGGGGATGTGACTGAATATTTTCAGCTGTTCCTTAGTGTTGGTCGTGTACAAATAAATAATGGAGTTGAGTTAATTGGGGTCAGAAAGTGTGGTGGGATGGGGTTTGGCTCTTTTCCAAGGAAATCCTACTCTGGCTGACTGGACGCAGCTATAGGAACACAGAAAAAAGATGTTTTTGGACTGAGGGCCTCCATTAATTCTACTTTAAAGCTCTAGCAAGGATCAAAGGGAATTCGTCCTTCGAATTCACCCTTAAAGTGAATCTAGACAAGGTGTTCCCATACTGTCTGCTCATCCCTTTCCTTACTGAATTCCTATCGCAGATTCTGAATACTTAGCATAAATAGTTGTGGTATTTAAAATTCAAAATTGGCCTGAAAGTGGTATTAAGAAACTTATCAACTTAAGAAGTGGGTGCAGTCTTCTGGGTCATCTGTCACATTCATATGTCAGGTTGGGATTAGACCTCATGGGCTTCTGGGTCCCTTCAGGAACATTAGTGTGGAGGGTGTGTCCCTCAGTAGTCTTGGAGCTTTGATGTAGTGTACAGAGAGAGAACTGGGAATGAGAAGAACTGTGTTTAAGACCCAATGCCTGCTTCTCCATATCTGTGTGATCTTTCTCAAGTAACCAAACTTCTCTGTTTCCTGACCAACACTGAGGACAAAACCAACCACTTCCTTCTCTTTTAGGGTTGCTCTGAGGCTCACAGGCCAGAACTTCAAGGCACTTTGTACAGCTCTTCAGGTAAGAGTGAAGAGCTAACACAAATGTGAAGGGTTATTAGTAACTCAAAGAAATGTCCTGAATAGTTGCTTCAGAAATCATCCACTTATTTATTTCATGTAAATTCATAGGCATTTGGGGCTAGGGGAGCACCAGATGGGGTAATAAGGAAAAATGAGCAAGACTTCTATGCCCAAAGAAGTAAAATCTGTTGATAAAGTAAAGCACATGCTAGAACTAGTAATAAAATGATTTCATGGCAAGATGCTTTTAAAGAAGTCCAGAAGTGAGGATTAGCAGAGAAGATGGAAGGTCGTCCGTAAAAAGGGAACTGAAATAAAAAAAAAGTACTTTGCTTGTTTGGAATGCTGCACTTAAACACATGGGATAGTCAAATCATAAATGATTAAGTTCTGAATTCCAACAAATTTACGAAAGGTAAAGAAGAAATAATTTTTATATTGAGTCTTCTTTCCATTAATATTTTATGTAATTATTCAGTGCTATTACAATGAATGTTGGTGAGGATGTGGGGGAAAAGGCACTCATACATCACTGGTGGGACTGCAAATTGCTGCAACCACTCTGGAAAGAAGTATGGAGATTCCTAAGAAAATTTGGAATGGAACCACCATTTGACCCAATTATTCCACTCCTGGGTTTATTCCCAAAGGACTTAAAATCAGCATACTACAGTGACACAGCCACATCCGTTTATAGCAGCTCAATTCATAATAATTAAACTATGAAGCCAACCTAGGTGCCCTTCAACAGACTAATGGATAAAGAAACTGTATTTTATACATGCAATGAAATATCACTCAACCTTTTTAAAAGATTTTTTATAATAGATGGACACAACACCTTTATTTTATTTTTATGTGGTGCTGAGGATCGAACCCACAGTGCCTCACACATGCTAGGCAAGGCTCTACCAACTGAGCTATAACCCCAGCTCTATTACTCAGCCTTAAAGAAGAATGAAATGATGGCATTTACTGGTAAATGGATGAACTGGAGAATATTATGCTAAGTGAAATGAGCCAATCCCAAAGAACCAAAGTCCAAATGTTTTCTCTAATATGCTAACGTTAATTCACAATAAGGGGTGGGGGAAGAATAGAGGTATTTTAGACTAGACAGAGAGGAGTGAAGAGATGGGAGAGGGCATGGGGAATGATAGTAGAATGAATCAGACATTATTACCCTGTGTGCATATATGATTACATGACCTCTGTAACTCTATACCATGTACAGCCACATGAATGAGAAGTTATACTCCATGCATTCTACTATCATGTATAAATAATTAGGACAAATAAACCCCCACCCCCAAAGTCAATGCTATTTTAAAATTCAGTAAGCCACTCATATCATGTGTTTTATTAAATATAATTTCTTATTTGTTTATTTTATTAGGGCATTATAGCTATACATAGTAGTTGGGTTCATTTGAAAAAATCATACATGCATGGAGGTTGATTTACTTCAGTTGAGTCCCTGTTCTCCTCTTTTCACTCCCCTCCTCCTTCCCCCTATTCTCCTGCCTCTACCCTGTTATCTTCCCTTTCTATCTATCTATCTATCTATCTATCTATCTATCTATCTATCTATGGGTAGTAGGGATTAAACACAGGGGTGCTTACCAATGAGCCACACCTCAGCTCCACTCCCCTTTAATTTTGAGCCAGGGTCTTGCCATGTTGCCTAGGGCCTTGAGAACCAGATGAGGTTGGCTTTGAACTTGAGATCCTCCTGCTTCAGTCTCCCCAGCTGCTGGGATCACAGACATTTGTCACTGTGCCTCACTATTTAGTTTTGATTGCTTTCTACAGACACATAAAGATGGACTTCTGTGTGGTATATTTATATATATGCATAATATGATTTTTGTTAAATTTGACTTTCCCTCCATTTTCCTGACCCTTCTCCCTCCCTCCCAATCTCCTTCTTATACTTCACTAATCTTCCCTATGTCTCTACGATATCTGATTCTGCTCTTCCCAACACGGTACCTTTTTTCCTTATGTTGGTCTAGCTTTCACACATGAAAAAAAAAATCAACCCTTGATTTTCTGGGTTTGGCTTATTTCACTTTGCATGATAGTCTCTATTAAGTATCATTTTACTCTCAATGATAACTAACATACCTCAAAATTCCAGGAAGTCACAATAAATTTAGTTCACAATAGGCTATTTACCACACAAAGGTCCTTCCTGTAGTTGGCCTTTCAGAAAAATCTCAAACTTATATCAGCTTGCTAAAATACATTTCATTTCCTGATAAAAGATAAATAAACAGACTGTCTTCTGAGTCAGAAGTTGAAGTATGCTGAAGTTCTTTACTGATATTGCACAGGTCTTCTTCATTGTGGTACAGGAACTGTGTCTAAGTCTTCATGCTCCCAGTGCTGGCCCAGTGTCTATCTGCTAGTTTCTCAACAAGCATTCTGTGAATTGAACTGAATTGTGAAATTGTGAGAGACACTGCTCATTGCCTGCCTACTCTTTTTTTCTTATGAAGAGGAACCTGATTTATTGGGGGGGGGTAACAATGTATTCCATTAAAATAGTCAATCTCCTTTCTTTTCAATGAGATATTAATGGAAGTCACCGTGTGGGATTTATTGGGAAACTCCTTAAAAAGGGACAATTCCATTGGCTTTGACTTTCCTTGCTCTTCACTTTCCCCTTTGTTTCCTGCCTGAAGTACAGATGATGTTTGACAAGGGAGCAGCCATATTAGGATCAGGAGGGTTAGTCATAGGACGAAGAGAATCAGAACCAGAATCAGTCTGGGCCCTCCCTGTTTTCTTTCAAATAATTGAACCCAACTTTTCCTTCAAACAATTGCCTCTAACTGAAGACTCTGAGGACTCTGTTTAATAAGGCCACGGTGAGATTTCTGTTACGTAGAGGTATACAGAGTCACAGATGTAGATCATTGGATCTATCTAGAGCATTTATTCTCAAATGAGGAAGAGTTTGATATTGTCCAATCAATCAAAATGCTTTTTCACTCTCCCTACCACATTCAATATGCCCTGACACACACACAAAAAAAAGAATCACTCCTCCTCTCACCTGGGTGAGAACTGCTGTGATAATGAGCCACAGTTGTTGTTGGAAATGCTGCTTTTCTCAAATGTACTAGGCCACTCAAGAACAAAGGCTGGGAGGCCCATAATAAATTGAAGCCCTGAAACAGCTGGGGGTGCTATGAATCCGGTAGTTATTAAGCAGGTGGAAAGAAGCATCTCGGGTTCCAACTGAAGCCTCACCAAAAGATGCTTACTGTTTTGATGTGAGCAGTGAGGGGACTGGTAATGCTGGGCTAGACAGGTGGCACTGATGGTGATAACACCATCTTAGCATCAGAAGGCACATTTACAGCCATCTGGTCAGATACCCTGTCCAGGGAAAAACTTGACCTCTGCCACATTTTTAAGAGATGTCATCTAACCTTGCTTGAACATTCCCAGTGGCTTTTAACTATTGAATTCACGAGGCCATCCATGGCTCTGTTGAAGAGATTTAATAGCTGGAAAGTCTGTCTTTCTCATGATCATAGTATATCTCATTATAGTACTTTGCTATACTTCTTTAAAGAGATCATAAGCTCAGTTTGCATTTGACAGTTATGAAATCATGTGAATCATTTGGAACGGTATTATTATCTCCAACTGAGCATTTGTAAAACTGCTCAGAGAAGTTATGTGCACTCGTGCAAGATTTCCCAGTTCCTAGGTAGAGATTCTAGATTTGAACTTAGAGCTCTGAGTCAAACTTTCTTTCAGATTTTTATCATTTATTCATTTAAAAATGGTTTACCTGAGCTCCTCCTCCTACTGGTCACTATGTAAAGTGCTAAAGCTCTAATGGTGAACAAGACACACACATTTCTGGCCCTCCTCGAGCAAATAATTAACTACTTCATGAGTCTTCCTTTTAGCTTTTGGAATAACATTCCCTTCTCATTAATCATTTATCACATTGGTTTGTAGGTCCTTCTCCAAACAAAATGCGTCCTATTCCTTCAATAGCTCCTATGTA
Organism: Marmota flaviventris; assembly: GCF_047511675.1. Taxonomy (NCBI): domain Eukaryota; kingdom Metazoa; phylum Chordata; class Mammalia; order Rodentia; family Sciuridae; genus Marmota; species Marmota flaviventris. Next base: position 88,104,402 of record NC_092507.1, read on the forward strand.
GTGGTGATATGGAGCTGTCCACCATCCTCATGACTTTTCTCAGGAACCATTTATTATGTTAGTCTTTCTTTTAAAGGATGGCATCCCAAATCAGACACCCTGCTCCCACAGTGGCCTGGCCATTGCTCTGGTGCTCAGAGACCATGGCCTCCCACAATTAGAAGGTTGATACTGCGAGTGCAGCAAGTGCTCTTCACAGCTAGTTTGGGTTCTCATAGTAATTCAGCCTTCTCATTGGTGGATATTGGCTCATGTTTGTTTTATGAGTAACTAAAACCACCAGACCGTCTTCCTATGGGTGATGACCAAATCAGATCTTCCCTATACTGTATCCGACAACTGGATATTTTATACTTAGCTGCTGGAATTGCATTCATTCTTATGAAATTTGACTTCATCATCTGGACCAAAATTACATCCTTTGAGATCTTCCTTTGCTTGATTCTGTCACTTTTAAAGTTAATGATCTTTTCCAGCCTCACATTATGAACAAATTAGATAATCCTGTGTCCCATGTTTCTGATAAAAATGTTAAACTGAACAAGTTCAAAGACAAAACCCAGTAATGCTATTAAGTTGATCAATCAGTCAATCTTATATTATAACACTATTCATTCATTCATTCCACAAATTTTAATATGTGCCTAATTCTGGACTAGATGCTGAAGTGAAAAAATATAACCATGAGTTAGAAAATTAGGAAAGACAGATGCAGTAGCAAATAACTGTAGCATACAAGGTGTTTCCCCAGTATGTTCTAGTGGTAATTAGGCCATTGAAGAGGGAGTGATCAACTCAACTCAGTAGGAAAAGGTAAAACCTCAGATGTCATACAAATCAAAGATATAATAAAGAACATGATCAAATATTTGTAGATACCACTAGGGGTTAGATAAATAGATAAGGCACTTTTCCAAAGTTTCAAGCTTGGAATCATACCCAAACTCAGAACTGAAGTAAAGTATCAGGACTTGGTCATAGTGACCCTCTTTGGGATCCTGTCAGTCATTTGGCTTTGAGCTTCAGAGAAATGTATTAAAACTCCCTCACACTCTTGATCTGTCACTGAAGTTGAATAGTGAATTTAGCTGATGCTAATAATCTTTACAACACCATTATTGTGAAAGACCACCAGGTTACTCATTTACCAGTTAATTTTGTTTGAATCCACTTTTCTGATCCCTAGACCTTTGGTAGGTGAGTTACATTTATATATCACCATAGTCCTGAAATAGATTATTCCATGATTTTTTATCTCCTTGCCTCTTAGTGGAACCAGGAGGAGGCCCAGAAGCCTCTCTAGTCATGTGAGGACAGTTGTAGATTCCACAGCTCAGTTACAGGCTTTGTCACATAGTACAGTACTACTTATGAGTCTGGCAACTTTGCAATTTTCTTGTAGGAGTTCTCGTGTAGTACTTGTGTATTATTGTTAGTATTTGGAAATTTCTTTTCCAAATTTGCAATTTATTATTGCATTTTTTGTGTGTCCACCAAATGCAAAACCATGCATTGGGTACTGTAAAAGTAAATCCAGTGATGAGCAAGGACTGGTCCTAGCTATGAAAGGAACTGATAATCCAATGCGGGAGGTAGACCTGCATATGCATGTTCAATGCAAGGAAGTGGCTGTTCCGGTTTCTTTTTGATGTGCAAGCATTCTGTCAGAACTTGGGCTATGTGTATGCAATACTGAAACAGCTAGTTGAGACTTTAAAAAAGTCATTTCACTGGGAAGAAAAAAAATATAAAATTGGATAAAAATAAAGAGGATAATTCCTCTCCTATCACAAAAACAAATTATTTTTCATGTTTTAACTAGGTTTGTGACTAAATCGCATAGCTGAAGAGATTCACCATACAAAACTTATCAGATGGACCCCATACATTTGTATTTAAGTCTGCAAAAGACTTGCATTTCTCCAGCAATTGAAGCAGAGGGCTGGTACCTTTTCTGACACAACAGAGGAAAATGATTTCCTGTATTTTGGCATCAAAACGCATTTACATTCCTTTCCACTCAAGAAAGTTATATCAGATAACTGACTTTTTTTTAACAAAAGAAGTATTTTTATGAATTTAAAGTATAAAATTAAGAAGTTATGTTGTCTCCCCTTTTTTAAAAAAATAAGGCATCACAAGAGAAGACTTTTTCCTTTTTCTTGTATGAGAACATTTAATCTCTATTTTAAAGTTGCAAATATATTTTACAATAAAGAAATCAGTTCACATTGACAGCGGTTATTCATCCAGTCAAAAAGTGGAATTTAACACCCCCTCCCTGGTTGGACTCAGACAGCTTCTGAAATGAACATTCTTTTATCTTTCCAGGAAAGATATCCTGCAATTTAAGTCCTGAAAGTGTCCTGTTTTCCTGTGACAGACATTTGAACACTGAGAGCAACTGAAGGGGTTAATGCTGGGGCTTGGCTGCCTGTCAGTTAAACTTTTTTCCCTGGCTCTGCCCCGGGTTTCCCCTTGAAGGGATTTCCCTCCGCCTCTTCAACAAGACCCTTTATAAAGAGCAGACTTTCTATTTCACTCACACTGAGCCTCACTGGCTTTAGGAGCGGAAGACTCTTCCCAGGCACTTTCAGGTGTGACAGAAATACGACTTTGGGAACCATGATTTTCTCATCACGGCAGCAACTTAAAATGCCTGTTGTGATCTTTGGAGCCTCGAATATATTTTGGATGGTGTTTGCAGCTTGTAAGTTCTTCTTGATCTGTTTCAAATGTTAGCATTCCATTTTAGCCTTGGTTTTGGCTTCACTCAGTTTTGCTGTGGTAGCGGAAGAAGGCACTAGAATTTTAAACAACGGGGAAACTTCATTTAACCTAACTTTTAATGTGCTATTGAGTTTTGCTATATGCCATTATACTGTCATAGTGACAGCTGCAAATTGATGTTTTTTGATGCCTGTTTTCTAAAGTGAAAGAGTAATTTGGTTTTATCTGTAGTAGGACTATCACTTTAGTTTCCTATACTTGATAATGAAGTCAAACTCAGCAAATAACAAAACAACTCTGATAAATGGGCCTCAAGGTCAGAACTGAGAGTCCTGAGTAAAGATAATCCCAACACTATCTTTGGTGGTGACTTTGGTGTGTTTTGGCGGCTGCCTGTGGTTAGTTTAAAGCTGGAAAAAGATCCATAAGGTCACAAGTTGAACATTATATTATAACAGAGAAGAGGGAGTAGAATACTAAACAAACCAGTGGTATGTTCATTTTTCTCTTTGTTTTTGTAGCTCAAGCTTTTAAAATCGAGACCTCTCCTGAATCCAGGATTCTTGCTCAGATTGGTGACTCCATCTCCTTGACTTGCAGCACTACGGGCTGTGAGTCTCCAGTTTTTTCGTGGAGAACCCAGATAGACAGTCCATTAAATGGGAAGGTGAGGAATGAGGGCACAAAGTCCACACTGACCATGGATCCTGTTAGTTTTGAGAATGAACACTCTTACCTGTGCACAGCAACTTGCGGATCTGAGAAACTGGAAAAAGGAATCCAGGTGGAGATCTACTGTGAGTGCTTTAGAGAATCTTTGGTTTTCTCTCAATTTTGCTTTAAAATAGCTTTTTAAAGAAAAATGTCTTGGGGCTGGGGATGTGGCTTAAGTGGTAACCGCTCTCGCCTGGCATGCGCGGGGCGCTGGGTTTGATCCTCAACACCACATAAAAAAAAAATAAAGATATTGTGTCCACCGAAAACTAAAAAATAAATATTAAAAAAAAAAAAGAAAGAAAAGGTCTTTAGGCCGGGGATATAACTCAGTTGGTAGAATGCTTGCCTAGCATGCACAGGCCTGGGTTCAACCCCCAGTACCACCACCACCAAAAAAAAAAAAAAAAGAAGTCTTTAAAAGATATTAATATCCTGATTCTTGGCTTGAAAACATAGCATCAAGAAAGCTAGACATTACCCTAGATGCATGTATGATTGTACAAACGGTGTGACTTTACTTCGTGTACAACCACAGAAGTGAAAAATTGTGCTCCATTTATGAACAATGACTCGAAGAGCATTCTGCTGTCATGTATAACTAGATTAGAACAAATAAATTATTTTATTTTTAAAGAGAGAAAGCGCGAGACAGCTGAGGCCAGACACTAGAAATCAGGAATCCAAATTTTGGCTTCTGTTTCATCTCTGCCACAAACATGGTGATCATGCATAAAACGCAAGTTCTTTTGGCTCTAATTTCCTTAGCTATTAAATGAACACCTCTAAGGGTCTTTTTTTATCTTAAAAAATTTCCATTTGATTATATCCTTACATGTTTACTTGCTCATGCATCTAAGTGATTTATGAATTCCATCCTATGGGGATTTTTCATTCATTTATCCTTATGCAATGGTGCTTAAAATCAGCTTAAAATTAAATAGAAGATCTATAATTTAGTAATAACCTTCAGTATAAAAGTTTTCTCCTTGGGCATGATAGTAAATATCTGCAAACATTTTATTCATTTGATGTTATGTCCATAAATTTAAGAATTCTTGTTGCTGTTGCTATAAAGTCCCGGTGCTGATCCTCAAAGGTATTTGTATAATGAATTAGATTTGCCTCACAAATGTAAATTGCTCTCCATTCAGCAAAATTAGCAAGAGGCAAAAGGCTGGTAAAAACTAACCTTGCACAAGTCATTTGCCTTGGTTACTTATGGCCTCTCTAAAACACTGTACTCCCATAAGGTCATTTCTTTATGAATACCTCATTTGATTTTCTTCATGAATTACACTGGTTTCTTTCTACTGTGTTGGAGCCCACCTTTGCCCAGTAACTTTAACTGAAATTTCAACAAGACCCATGTGTTGCTAAAGCTTCCCAAGAAACTGTGCCTGGCCAACTGCTTTCAATTATGCTGGTTGTACACGCATAGTTTATGTCTGCGCAGCCTCCTGAGTGCCTTCAAAGGTCCCCTTATATAAATAGAGGGAAAAGTAGCAAGTTCTTATATTACCTGTCATAAAACTGGATGGATTATAGGAGCATTTTTAATAGAATGTAAAGGACTGAAATAATGGGTGAAAAAATTAAAAATACTATATTTTTAGATAACAAAACACTTCCAGTTCCTTTGTCTTTTGCCCACAAGCGCCAAATAGTTGAAGATTTAAAAAAGAGAAATGAAGACCCTTCTGGCTTTAATTATCTTGCCTGAGGTTTTTCTCCGAGAATGTCTGCTTCTCATTATGTTTTAACAGTCCTGTCTCCATTCCACATTTGATTGTAATATTCTTTGGACTTGGGACTTTTGTATTCTTCTCACTACACAGATCCTGAAACCACTAACGTGTTGCCCTTGTGATAGAATGTAATGGAAAAGGTAGTTCTGGCAAAGGAGGCAATGGATGCTGTGCTCCTTTGCACTAAAAGGGTCAGTGGAGTATGGATTGAGGCATTGAGTTAGGCATCTCAGGCAGCCAATCCAAAATTGAAAGACTGCACAGGTGTTCCTTCCTGGTGGATGAATGCTTAAGGCACCATTTTCAGAAGCCAAATATTTAAAGCCACTCTTTCCATTTCTCAGCATAGCTTATAGAATAGTTAAACTTTGCAATCACATTCTGAGCTTTGGATTACTTATCTGTAAAATGGAGCTATGTTTGCCTTTACTAAAATAAGAGAATTATCTGCAGTACCCTTTATTAGCTGTGTGATCTCAGGCAAGTTATGCAAATACACTAAGTCCAAGTTTTATAATCTGTGAAATGTGGTCTCTGTCTCAAGGCTTGTGTGAGGATAAACCATTTATTTTAAATCTATAGCACAGTGACAGGTACATGTAAGTTTCAATAAGCATTAGTTTTTCTACTTTCCTTTAATAACATACAATATTTAATACATACAGGATCAGAATAGAAGAATTCTCTAATAGGTGGTTTATTCTGACTCTTGCTTCTTGAGCCCACCTAAAATCATAAAAAAAATCTATTTAAACTGTTAGTTCTGCTGTAGTATTAAGATTATGTGAACAAAAACATTAGATTTGATTTGTATAGTGTTAGAAGAGATCTTAAAAATATGAGCAGGAGGCCCACTTGTGTATCCATTTGTGTTTGCAGCTTTCCCTAAGGATCCAGAAATTCACTTTAGTGGTCTTCCGGAGGTCGGGAAGCAGGTCACAGTCAAGTGCTTGATCCCTGATGTATACCCGTTTGACAGGCTGGAGATGGGTTTATGGAAAGATGATCATCTCATGAAGAATCAGGAGTTTCTGGAAGATATGGATAGGAAGTCCCTGGAGACCAAGAGTTTGGAAGTAACCTTTATTCCTGTCATGGAGGATACGGGAAAAGCTCTTGATTGTCGAGCTCAATTATTCATTGATCAAACTGAATCTGTGCACAAAGAAAGGAAGACTACCAAAGAACTGCAAGTCTATAGTAAGTCACATGGTCTAGTTTGTATGGGAATTCAGTCTTGAATGTAGATCGCGATAAACTTAGCAACTAGGCTAACAAGAAGCTTTTTTGTAGTTTTTACTCCATTTTTACTTATTGAAAACATGATGCTTTCTAATAGTATAATCCAGTGAAAAGAACATGGATTTGGATTAAGAAGACTTGAACTTAATTTTGGGCTTGATCAAATGCATGATTTAGGGTTACTTTATTTATTTCCTATTAAAAGGGGATGTACTAGTACTGATTAGGAAGTAGAAAACAGGCTTAAATGTTAAAATATTTTTAATCATGTTTTATAATATGCCTTGAAATGCTGAACTATGACCAATATGTAAAAGCCAGTTATGAAGGGGAACAGTGCCAACAATAATATATTTAGCCCAAAGAGAATGAGTTGGAATGGCTTCTAACAATGTTATGAGAACAGTCAATATAGGAATGAAACACTTGAGGAGTTTTAATTAAGTATTTGAAAGACAGTTGTGTGTGACAGAAGGATTTAGTTTGTCTTGTAACATCAGAGGACTGAACTATGACCAATGTATGAAAGCCAGTTATGAAGAGAAAGATTTCAACTCAGGGAAAATGTTTTGTTTTTTTTTTCTAATTTAAGATACTTAAAAATCAAATAGGTTGTTTGATACGGCAATGAGTTGCCTTTCTCAGAAAATACTGAGGCTGACTGACTAGGATGAGCTTTTGGTAAGGATGCTTAGATGGGGCTCTTAGGTGGGAGATTGAGCCACATGACTCTAAGGGCCCTTCTTAACTTACGAATATCTATGGCAATCTGAAAACACAAAACATTTTTTAAAAAGGTAATCGAGTTGTTCAGAAATTAGATTGACTATCTTTTAGTGACTCAGCAGTTCTTTATGCTATCTTGGGAAAGTAAGTTTGTCAAGTCAACAGAAGCACAGGAGAGAAGTCCATCTTCTGTTTTGGATTGAAAAGATGGTTTGTGATTGCTAATATGATGCCCTGTTTTTTTCAGTCTCACCCAAGAATACAATTATCTCCGTGCATCCCTCCACAAGGCTGCAAGAAGGTGATTCTGTGACAATGACATGTTCCAGTGAGGGTCTGCCAGCTCCAAAGATTATCTGGAACAAGAAATTAGATAATGAGAATCTACAGCTTCTTTCTGGTAATGAGACTCTCACCTTAATTGCTATGAGGATGGAAGATTCTGGAACATATGTATGTGAAGGAGTTAATTCTATTGGAAGAAGCCAAAAAGAGGTGAAATTAATCGTTGAAGGTGAGTGGAATGTGCAAAAGGATGCTCTATTGAGATCTGAGCAACAATGAGATGGCTTTGGTGCTGAGGTTGCTTCCCAACGGTGCTGAGGTTGCTTCCCAACATTTCGTTGGTTATCTGTCTGATTGTCATGTACTAGAGTATGAATATGTATTTATTATACTTGCTTTTTGGCAGTCTTTCCTCCCGGGGCTTCCCTGGCTCTGCTTTTTTGAACCTTTTGTAACAGCATCTCTCCCATGCCTCATTCCGTGGCTTTCTGTCTTTCTCCTGACCTGTAGACATTGGTATTTTCAATTTACCACTCCTCGCCCTCTTTTCTTCTCACTCTCGATACCCAGATATATTATACATATACTGGTTATTCCCAAATTCATGCTCCCAGTTTGTATCACCAAATCCTCTCCCTCAAAATGATCCCTAGGATCTAATGTCTTAATCAACCCTCTTGACATGCCTTAGTTTATCTTCTTTCACTTGGACTTTTCTATAACTTCAACTACATTTCTTTTTTTTTTTTAAATTATTTTTTAAATACATGACAATAGTGGAATGCATTACACTCATTATTACCCATATACAGCACAATTTTTCGTAACTCTGTGTACATTTCTTAAAATAGCCACATATAATAACTTCACGATCTGGTCAGAAACTAGCGTAGTTGATGATTCTGTGTCACTGTTCATGTTATTCTTCCTGGAATAGGCTTTCCCCTTCCTCCACCTGGCAAAGTCTTAGGCATCCTTCATGATGAAATGTGTGTAAACCTCCAAATTCCAGATTGTGTCAGGCAAAGCTAGTGGTTCCTTCATTAGGATAGACTCAATACTTCTTATAGTGATGTATGTACTTCTGTCCAGTTCAACACATATTAATTAAGAGGCTTTACTCAAGAATCAAAGAGTCTGCTTGGTGGTGGGGATTCGGGCCTGATAAAATGCGGGTTACTGCCCCAAAGGAGCTTACAAACTAGGAAGGAGAGGCAGGAATGTACTTTAGTGAGAACCAAAATAATAGGTCTATTTAAATATGTTTGCCATTAAACTGGAAGTTCCTTCAAGTCGAGGACCCTCAGTGTTTATGCATATGTGTTTTATATTTGAGTGCCGACCACAGTACCTGACACACAATGAATATTCAGTAAATGTTCAATGAATAAATTTCAAATATTGACAACACAAATTTTTAAAATATGAAAATATGGAGTTCAAGCTTGGGTGATTAAAAAAAAAAAAATCCTGTAGACTAACTCATTCTCAAGTGACCAGAAAAAAATATTATACTAATGAAAGTATATAGAGCTAAACATCCATCCTGAAATAGCTCCATCTCATAATAAGCTGGATCCCATTTCAATATGTCAAGGAGATGTGTTATGGGGTTGAGGGGAGTTGTTTTGCATTTTGCTTCACATATGATACTAACAGCCTTAAGTACTGAAGATGGAATTGAACTTTCAAAGGACCTTTCATCTACCTAAGAGAGACACTTCCCAGGAGCCACAAGTTCACAAAATAATATATATAGCCAGAATTGTTGGTAGGCAGGAAATGAATCTGCTGTTAAAGTTCCTCATTTTCACACTAGCATATGAGGAATTTGGAAACTTTGATCATTGTTCTGAATGATCTTTCAAAATCTAATCGTATATTAGTTTATTGAGGTAATTTGAAGAGAGCTTTCTTTGGAAAATATTGAGATATCACATTTATACAAACGAATTGAAAAAAAAGTAAATTCTCCTGACACAGAAGAGAACCATGCAAAATGTAGTATATTGGGAATTTTTATGTGTTGCAATTTCTTTCTTCCATCTCTAGCCTGCTGAACAAACAGTGAGGAAGATTTTACTGATTTTCTGTGGGATTCTCATCTGTCACTTTCAGAGTTACCCAACCACCCCCAGTTTCTTTAGGGAACCAGAGTCAAGATTAAGAATTCTCTTTCTCCCAAAGTAGCATTATTCCATCAAAGACTGTGTGTCTAGCAGGGATAGCATTGGCCACCTGAGAGCTTTCCTGGACATTTGAGATTAGGGAGTTCACCCTCACCTCTGCTTCTGCCCCCTCAATTCATTGCAAAAATGTTTAGATTACATCAAATACATTTTAGAGTGACTTGTGTTATCATTTTGATATGTAAATTTTTGCTTTGCTTTAAACATGATTCTACGTGACTTTTAAGGTGTAATAACTTCAGGTTGATGGAACAGAGACGCCTTGGGCATGGATCCATTATGGAGATTTTGTCTAATTAGAGGCTTTTTTTGGGGGGCGGGATAGTACCTCCTTTAGATCTATTTGATCTCTGTATGAAGATGTCTTGATTTAGTTGTTCTAGCAACAGCAAAGCCGAAATCTTAAATCACATCTACCTTGCATCAAGTCCTAGTTTTGCCACTTGCAAGCTGGGTTAAGTGATTTAACATTTCTGAGCCTAAATTTCCTCCTGAAGAAAGAGAAAGAGGACAAAGAAGAGGAAGAGAAAGAGGAGAAGCAGAAGGAAAACAAAAAGGCAGAGAATAAAGTAATACAAGTTCACAACACTGTTGTGGGGATTAAATGACTTGTATGTGGACTTGACACACAGGAACCATTGAAATTATTTGACCTATTGTTTACTCCTGCAGTGATCTGATAAACAACTGAGCAGAGATAGTATTATTGCCATGAAAAGACACCAACCTCTCTCAACACATTTTTATCTACATTTATGCTAAGTCTGATTTGAGAGACTCTCACGGATTCATTCTAAAAGATGTAGTCTCTTTCCTGATGGAAGGGAGTGATTTCTTCTTGATACAGATAGTGGCTAAAGCAAGATCAGGAAAAATAAAGATCATATGTGGGAATGTGACGAAAGAAGAAATGAGTCTTATTGGCTCTGTGTCTTGTTCTTTTTTTTTTCCTGCAGAGAAACCATTTACTGTTGACATCTTCCCTGGACCTCAGGTTGTTGCTCAGATAGGGGACTCAGTTGTGCTAACATGCCGTGTCACAGGCTGTGAGTCCCCATCTTTCTCTTGGAGAACCCAGATAGATAGCCCTCTGAGCGGGATGGTGACAAGTGAAGGGACGGAGTCCACACTGACCCTGAGCCCTGTGGGTTTTGAGAACGAACACTCTTACCTGTGCACTGTCACCTGTGGACGGAGGAAAGTGGAAAAAAGAATCAGAGTGGAGCTCTACTGTAAGTGGTTTTCAGAATTGTTGTTCAGTCCCATTGGATAAAAAAAGAATGTGAATCTGTGATGTGCAATGAGATTCATTTGTTCAGAAAGGGAATGTAGCATTGTGAATGCTTCTTAAATCTCTGACACAAGGTGTTTTGATGTGATGTACTTTGCCTAAATCTTAAGTATATATTACATATGGACACAGTGGGCACAGTCCTTAGTGGGTCTTGTGGTACTGTCTCATCACACTTTTTGTCACACCCTATGACCCTGCTTCCCATCCCTTCTATGTGTTTGTGGAGTGTATGGAGGTGGTGAGGGAATGGGGCCAGTGTACCTTCAGATAACTGGGTGGGGGTGACCACTGCTCAGCTCTTTAAATTGAGGGCCAGATCTGAGCTTATGGTTTTAAAGGAATAATTTGGAAAGCTGATCTGCAGGATGGAAAAAGAAATGAAGAAATGGGAATCAGGGAAAAGCCACAAAGGAAGGTGCAGAGTAGACTGATCAATGGTAGTAGCTCAGGTTTCTGCTGAAGCAGAAGCAGGAGGCAACACCAGGTCTTAATACTGATGAAAGCTTTAGGCAAAACTCGAACAAGTATATACTGCACCTTTTTTTTCACTCTTCTTGCCACCTTAATAAATATCCTTTATAACATCAAATATCTATGAACTTGACACTTCTGGAGTTTCTCAGTCTGTAATGAATGAGAAATAAAATATACAAAGTGACCAAAAATTTATTTTTTTCTTGGTTTCATTCAGCAAACTCAAGGAAAATTCATTATAAAGTTTTTTTTTTTTTTAACCAGAAACTATGCCCTAACTTGTGTTATCCTTTGGGATTTTATTCAGAATGAGAGTATGCCTGTAAAGGGACTTAATCTCTCAAAAGAAGGGTCAATTTTATTGCTTTATCATATTACCCAGAGTCCAGGATCTGCTGATGTAGCACATTCCCAGCAGAAATGAGAACCAGGGGTGAAGTCCTATTGCAATATGGAAATACTTAAAGATGTTTTATTTTAACAACTGAATCATTTTGCTGAAAGAAAAAATAAATTAGAGTCACTCTTATGTTTGATAAGTATTTTAGTCTCATTTTTTATTGATTTATATATGATATGTTACTATATAGGCTAAATTCTAAATAATACAGTTAAGACAGTTCTTTTCTTAATTACAACTATTATCTGAGAAATGTTTTAAACTCACTGCCTAAATAATCATTAGATATTAAGATGTCTAAATTGAGAACTTCCCTGTGGGTCTTATTTGACACTGAGATACTACATAGACCTGTGAAACTAAGTCTAGATTTTGAGGTAAGAGGAACAGGGAGTTTGAGCTCAGCTCAATGACACACTAGGTATGATGTATAATGAAAAGTCTTTTAGCCTAAGTTTCAGTTTTCCTAACCATAAAATAAGTTAAGTAGTATCCATTGCTGCCCTAAAGACTGAGATAATGAATGTTGAAGGACTAGTTCATAACAAGTAGTCAATATATCATGACAAATATTTAAGAAATTTAAAAGAAATAGTTAATATATGAGATGATAGAAGCTGATGTGTCCCTAGATAATATCAGCCCATGTGCTCAGCAAGATGGCATCATTAGAAGAGAAAAATAAGAAGTAAAAGTATTTATTACTTGATGACTTAATGTACTAAGTATTTTTGTTCCCAATATTGTGATTAATGTTTTAATTATGTATTTATACTTAATGTCATTTTTATGTATTGATGATAATTCTATCCCAGCTAAGTTAAAGCTGTAATTTTGAGATGCTGGCATTCAAATAGAGTTTAACTTTATTTCCCTTTGAATAACACATACAAACATTACTTTTTCTTGATATTTGCAGCATTCCCTAGAGATCCAGAAATTGAGATGAGTGGTCTACTTGTGAATGGGAACCCCGTCACTGTAAGCTGCAGGGTTCCTAATGTGTACCCTTTTGACCATTTGGAGATTGAATTACTTAATGGGGAGACTATTCTGATGAAAAAAAACTTTTTGGAGGAAATGGATAGGAAATCCCTAGAGACCAAAAGTTTGGAAGTAACCTTCACCCCCACCACCGAAGATACTGGAAAAGTTCTTGTTTGTCGGGCTAAGTTACATACTGGTGAAATGGAATCTGAACACAAACAAAGGCAGAGTACACAGACGCTTTATGTCAATGGTAAGTACATGTATCCACAGGTTAGTATAGATTTCTTTATCATGTTTGTCAGGCAATAGTTAACATAAAGTTAATAGTTAAAAACTTTGAAAAAATAACAGATAAGAAAATTCAAAATAAAGGTGGTCCTAACAAACTACCTCCCCAAGTGTAAAATAATGACCATTTGTTTATGAATCTTTGAGTTGGCATTAGGAAATGGGCTAGCTGGGCATTTATTCTGCTCAGTGTGGGGTCACTCATCTGTTTTCAGTCAGATCAGCAAGGCTGGCCAGTCACAGATGGCCTCGCTCACATATCTGGGCTATATCTGGGGGCCTGTGCCTCCCTTCTTCATTTGACATCATCCTTAGGGAAGGTAGCCTAAGCTGATTTGTCATAGCACATTGTTTCAAGAAGGGGGTAATCATAGCTGCCTCTTAAAGGCCCGAGTTTGGGAGTCCTACAGTGTTTCTTCATCCATGTTCCATGGTCAAAGTGAGTGACATCTTTGATTGAATTTGGTCCTGAGGGAAGATCTCACAAGATGCCTGCTGGTATTTGCTTAGAAGCCTAAGAAGCACCTTTTGTAAATTCTGAGATTAAGAATAGCAGAGACTGTGCCCTCTGGTTGGTTCATTAGCCTGGCACGGAACCACTGGAGTAGATCAAGTCATCAGATACAGGCCTCTTCTCTCCTGGATAGACACCCAAGACTGAGAACAAAATAATTTCTACTTGGCACACAGATGCCATTGGCAGTTATGAGCATAATGAAGTGAACAATTTGGGTTGCTTCCTATACCTTCCCTTTTGGGCATCAGAGTTACTTTCTTCACCAGGATTGTCATTTCTTTTTGTACCCCTTGGGATTATTCCCCCTAAGGTATCTCATCACAACAAGATTTGTATTTTTAAGGAAGAACCTTGAAAGAGCAATGTGCAACCTTAAAGAAAAGCCACAGGATAATGCCATGGCATTGTGGCCATGGATGGGGAATGAGACTCAAATGAAGGCACAAAATAGATGACCTTAATAGGAATCTCACTTATAAAATGCTTAAGAATACTTCCTTAAGCATTGGTGCATTAATAAGTTATTGCATGTCAAGCACTCAGCCCAGAGCCTGAAACTCGATAAATGGTAGTTGTGTTGTTAAGAATGATATAACAAGCCACCTCTGTAAAGCTAAATTTCTTGATCTGGGAGGAACCAGCTCAAAACTCAGAAGCATATAAAGCCTTTGTTCCTCAAGGAAATTTTTGTTAAATAGTGTGATTTTTTTAAAAAAATTTCACATTTGAATTCTATAGCTATTTACTTACATCAAATAGTGCTAGTCTGGGTAAAGAATTATGTTAAGAGACATGAATGAAGCATAAGATGCATCTTCTTTAAGGCATGATCATTTACAACAGTTCAGCAAATGCTTGACTTCTTTACCTGATTTTCTTAACATTTCCTGCAAACACAAATAGGTCCGTGGAAGCTCTGGTTGATGTCCTTATATCAATATGAAATTAGCTTATACTTCACTCATTCAGAGGTTCCTTTTAAATTCTCTTTTCAGTTGCTCCAAAAGACATACAGCTTACAGTGTTTCCTTCTGAGAGTGTCAAGGAAGGAGACACTGTCATTATCTCCTGCACATGTGGAAATATTCCAGAAACTTGGATAATCCTGAAGAAGAAAGCAGAGACAGGAGACACAGTGCTGAAATCTATAGATGGCGCGTACACCATCCTCAAGGTGCAGCTGGAGGATGCAGGAGTATATGAATGTGAATCTAAAAATGAAGTGGGCTCACAATTAAGAAATTTAACACTGGATGTTAAAGGTTGGCCTTTTGTTTGGGGTCTATCTATCTATCTATCCATCCATCCATCCATCCATCCATCTATCTATTTTGGTAGCTGTTAAGAGGTTCCATAGATGGTAACAACTTTCTAACATTAGATGAATGAGTTGGAAGAATGACGCTGAATTCTGTGTCGTGTGTGGTTATTTCTTAATGTTTCTTGAAATAATCAAGCACAGGTGTTCTATCCTATATAGTTAAACCAGGAAGTTGACATTAATCACTGGTGAATGTGGAATTCCCATTTGTTTTTTTCAAAGTTGACAATTAATTCATTATTGGTCTCTGAGGTCTTATATTTGCTAAGTGTTTAACCATATTTTCAAAACCTTTCACTGGAGGTTATAAGGAAACCATGGAGGTAGGATTAGCAGAAAGAAAGAAAGGAGAGAGAGAGAGAGAGAGAGAGAGAGAGAGAGAGAGAGAGAGAGAAAGGGAGAAAGGGAGAGAAAATAAAAATTCTATCCAGATCCTCTTCCTTTCTACCAGAAGGGAATGCTATTTTCTGAACATGGAGTAACTGCCTATTTTCTGGATTGATTCTTTTCAGGAAATAATTGGCAGTAGCAATCTTGATCCTGAACAACAACTACATGAAAACTCTAGTCTTCAGAACAGCCTCCTAAGCCCCACTATCTATCTTATTCTGATAGGGAGAGGGAGAGGGAGGGGGAGAGGGAGAGGGCATGCGCGCAATGGTCTCTCTGAGAAACTTCAGGGCCCCTTGATCTCCTACCCTCTCCTGTGAATGCACAGTAGGTAGGATGCATTGATCTTATTGGTGTAAGCAGAACGTGTCAGCTTTGATTAATCAGTCTTACACTCCTTGCACATTAATGAGCCCCTATTCAGTATTGAATATTATACTTGGCCTTGAAGTGAACAGGGCTATAAACAAAAGTCACCTCTTAGGAGGTTTGGCACTTGGCCACCAGGGTTAGCAACCACTTGTCAAACTAAAGGAAGTTTGAACCTAAGTCAGAAAACAGGAAAAAAAAAAAAACCAAAAAAACAAACTTTTTACTAATCTGGCAAAATTTCTCAAGATTACAAGCCATACCATGTATTTTTCTGTCTTTACATTACCTCCTCGAAACACAGCAATATAAATATATCCATCTAGAAATGTTAAAGAAGGGGAAAATAACATAATTATATGTAAAACTTTTAGTCATCCACCTGCAGTGATTATCCTGAAAAGAGTTAATCTGGTCATTGAAGTTACTATGTGTTCAAATAATGGAACATTTACCTTGTATCATGTCACTCAAATGATGCAGTGTATATGTAATCAGTGCTTCCAATGAGGTTGGGAATATGTCTGAACACGAGATCTCAGTTATATGTAGGTTGATATTAATCCATTCCTGTTTCTTCAATCCTTTATGTTTTGGGCCACCTTTAATTTAGCTTAGCTTCAGGAAAGTGAACTCCTAACATTTCTGTGATTATGCTTGTAATTAATTGTTCTTTTAAAAAGACACCTTAAAGCTTGGGTTTTTTTCCTAGTTGAATTATTAACCACTTATATGTTTGCCACTGTTTTCTTATTATTTCAATAAACAAAGGCTATTAGGCACTCAGCTGGAAATGCATGCCTCCAAACTGAATATGGTTTAAAATAGCTGGATATGAATGAAGACCAAAAAAATTGACATTTTTTCTAGATATTTTGAAGTAGTTTTCCTTTGCATTTAGCTTAGTTTTTAAATTATTTTCTTTTGTTTTGGCTTGAATGTATTACATTAATAGAAATGGTCAGCCCTCTTAAAAATTTTCAGTGTTGATAATACTAATAGAAAATGTTATCAGAAGCTTGACCTAGCAACTGACTTAGCAGCAAATCTGAGTTTTTCTGTAGATGCCTGAGGGAAAAACTGAGAGGCAAAAAATAAAGGATTATTTCCACATTGAAAGGAAAATAATAGGGACACAAATACCTTTACCCATCTTCTCATCAATATTGATGCCTAACCACAATTATGATGATAAATAGCCCATTAAAATAGTACCCTTATACTTTGACTAGCTCAATGTTAGCAAGGAAAAGTAGAAAAACAATTATCATCATGTTTAGGGTGAAGTGTTTTTTTTTTCTTCAATAACTTGCAAACATTCACTTCCCATCATCTGATGCTAATGGTTCTTTTCTACTTGGATAACTTTTAGTGTTTAGAAAGCTCTAGAAGGAATTCAGTGATGATCAAAGTCAGGTCACTAATTCCTGTTGGGACTGACCAACATATATGCCACTTGGTGAGACTTAATTGTGAGGTTATACGATGCTGTCCAAGCTGAGTATAAACAAGCAAGTCCCCAGTAGATGCCATGCTCTGCTCTTCAGATGTTCTTGTGAGGTTCAGATGTTAAGTGGTACTGCATCTGCCAGATGATTTTTAATAGATTAAAAAGAATACAAATTTAAATGTTTTTTTGGAATACTATCATCTGTACTTCATTTACAACTGAATGGCAAAATGATAGGATTTAGAAAAAAAGCTTTTTAGTGTTCAATAATATTTTGGGTGGGGCAGCAATTATGCCAACTGGGGAGTTGAAGTGCAAGCTCTTCTAGTGGTGGACCAGAAGAAAAACAGGTCAGAAGAGGAAACCACATTGGACAGATAAGCTTGTGGATGAAGGCTTAATTACCAACTGGGATTGGGCTATGAAGGGGAAGTGTGGTGGGTAGATTTTGAGAGTGGATGTTGAGGTTCTTATTTAGATTAGGGGAGATATAGATCAGACAAGGCCTTTCTATAACAAGAATATATATATATATATATTTATATCTCAAAACAAAACCCCCAAAAACACATCAGCAAGAATTCTTCCTCTTATTGTCCTATTCATGGTGTTTGACTCTGGTAGTTACTTTAAATGGTTTGAGGATTTTCTTCGAGAATTGGTTAATCATTTCAGTTTATGGTAATCAGAGTCCCAGTACTTTGGCAGATACTTCTATTTCTCTCTCTCTAATTCCTGTTATTATAAAGGACCCTCTTTTCTATTTTACCCCTAAAATTGAATCTTTTTTAACCCAAGTTTGTGAAAGTCAACAGCTATCATCTTTAGATTCTTCATGATCATAACAACCAGCCACCAACCATTTGGATAATTTAGAGGAGTATGCATTTGGGGTCCTGATGATATTCCATATCACTGCTTTGATTCCCTCTCTAGAGAACTAGTTGTACTGTCACAGTAAGACATGTCTTTTGATTAAACAATTTCTTTTTGTACTAAGCATTAATTACATCCAATTGTTTTTTTTTTTTTTCCAGGAAGAGACAATACCAAGGACTATTTTTCTCCTGAACTTCTCGTGCTCTATTGTGCATCCTTCTTGATAATACCTGCCATTGGAATGATCATTTACTTTGCAAGGAAGGCCAACATGAAGGGGTCATACAGTCTTGTAGAAGCACAGAAATCAAAAGTGTAGCTTACATTTGAAATGTTCAACCAGAGATACTGTTTATAACTCCAAATCATTCCACAAGAAAAGCAACGAACTGAGAGTTCAGACTTCCGGGGATGTATTGAAAACAGAAAGAAATGGCCGCCTGAGCCCCTTGTTGTGAGAAGGAGACCAACAGAAAACATTCTGCTTGAAAAGTCACTGGCATGGAGAGATGAGATGACTCCAGAGCTTTCCTGATATGTACATATAATAACATAATTTGTACATATGTAAAATAAATCATGCCATAACAAGTTTGCTTGAAATAGCAACACCCTATATTCAGATTATGAAATACTTCAACAGTGTTGCTGGGACTCACTGTTATAACTTAATGCATCTTAGGAAAATTTAATATTTACTATTGACTGGCAGCTGACCTATGTGATTTTTCTTATATTTCATTTCTTTAACAAAATTTTATTCCCATGAAGTTCATTGACAATAATTCGTGTTTTATAAAAAAAAAGCCCACGTGTTATATTTTTTATAGGCAAATGACAAAGAGGGCACTGGGTTGACTTTCAGGTACTGAATACCTCAACCTCTGGTATGATGGTTGACTGGATTTCTCTTTATGGTACTGACATGGTACGGAGATGTTTTATGATGTTTGTTTATCAGACCCTTGTGTAACTTTCTAATGTAGTTTTAAAATGCAACTTCTTTTGATTTTCTTTTGTAAATGTTTAGTTCTTTGTACAGTAAAGAGATGATTCCTGGAATTAGAAGGGTGGTCTGTTTGTTTATTATAAATTGCCTCCTTTATGCTGTATCTCTTTTCCAAATGCCAAGTTACAAGGGGAAGACCTCAAACTATGTAAACAACATAAATACTCAAAATTTTATCAAAATGACCATGGGAACTTGGTAAAAATGCAGACTGTTTGGCGCTGTTCTAACCTAGCGAATTGGGATACTTGGTTTTGGATCCTTGGAACCTGAAATTTTAAAACTAGAAACCTATATGGAGTACATAAAAAGAGTGAGTGCCCATGAACATGCACACATTAATGGACAATAAATGAACACCTACACACATACCACCAAGCCTAGGAGACAGAGAGGTACTATTTTTTAGGATCTCTTATATGCCACAAACTTATGAAAACAATCTCCTTTCACTGAATAGTAAGTGATAAATATCATGAATTATATGCTGATCATTCTTTTGCCTTCTTTGGAAATTTATACCAATTTAAATATCCCCAGGTAGCTCATAATTTAGCTTGGCCAGGTTTTGAAATTTAAATAAATACAATAAAATGATATTTTTTGCCTCATGATTTTATTTCACTCAAAATTATGTTCTTGTCTAATTCTTATTTTTTTGTTGTGTACAGGTCATTCATTTTTATTGTTCTATAGTATTTCACAATAAGATTCTGTCACCATCTATTTGTCCATTCTATTGTTGATAGATATTTAGATTGTTTTTGGTCTTGTCTTATCCTTCCTTCCATCATTTCTCCTCCTTCCTTCTTTTAGATACTTTTATGTATCCAAATAGAAATCCTTTATCAAATACACACTTTGCATTTACTTTCTCCCAGTAACTGAACGACTTGCATTTCTACTTTTTATAACAGAGGCTTTGTCCACTCCAGGAACACAAGGATTTTCTCATCTTTTCCCTAGAAGCATCATACTTTCAGTTTTATATTTATGTCTATGACCCAACTTGAATAAATTTTTGTATATATTGTGGAGTCATGGTGGATATTTATTTTTTGCATATGCATATCCAATGGTTTTAGCACAATTTGTTGAAAAGACTTTTTGTTTCTCTCTCTTGTTGAAATTACCTTGATATTTTTGTTAAGAATTTGTTGACCATATTTGTATGTGACTATTTCTGAACTTCATTTTTTGTTCTGTGGGTTGATATGTCTCTCCATCATGTTCATTATAGCATTATAATAAGCTTTGAACTCAGGTAATGTGTGGCCTCCAGTTTTACACTTTAAATTTTTTGGCAATGATAATCCTTTGAAATTTCATATAATATTAATATTATTTGAATAACAGACAAATCTTTAGTTATATTCCCTTTTCTGTTTCTAAAGCCATTTGGGTCTTCTTTTTCCTTGATCAGTTTGGCTAGTAGTTTATCTGTTTTGTCGATCTTTTCAAAGAACTAGCTTTGGGATTCCTTGATATTTATCTACTGTTTGTTGTTTTCTGTGCCATTATTTCTGTGCACATCCTTATTAGTTCATTGTTTTCTGTTTAATCTGGATGAAATTTGTTATTATTTTACTAGATTATTTAAGGGAGAGTTCCCTTAATAATTTAAGATCTTTCCTCTTTTTAATATAAGTATTGAAAAGAGATAAATTCTCCTGAAGGTATTGTATTGGCTGCATGCCACAGAATTTTTAATATGTTGTATTTCAGTCTCAGGAAATTAAAATAATTTTCTAAATTCCCTTATAATTTCTTCTTCAAGTTATGGGTTATTTAAAAGTGTGTTCCATGTATTTGGGAACTTTCCATCCAGCTATCCTTCCGGTATTTATTTGTAGTTTAATTCCGTTTCAGTCAGGGAACACACTTTTTATGGTTTTGATCTTATTGAATTTATTATTTTATTGTTAAAATAGGGCCTATGTTGGTGAATATTCTACATGTAGTTGTAAACAATGTGTATCTTCTCGCTGTTGAGTAGAGGGCACTATAAATGCAAATAGGTTGTTAGTTATTTTTCAATTCTTTTATCATTGTATTTATGTTTAGCTTATGTCTTCAATCAATCACTGACACAGCAGCTTTGATATTTCCATTCACAATTTTGAATTTTCCTATTTCTCCTTCAAAGCCCAAGGGAAAACAAAGTAGGGCCCAGCAGTCAGGGAGACTAGGCTGAACAAGTAGAGTATATACCCAATGAAAAACAAGTGTAGAAGATATCACTAGATTATTATTAGTAGTATAACAGCTCCAAAAATAGAAACTACCCAAAAGTTCACCCACAAATGAATGAATAAACAAATTCTGGTATATCCATGGAATGGAGTACTACACAGCACCAACAAGTAATGAACCGCTGGTACGTGCAACAACGTGAATAAATCTCACAATCCTTACAATGAATGAAAGAAGCCAGACAAAAGAATGCATACTACATATGCATTTATAGTTGTCTTTAATTTGTCTATATGATGTCACTCATGTAAAATTCTATAAAATGCAAAATAATTTATAGTGACAGAAAGCAAAAGATCAGTGATTGCTTTGAGAAAGGATGGAAGTCAAGGAGGAGCATGAATTGCAAAGCATTATGAAAAAACTTTATGTGGTGATGAATATATTTATAATATTAATTGTGGATATAGTTTCAAGAATTACATATGTCAGACTCACCAGATTGTAAATTTTAAGATGTGGAGTTCACTGCATGTCAGTCATATCTATATAAGGCTGTAAAAACATAAATGTGTTAAAATAATCTACATGATATTATATATGTACATTCAATGACTAGAACAAAATTATGTACAATGTAATTACGCTACCAAAAAATTAAACTGATAGTTTTAAAAATTGAAACTTTTAGATAATAAAATCTTGAAATATTAATTTTGATTCTTTGTTTCCTTGATCACTTCAATCCTTTTTCTTTTTATCACAAGTATCTGCCTTGCTGCCCAGTGACTTTGGATTGAGGTAAAAATTGCAAATAGAAAGAATAGTTAAGGTACTTTATTAAATTTCATTTCTTGAGTTATGACTATATGCAGTAATATTGATGAATTTTACAAAAATAATATTGAATAAAAAAATGCATTTATAAAGGAGTAGATGCCAAGCCAGTCGTGGTGGTATATGACTGTGATCTCACTTATTTGGGAGGCTGAGGCAAGAAGACTGCAAGTTTGAAATCACTTAGTGAGACCCTGTCTTAAAATGAAAAGGGTTGGGGATGTAGTTCAGTGGTGCAGCACTTGCCTAGCATGCACAAGACCCTGGCTTTCATTCTAGCACGAATCTGTATAACTCAAAAGTCAGCAAAAGTGATACGTGGTGTTAGAAATCCGAATATTAGTTATTCTTTGAGTGACAGTGACTGGAGGGGGGCACAGGAGAACTTCTTGGGCTCTGTTTTCGTTCTGTTGCTTGATCTTAGTGTTAGGGATTTTAATAACATTTACGTTCGATAAAGCAAATTTGGGGAAATCAAATGTAGAGGAAAGGAGGGCATGGAGTCTGTGTCCTGGAAAGAGAATTAAGAGAGAAGCAGATGGTCTTTCAACTGTCTTAAGGTAATAGGAAGAAAAGCGATATGATTAGACCTCACAGGAAACACGGCATACCCTGAACTAAAAGGAATAACCTAGCTGAGGAGGCCTCAGGTGAAGGAGATGATGGTCCGACATGGAGAGACTGGCAAACATCAGGAGGCCTTCCGGAAGCTGAGCCATGGCCTGCAGAGAGACCGTATTTGACACCCTCTAGAGCCCATCCTATGGCTCTTGCAGAGAAGTCAAGGCAGCTGACACCATCGCTGCCTACAGGGGCCTTCTAATAAATAGCTGTATGTAAACCTTATTCATTTTCCAGAAAATGCCTGTGCATGACTAGAGATGTTGTCAAGCCTCAGTCCTTGTCAATAGCCCGAAACAATAGAAAGCCCCGTTAGGAACAGAGTTGGATTCTCTGCTTCTAGAAGGTCCGCGATAGCCTGGGAAGAAAAAGAGTGAATCATTCTCCACAGAGAAATCCCCACCTCCTCTTCTTGATGTTGGTTGAGAGACTCTTTAAAAGAGAAAGCAGAAATTAGGTTAAAGATAGATAAAAGAATATAGGTACATCTTGCACCTGAACTTGACAGATCTATGGGAAAAATTTTTTCCCTGACTCCTTGTCCCTGAATAGATATGGATTGTCTTGGTTGCTACTGTCTATTTTCTCTGGCTGGCTGGCATCAGAGAGAAGCATAGGAGACACCCACCAGGGTTTTCCTCTGCAATAGACATCCTTCATAGTGTCTACAGATTTGAACTGTCTCATTCGTTTGCCTGATATTCTGGTGGAAAAATGTAAGTGGTGTATTTGGAGGAAAAACAAAAGAACTTTATTAGTAAACTGTCTCATTCTATGTTTTATAGTCTGATTTCCCTAGAAATTAATTCAAATCTTGATGCAGACTTCTGGTTGTATTGATCCTTGACTATTAGAATCTTACCTAAATTTATGAGATTGGAAGTTTGAAACCAAAGTTAATTAATAGGTTAAAAAATTGGGGGCAGTCCATCTCATTACTATCACCATTCAGCTCTGGATGAATGATGTAAAATATTATATATATATTTCTTTATTTGTAAGCACAGTAGAACACACACACACACACACATATATATATATATACATATATATGTATAGCTTTTTACAAAAAAAGATTAAACACATTGTATAGATGTACAAAAATATTTTTCTTTATATCCTTAATTTATAAGCGTCTTTCTGTTTAAAAAATATATATATATATATTCTACTGTGCTTACAAATAAAGGAAAGCTGCATAGACCACAAAACCTTCTTGAGGAAATGCAGCTTCAAATAATGGTCTAACACAGAAAGTTTTCCTTTATCTGCTTCCCATATGAAATTCACCAGATATGCCTCATTTGCTTTGCTAATGGCAGATTTGGAAAAAATGTTAATAGCAATTGAAGTGAGTTCTAAAAGTACCGGGGAAAATAATAGTTGGGCACTCATCTATTAAGGAGCTTCGGTTTTCTTGTACGTACAATTTTTAAAATTATTTTGAAGCAGTGTTCATTTTAGTCCAATGATTATGCAAGTTTCACATCTGAAAAAATGTGTGCAATGGTTTTTCAGGCTTTGCTGCTATGGAAGAGCTTAGTTTCTCTCTAAAGGGACTAATCTGTAAAGCTCGATTGAGAAGAGTCTAACAAATTGAATAGAACCAAATGTCTGGGCTATTTAACCAAGGACAATGCTATAGGGAGAGAGCATTTTATTGTTCTCAGTTCTTTCTTCCTTAGCAGAGATTCCTGGGAGTATTGTGAAGCAGTAAAACAAGTTGATTCCTTGAAAGGCAATGTTTCAGTCTTGAAAAAGAATAGACAACATTGACTTTATGGGATGAGGGAGGCGTTATGAATTATTTTAAAATTGAATTGTATTATGAACAATTTCAACTTTCTCAAATGAAAATTTCAGTCTGTGTGAAAGGATTTTTAAAATCAGAATCTGTAATTAAGAAAATTTAATGACTACTTTTCTTTAATCCAACTTGCATGTAATTAAAATTCACTCAATTACCAAGACTTTGAATCCTATTGTGCTGAAAATCCAACAAGTGCAATTAAATGTTGAATTTGGAATGTATGATTAAATATGAACTTTATTCCTTTGGCTTAAGGTCATACTTGGTACTTAGAAATTTAGGAAAACAGTTAAGTACCATTTAATAATGGAGTTACAGGTTCTAAGAAGTGGGTCATAAGGTAAGGTGATTTTTTGTCATTATGCAAGTGCCATATGGTGTACTTACACAGTTCTAGATGGGACAGTCTATTACACACGTAGGCAGGGTGGTATAGCTTACTGCTCCTAGGCTACAATGGGCATAGCACGTTATTGTACTGAATACTGTACAGTAGGCAATTTTATCATATTGTGATATGGTATTATGACATAGTATTTGTGTATCTTAGTATATCCCAAAATAGAAAAGACACAGTAAAATATGATATAGAAGATAAAAAGCAGCTCACTTGTATAAGGCATTTACCATGAATGGAGCCTGCAGGACCGGAAGTTGCCTGGTTGAGTGAGTGGTGAGTGAACGTGAACTCCTAGGGCATCATGGCACACTAGAGCAGACTTTATGAACCCCGTACATTTAGGCAACACTAAATTGATAACAGTTCTCTTCAATAGTAAATTAACCTTAGCTCTCTGTAACTTTTTTACTTTATGTACTTGTAATCGTTTGGTTTTTTTTTTTAGCTTTTTACAAAAAAAATTAAACACGTTGTATAGATGTACAAAAATATTTTTCTTTATATCCTTAATTTATAAGCATCTTTCTGTTTAAAAAAAACTTTTTTTTTTAACTTTAGAAACTGCCTTGTTGGAAATTAAGAAAAAACCCACATCTGAGCCTGGGACTACCCAGGGTCAGAATCATCAGCATCACTGTCTTCTACTCCATGTCTCATCCCACTGGAAGGTCTTCAAGGACAATGACAAGCACACAGCTATCAAGTCCTCTGGTGACAGTGCCTTCTGGAATCCCTTCCGAGGGATGGATAGGGCTTGTCTAAGGCTTAAGGCTGTTTTATAGTTAACTTTATTTTTTTTAAATGAGTACATGCTTAAATGCAGACAGTAAGCGTAGTCTAGTAAACATATACACTAGTTGCAGTCATTTGTTGTCATTATCAAGTGTATCACCCACTGTTCACAATTACATGCACTATTCTTTATATGACTGTCAGTACAGTAGGCCTATGTATAGCAGCCTCACCACAAGCACACGAGGAATGCTTTGGGTGATGACTTAGGACAGCGAGGACATTCCCAGGCAATAGGAAGTTTTCAGCTTCATTGTATTCTAACAGGACCACTCATGGGTTGGACATCATTATTCAGTGCATGACTGTATTCAAGTGAAGGCCATTGAAAAAGAAACAGACTCCAGGAGTGGCTTTTCACTGGGGCTTCTGTTGTCGACGTGCCAAGGTTCGTGGGAACTTTTACATCACTGTGAAAGTAACTTCACATTCCCAGGCAGAAGTGAACTAACGAGTTCATTTTGCCTTGTGACAATTTCATAAGGCTCTGCTTCTCCTTATTTGCTTGGGTTCCTCTTATTTAAGGTGCATAAGTAGTTTTTCAATTAACCCTTAGTTGCATGTTTCCATGTTCTATAGCCATTTAGGAGTGACCTGGCAGTATTTCCCATGCTCTCCTCACTGTGAGAATTTCGTACTTTACTCATTAAAAACACACAGTGCTGGTCCCTATCCCAGACCTATTGCAACAGAATCTCTTTAAGTAGGAGCTGGAAATAAAAATTTCTGATAAATATCCACGGTCACCCTTATGTCTGCATTTGGTAAACACTGCCTTTGTAAAACTAAGTATTTAACTATTCAATAGGTTTTTACCCTCAGAAAGCATTAACTGAAACTGGAATTCTTCAGAGTTCTCAACTATTCAACCAATCCTTTCTCTTTTAAACTGCTACCATCTTTCTCACTTTTTTCAAAGATTTATCTTTCATCCAAACATTTTTCCCTATTTTTAGCCTTAGCATTTACAAGACATATCAGTCCCATACTCCTATCTTGTCATGGCCCATTCTACCTTTGTTTTCACAGCAAGATTCTAGTAGGGATAGATATGTAGGTAACCATTTCCCAGTCATTGTGCAATGCACTCTTATCTGGCTTCAGAATCTTCCTACCAAAGTCAGTAATATTCTTTCAATGGATACAATGGGGATAATTTTGAAATATAAAGTGAATGTATTTTCATTTCTGATAATCTCTAATTTTCTATATTCCCTACAACGTCTCCACTAACCATTCTTTTTTTTTTTTTTTTTTTTTTTTTCATGGAGACGGAGACAATGCAAATGAAAAAGAACCACGGTTCAGTCTGAAATTTCAAGCCAGGCTAATTTGAATTCACAGGAAGGTAATGGTTTTGGAAAGCTAACTACAAAGACTTTTCTGCATTCTAGAAATTTCACTAACCTAGCAAAAGCTTAGGGATCTAATGCGATAAACTATAGTATGGGGAAGATGAACAAGGCAAGGAAAGTCCCTGACACACAGGCTCATCTGGGGGAAGGAAGAGCCAAGAAAGAGAAAGGAATGGCAAGATACTAGACCCAAAGAGCCTTGCATGCTTTATTTTGAGGTCAAGTGTTGTTTATAGGGAAGGCAATGCAGCAGATCATTCACCTGCATTTGGGAGAACTAGAGAAATATACGGGCTCATCCCGGCCCCAGCAGTTTAAGCTCCTGGAGAAGGCTGGGGATCTGTGTTTTCTGAGGCCGTGTGGGAGCAGTGGTACAGCATTGGAAAAGAGGACTGTGCAGGTAGGTGGGCAGGAGGTGCCTGGAACCTGGAATTAAAAGACCACAAATGTGGGAAACTTCAGACCTGAAAAAATGGCAAAGTCTATAGTTCTCAGTAGGTAATAACATGGGATGCCTAGAAAGACCAGGTAGGACAAGCTACATTCTGCCACATTGAGCAGAAAGAGGGTCACCCAGCAGAGGTCAAAATGGACCAACCAACAGCTTGGGAACCACAAGACTCCTATTGCCCCCATTTGCCAACTCCTCAATAAGATGATTGACAGTATTGCTCTCATCTTTATATTTCTGTCTCCTTTTTATATCAATTAATGAGAGAGGAGGTGACTCTGTGGTATTGCTCTGTATTTTTGTTTGATGTGGCTGCTTAGTGTTTGCAGTATATGCCTCACTTACTTAGCACAGCATTGTTTCAAGTGATGGTATGCCACTTCTCACAGAAGAACTTTACCAGGGTATGTTTTCCTTTGCTCTTTTTCTACAGATGTTCTACCACCAAAAGCACATTGTAATTATTACTTATACATTGTAATTATTTTTACTTTGGGCAATCGTCATCTCTTAAAGATATTTTAAAAATAATGAAAAATTTTAACCATGTATTTATGATTTTTGAACTCATTCCTTTTTCAGAGTTCAGATTAAAGATTATTTTTAACATTTCTCTCAGTATATTTTGTCATTAATTCTTTTAGTTTTTAAATCTCTGTGTGTGTTTGTGTGTGTGTGTGTGTGTTTTATTTTGAATGATGTTTCTATTTGTATAGAATTCTAGGGGAACAGTAGTTTTTTTCTTCCAGTCTGTTAGAAACATTCTATTGTCCTCCAAATCACATTGACCATCAGGAGATCATTAGCCAAATTTACAACTTAACTGTAGCATACATGAGCTGTTTTATGGCCTGTTTTGTTGGAATACTATTTCCTCCTTGGCCACATCTTTATACAAGTTTGCATTTTTTTTTTTTTCTGGATCAGGTAGGTCTTTCCTTACATATATATTTTATGAAGCACACTTCTGTAAGTTGCTTCAAACATTTTATAGAAATGCTAGAACATAAAAAATTAAATCAATAAATAAAATAGCACTTACAAGGTATTTGGAGGCACAGCATGAATAAAATGGTAGAGAGAATTTGGTCCATTAGCTGACTGCTGCCTTTTGAAAGTAAGGCTCATGGAGTGGGTAAACAGGATAAATAAGTTTATAAAGGAAGACAGAAATTTCTAGAACATAAGCTCTGTCCAGTGAATAGAGTCCTAAGTAAAAATGTCATAGTGTAGGCCAGGGATATCTCTGACAGTTGTTGGTGGTGATTGGTGGGGGGAGACTTCAGATTGGAGTTTGGAGGGTGAAGAATATATTGACAAAGAGAAATCAGAGAAATAAACTTTACCTATTACAAAACAATGCCAAAAAAGAACCCTGATTTTTTAAAAATATTTTATCATATTTTCTGGGTTGCTTCTGTGTCTAGAATCTAAGGGTATATAAGTGTGTCTGTCTCTCTCTATAAATTCCAAAGAGGGCCAAGAACATTCTATTACTTTGAACTTCTGTATGGAAGATTTAAATATGTTTGTGCATGCAAATGTTTGATAAGGAATTTACCAAAGAAAATAGATTGAACTTCCTTTTCCCCATGATTGGTACTACATCCTTCCTTCATGCAATGTTGGAAAAGTTGATTTGGAAAATGCATTCATAACCTCAATCAAAAACATGAAAGTTAGACTGGGGCTGTACCTCAGTACTTAAGTGCTTGCCTAGCATACTAAAGCCCTGGGTTCCATCCTCAGCACCAGGAAAACAAGTGAACAAACAAAAAAACCATGAAGGTCCACTAGAAACAGATTAGAAATTTGGGGAGGCCTCTGCAAGATGAAAAGCAGGTAGATTCTAACTTAATATGTTTATAATAACGCTGTAGAAAGTGGAAAGAAACACCAGTAACAGTAAAGATAAGCATATAAACTCCCAGATCTAGATATATCATAGTAAAACTTTAGAATCTCATAATGGAGAGAAAATCCTCGAAGTTACCAATGACAAAACAAAAATTTTCAGATGCGTCAGGTTGACATCAGATTTCTCATCAGCTGCACTAGCTCTTTGAATATAAAATGAACTGATACCTCTGACAATACCCAACATCGCATCCTGTATGTTATTTATTCCTTAGAGTACACTAATGAAAGTATAAGGCTCAAAAGAATCCTGTGACATGAAGATGCAAAAGCATTCATCCATAATCTAAAAGGGGAGATGTGTACTCATATAGCCATAATTTTTTATTTGTTATTATTAGTTATACATGTTTGTGCATGCAAATGACAGTAGAATTATTTTGACATATTATACATACATGATGTATAACTTCCCATTCTTCTGGTTGTACATGATGTGGAATTACATTAGCCTTTTATTCATATATACATATAGGAATGCAATATCTGTTTCATTCTACTATCTTCCCTATTCCCATTCTCCCTCCCTTCCCTTCATTTCCCTTGTATTTTTATTCTTCCCTACCCTCTCCCAAGTGGGGATCACATATCAGAGAGAACATTCACCTTTTGGTTTTTTTTAGGATGGACTTATTTCAATTACCATGATATCTTCCAGTTCAGTCATTTACTGGCAAATGCCATAATTTTATTATTCTTCATGGCTGAGTAATATTCCATTATGTATATATATCACATTTGCTTTATCCATTCATCTGTTGAAGGACACCTAGACTGGTTCCATAGTTAAGCTACTATGAACTGAACTGCTATAAACATTGATGTGGCTGTGTCACTGTAGTATGCTGATTTTAAGTCGTTGGGTAGAGTGGGATAACTGGATCAAATGGTGGCTCCATTCCAAGTTTTCTGAGGAATCTTCATACTGCTTTCCAGAGTTGCACCAATTTGCATTGCCACCAGCAAGGCATGAGTGTACCTCCCCCGCCCCCCCGCACATCCTCACCAACATTTATTGTTACTTGTATTCTTTTTTGCGGGGTGGGGCAGGTACTGAGGATTGAACTCAGGGGCACTTGCCCACTGAGCCACATCCCTAGCCCAATTTTGTATTTTACTAGACTTGATAATTGCCATTCTAACTGGAGTAAGATGAAATCTCAGTGTAGTTTTGATTTGCATTTCTCTAATTGTTAAGAGATGTTGAACTTTTTTTTCATATATTTGTTGACTTATTGCATTTCTTCTGTGAAGTGCTTGTTCAGTTCCTTTGCTCATCTATTTATTGGTTTATTTGTTTTTTTAGTGTTAAGTTTTTTGAGGTCTTTGTATATTCCATATATTTATTTATTCCTTAGAGTACACTAAGATTAATTATTAATACATTAATAATTAATAAATTTAATTAATTAATTAAATTAATTATTAATGTATTATTACTTAATAATAGAGATTAATGCTCTATCTGAGGTGCAGGTGGTAAAGATTTTCTCCCATTCTGTAGACTCTCTCTTCACATTCTTGATTGTTTCCTTTTCTGTGAAGAAGCGTTTTAGTCTGATTCCATTCCATTTGTTGATTCTTGATTTTACTTCTGGCCCTTGGGAGTCTTGTTAAGGAAGTTGGTTCCTAAGCCAACATGATGGAGAATTGAGCCTGCATTTTCTTCTATGAGATGCAGAGTTTCTGGTATAATGCCTAAGTCCTTGATTCACTTTAGGTTGAGTTTTGTGAAAGGTGAGAGATAGGGTTTTAATTTCATTTTGCTATGTATGAATGTTCAGTTCTCCAAGCACCATTTGTTGAAGAGGCTATCTTTCCTCCAATGTATGTTTTGGGTACAATTGTCTAGTACAAGATAACTGTATTTATGTGGGTTTGTCTCTGTGTCTTCTATTCTATTTCTTTGGTCTTCATGTCTGTTTTGGTGCCAATACCATGCCATTTTGGTTACTATAGCTCCATAGTATTATTTAAGGTCAAGTATTATGGTGCTTCCTGCTTCACTTTTCCTGTTAACTATTGCTTAGGCTATTCTGGGCCTTTTATTTTTCCAAATGAATGTCATGACTCCTTTTTTTCAAATCACCATAATTTGAGTCAAAATTGATGTCTAGGAGAGATGAGAATGGAGGGTGTGGGAAACACTAACTCTGGCCAGGAGGGACTGAAGGATCAGGTGTGGTTCCATGAAGGTGGTGTCATGAGTCAATGGATAAGATTTAGACACGTTGATATGAAGATGTGCAGAAAAAGCCTTAGTCCATGTAGAGAAGAATTTGCCCGTTTTATAGAAACAGAAGAGCATAAAAGAGTTCACTGATAACTGAGGTTAGAAAAATGAGTTGCACCCAATTATGGGAGGCCTTGAATGCCAGGCTTAGGAGCTTGGGCTTTGGTCAGCAGCAAGAGCCATTGATAGGGACGAAGAGGATTAGGGCAGGGCTTAAGGAAGCCTGCATGCCATGTTTGTCTGGTATTTTCTTTTTAAAGAGAGAGTGAGAGACAGAGAGAGAATTTTTTTAATATTTATTTTTTAGTATTTGGCAGACACAACATCTTTGTTTGTATGTGGTGCTGAGGATTGAACCCGGGCAGCACGCTTGCCAGGCGAGCGCGCTACCACTTGAGCCACATCCCCAGCCCTTGTCTGGTATTTTCTATCCATAACTCCAACCCTATTTCCACAGATTCTTTTCCTAGTTTGCGGCCTTTTGTGGTTACTATCTTCCTGTGAGAAATAAGAGAACCACTTTTCTTATTCTATACATGAACACAATAGAATATTATTTACCTATTAAAATAACATCTTCCATAATCATGCATTGACATGGGAAAATGTCTATGTTAATAAATCACTAAAAGCAGTATACAAATTGCATACCAAATTTGAAAGCACCCTAAAATTCTGAGTGGTGTGCGTCTATGTGCATGAGCATATAGAGTGAAAAAGAAGACAACAACGTGTTCACGATAGTGGCATTGTGAGTATTTTAATTTTCTTATTTGTCCCATTTACCACATTGGAACGTATTTCAGGTCATGTAAGAAAAGTTATTTTTTTTATTGTGTTGACGACAGTGAGAAGATCCTCACATTGCAACAAAGTGAAATTCCTACCTGAATTTGACAAGAGGAATTCTCAAAGACCTATAAATATTTAGGGCTTTGAGATCCAGATAGGAGCTTCTTTGACTTTCTGAGTATGTAAGTGTTTGTCCTGAAGAGACCAGAAAGGAAAGAACTTGAACAGCCTTTGACCACGAAGCTGCCTGTGAATTTCTAAATAAGGCCTTGGGTGGAGTGAGGGTGACAGGAAGAGGCTGCACACCATCACTCCACACCCTCCTGAGGTTAGGGGTCAGAAGCACCAGGACTTCAGTTTGGTAGACACGCCACCCTGAAGGAGGCATGGAGGTCTGGATCTCCAGGTACAGTGCTGATTTTTGCTGGCTATTCAAAGTAATCCAAATTTTTACTTCATGCCTCCACCAAGTCCAGCATAGTTCACAACTATGGGAATCTGATGAGCCTTAATCAAACTAAAGAGCATTTAAGGAACTCCTGGGAAGAGTTTCATAGCATTATTTTAAATCACTGTTTTTGAGTAACTGGATTTATTAATTCATTGATTGGCTCAGAAATTTTCAAAAAAAGTATCTCTGTGTCTTTGACATAAGAAAGTGAGTCTCCTGTCTTTTTCCGGTTTACCCTTGCTAACCAAGTTCTTTTGGGCCCTTCTCTCTGCCATGCAAAGGGAACATGGGCTCCTCTAAGACTTATCTGAATAACTGTAGTTCTAATTTTTTAAACTCTCCAACTGAGTAAAGAAATTTCAGGAGTTTTTAATAATAGTTTTATAGCTTTCCTTTACAGAGGAGGAAAAACTTGACTATAGCAATAGCAGCAGAAATTCAGAGGACTAGGTCTCTTCCTTGTCCCTTTTTGAGAAATGGATCTATCCTCAGGATCTTATGATAATGACAATGAAAAGCAGCTGATTTCTTTTTAATCAACAAATGAGATTGAGACCAGCATAACAAATGACAGGGGAGAATAAGGCCCTTGACTGTTTTATTTCATCAGTGCCCTTTGCTTCAGGGTTGTCTCTGTTGGGATGGTTTCTTAGGCTGAAAAAAGTGGGGGAACAATATCTTTGTTTGGTATGTCTGGCACATTTTTAATAGACCTGATAAAAAGAACTGATAACTAACATTTATTGAGAAATTAATACATGGCTTTCTTGGGGGTAAGGGCTTTGCATGAATTATTTTGTTTAATGCACATAACAACCCGGCCAAATATTATTATCTGACCCATAAGTAAACTAAATGTGTAATTTTCCCAAAGTCAGTACAAGATGAAACTGTGGTTGAACGTGATTTGTCTGACTTCCAGAGCCTGCACTGTTATTCTATGTGCTGTGCCACCTTTAATTCTTATACAAGAAGTAGACTTTAACAGGCTTAGACATCTTTGAAGGACAGATGGTAAGTAATCCTAAAAAAGAAATTTATCTTAGGTCCTCAGTTTGTTATGGGAAGGAAGAAAGGCTGATAATATTGTCCAGATACGTTTTTGCTATGTGTTTGTCTGAAGAGCAAAAGAATCCCAGATTACTTATGCTAAATACCCAAGACTGTTCACTGTACACTTATCTTCTTTCTATTGAATTTAAAAGAAACATATGGGTTACTATGTTTAACCAGCCATCTGCCATCATGAACAAATTCTTGAGGAAATTGCTTTGGACCTAAAGTACAGCACATGTTTGATCTTTATGTATATCATATTTTTTCAATTTGGAAACTTTGAAGGAAAGAGATAAAACGGGTGCAAGAAGAAAAATGGAAAGCAAAAAAAAAAAAAAAAGATAAGACAAGAAAAAATCCACTAACAAACTAAACAAATTAAAAAAAAAAAAGAGGAATTATTTTAAAAAGTAAAACGAGGGCTTCATGGCGTCCTGAACTAGGAAGAGTAAGAGGCAGTGAACTAAAGCTGCCCAAATAGATCTAACCTGACACAAAATCAGGGGTACTACTACGTACTGAACACAGAAAATAAGAAAATAGTAAAGAAACTCTTGTTAATGTCAGTTTAGTCGAGATTGATCATTCTGGAAAAGATGATAGCTCTAATTTTATGTGAGTAGGATGAATAATGACATCTGAAAATGTGTATGTTGGATCCCTGGGGAAGAAGGGACTCAGCATAGGTGATTCAATTAGGAATCTTGAGATGGGGAGATTATGCTGCATTATTGAAGTGGCTCCAGTGGAATCAAAGGGTCCTTCTTAGAGGGAAACAGGAGGGACAGGGTCAAATAAGGACATGCAATGGTAGAAGCAGATTGATGCACTTTGCAGATGGAGGAAGGGGCCACAAGTCAAGGAATGTAGGTAGCCTCTTCAGAATCCCCCAGATGCCCACAGAGGACAGACACCTTGAGTTTAGTTCTACAGACTTATTTTGGACTTCTTATCTGAAGAGCTCAAAGATAACAGATTTGTGTTGTTTTAAGTCATTTAGTTTGTGATAATTTGCTATCGCAACAACAGGAAACCAATACATACACTTCCGAAAATACTAACGATTCACAATGGAAAAAAATTTGAACTCCATTAATCATTTTATCCCCCATCGTAATACTAGTCCATCCCCTAAACCAACCCACTCCTCCCCATCTCTCAAGCATCTCTCCTTCCCATTCTGCTCCTGCTGGTCTTCACCCCTTGAGTGACTTCAGACAGCAGTCTCTAGATTATTGTCTCTACTCCCTGATCCACACTTACTGACATATATTCATAAAGTGTCAGTGTCAAAATTTTTGTTGAATAGATGATACCTAAAGATAAAAGGCTCCAACTCTTTACAATGGCTTCCAAGACACTATCCTTCCATTCTTTTGCACTTCAACTATAATGACACAATACTACCCCATAAATGTCATTTAGTCCTGTCTCCAGGCCCATGATAAGATTTCGACTCCTTTCTGGCCCCCTCTTCTCCCTCTTAGTCATAGGAACTCATCACACATCATGCACCAAAACACAACTCAACTCCCACCTTTTTCAGAAATCCTTGCCTGACCATCACAGAACCTCTTCTTGGTATTTAACCTGTGAAAAATGTAGATTAGGGCCTACTTTTTCTTCTATTAGGCATAGGGTCTCTGGTTTAATTCCTAGGTCCTTGATTCATTTTGAGTTGAGTTTTGTGCCTGGTGAGAGATAGGGGTTTAATTTCATTTTGTTGCATATGGATTTCCAGTATTCCCAGCACCATTTGTTGAAGAGGCTATCTTTTTTCCAGTGCATGTTTTTGGCACCTTTGTCTAATATAAGATAATTGTAATTTTGTGGGTTAGTCTCTGTGTCCTCTATTCTGTACCATAGGTCTGACAATCTGTTTTGGTGCCAATACCATGCTGTTTTTGTTACTATTGCTCTGTAGTATAGTTTAAGGTCTGGTATAGTGATGCTACCTGCTTTGCTCTTCCTGCTAAGGATTGCTTTAGCTATTCTGGGTCTCTGATTTTTATAGGTGAATTTCATGATTGCCTTTTCTATTTCTATGAGAAATGTCATTGGAATTTTGGTCAGAAACTGTATCCATCCTTCAAGGCCTATCCCAGATGGTACTTCCTCCCTAAAATTTTCCCAAACCTCTTAGTAGGAAGTGTTAATGTGTGCCACACATTTGTTTATAACTTTGTTAAAATGTATTAATTATGTTTGCCTTATATCACAAATACTCCTGTGTAATTGGATAATATTTCTCTTATCCAAGCAATTGAAGGGAAAGGTGTCTTATACATCATTACCCTGCTTTCCAGAGTCTTCTGTATATAATGTTTAAGAAATTATTGATTAAATCACTGAATTTCATGCATTTCAAGAAAAACAGCAACCTACATGCTACTTTTTCTCTTCCAACTCAAGTTTATTTGCACATCTGGAACCAAACACTGCTAAGCATTTGGAAAACTGAGTATATTGAGGTCTTGGGTGCCAGGGAGAGTGGTACAGAGCTTTCTTTCTTGTGAGCAGGGCAAGAATATCAGTGAGCCCTGAGAAGAAATTTGTGTATTTGTCCCTAATCCCTAAAAACCAAAATGAATAATAATTCAGATAATAATTTTGAGAGTGTAAGAGGGCAATAGAACCATAACAGATACTTTGCAAGGTCCAGGCAATGTTGCCTCATTAACATCAGGGGTAGAACTCCCCCTACTTTCTACCATTTATGGTACCATCAACACATGGAGTACTCCACCAAACAGACCTAGACCCCAATAATCTGGGGGGACAAAAGAAAACAAAATCATCCACACTTAAAGGAGGGGAAGAGAGAGAGTTTTTGGAGAAGACAAACACTTGATCAAAAATAATAAAAACCCCTAGTGTACAACACCTGCACCAAAAATATTTTCTGACTTGGAAAAAATAATATTATTTCCCAAAGAAACAAATGAGCATTTGAATTGAAGAGACTGATCATTGCTGAGACCCAAATGAGGATCTTGTATGATCAAGTGGAAAACATACCTCAAAACACAGAAACAAACAAAAAGAAGTGAAAACTATGAGGAAAATATAACAGGTCTGAGGAAAGGACTGGAAAAGAGATAAAAATAAGAAATCAAAACATTCCAATTTCTTACATAGGAAAATAGAGGAACGTGGCAATAAGTAAATAAGTAGTAGAAAAACATAGACTGAATCTGAATTAGAAGATTGGCAAAGCACAACCAGTTCCTGGACGGCAAGAAAAAGGAAGCAAAATATCTAGGTGCATCTTATTAAAATCCCTGAACTCCAAGATTAAAAAGATAAATCATATAAGTGTTCAGATAAAAAGAACATTCAAAGCAAACCATAGACCATTGTCAAAGTTTTCACTGTAACACTAGAAGCTATAAAATGGTAAAATATATCTATAGAATTCTAGAAATACGGCAATGCCAAAATTCTATACCCAGCCAAGCTGCCATTTCCCATCAGTCAAAAGTAAGGCATCACTGAATAAACAGGAATTTAGAAAGCACATTATTAATTAGGTCATTTGAAGAAAATTCTCAGAATAAAATTAACTAAATAATAAATTAATTTGAAAGAGCCTACACAATGATAAATATTGGAGGTTTACAACATACGTATCAAATAAGGACTCATTAACTATAGTTGGAGTATCCTTTGTCTGAAATGCTTAGGACCAGTTTCACCTTTTAGATTTTTTTACAATTTTGGAGTATTTGCATATACATAATACATGCCTTGGGAATGAGACTTGTTTTATTAAACATGAAATAATTGGTGTTTCATATGTATCTTATACACATACCTTGTAGATAACTTTACCCAGCATTTTAGTGCATTTGTGTTTTGACTATGAACTGCCCAGTGAGGCCAAGAATACAATTTTTTCACTTCTGGTGTCATGACAGTGTTCAAAAATATTTTGGATATTAAAGTATTGCAGGTTTTGAATTTTTTCAGGTTAGGAATACCTGTAAATGACAGTCGTATGGAAGATAAATAGTCAAACATAGATAGCTCTTCTTTGTTAGTAAGAAGGGCCTTGCAATGGAAATGAGAGAAAAAAATCTATATCCCAATACCAAGAAATACTAAAAAATAGTCAAAGATAAATGTACCAGAAAAGTTCATAAAAAAAAACCCATAACATTTTAATGAAGGACATAAAATGAAATATGAAAAATGATAAAGTCATCAGTAAAAAAGGCAACAGACAAGCAAGATATTCAGAAAGAGTATTTGCAATGCTAAGGCCTGGCAGAGAATAAACAGTAAAAGGCATTATTTTAAGTAGATATGTCTGTTGAAGATTAATATGAAACACCAAATATTTACTGTGAGAAAAGTTGTGAGCAAAGCAACAGCCCTATCATCTGTGACTGGGAGAAACTTGTACTATAGCCTTTGGGAAAGGAATCTAGCAACATCTATTATTTAAAATAGAAACAGCTTGGGCTGGGGCTGGGGCTCAGTGGTAGAGCCCTTGCCTAGCATGTGTGAAGCGCTGGGTTCGATTCTCAGCATGACATTAAAAAATAAATAAAGATATTATGTCCATCTACAGCTAAAAATATTTTTTTAAAAAATAGAAATAACTTCTATTTGAGGACCTCCTGCCATAGAAATAACCGGACCAGTATGTTTTTTCTTATTATTTTTTTACGGGGTTCTCTTTTTTGTCTTTTTTGGAAGTGGGGGCAAACCCAGGGCTTTGCAAATGCAAGGCATATGTTTTGACACTGAGCTACAACCCAACCCTATTTCTTTAAGCTTATCTTGCAGATATTTCTTGCAGCAGTATTCATGGTAGAAAAAAACTAACAAGTTTTTTTTTTAAATATTTTTAGTGTCAATGGATCTTTATTTTATGTCTTTGTATGAAGTGCTGAGAATTGAACCCAGGCCTCAAACAGCTAGGCAAATGCCCCACCACTGAGCCCCAGCCCCAGCCCCTAAAAAGTTTTAAAATGTGTTCTCATTTATCCATTCAGAAAGTGCCTTCGTTAAATTTCTTCTAGATACTACACACCAGGAGGTAGAACAAAGGGTTCCCACCTTGGGGGAATGCTTGATTGTAGCTGAGTAAAGGTACGCAGAGAAAAGAGCAATGAGCAGAATATTTAAGACAGAGGTTCCTATAAGCAAAAGCAAGGAGGGTAGAAAAGGCAGAGTGTGTTCTGCAGAATGGGAGTGGTCCCCAGAAAAGAGAATCACGTTCCAGTTACTTAAACAACAAAACAAAACACTGATTCTTGAGTAATTCTGGTGAACGGAGGCAGATTGCCAAACAGGAATAGGGAGTTTGCCATGGATCTGTATTGAGATTCTAATGCT
This sequence comes from Marmota flaviventris, assembly GCF_047511675.1. Lineage (NCBI taxonomy): Eukaryota > Metazoa > Chordata > Mammalia > Rodentia > Sciuridae > Marmota > Marmota flaviventris. Next base: position 88,143,668 of record NC_092507.1, read on the forward strand.
TTTAAAATAAAAATGAAGCAGTAATTACCAGGATTTGAAAGGGGAAAGAAAGTCTTGCCAAATTAAATTGATTTTCACTTTTCATGAAATCTCAAAACAAGGAAAACATGGTGGAACAGTCACAGTAACTGATTAAATGATTGTCCAAAGTGCACTAGGTGAAAGGGTCAGTTACCTAGAAGGAAGTTTTTTTTTTTTTTTTCCCCAAGAGAGAGAGAATCTTTTAATATTTCTTTTTTAGTTTTCGGTGGACACAACATCTTTATTTTATTTTTATGTGGTGCTGAGGATCGAACCCAGCGCCCCATGCATGCCAGGCGAGCGCGCTACCGCTTGAGCCACACCCCCAGCTCCCAAGAAGGAAATTTTAAATGTGAGAGAATCTCAGGTGGAATTAACAGGCATAGAGATGTGTGTCAATCAGTTGTATGTGATAAGGACTATTTTGGTATTAATACTGAAAAGTAAATTAACATGGGATCAAGATTTTTCCCCTAATAAATGTCTTACTCACTGGCATTCAAATGGTTTAGGTGAATGAGGGAGAAGGAAAGGGACTTACAATGTAGGAAGAAACACACATAACCTTAAAAAGCTCATAAAGCATGTGGCTATATCCACAGCAGTATATTATGTATCTGTGCGTTGCTGCAGAGAAACTATTGCAAACTGCTGTCCTTATGGTTAGAAGCCTAGCTTTCTCAGATTCCAGTTTCACGATTTGGATCTTAAATGATATCCAAAGTGATGATCTCATCTTTAGATGAGACTAAAGCTGGAAGTATCTAATATATTGACTCCAGGTGGGGGGAAAAACGATGTTAAGACATCTCAATCTGCATCTTGAAAAGGGGTTGGGAAAAGTTAATTGCAAATAATGTAAATCCTGTTTAGTCCAAACTTGTCAGAATATAATTGGAACATTGTTTTGACATTCTGTCTATCAACCATTGTAAGAAGGGCAATAATTAAATGACGCTGATCTAGAGGAAGTCAATCAGGCCAGAGACAGTGATTAAAGGAACTGAAATGTTTACATTAGAAAAAGAAGACTCAGAGGTATGAAATTTGCCTTCAAATATGAAATGCTGTTTTAAGAATAGAAAAATGATAGAAAAAACATAAGACTTTTTATTGAGATAGGGTTTGTACTGTTACAGAGTTTAGAATTCCTTTTAAACCTGAGATTCTAGGAAATCCCTAGATTTTTATAATAAATCAGAAGAGCTGGTTTGGAATGCCCAAAGCCCATCTCTTTGATATCAAAGATATAGAACAGAGTTGAGACCAAATTGCTGGGGCTACTGCCAGCAGAGCTTCCTGCAATGGTCAATTCAAAGAAGGGCATCCAGAGGACAAGCCAAAGGGTTAGTTAACAAACAGGAAAGCTGGACAAATGCCACAGTGATGAGAAAACCAAACTCCAAAAAATAAGGTGGCAGAAATAACTAGGGAAACCAAAAGATCAGGATGCTACGACCAGGGGGACTAGACTTAAAGGGAAGTAAAATAATGGAGCTGGAGGTTGGGGTGGGATGACACAGTGACAAAACACAAATCAGCTTTGGCCAAAGTTTACTTCAGGTCAAATCTGTGACCACCATGTTGAGGATGAACTGTGCTCAGCACATAGTAAACATGCAATGAATGTGAGTTATTTGCAGTTTTACCCTGATCCACTGGGACATTATCAAGTGTTTTAAATGAACAAAACATGCTAAGTAAGGACAAGGTCATGGATGCCTTAAACATTAAGAAGTGTGGATGTCTAATTCATGAATTGACATTATTACCCTATGTGCACATATAATTTAATGACCAGTGTGATTCTACATCATGTACAACCAGAAGAGGGAGAAGTTGTACTCCATTTATGTACGATGTGTCAAAATGCATTCTACTGTCTTGTATAACTAATTAGAACAAATTTTAAAAAGTATGGATATTATTCTACAGGCAAAAAGAAGCCCCCAAAGGCATTTTGGGATATGCTTTTGGAACCTTACTTATTGAGCATTGTAAAGAGTAGATGGGTAATGATACAAGAGGAGACAGAGCCAGTAGGTAAGGCTTTGTGCAAAAATAGAAAGACCATGGCCTTAAGGGGACAGGGATCAGGAGTTCAGGATTGAGAAACATCCTACAGTGGGTAGAATCACAGAGCTGGCTCTGTGTGGAGAAAACATGGTCAATAAAAAGATGTGCCATCTTTTTAAAAAAATTATTTATTTATTATAATTAGTTATAGATGAAAACAGAATGCATTTCAATTCATAGTACACATATAGAGCACAATTTTTCATGTCTCTAGTTGTATACAAAGCAGAGTCGCACCATTTGTGTCTTCATACATGTATTTAGGGTAATGATATTCATCTCGTTCCACCATCTTTCCTATCCTCATACCCCCTCAGCCCCTTTGCCCTATCTAAAGTTTCTCCATTCCTTCCTTGCTCTGGTCTGCCATCCCCATTATGGATCAGCATCCACAGATCAGAGAACACATTCAGCATTTGTTTTTTTGGAATTGGCTTATTTCACTTAGCATCATATTCTCCAACTCCATCCACTTACCTGTAAAGGCCATGATTTCATTCTCCTTTAATGCTGACTAATGTTCCATTGTGTATATATACCACAGTTTCTTTATCCATTTATCTACTGAAGGGCAGCTAGGTTGGTTCCACAATTTAGCTATTGTGAATTGTGCTGCTATAAACATTGATGTGGCTGTGTCTCTGTAGTATGCTTTTTTAAATCCTCTGGGTATAGATCGAGGAGAGGGATAGCTGGGTCAAATGATATTTCCATTCCCAGTTTTACAAGGATTTTCCATACTGCTTTTCATATTGGCTGCACCAATTTGCAGTCCCACCAGCAATGTATGAGTGTACCTTTTTCCCCACATCCTTGCCAACACCAATTGTTGTTTTTATTCTTAATAGCTGCCATTCTGACTGGAGTGAGATGAAATCTTAGAGTAGTTTTGATTTGCATTGCTAGAGATGTTGAACCTTTTTTCATATATTTGTTGACTGATTGTATATCATCTTCTGAGAAGTGTCTGTTTAGTTCCCTAGCCCATTTACTGATTGGGTTATTTGCTTTTTTGGTGTTAAGTTTTTGGAGTTCTTTATTTTTTTAATTTATTTATTTTTATTTATATATGACAGTGGAATGCATTACAATTCTTATTACACATATAGAGCACATTTTTTCATATCTCTGGTTGTGTACACAGTATATTCACACCAATTTGTGTCTTCATACCTGTACTTTGTATAATGATGATCATCACATTCCACCATCATTAATAACCCCATGCCCCCTCCCTTCCCCTCCAGTCCTCTGCTCTATCTAGAGTTTGTGTATTCCTCCCATGATCCTGCTCCCTATCCCACTATGAGTCAGCCTCCTTATATCAAAGAAAACATTCAGCATTTGGTTTTGGGGGATTGGCTAACTTCACTTAGCATTATCTTCTCTAACTCCATCTATTTACCCGCAAATGCCATGATTTTATTCTCTTTTATTGCTGAGTAATATTCCATTGTGTATATATGCCATATTTATTTTATCCATCATCTATTGAAGGGCATCGAGGTTGGTTCCACAGTTTAGCTATTGTGAATTGTGCTGCTATAAACATTGATGTGGCTGTGTCCCTGTAGTATGCTGTTTTTAAGTCCTTTGGGTATAGACCAAGGAGAGGGATAGCTGGGTCGAATGGTGGTTCCATTCCCAATTCTCCAAGAAATCAAGTTTTTGGATTTCTTTATATATCCTAGAGATTAGTGCTCTATCTGATGTGCATGCGGTAAAGATTTGCTCCCATTCTGTAGGCTCTCTATTCACCTCACTGATTGTTTCTTTTGCTGAGAAGAAGCTTTTCAGTTTGAATCCATCCCATTTATTGATTCTTGATTTTATTTCTTGGGCTATCTTATTAAGGAAGTTGGGGCCTAATCCAGCATGATGAAGATTTGGGCCTACTTTTTCTTCTATTAGGTGCAGGGTATCTGGTTTTATTCCTATGTCCTTGATCCACTTTGAGTTGAGTTTTGTGCATGGTGAGAGATAGAAGCTTCATTTCATTTTGCTACACGTGGATTTCCAGTTTTCCCAGCACTATTTGTTGACGAGGCTATCTTTTCTCCAATATATGTTTTTGGCACCTTTTTCTAGTATGAGATAACTGTATTAATGTGGGTTTGTCTCTGTGTCCTCTACTCTGTATCATTGGTCTACAAGTCTATTTTGGTGTCAATACCATGCCGTTTTTGTTATGATTGCTCTGTAATATAATTTAAAATCTGGTATAGTGATGCCACCTGCTTCACTCTTGCTAAGGATTGCAAGATATACCATTTTATGGTACCCTTCTCAAGGACATGACAGAACAGGTCGGGAACAGCCAGCCCCATTAAACACTATTCACTCCAGCTGAGCTCAAAGGAAAGGAGGCTCTTTAATGAGTATAAAACTTTGAGCACTTGAAACTCAAAGCTTTGGTTCTTTTCATATGGCTTCTTTCATCGTTCAATTGCATGAGAAAAGAAAGCTAAGTTTAAAATTCTACTTAAATTTGAGCTGAAAAGGGATTATCCTCTAGAGAAGTAGGAAGTTACAATTTTATAGATATAAACCTATGTAGATTTATAGATATAAATTTATTCTCATAGAAGCTAAAGAGAGAGGAAGTTTCAAGGGTGGAGTGTTCCAGTTTCAGATGCTGCAACATAGTCAAGTAAGGACTGAAAAGTGGCCAAGTATTTAGAATCAAGGCATATGGCCTACAGACTTACACATCGATGCCAAGATCATAGGAAATGAACTTTTGAACACATGGCAGTAAATAAAATCTTGAGATACTGAGATTTAGACAGAACTCAAAGTTAGAACGTTATGAAGGAAGGATATTTTAAAACATTGCAATGGACTACTTTATATGACAGAAAAACATTGTTCAATAAGGAAGAAAACCTTGTCAAAAAGATATATATCTGAGTATATTATGGACCTAAAAGCCATGGGATTACAGAGAACATTTGGATAGTATGGACAATGTGGATAGTAACTGACTTAATGAGTATACCGTTAGCTCCTGACATGTTCTTATAAAAAAATCCAAGCTGTTGTGAGACTGAATCAATCCCATCCTGTCAACTGCGACTGTCATCATACATTTTATTTCTACATGTATTCAACCCAAAATACATCTTAAAATTATTTTTGCTTTAGCAAATTAACTTTTAAAGAAATTAAGAAAAAAATACAGATCTTTATATTACTTAACATATTTATAGTTTCTTCTCATTCCTTCCTTTCAACCCACATTTCCATTTCCTATCATTTCCTTTCAGGCTAGAAAACTTCCTTTGACCTTTCTTATAGTACAGATATACTGATGACACAGTTGCTGTTTCTGATTAACTGAAAATGACTTTATTTGCTTTCCTTTTATTAAAAAAAATACATTTCTCTTTGAAAATTTTCTTTGTAGTAAAATATATATGACATATGATTTTGACCATTTTAAGCCTACAGTTCAGTGGTTATTAACCACATTCATAACTTTGTGCAGTCATCACCATTATCTGTTTCCAAAACTTTATATCATCTCCAAAAAACTTGGTAGCCCACCATTAAGTAATTACTTTCCTTCCACCCTTCCCCAGTCCCTGGTAGCCTCTAATCTACTTCCATCTCTATTCTAAATATTTCCTGTAAGTGGAACCGTACATTATTTGTCCTTTTTGTATGGCTTATTTCACTTATTATAGTGTTTTCAAGGTTCATTTGGGTTGTAAACGTATTAGAATTTCATTCCTTTTTGAACCGTGTACCACATTGAACTTGTCCTTTCATCTGATGATAAATACTTGGGTTGTTTTGCCTTGCAGCTATTATTATGAATAATAATGAAATTAATATCACGTAAAAATAACTGTTGGGTCCCATTTTCAACTTTGGGGGTGTTGCTGGATCATATGATAAATCCGTGTCCATCTTTTTGAGGAAAAGCTAAGCTGATTTTCACAACAGCTGCATCGTTGACATTCCCACACCGTGATGTAGAAGGTTTTTATTTTCTCCATATTGTTAGCAACACTTGCTATTTTCCTTAGTTTTAATTTTTTAAATTATAGCCATTTTAGTCGATTTGAAGTGCTGCCTGTGGTTTAGATTTGTATTACCCTAATGAAGAATGGTGTCAAGCATATGTTCACGTGCTTACTGGCTGTTTATATATCTTCTTGCAAAGAATGTCTTCTCAAGTCCTTTGCCCATTTAGTGTTGGGTTGTCTGTCTTTTTCTTGTTGAGTTGTAGGACAGAAAGATAGATGATAGATGGATAGATTCTGGCTATTAAACCCTGTCATATATATGATTCGAAAATGTTGTCTCCCATCCGATAGGTTATCTTTTGACTTTCTTGATAATTTCCTTTGATGCACAAAAGTCTTCAAGGTTTATGAAATAAAATTTATCTATTTTTTTTCTTTTGTTGTTTGCATCATAACTAAGAATCCATTGCCAAATCCAAGTTTTGTCCCTATGTTTTCTTCTATGAATTTCATAGTTTTGGCTCTTATATGTAGGTCATTGATCCATTTTGAGTTAATTTTTCTTTGTGGTGCAAGGCAGGGCTCCAGCTTTATTCTTTCACAGATTCCATCATCTCATCATCATTTGTTGAAGAGATATTATTTCCCTATCAAATGAACTCACCATCCTGTCAAAAACCAATAGGCCATAGATGAATGGGTGTATTTCTGGATTCTCAATTTTATTCCTTTGGTTTATAAGTCTATACTTGTGCCAATACTACTCGGTTTTGGTTATTATGGCTCTGAAGTAAGCTTTAAAATTGGAAAGGAAGTGTGAGTTTTCTTTGTTCTTTTTCAAAATCATTACAGTTTTTCAGGGCCCTTTGCAATTTCATATGGATTTGAAAATCAGCATTTTGTGGGTAATGCACATGGAATTACTCCACATTTTATGGACTGCAGAATAACCCTAAGAAGAAAGCTATGTAAATGTGAATATCACCCAGTATGGTTCCCTTCTTTTAAGGGTAAAAAGCAACTTCAGTCATTGAATTGTTCTTAATATTTTGTCCAGAGTGTAAGTTTTATCAGCATAAATGTTTATCTTATACAAGCTACTCTAACGTTAGCAGAACAAGACTTCTATTTGAAGAATTTGTGCCTTTATTATTTATTTTTGTTTTTTATATTAATGGGAGATCTCCTCACTCAACAGAATCAGACCACTGATGAGGGTATCAGACCTAGGTGCTTCTGAAGATTATGTTTCTGGTGGTTAAGAATTCAGGCTCTGTCAACCTAGGTGTCCTTCAACAGATGAATGGATAAAGAACAAGTGGCATATATAAACAATGGAGTATCACTCAATGATGAAGAAGAATGACTTTATACAGACGGCGGGTCGCGCCGAGAAGTGGCCAGCAAGCAGAGAGAAACGGCGCTGCGAATTCTGTGGAGTCCTGCCAGCTGTGCCCTCACTGAGCTCCGGGCTGAGTTCGGGGTTTGAGACGGGGGAAGGAAGCGGTCCAGTTCTATCCCCACACCGGACAGTCCACCAAGGAAGCCAGCGGCCACCATCTTGGAGAGTTGACGTCACCATCGCCAGTTTCCGACAGATTGCAACAATGAAACAGGTGTGTGTTACTCAGCCCATCTCCCATACAGCGGGGAATTTGCATAAAATCTCTCCCCGGCTCAGGGGAGGGATTATCAGAACGAGCCTGCATAGAGACGTGGGGAAAAGTAAAGACACCTGACCTCCAACTCCCCCTCCCATCAGCGGCGAAAACGAAACCTGTCTTGCCAGCTCTGGGGGAGGGGCAAGCGGAAAAAATCAAAACAATAGGGTGCCAGTTCCCAATAGCCACCCTCCACACCCAGCAAACTTCAGGCCCAGAGTACAGTTTGAACTGCCGAGAGGCATCACACTGGGGAAGGCCTGGCTAGCAGGAGAAGCCAGGGGACGAGAGGCCAGGAATAAACCTAAGCTAACAGGTTTTTGAGAGCACCAGGGGGGAGGAGGGAGCGGCCTCACACGGACTGTATCCTACAGCCAGAGGGCAAAATCTTGGCCCGGACAGCACAGCACCACCTACTGGAAGCGAAGAAAATAGAAGCCTAACAGTGCCCCCCCCCTTTTTTTCTCTTATCTCATTTTTTTAATTCTTTAATTTTTTAATTTAAAATTTTGTTTGTTTGTTTGTTAATTTTTTTTCTTCAATTGTAATTTTTTTAATTGTAATTTTATTTTATTGCATTTTATTTTTTTTTTATCATTTCCTTTCTTTTCTATTCTTTTCTCTTTCTTCTCTCCCTCTCTCTTTCTTGGTTTGCGTCCTTACCTTTTCCCCATCTTTCCTCTTAAGCATGAACACCCAGATTATATATAACTTACTAAATGCAAATAGATGAATGCTACGAATAGGTCTATAGTCCGCCTAAGCCCTTAACTACCCCCAAGTACTCCTGTCTATTCTCTTGTTAATATCCGCCTACATTTGAGCAACCCCCCAAAGAAGCTAACATATACTAACCTCCATACCATCAAATCACCCGACCTTAACATAAAATCCTAAGTCCAAACCTCAGTTCTCTATATGCCATCAAAATCTGAAGGCCTTTAATGAAACTAATGAATTTACCTTAAATCACAATTAAATCCAACATCTCTAAACATTGTCTCCTAACACAAAGGAGAGATAGTGGAACTATAAAAACCAAAAAATAATTTAAAGGAGAAAACAGAAACAGCAGTCAAACAGAGTTGGAAAGTAACTTGAGCACCATGAAAAAACAAGGGAAAAAAGGATTACAAACAATGCAGGACAACTTAAATACACAGGAGAACCTAGAGGCATCAGAAAAATGGACAGAGAAAGAACTCAAGGCATACATAACTCAGATGGAACGGAATCTTAGAGAAGACTTTAGACAGCAAGTTCAAACAATGAAAGTATATTTTGAAAATGAATTAAATAAGCAAATTCAAATGGAAAAGAACGAGCTCTATCAGGAAATAGAGATTAAAAAAAAAATCAAACAGTAATCCTAGAAATGCAGGAAACCATAAACCAAATTAAAAACTCAAACGAGAATATTACAAATAGACTAGATCAAGTAGAAGCCAGAACATCAGATAATGAAGACAAAGTTTATCAACTTGAAAAGAATATAGTCAACACAGAAAGGATGCTTAAAAGACACGAGCAATCTATCCAAGAGATATGGGATGTCATAAAAAAACAAACCTGAGAGTCATTGGGATAGAAGAAGGCATAGAGGTTCAAACCAAAGGAATGAACAATCTATTGAATGAAATAATCCTAGAAAACTTCCCAGATATGAAAGATGGAATGGATTGCCAAATCCTGGAAGCCTACAGGACCCCAAACATTCAAAACCGTAATAGACCAACTCCAAGACACATAATTATAAAGATATCCAACATACAGAACAAGGAAAGAATATTAAAAGCCACGAGAGAAAGGAGGCAGATTATATTCAGGGGTAAACCAATTAGGTTAACGGCTGATTTTTCATCACAGACGTTAAAAGCGAGAAGATCCTGGAACAACGTATTTCAAACACTAAAAAATAATGGATTCCAACCAAGAATACTGTATCCAGCAAAATTAAGCTTCAGATTTGACAATGAAATTAAAATATTTCATGATAAACAAAAGTTAAAAGAATTTGCAGCCAGAAAACCAGCACTGCAAGGCATCTTGAGCAAAACACTACAAGAAGAAGAATTGAAAAACAGCACCCAAAACTAACAGTGGGAGGTAACTCAGTAAAGGGAAGGAAAAAAAATAACCAAAAAGGAAAAACTAGCCATATCAAAATAAATAAATAAACAAGCATGACGGGTAGTACTAACCATATTTCAATAGTAACCTTAAACTTTAATGGCTTAAATTCACCAATTAAGAGACATAGGCTAATAACCTGGATTAAAAAAACAAATCCAACAATATGCTGCCTTCAGGAGACTCATATGAAAGGAACAGACATACACAGACTGAAGGTGAAAGGTTGGGAAAAATCATACCACTCACATGGTCCTCGGAAGCAAGCAGGAGTGGCCATACTCATATCGAATAAAATCAACTTCAAACCTAAGTTAATCAAAAGGGATAAAGAAGGACACTATATACTGTTAAAAGGAACCATCCACCAACAAGACATAACAATTATCAATTTGTATGCACCAAACAATGGTGCTGCAACGTTAAAAAAACAAACTCTCCTCAAGTTCAAGAGTCACATAGACCACAACACAATAATTATGGGTGACTTCAACACACCGCTCTCTCCATTGGACAGATCCTCCAGACAAAAGCTGAATAAAGAAACTATAGAACTCAATAACACAATCAATAACCCAGACTTAACTGACATATATAGAATATATCAACCATCATCAAGTGGATACACGTTCTTCTCAGCAGCACATGGATCCTTCTCAAAGATAGACCATACATTATGCCATAAGACAACTATTAGTAAATATAAAGGTGTGGAGATAATACCATGCAACTTATCTGATCATAATGGAATGAAACGGGAAATCAATGATAAAAGAAGGAAGGAAAAATCCTGCATCACCTAGAAAATGAACAATATGTTACTGAATGATCAATGGGTTACAGAAGACATAAAGGAGGAAATCAAAAAATTCTTGGAGATGAATGAAAATACAGACACAACATATCGGAATCTATGGGACACAATGAAAGCAGTTTTAAGAGGGAAATTCATTTCCTGGAGTTCATTCCTCAAAAAAAGGAAAAACCAACAAATAAATGAACTCACACTTCATCTCAAAACCCTAGAAAAGGAAGAGCAAAACAACAGCATATATAGTAGAAGGCAAGAAATAATTAAAATCAGAGCGGAAACCAATGAAATTGAAACAAAAAAAAAACCATTGAAAAAATTGATAAAACAAAAAGTTGGTTCTTTGAAAAAATAAAAAAGATCGACAGACCCTTAGCCATGCTAACAAAGAGAAGAAGAGAGAGAGCTCAAATTACTAACATACGGGATGAAAAAGGCAATATCACAACGGACACTACAGAAATACAGAAGATAATTAGAAATTATTTTGAAACCCTATATTCCAATAAAATAGAAGATAGCGAAGATATCGATAAATTTTTTAAGTCATATGATTTGCCCAGATTGAGTCAGGAAGATACACACAATTTAAACAGACCAATAACAAAGGAGGAAATTGAAGAAGCATCAAAAGACTACCAACCAAGAAAAGTCCTGGACCGGATGGATATACAGCAGAGTTTTACAAAACCTTCAAAGAAGAATTAACACCAATACTTTTCAAGTTATTTCAAGAAATAGAAAAAGAAGGAGCTCTTCCAAATTCATTCTATGAGGCCAACATCACCCTGATCCCAAAACCAGACAAAGACACTTCAAAGAAAGAAAACTACAGACCAATATCTCTAATGAATTTAGATGCAAAAATCCTCAATAAAATCCTGGCGAATCGAATACAAAAGCATATCAAAAAAATTGTGCACCATGATCAAGTAGGATTCATCCCCGGGATGCAAGGCTGGTTCAATATACGGAAATCAATAAATGTTATTCACCACATCAATAGACTTAACCATAAGAACCACATGATCATCTCAATAGATGCAGAAAAAGCATTCGACAAAGTTCAGCATCCCTTTATGTTCAAAACACTAGAAAAACTAGGGATAACAGGAACTTACCTCAACATTGTAAAAGCTATATATGCTAAGCCTCAGGCTAGCATTATTCTGAATGGAGAAAAACTGAAGGCATTCCCTCTAAAATCTGGAACAAGACAGGGATGCCCTCTCTCACCACTTCTATTCAATTTAGTCCTCGAAATACCAGCCAGAGTAATTAGACAGACAAAAGAAATTAAAGGCATAAAAATAGGAAAAGAAGAACTTAAATTATCACTATATGAGGATGATATGATAATATATCTAACAGACCCAAAAGGGTCTACAAAGAAACTACTAGAGCTATTAAGTGAATTTAGCAAAGTGGCAGGATATAAAATCAACACGCATAAAAAATGGGGCTGGGGATGTAGCTCAAGCGGAAGCGCGCTCGCCTGGCATGCGTGCGGCCCGGGTTCAATCCTCAGCACCACAAACAAACAAAGATGTTGTGTCCGCCGAGAACTAAAAAAAAAAATAATAAATATTAAAAAATTCTCTCCCCCCCCCCCTCTCTCTCTCTCTCTCTCGCTCTCTCTCTCTCTCCCCCACTCTCTCTTTAAAAAAAAAAGGCATTCCTGTATATCAGCGACAAATCTTCTGAAATGGAAATGAGGACAACCACCCCATTCACAATATCCTCAAAAAAAAAAATTAAATACTTGGGAATCAACCTAACAAAAGAGGTGAAAGATTTATACAATGAAAACTACAGAACCCTAAAGAGAGAAATAGAAGAAGATCTTAGAAGATGGAAAAATATACCCTGTTCATGGATAGGAAGAACTAACATCATCAAAATGGTGATATTACCCAAAGTTCTCTATAGGTTTAATGCAATGCCAATCAAAATCCCAACGGCATTTCTTGTAGAAATAGATAAAGCAATCATGAAATTCATATGGAAAAATAAAAGACCCAGGATAGCAAAAGCAATTCTAAGCAGGAATTGTGAATCAGGAGGTAAAGTGATACCAGACTTCAAACTATACTACAGAGCAATAGTAACAAAACAGCATGGTACTGGTACCAAAACAGGCGGGTGGACCAATGGTACAGAATAGAGGACACAGAGACCAATCCACAAAATTACAACTTTCTTATATTTGATAAAGGGGCTAAAAGCATGCAATGGAGGAAGGATAGCATCTTCAACAAATGGTGCTGGGAAAATTGGAAATCCATATGCAACAAAATGAAACTGAATCCCTTTCTCTCGCCATGCACAAAAATTAACTCAAAATGGATCAAAGAGCTTGATATCAAATCAGAGACTCTGCGCCTGATAGAAGAAAAAGTTGGCTACGATCTACATACTGTGGGATTGGGCTCCAAATTCCTTAATAGGACACCCATAGCACAAGAGTTAATAACTAGAATCAACAAATGGGACTTACTCAAACTAAAAAGTTTTTTCTAAGCAAGAGAAACAATAAGAGAGGTAAATAGGGAGCCTACATCCTGGGAACAAATTTATACTCCTCACACTTCAGATAGAGCCCTAATATCCAGAGTATACAAAGAACTCAAAAAATTAAACAATAAGATAACAAATAGCCCAATCGACAAATGGGCCAAAGACCTGAACAGACACTTCTCAGAGGACGACATACAATCAATCAACAAGTACATGAAAAAATGCTCACCATCTCTAGCAGTCAGAGAAATGCAAATCAAAACCACCCTAAGACACCAACTCACTCCAGTAAGATTAGCAGCCATTATGAAGGCAAACAACAATAAGTGCTGGCGAGGATGTGGGGAAAAGTGTACTCTTGTACATTGCTGGTGGGGCTGCAAATTGGTGCAGCCAATTTGGAAAGCAGTATGGAGATTCCTGGGAAAGCTGGGAATGGAACCACCATTTGACCCAGCTATTGCCCTTCTCGGACTATTCCCTGAAGACCTTAAAAGAGCGTACGACAGGGATACTGCCACAACGATGTTCATAGCAGCACAATTCACAATAGCTAGACTGTGGAACCAACCCAGATGCCCTTCAATAGATGAATGGATAAAAAAAAAATGTGGCATTTATACACCATGGAGTATTACGCAGCACTAAAAAATGACAAGGTCATGGAATTTGCAGGGAAATGGATGGCATTAGAGCAGATTATGCTAAGTGAAGCTAGCCAATCCCTAAAGAACAAATGCCAAATGTCTTCTTTGATATAATGAGAGCAACTAAGAACAGAGCAGGGAGGAAGAGCAGGAGGAAAAGATCAACTTTAAACAGAGACATGAGGTGGGAGGGAAAGGGAGAGAAAAGGGAAATTGCATGGAAATGGAAGGAGACCCTCATTGATATACAAAATTACATATAAGAGAATTTGAGGGGGAAGAGGAAAAAAACAAGAGAAAGAATTAAATCACAACAGATGGGGTAGAGAGAGAAGATGGGAGGGGAGGGGAGGCGGGAATAGTAGAGGATAGGAAAGGTAGCAGAATACAACAGTTACTAATATGGCATTATGTAAAAATGTGGATGTGTAATTGATGTGATTCTGCAATCTGTATTTGGGGTAAAAATGGGAGTTCATAACCCACTTTAATCAAATGTATGAAATATGATATGTCAAGAGTTTTGTGATGTTTTGAATAACCAATAAAAAAAGAAAAAAAAAAGAATGACTTTATGACATTTGCCAGTAAATGGATGGATTTAGAGACTGTCATGCTAAGTGAAATAAGCCAATCCCCCAAAAAAACCAAAGGACGAATACTTTCTCTGATATGTAGAAGCTAACCCACAATAAGGGCAAAGAGGGAGGAGAAGGATAGAAGTTCAGTAGATTAGACAAAGAGGAATGAAGGGAAGGGAATGGGTATAGAAAAAAGAAAGTAGAATAAATCTGACATAATTTTCCTATGTACATATATGAATCCACCACATCAAATCTCACCATGGTGTATATCCACTCACAAGACTTGGGTCCTAATCAGAATGAGATATATTCCATGCTTGGATAGTTATTTCAAAATGGATTCTACTTTCATGTATAACTAAAAAGAACCAATTAAAAAAAAAGAACTCACACTCAGGAGTAAAGCCATTTAGAATCTTGATTCCCACCCCCCTAGGTAGAAAATCTTTACTCTCTCTCGGCATCCTCTAAGCATCAACAAACACACATGTTCTACTATTTTTCAAAATTAAAAAAATAGCATATTTTAAAACTATCTTAATGACACTTCCATATATACAGCTATGGCTTCACATCTCTGTTGTCCTTCACAGTAAGACTCCCACAGAAAAAGTTGTCTACTTTTACTATCGCCACTTTCTCAACTTCCATGATTTTAAACTCAACTTCAGTCTAGTGCTTGCCCCACTTTCCACAAATTGCTCTCCTTAAGGGCAACAAGACCTCCAGGTTGCCAAGAACAATGGTCAATGCTCATCTTACTTAGCTCTCACCACTCTCCTTCACCCAGCAGCACTCTTTTCTTAGATTTCCAGATGCCATACTCTACTTATTTTCCTCACTGGGACTCACTCTCCATATCTTCAATAAATCTTCATCACCTGTAAAGCTTCTAATTATTGAAGTGGTCCAGCACCCCAGTCACCAGCTGTCTTCTCCAGATACATTAAATTCTCCAGATACAATTAATTCACTTACCTAAGCTAAGTGATTTCAATTAGTTCTACAATTAACATTTCATCTAACATTTCATTAGTTCTACAATTAACATTTCATCTAATTTCATTTTAATATATTAAAAAAAATATATTTTCTTTTAGTTACAGTTGGACACAAAACCTTTATTTTATTTTTATGTGGTGCTGAGGATCGAACCCAGCACCCAGCTCGTGCTAGGTGAGTGCTCTACTGCTGAGCCACAAACCCAGCCCCACTCCAAAATTTTCTTGCCATATATAGCCATTCCCTTCCCCTTTACCCCCAAACCTGCTTCTCCCTTTGCCGTTCACATCTAGGTGCATGGTACTGTTAACCTTGGAAAACATCAATGACTATTTTTCCACATCTCCTATGACAAATCCAGTTCATTGGCACTTCCTGTTGACCATGTTCTCAGCATACATCCCAAGTCACGTCATGTGTCACCATCTCCATCTCTTTCACTCTAGTTCCAGCCATCATCATATCACATTTGAACGACTGCAATAATAGTTTCTTAGTGTCACTATTTCTACCTGTGTTCCAATAAAAATATTTGCTCCTCAGAACACCACAAATCAGTGTAGATAAGATCACAACACTCTCTCTCTCAAAGCTTTCCCAAGGCATTTGTAATAAAATCCAAATCACACTGTTAAGGCTCCAAAGACCTCTGGCTAATTTCTTACTGTTCCTCAGCCATCCTTGCTTTTCCTTAAATGTGCCACACTTGTGTCCACCTTGGATCTGTGCAGTTACTCTTGTCTCTAAGTGGAACATTTGTCCTTTGGATCATAGAAGGGTTTTTTTTTTTTTTTCACTTCTTTGTGAGCTTAAACTTAATTGGATTTCCTCTGAAAGGCCTTTCCAATAAACTCTATCTAAAGTAGGCCAACACCTTCTATCTAGTAACACCCTGTTACTCTAACCCTCTATCTTACTTTATTTTTCTCCTTAGCACTCATTACTCCTTGGAGTTATATAATAAATTTTTGTTTACTTATGCGCTCCACTGACTAGAGTGTCAGTTCCTTAAAACAGGAGTGCTGTATTCTGTTACTGCTGTATCTACAAGTCTTGGGATAAGTGCTCAATAAGAATTTTTTTTATTGTGTGAGCATTTTTTATATAAAACTTCCCCATTGTTTGGCTTCATTGCCTAATAATCAATTTTAAAAGAAAATGGAATATAAAAGAATATTCAAATATCTCCATATAGAATTTTGTATTTTGCATTCCCAACTACTAAAGAGTGTTGGAATACTTCTTGAAGAATAAGCACATTTAGCCCAAGGAATAAGTATGTAAACTCATTTCTGTTTTCTCAGGAGAATACTACTGTCAATTATAACTTCCATGAACTTCTTATTTTGCTCTTTGCCCTTCAAATGAGAGGATATAGGAAATCTGCTTTCTCAGTTCATATTGTTGTACTTCTTGTTTGCAGAAATGTAGATCCATGCTGAAATCTGTCCATTAAGCATTAGTTGGTAAATTGACAACTCAGTGTATTTACAGTAAGACATTTATATTTAAATAGGATTTATCTGGTCTTCTCAATGTGAATGTTTCATATGGGAATCTATAATCAACTTATCTAAATCTGAATCATTATATTTAGCCCTTTCTTATGGAATATATTTACTTCATTGCATTGTAAAAACATAACATTTAAAAACTTTCTGAAGATGTGAATTACCTTAATGTATGTACTTATTAGCATACACAGGAATGCTAATTAACATTAGAAAAGTAAGCACTAGTTTCTCTTTATCATAGTGTGACACTGTTCTAAATATAAGTGACTACAATTCATTATAACTTTTTGGGCAAAAATATTTTTTCCGAGTAAACTATAAATTAAGTATGGCTAAATACTTTTCTTCAATGTAGGTAATTGGACTTAGAAAGCCACTCCAAGATTTCTCAATGGGCCTTAGGTGCTTCATTCCACAAGTGAATAAAATTTTAAATCACTGTTAAAAACACTAGCTTTAGAATCATAAAGCCCTTAGATCAGATCTTCATTCTATTTTTTCCTATCATTGATATTTTGTCAATGTCTAATGTATTAAGTGAGTTTATTGTTTTTATATACAAGTTGTTATTTTTGTGATGATAGAAATATCATATGTCTGTATAACTAAAAAGAATGAATTTTCAAAAAAAAAAAAGAAGTATACCTGGTTATTGAAGAAAAATGAATGGAATAATAAAAGACAAAGAATGAATTAAGTTTTTGATCCCAAATAACTAGACTTAGCCACTGTTAAGGTTTACTCCATTATGAAGCCATACATCTTTATGTTTTTAAAGCAATTTAATATCCTGAATTCTCAGTAAACTATAGAGGTTTTTCTATTAGTAAAGAGAAGTCTGTAAACATTTTAAAGAGCTACATAATATTCCATGGAATGATTTTAACGTAGTATACTTGTACTATCCCCTAATGTTTACAGGCTCCTACAATTTTAGCTATTCTAAACAATATTGAAATAAATGTTTACACATAAATTTTTATCAGTACCTCTGATTATTTATTTAAACAGATTAATAAATTAAAACACTAGAGAAAGCATCTTGTTATGTATTGCCAAACTGTTGTTCTAATCAGTCCTCCTAAATTATACTCCTAACAATATAATCAGGACTACCACTAAATTGTGTTTGTAAATGTGATGAGTAGTAATGATGTTTCATTGTTACTTAATTTTGATTATATGTGTATAAAGATAAACATGTTACTTTATTATGTGTTTTTCTTTTGTAAGTAATAGTGCTCTTTTGTCTATTTAGCTATTCGGGACCTCTTGCATCTTTTTTCTTTTTCTTTTTTTTTTTCGGGGAGTACCAGGGATTGAACTCAGGGGCACTCGACCACTGAGCCACATCCCCAGCCCTATGTTGTATTTTATTTAGAGACAGAGTCTCACTGAGTTGGTTAGTGCCTCGTGGTTGCTGAGGTTGGCTTTGAACTCCAATTCTCCAGCCTCAGCCTCCTCTGAGCTGCTGGATTACGGCATGTGCCATCGTGCCTGGCTCCTCATAACTTTTTCTTTAATACATTTTCCAACAATTTGTAGAACATGTATTTTATTAATCTCTTTATTAAAATAGAACATTATCAGATTTAGGTAAATATACTACAATGGAAGAATAGAATTAGTCTTTTTAACTCCTTCAAATGAAAAATTCTTAAGAATTTGACAAAATTATTATAACCCATATAATTTTTAGTTGCATACTTAAAGGCACAGACTTTAAGAGGAATGTTACTCTTCAATGGATCCCATTTTTTCTCCCACAGCTATGAAGGAACCCAATTTGAAAGAGAACTGAAGAAACTTGAGAATGAGGGTAAACAATGAACTAAGTTCTGCAAAATGTGTGAAGTACTGACTCTAAAGTAAAAGACACACCTGCAAATTTTCAGGCATTTAACTTTGTATTTCTATTCCTCCTGAACAATTCACACTGTTCGGCCTCTGAGAATTTGTATTTTACTTTGCTTGTGTGTGTCTGTGTGTGTGTGAGACACACACACACACACACACACACACACACACGGGAGGCAGGAGGCTGGGGGGGAGGAGATTGGCTGAATATTTACTCAGTGTGAAAGTTTTCCATACAAGTTTGTAATCAACTAATCTAAACCTAAATCATTATCTGGCCTCTTATTCCTGAAAATTCGTAAGAATAAACAGAAGTCTTTGATTCACATTGGTAAGGATGATCTTGAAGGGGGCTAAATTTGGAGTAGCCACCCACTCCCATTCTATCTGGTTTGTTGTGTGGGATTCTGTATGTCAACAACTATCACTGATTGCTCTGTTAAGGTTTCCTAAGAAGCATTACTCTAAAGCAAATAACTCAATTATACTGCGATGTACTGAGAGGGAGAGAGAGAGCATTGCGTTTGGAAGAAGATATTTTCAAGAAGTAAAACATGAAGCTCAGTGGACTAGATTAGGAATGGAATCTTTCATGGGAACAGAGTCCCCTGAAGGTTGAACACCTTGGTTACTATTTTCTCTAAATCTTGGGGAAGATCACATTTAGCATACAGCATTCTGAATTCTCTGTAACATCACTATCTTTGTGAATTCTGTAAAATCTACAACCTTGTGGTAGTACTATAGAGATCAAGGAGATGGGGTAAAGGGAAATGCACACTATTTTACATTGGCCACTTGCAGTGCATGTATGGAGGGCAGATAGCAGCCTGCTAAAGGTTATCTAAGTGTTCCAAATGGTGATCAGAAGCCACAGGCATGCAGTCCAAGGAAGAGCACAAGACATTAAGATACTCTACTGACTAGACATTTCTCCAAGAAAACCTTCACTAAGGACAATCTCTTCTTAGCCCTACATGTGCTGGTAAGTAGAGGTGGGAGAAGGGTGTGAGGAGATACTTGGGGTTTCCATGTACATGCGCATAGAAAAAGTCTTTCTCTTTCCATGGACCTACTGACAATCTGTCCGTAGGGACACGGAGTAGGCCAAGGTGCGAAGGAGGAGTGACTTTCACTTTTCTATGTCTAGCCTCTGTATTGCTCAAATTTTTTTTTACAGTAAACACATATTAATGTGGCAATTCATAAGTATTCTGTAAATTAAAACATTTCTCTTAGCTTGTTGGCTTCTTTTAATATTTGCTTTTTATATACAAAATATTTTATATAGTATTTTGTTTTTCCTTGTTACTTTTTGCATTGCATTTAAGCTTTTCCAATGGACTAATCAAATGTCTAGTGTGTATTTATATTTATGTGGCCAGTTCTGTGCTCTATGAAGAATAAAAGGTACAGAAAAACACCATTTGGAGCCTGGTGCCATGGCACATACCTTTAATCCAAGTGGCTCAGGAAGCTGAGGAAGGAGGATCCAAGTTGAAATCCAGCCTCAGTAACTTAGCAAGGCCCTAAGCAACTTAGTGAGACCCTGTCTCTAAATAAAATAGAAAAAAAAAAAGAGTTGGGGAATGGCTCAGTGGTTAAACACCCTTCGGTTTAATCCCCAGTATCAAAGAAAAGAAAAGAAAAATACCATTTGGGATCTGCCAAGAAATGTATTTAAAAGCCACATTAGCAAAACAGGATAAAAGGAGAAAGATTTTAAGAAGTGGACATAATGTGATTATAATGAAAGGGTTTAGGTTACACTCCAGGGTCTTTATAGTCCCAAAGGGTTGGAATGGGCCAGTGCTCTCCAATGAAATATTATTTAATGGGCAGGCTCAGAAAGGTCCTTGTGACACAAATCAGGACTCCCCTTGGGAAATTTCAACTCACTTGCAAAGCTTCACTTATAAAATTGGAATTGAAGGCACCGAAATCTACTGGCAATTCCTTCTGAGTTTCCTCCCCACCAATTCAAACCGTTATTTGGAGCAGAAATCAAAGTGAGACAGGTAGCAAAACTCAAAAGTCAGCATTAGAAGATGAGAGAAACAAGCCTATTTGAATTACATGTTCTGAAGAACAACTTCTATTTCCAACCATATGCCTTAGTAAAATTTATGAGCCTCCCTGGGTCTGCAGTCCCTTTCTTGCTATTCTTTGCTTTTTCTTTTTTTTTATCTCCCTTTCCCATAGTTTCCTTTGCGCTTTGCTTTTGTTTATGTTTTTGATGTTGTTGTTTAAAATTTTGTATTTCCTTTTTCTTCTCCCCTCCCATGCCCTAATCCCAAGTCACAGCTGGTACTATTCTTCCTGATTTTCTCTCTTTGTTTTAAAAACTTAAGCTGACATTTAATAATTTGACACAATTCACATAGAAATCTAAGTTTCTGATTTTTCTTGAAAACTAGAAGCTGTAGCCACATTGGGCTGTAGTTTCTACAAGGCCACAATCAGCCAGAGGTAAGTAGAGGCTGCAGCCTTAGGTGGGTCTCACACTCTCCAGAGTCCCTACCACTATGCTTTCCTTCACCTATTTGTGAGACTTGCCTTACCCCTGTTGGCATTGATTGACTCTGGCTTACACCCATCATGGAGATATGCTAGCTGCATGCTTAAGTTGGAGACACCTTAAGAAAAGATCATTTACATTCTCAGGCAGAGACTGTTGTGAAGAGATATCATGTACTCAACAAATGACAACCTACTAGGTGCCAGGTACACTTTTTGATGTTAGAGGTAAAAACAAATAAGAGAGAAATTTGCCTACTTTTATGGTTTTATCTAATAGAAGTTGTCAGTAAACAAATAAACACATTAACAAGATAATTTCAAGCAGTGCTAAGTATATGAAATGGTATTTTATATTTCATAATTTTGTGTAGTGAAAATATATGAAAGGCACACAGCAGGTAGATGGGATAGAGGGCAGGGGTAGGGATAGCTTGAGATGGATGGTGGCACCAGGGTTGTTGATGTAGGTCAGATATCACAGGAAGGTGTCTAGGTGATAATAAACCAGGAGCTGACTGTGACATCTGAGGCAGCACCAGCTTTGTGAAGAGCTGGGAGAAAAAATAAGATAAGCAGAGGAAAGAATAAATACAAGAAGCTTGAGGTAGGCATGATTTTGACATCTTCAAGGAAATTGAAGCCAGTGTGATTGGGGCTTAGAGAGATGATACATAGGAGGGAAGCTGAGGAGGTGGGCAACAGATCTTGCAAAGCTTTGGAGCCCACAGTGAGGAGTTCGGATCTGATTCTAATTGCACTGGAAAATCATTAGAGATTATTAAGAATGTAAGTTTTTGCAAAATCTGATTTTCTATAAGGAGTAATGCCTTACAATTTATAGCTGTAACTGAGTGTGAAATATAATACTTTCAGAAAAAAATATACATAACACATACCAAATGCTTAGTGAATAATTATAAAAGCAAAGATCATGTATCCACCACACCCTCAGGAAATAGAACTCTGCCTAATTCCAGAAACACTCTCCGTATCTGTCATTCCCTATAGAACATAACCACTTCTCTCCTCAAGGTCATTGTCATCATGACATTTATTGTATATGCTTTCTTGATTTTCTTTATAGTTTTCCCTCTTAACAAATGCCTCCCTACACAATATAGCTTCATGTCACCTATTACTAAATTAAATCTTACATAAATATAATTTGACATCTACATTAAGATAGTGAATGGAAAACTCCTTACAGAAATTCTCTTTCCCAAAACAGAATTCAAAGATAGTTTTAAGCATAACATCTTTTTAATTTACAACAATAAAATAAGGGCATAACTTAATGTAATACATTTATTTCAAAAACTGACAACCAAGGGAAAGAATTCTTAAGCAAAATACAAAGCATAGCAAATCTCAGTTTGTAACTCCACTCCCATCTCCAGAAACATCTCAGTGAATAGAAAAAGTTATAAAATGCATAGTAATACCTCCCAAATATTTAGAGACATAAGCTGTATGAGTATCTTTATCTTTTGATGAAAAACAAATAAAAAGAACAAATAAAAAATGTAAAAAGAAATAGTGGAAAGAACTGTTGGAGATAAATAGATGAAATAAGGAAATGAACATTAGACAAGTCTCTTGATGCCTTTGGGCTGCTATAACAAAATGCCATAAACTAGGTGGCTTGTAACAACAGAAATTTATTTCCCACGGTTCTGGAGGCTAGAAAGTCCAGGATCAAAGTGCCAACAGATTCAGTGTCTAGTGAGGGCCCACTGTCTGGTTCATAGATGGCACCTTCTCACTGCGTCTGCACATGGTGGAAGAGCCACACATCTCTACAGAGTCCCTTATAAGGGCACTACTCTCACTGATGAGGGCTCTTCCCTCATGAACTAACCACCTCCCTAAAGCCTCACCTTGCAATACCATCACCCGTGGGTTAGGATTTCAATGTGTTAATCTGAGGGGAACAAAATCACACAGATCACAGCAGCAACTAAGAAATTTGTGAGCAATTCCCCAATCCTAGATGAGGTGTTAATCCTAGCCAATTGTGCTAATTCCATTGTCCTCGATAGTGACGTTTAAAATTAGGTATTAGATATCACTCTGACCAATAAGAAGCAAGGGAATTTAAGGAGGAAGCAATTCACAAGTTATATAAGATCAAGAAGCCATACAGAATGGTGAGACATTTCAGAAATAAGGAAAACAGAAAACCACAACGGTCCCCATGCTGGAGGAATGAAGTAAGGAAGTGACATTATCAGACCCCACTAGCCAGGGCCTTCCAGCAGAAAGTGGAACATGGAGGGCCAGTCCATTGCAGGGCTGAGAGGCGGCCGCTACTGAGGCTCACTCAAGACACTCCTTGAGGCTGAGGCAAAAGAGGGAAAGCACTATGACTTCCCCTTTTCCTATCCTCTGTTTTTCTGCCTTTGCCTTTAAAGTAAATCCAGCTGGAAGTTGGCTGCTAGGGGACCATGGAAGGAATAGCCTTCAGAAGCCAGTCCTGTGAGATACAGAGCAAAGCAGGGAAAGGTTAAGGGTTGGATCTAAGGGCGAACAGGTGGAGGCCTGGATTAAGGAGAATGGGGAAGAGAGAGGAATCAAGGGTGACTCTCCAGTCTTTGACTTGTGAAGGTGAGGAAGTGCCATTTTTGGAGATGGAGAATATCAAAGAAGTAGCAGTTTAGGGAACTAAACTCAGAAGCTTTTTGTATTCATGAAGTTTTAGATGTCTGTTAAATATCTGAGCAAAGCTATCAAGTGGGCTTCTCACACCAGAAGATTCCCTTTGATGTGGGAGGAAGGAAAGAGGAAGGGTGTGGGGAAGGAAAAGAGAAAAAGAGGGAAACAGGAGAAAGAGGGAGAGGAGAGGGAAGAGAAGGAGAGAGCCCCAGTGTATGTGTCGTAGGGGCAGAACAACCTGTGTCCTGGTTTCTGGCAGTGCTACAGTGAAGGTGGCAAGTCCCTGTGGAGGAAATGGGTACATATTTAGCTTAACGAAATATTTTTAATTCCTAGAATGGAGGCATGGAATTAGAAAAGACCTGAAAGAATCTTACTGTAAAGACTGGTGAACACTCAGTAATCACTTGAATGGCAAAATGACCAAGCACTAAATGGGCCTCTCTTCCACCTACAGTGTAGATATGATAACATTTTGCATACCTCGGGTCATGGAGTTTGGCGGGAAGAGACATAGAAGGGACTCAGGTTAAATTGTCTGACACCCCAGCTGTGTGGACATCGAAAGACAAAAATTATTTGCATCAGAATTCATCATCTTTTGCTACAGTAAAATTATGAGACATAAAATCCTCCACAATGCCATTTGTAAAGATTCTCTTATTAAGCTCAATTTAATCCACTGATGAATCTTAACAAAATGGTCCAGAGGGCCTTAGGCCCTGTGAATGTGATGCCCTTAAAATCTTCCCACAGTGTGAGATCCAAACAAAACAAAACAAAACGAAAAAATCAAAGCCTATTTCTTCTCCAGTCTAAGTCAATGGGTCAACCATAAACACCAAAGACACATATCTACTCTTACAAAGAGTGTAACCTGGGCTGGGGTTGTGGCTCAGCGGTAGAGCGCTCACCTTACATGTGTGAGACCCGGGTTCAATCCTCAGCACCACATTAAAAAAAAAATAAATAAAAATAAAAAAAGAGTGTAACCTAGCTCTAGATATTAATGAAGATACACTTTCTCCACATATAACAGAACTTGTACAGATTTTTACAAAAGGAGCAGCCTCTTACAGCATAAGCAAAGGATTTATGGTATGAACTTGCTGGTCATTTGGTGTATGCTCTGGTTCTAGGCTCAGGGACAAATGTGAAAAAAGAAGTGAATGCCCATTCTGATTCCATGTACTCATCAAAGATTTTGCCAATAACTTTGTTTGTTTGTTTGTTTTAATTAGTTACACATGACAGTACAATGATCTTGACTGCCAATAACTTTTTTGAAGTTATTGGTTTTTAAAAAAATTTATTTATTTACTTATTCTAATTAGGTATATATGAAGTTACTGGTTTTGATCACTTTAAACCAAATAACGCTTCTAGACAGGACATAGCCACACTCTGTCAAGTTTTCACAAAAGAATACACATTTATGAGCTTTATACATTCAACATTGCAGGGGTAGGTTCAGGAAAGAATTCTGTTTCTCCAGTTACATGGATGTATGTACAACTTTACTGGCCCGCAAAAGTTTCAATGGTGAAATACTGACTCTGTGTTCTCTAACATTTTACTTTTTGATACAAAAATTGTTTTCAGCAAAATGGTAGCTTAGGTAACTCATACTCATATAATTCAGTAGGATCTGATGTGAATTTTTATTAAATAACAAAGGAAACTGACCATGCATTTCATTGTTTTCACTATAAAAGAGAGAATATTTAAAAGCACATAATCTCATCTCCTGATTTCAGCAGGGAACTCCAGCAGCTGTTATGTATGTACCTGTGTTGTAACATTAAAATTCTGGTGAGTCAGCACAGTGTAGGGGCACGTTTTTATACGCTGAACTGATTAGAAGCTCTCACACCTCACCAAGTACTCTGGTACATGCCTATAATCTTAGAGGCTTGGGACACTGAGGCAGGAGGATTGTGAGTTAAAAGCCAGTTCAGCAACTTAATGAGGCCCTAAGTAACTTACTGAGACCCTGTCTCTACATAAAATATTAAAAAAGGTTGGGGGATGTGGCTCAGTGGATTCAATCCCCAGTATAAACAAAACAAAACAAAAAACAACAACAACAACAAACCCTCACACCTTGCTGTCTAAAACTACGAGCATAGGAATAAATGGCCATAAAGATAAAATAAACCATAAAAGTCATTAGGATTGTGATAATACTTTATTCCCAAATACTCTGGCTATGTGTGCAAAGAGCATAATCGACTATTTAATTTGAAGTTTTAATTAGCTGAGTTAAGGGAAACTGTTGATTCTGAACTGGCTACAACAGAATGAGTCAATCCTTATGTTCTCTGTCATTGGAACATGAGCATATAAACAGACTTGTCTGCAAGGAGAAAACTCACAGATGACTGATAAATGAATTCTGGCAGTGGCTTGTGATCACAATTGGCAATAACTGGGGAAAATATTGACAGCAGTAAATTTCGAACCCTTGGAAAGAGCAACTCTGAGCCTATGTCATAATCCAATTATAGTTGAGCAGCCCAGAAAGCCTCCTGGGCCAGAGAGATTGTAAATTGGGCCTTTGTGGATGGGAAAAGAATGAGAAATGGAGGAAATTTTTTTATTTTTATTTTTAGGAATGTGTCCAAAGTAAATGACTGTAGATGTGTGTGGTTTTCTCATTCTTGCTGTTTATTTCTGGTTCTGAGCAGAGATTGTATGTGTGTTGACGTTGATGCATATTCATGCACCAAGGAAGGAAACTGTTCTGTTAACTGCTGCTATAAAGCTCATATATCACAATGCTACATGAGCACTGCCACTTTCTTGGTTTG
Organism: Marmota flaviventris; assembly: GCF_047511675.1. Lineage (NCBI taxonomy): Eukaryota > Metazoa > Chordata > Mammalia > Rodentia > Sciuridae > Marmota > Marmota flaviventris. The sequence goes on from NC_092507.1 coordinate 88,170,441, forward strand.
CTCTAATCAGTACAAAAGGGTTTTCTCAGAAGGCTGTGGGTGACAGGAAGACAAACAGCAGTGGCAGCTTACAGAGCTTGAATTCCTAATTCATCAGGCCCTGCACAGAGCTCCTTCTACAATTGTTCTGGAGACAAGTGGGAGATGACAGGAAGCCCAAAATAGCAAAGCTGCTTACCTAACTATTTGTGTCAAACTCCTGCTGGAGAGCCACTGTTTTGTTTCAGTGGAACACTTGTGTAGATCCAGTTATCAGTGGTACAAGGTATCGTGGTGGAAGTACTGCCTCTCTCCCTTAGGATTGAGTTATCATTTGAGTCTAGCAATTTATACCTTTATTAACTAAGAGACAAAAACTTTCTCCTTTTATTCAGCAAACATATTTGAGCATTGGCAATATGCCAAACTCTATATAAGTCATAGGAAATATAATGACATATAAGATATTGCAGGTGTTGCTTCCCATATAGTAGAAAAGAGACATATATACAGACAAGTTATAACACAATGGAGATAATGTTATAAAGGAAAGCAAAGTATTTTTTCTGGTCTCATAAAGACTGATGAACTTCTCCTGGAGCCACTAGAAAAGCCTTTATGGAAGAGATGACATTGGAAGTGGCTTTGAAGATGTTTTCTAAATAGAAAAGTCAAGAGAAATTAGAAGAGCTACATATATTTATGGCATTGATTGTGGTGGTGGTTTTATGGTATATACTTATCTCCAAACTCATCAAGTTGTATACATTAAACACATAAGTCTTTCTACATACCCATCAGACCTCAAATACGTTAATCTAAAAATAAAAAGTTCAAAGCAAGGTATTCCAACCATGTCCAAACCACATAGACCTGAATATACATAAGGTAGACTAGGAAGAGAAAGGCATTTTGTGATTAGTCTATAGGGGAGAAAAGTGGGGGGGGGGGGGAAGCAGTGCTGGAGTGTAGTAAAACAAAAGAAGTTTCCAGAAAAAACCTGGGACTGGATTTCAAGTTGTTTTGTATGTCAGGCTATGATGTGGGGTTACTTTCCCCTGTGGATAGCAGGAAGCCAATATATACTATAAAGATGAAAGAAACATGATTAGACTTGTTTTAGGGTGTAAAATCAGACTATAATGAAGGGATTAATTGAATAGGAAAATACTGATGGAATGGAGATCACAAGGAAAGAAATTTACCAATTAGTGATAAGAATAGAGACACCACAAAACTTTAAAAATAGCTAGTACAGGTAGTTGCAGAACAGTGTACTTATAATGAGAAATATATTTGGGAAACACTGAGAATTCAACTAGAGGTAGTGAACACAAATAAATGGACATCCTCATTACCCACTTCTCTGATGCACATTTTTGTTCTTATATTCCTTGCATCTCTCAAATCTATATTCTAAATTAAATTTCAAAGCTACTGAGCTACAGTTTCCTGCTTATATTTTATAATTCATAGGATTATAATTTTATATTTTATATTATAAGTTCTTTAACTTATAAGAAACAAAAACCTGTAGGAAAGGACAAAGCTGTACCCTTTCTGCACTGCCAAAACATGTGACAACATTCTCTTTATCAAGTTCAAGCTGAGTAAATGATAGAGAACTATTCAAAGAAGCTGCATTATGAGAGAATTATGGTTCATCCCAAGGTTGTGAGGCTGATTCAACATATGCAAATCAATAAATGTAGCTCATCAGATCAACAGAATTAAGGACAAAAACCACAGGATCATCTCAATAGATGCAGACAAAAAAAGAAACTTTTGATGAAATCCAGCACCCATTCATTTTAAAAACACTAAAAAATCTAGGGATAGAAAGGACTTACCTTAATATTGTAAAGGCAATGTAAAACAAATCCAAAGGCCAACATTATGCTAAATTGAGAGAAACTGATAGCATTTCCTCTAAAACCAGGAGCAAGACAAGTATGTCTACTCTCACCACTCCTATTTAATATGGTTCTTGAAAATCTACCCAGAGCAATCAGGTTAGAGAAGGAAATTAAAGAGATACAAATAGGTAAAGAAGTCAATTTATCTCTGTTTGCTGGTGACATGATCCTATATTTCGAAGATATTAAATTTTTTTTTTCACCAGAAGAATTCTAGAGCTGATAACAAATTCAACTAAGTAGCAGGATACAAGGTCAACATAAAAAAAATAAATAGCTTTCCTATATTCCAATTATAAATCTGCTGAGAAAGAAATCAGGAAAACAATTTCATTCATGATAACCTTAAAAACAAACAAACAAACAAAAACTTGGTAATAAATCTAACTAAAAAGGTGAAAGACCTCTACAATGAAAACTATAGAACACTGAAGAAAGAAATCGAAGAATATCTTAAAAGCTGGAAATACCTCCCGTGTTCTTGGATAGGCAGAATTAATATTGTCAAAATGACCAAACTATCAAAAGCAATTCACAAATTCAATGTGATCCCCATCAAAATATCAATGCCAGTCTTCACAGAGTAGAAAAAAACAGTTCTAGAATTTATTTGGAAGAAAAAAGAGACCCAGAATAACCAAAACAATAGTGAGCAACGACAGTGATGCTGGAGAAATCATAAAACCTGATCTCGAATTATACTACAGATTTATAGGGGGAAAATCTCAGTAGAATTGTTTTGTTTTGTTTCACAAAAGGAACCGATTGGCTATGTTTATTTAACTTTTGCAGAAGTTTTCTCATTTTCTTATCAGGGAATCTTAAGGGGAGTTTGAGTCAAGGACAGATTGTGAAATTGTAGACAAGATGGTCAGCAATCCTTGTGGTCAGAAGCACTCCACTTTGAGGTATTCTCCTTTTCCTGTTACATCCATCTGGTAATTTATATCTGTACTTCTTCATTAGCATAAACATTGGCCAACATAGGTTACAATGACCTGGAAAATTCAGTGGCTTCATACAGCAAAGGTTTGTTCCTTGTTCATGCTTCACATTTACTTTGTGCTAGAAGGGTCAAGGTGAGGGGACTCAACTCATTTAAGTCAATTACTCAGGTTTATGGGAAAGCCATTATCTTACGCTCATTAGCTATCATACAAGGGGAAAGAGAAAGATCTGAGGGTGGAGGTGTCCACTATGAAAATCAAGTGTTTCAATCCAAAAGTGACACCTCATTTTGCTGGCAACTCATTGGGCAGAACTGGTCACATGATCCTGTTCCAAACAAAAAAAGGGCCATGGAAGTGGAAGCCTTCAATGTGTTCAGAATGGGGAAGAAATGGGAGTATTTGGCAAATAGCACTAATGAATACACTGAGACTAAGATAGGATTATCTTGGAAAAATGAACTTAAGTTTGGCTGCTTATGACAATCTTTCTTTCAACTATTTTGCATGATTCTGTATGTTTCTGACATTGATTAAATAACCAGCCTTTTGAAGACTTTGGATGTAGGACAGGGAGAATTGAGGTCCATTTGAGGGAAGCATGCCAGTATTTTGTCCATACTCCCCCAATGTAACTTTAATGGTGACATATTATAGAGGATTAACAACATCTCCCCAGAAACAACTCTGAAGACAAAAAGCCTAGATATTAAACACTATCTGCTGTGCATTCACTGCGTAGGATTCATTTAACATTTTAAAAATCATATACATCACTGCTTACTCTCAACATTTTCATTGTCACAAACACCTACTTAACAGTAATTTTAGAGCTTTTCATATTCCTAAATATTAAACCTATAATCCTAACACTGTTCTTAATAGATCCTCATAGAACTACCCAATAGCCACAGTAAAACAAACAGAGCACCTGCTGGTATCAGAAATAGGAGAGAATGAGCAGTACCATCCAGGCGACATGGTATTTTGTCAGGAAGAATGTTTTTGTAATGTGTTTTAACAACTACTGGAAAGTGGGACAGTGCTGAGGTTGGAAAGCTGATGTTTGCAGTCAGTCTGTAAAGACAGCTAAATTGGTTTATATCTCCTCATTTTTCTCTCATTTCAGGATAGAAGCAGAGTATTTGCTACTGGAATGACTATTAGTTATAGTCATGTGACAGATTTGTCACATGCTGCCGAAACAGAAATCTGTATAGCGGATTGATTGCTGTAAGGACACAGTGATTCACAATAAGCACCACAGACAAATTTCCCAAGTTCTCAGTTTAGAAATAATGAGGAGGATGGGCCAACTGATCTTGTCAGCTCGTATAAAACTCATTGCGTCACTTCACCCAGATGCTCTTAAATCCTTTCCATGGTTTCTGTGTATCCATCTCCCAGAATCTGCATGCTTGACTCCTACAGGCTGTTGCCTTCAGTCTTCAGAGAACTACCAATGGGCTCTTGGAATCCCTTTGCCAAGCTGCCCTAAGAGCAGAAAGTGCCCCACAGCCTACAGCCAAGGACTGCCTAGAGCAGGAATAGTAAAGCTTAACTTTTGCCTCAACATGACCCAATTTTCTCTGGACACTGAAAGGGAAGAAGTGAGAAGCAAACACCAGTCACATTAGGCAGAGGTAGCATAGACAGGAATTATCTCAGATCAGAGGAAAATATCTAGCAAAATGCACAACTTCACCTGCTTCTCCCAATAAAATAGTATTTGTATGACTCCTTAAAAATAAAATGCTGCTGGTGCCTTGTATTTTTAAGAAACAAGAGTCAGACAGATTTTTAAGTTCCTAGAGAAATCAGGCAACAAGTTGAAGATGTTCAGTTACCAGTATATTTAGAAGGTGAACTGATCAAAGAAAAAAAAAATAAAGAAAAGGATACTCAGATTCTGGTCAGAACTAGCAGAACAATCCACGTTAACACATACACACACAGAAAATGTGTGCGTGCACACACATGCTCTGATTGAGAATGAGTATTCAGGGTATCAAAAGGCAAAAAGGCAAAATTTTCTGGAATTTACAAAGACATGCTAGTCAAGCTGACAACGCTATGAGATGGACTTTGTTCTGAAACTAGGTTATGCGTCTTTGCTTGGCTACCATAGCAACAAGATTGGCAGGAAAAGTGGGAAGGCCTGTCCCACAAGTAAGGGTTCAACTCCTGAGATGACACCCCAACAAAATGTCTCACAATCTCTCACCTTTAAGTTAAAGAAGATTTACGTGATAGCTGAATATCTGGAGGTATGAGAGACACTCTGCAGAGTGAGGAATGTTATAGGTGTTCAGTATTTGTTGACATCTCAATCTACAATTGTGTGCCACAGAGCATTATGTAGGAACTGAGAGAATGTACTACTTGTAAATTGATTCCTTTAAACATGTTTATCTAAATAAATTACTTATATTTACAGATTTCATTTATCATTTTTTAAGAAGTATTGCAGAACCTGGGTATGGTGAGGACCAACTTGTTAGTGAAATTTGCATGACTTATAACAAATTAATTCTTGTTAAAAATAATCTCATACTTGTAACGGGGCTGAGTAAAGATATCAACGTATGCAGTTTTTGGACACCAGCATTCTTTTCTAACTTGGAAGTACATATAGGAGGAGTAAATATAGCCAAGTTCAAGGTCTGTAAAGTTCAAGTGAACAGAAGAAAGCAAATAAAAATAGAATATACAAGAAGATAAAGTGAAAGAAAAGAAATAGAAGGAAGGAAATATGTTCCAGAGCATAGTTAGCATTGTTATAGTGAATGCAACCACATAGAAAAATAAGAAAATTTGACCTATTTATCTAAGAATGAAGTCATATGCAATTATATAAAGAAAACAACTCTACAGAGCTTACTAATATGTATGAAAATAAGGATAGGCTATTTCTGCTCATATCAGTAGGTTTGCAATAAGTATATATCCGTTATTTACCAAATCAATTTTTAAATGAATAGATTAAAATAAATTTGTTAGGAACTACACTTCTACATAGAAGTAAAACATTTGTAGCTGATTTGGTTGGATGATATTCTTTTTTCAAATGTTAAAAATTGGTTTAACAGGAAAAAAATAATGATCTACTGTACAAAATCTATAAAAAATAAACTGGCAAACATATTTCAAATATATAGTTCATAGTGAAGAAAACTTAGAATACAAGAAGAAAGCATTGAGAATAATTTTAAGGCCATCAGCCTGACTTTAGAGAAGACATAATTTTGGATTTTTTATCTTTCAGCCAGCTACTAAAATGAACAATATAATTTAGGTGATGAAATTAGTACTTTCTGACATATATGTGGTTTTATATTTTGATATTTCTTTCACTTTATGGTATCTTATTTGTTCTGTATATCACACAATTCTGCAGGTGAGATGCAAAAATTGAGCTCCCCTGAATAGAGAGAAAAAGATAATATTCTTTGAGATTTTGTCATGACTTATGTCCTGCATACTCAAAATGCTTTGTGGGATTATAATATTCACCTGTGAAATGTGCCAACTCTACTGGGCATGACATCTATGTTATCAGAGAGGATTTGACACAACTCCCAACTCACACATTCCACATGGATTAACCCTCCACTGGGGACCTGCTGGATGCCATATTCACTTTCTACTTAAGACTCATAAGCCCACCTTTCTCTGGTGTCATTCTGTTCAAATTAAGAGTTAGCAAAAAGTCTAACCATGTCATAGTTTATTTTCAACACTGTGATTAAAGTTTTATTTTTTGCAACCATGTGCTGCCTTCGTGTGCAGAAATGAAGTCTATAGCAGGATTGGTCTTGATTTTCTAGAAAAGGAGTAAGATCATTCTGAGCCAGCCCCACTCCCTTACCCCAGTTACTCAGTATCAGCATTCTTGGTGACCAAGATAGCTACCCATTTGGGACATGGCATACATTTAGAGCAGGGGAAGCTAGGGCTTCAAGAGAAGTGAGGAGATAAGCCACAGGAAATGCTTCATGAACACTCTGATTAAACCAGCAGTGTTTGTGTTAATTGGTTTTTCATTGCCATGAAGAAAATACCTGACCAGATGAACACAGAGGAGAAAACATTTATCTCGGGCTCATGGGTTCAGAGGTCTCAGTCCATAGATGCCATTGCTCTGGGCCCAAAGTGAGGAGGCACATCATGACCTAAGGGTTCTGCAGAGGAAAGCTGTTGCTCATGGCAGCCAAGAAGCAGAGAGAGGGGGAAGGGGGAATGAGCCCCAAGGAAGAATAACTCTGTCAGGGCATACCTCCAGTGACCCACCTCATTCAGCCAAGCCCTACATGCCTACAGTCACCACCCATTCAGTCCATTCAAACTAGGATTGAATGATTAGGTTAGGCCTCTTATAAGGTCTAATCATTTCACCTCTGAATATTTCAGCATTAACACAGGAGCTTTGGGGAGATGCCTAATATCCAGACCACAATAGGGTTAAAGGAGAACAACACAGAGAATGACAATAGTAGTCATAAATATGCCATTACTATTTGTACATAGCAGTTATGTTTTAGAAACAGAAATAGAAATATTAATAAAAGCCAAAAAATATTTTAATCCTATAGTCCACATTTTAAAAAATAATGAAATCTATTAGAAACTTCTTTTGATGAGTCCTTAAACTCTATATCATAAACCTAGCCTTATCTTTATATTACCTATTCTTCATTCCTATCTTTCCTTACATCTGCCTTCACCTTCTCTCCTGTCCTCTTTCACCCTTTATTCTATTCTTTTTTCCCTTCTGTAAAATTTTTATTTGTTCTTTCTAGACTAATATTCTTATTTTATTTGTTGTTTTTAGATATACATGACAAAAGGGTTATTTTGACATATTATACATACATGGAGTGCAACCCATTACAATTTTTATCTCATTCTTGTGGTTGAACATGATGTGGAGTTACACTAGTCATGTACCAAACCACTAAAATTCATGATTAAAAAGGAAATATCACTGAAATACGATAATCAGAAACTACTTTGAAAATCTATTCTCCAATAAAATAGAGAATCATGATGACATTGACAAATTTCTAGAGACATATGACCTTCCCAAATTAAAACAGGAAGACAGGGTAGAGAGAGAAGATGGGAGGGGAGGGGAGGGGGGATAGTAGAGGATAGGAAAGGTAGCAGAATACAACAGTTACTAATAGGGCATTATGTAAAAATGTGGATGTGTAACCGATGTGATTCTGCAATCTGTATTTTGGAGAAAAATTGGGAGTTCATAACCAACTTGAATCTAATGTATGAAATATGATATGTCAAGAGCTTTGTAATGTTTTGAACAACCAATAAAAAAAATAAAAAAAAAAACAAAACAGGAAGACAAAAAATTTAAACAGATCAATTTCAAGCACTGAAATTGAAGATGTCATCAAAAGCTTGCCAACAACAACAAAAACAAAACCCAGGACTGGATGGATTCTCAGCTGAGTTCTACCAGACCTTCAAAGAAGAACTTACACAAATATCAAATTATTCCATGAAATACAAAAGAGGGAACCCTTCCAAATTTATTCTACAAATCTAGTATCACCCTGATACCAAAACCAGACAAAGACACTTCAAGGAAAGAAAACTTCAGACTAATATTCCTCATAAACATAGATGCAGAAATTCTTAAAAATTCTTTTAAGAATTAAAATTAAAGAAAATTTTAATTCTTAAAAAATCCCAGAAAATCACATACAAAAACATACTAAAAAGATAGTGCACCACAATCAAGTGGGGTTTATCCCAGGGATGCAAGATTGGTTCAACATACAGAAATCAATAAATGTAATTCATCATATCAATAGACTTAAAGACAAGAACCACATGATTATCTCAATAGATGCAGAAAAAGCATTTGACAAAATTCAGCACCCCTTCATGTTTAAAACACTAGAAAAACTAGGAATAGTAGGAACATACCTCAACATTGTAAAATTATTTATGTTAAACTCAAGGCCAACATCATTCTAAATAGAGAAAACTGGAAGCATTCCCTTTATCCTGATCTTCTCTCTCTCTCCCTCCCTCTCTCTCTCTCTTTCTCTCTCTCCCTCTCTCCCTCTTTCTCTGAATGCAAGCATTTTCCCATTTGGTTTTGAGAATGTTGCATAGTGCCACTAGAGAAGCTACATGAAGTAGGAAGTCTGGGAATCTCACTCATGTTACAACCTTTTGGTCTGGTCCTGGGGTTTGGGTCCTCCTTGGCACAGGGGCTGGGCTCATATGTCATCTTCTCCCACAAAACCTGTCGCAGTTCTGAAGTGCTATTCCTCAACTTCCTCAGCCACAATACATACCTCATCCTTACTTTGGAGGTATAGATGGTGCTTACCACATCAGCAGGACACATCTGTTTTTTCTTTTTGGTGGTGGTGGTGCTGGGGATTGAACCCAGAGCCACATGCATGCTAGTCAAGCACTATACCACTTAACTACATCCCCAGCCTTGCAGGATATATTTTGACATGTGCAAGTCACAAATACACATTTTGCTTAAAAGCATCATCTGTCCCTAATTCTTTCTACTCTCCTTGTCTTTTCTTGCTTTTTTTTTTTTTTTTTTTTTGGCCTGTGATGGAGGCCACCTTCTGTCTCTCATTTCTACTAGTGCAATTCAAATGGCCATGTTCACTTAGAGATTTTATAGAGTAGGATTGACGGTATGGACCCTAGAGCAAAAGCACTTGGCTTCAAGTCCTGTTCCATCACTTATCATTGTGTGACCTTGAACAAGTTTTGGCTGTTGCCATGAAATTAGTTAATATGTGTAAAGCTGTAAAACATTTAGGACAATGTTTGTCACATAGTAAGCAAGACTTCTATACATATGTAGGACATCCAAACTTTAATACCACAATAAGCCTGTGCCCTAGGAAAATATAGTTCAAATACAATTCCTTAGAATCTGGATTTAACGGGAAAATCGCCAAACACAATATAGAATAGGCAGGGCCTAGGGTACTGTGCAAGGACCAAGTTCTGAAGTAGGGCTTACGTGTGTGTGGGGGTGGGGTGTGAAGCAGTCTACTCCAAGGGTTCAGAATGTGTGACAAAGGGCATTGAAAGGCAGTGTGGGGGAAAACATAGAATCTGGAACTAAACAGAAAATATAAATGTCATTCTGAAATGGACTGGTGTGGAGAAAATTAGCCACAGGCAAACTAAAAACAACACAAAGATTGGTAAGCAATGAGAGCTTAGGTCAAACTTAAGGTGAGGCTTAGGTCAGATTTCAGCCTTGCTCATTGATGATAAGGTGGTTGGAAATGACCCTGGGTATGTTCAGATAGAATCAGAGTTCTTTATAGCATTCTAGCTCTAATATTGCTGTTAGTTAGCCACAAGACCATAACAATATAAATAACCAACCTATGATCTAAAATCATTATCCTTGAGATCTCTTCCAAATGCCATGCAATTCATTCATTCAACACAAGTGCATGGAGCAAAATCAGGTGCTTAGCTGGGCACTAGGAAGACTACAATGATCAGGGTAAAATCCCCCACCCCAAGACTATGGTCTAATGAGGGAGACTATACTTCACATTTGAAGATCAGAGTCTATGATGGAGGAGCCGCCCTAGCCCAAGGTCAGGAAAATATCCCAAAAGGAAATAACATTTAAGCTGAGAATTGACGAATAGGTAGCATTCAGAACAATAAAACATCTCTAGGTAGGAAGAGCAGCAAATACAAAGATCCTCATATAGAAAGGTCTTGGAACACTCTAAGAACTGAAAGGAAGCCAGCAATGAGGGAACACAGTGAGGGCAAAGAGCTGTGGAAAGAAGTGAGATTGGGAAGTAGTGGTACCTTCAGAAGTCCCCTTAACTCCCAAAGCCACACATAAGAACAAGTGCTTTGTCAGTTCAGTGCCTTTGCTGCTTGAACACAGCTTCTAGAGAGGTCTCCTGACTTCACTTTTCAGATCACTGCCCTAATAAAACCCTAGAAACACCAGAATTAATGGACTCACAGATTCAAAGAATTTCATGAGCACCCATTGAAAGGTTTTTAGCAGTGATATAAAGTTATCAGGTTTACGCTTGACTATCATGTTAACTGCTCTTCAGAGGATACACTGGAAGGGGAATAATACCAGTTGAAAGTACCATAAGCAATAAACAGCAGTAATATAGACTGGGGTAGTGGAAGTGTAACTGGAGAGAAACAGATGATTAAACATACTCAAAAAGTAAAAGAATAATTGTTACAGAATTAAATAATTGTTACAGAATTAAATATAAAAATTTAGAGGATTTTCAAATATCTTCTGAAACTCCTACAAAATAAAGAGTTGCATTTTATGGAATGGTTAATTTATATTCACATTAATTCATTCCATGAGCCCTTTGAGTGCCTAATGTGTCTAAGTCACAGTTTTTAACCAACTGGTATTATTAGTTGGCCAAATTTAAAGTAGTAGCTACTGAACTATTGCAAGTTCAGCATCAGACATAAGGGCACCAGGGACAACATTAAAGAATTCTACAACTTGGGGTCAAAGAAAAGAGGAAGCACAAAATCATTTTCTATCTACTTTACCGATCTGAGTAGGGATTAGAATGGTAAGCAGCAGATGGATGGCCTGTACCAGACAGTTCCTGCTGCAGAAATATCCTAAAATAAAATATGGATCCTTAAAATAAAAATTTTTAGAAAGGCCAAGGACTTAAACTTTGGTCTCATTAATATCCAGATCTCACCAAAATGAGTTAGTCATGCTGAGGACTGATTGATGACTGATGTCAGCTTGGATCCATTTCCATTTTAGCGAGCAAGACCTAGCAACATTTTACTTGGTGTTGACTGTCAAACTAAAAATTAATTTTTAATAGGAAATATTAAAATTAATGTCTTTAACATCTGACTATCAAAAAGGAAATTTAAATTTCCAATATAAACCAAAAATATCAGCCTTGTCCTGGGATCAGTTCCAAATTGTGACTCTGTGACAACTTTCCAAATGATCCTATCTTCCGAGTTGATTTTAAGGGCCTGCTGGTTCTCTTTAAGGAATGGGGCTCAGTGTCCAGAAGGCTGGACATCTGGTAGAAGCAATAGTGAGATCAGCTGTGGCAAAGGGGAACCATGTAACCCTGCCTAGCCTTCATCACTGCAACATGTCTGTTCTGTCATGCCCCCTTGTGCAACCCAGGAGTGGCTGATGACAGAAGCTAGATGATGTTATGACTGAGTCATTCTGTGCCTTGGTTTTTCACTGCCTCTTCTATGAGAGATGGCATCTCTTGAATGTTAATATGTGATACAAAGATCTTCAGGCTTTATAAGCACTCTCTTGGGTTATTCATATGCCCCTCCTCCAAGATCTTATCTTATCCCTTATCTTATCCCTGATCTTCAAGTATTTCCCTGTCTAGCCACCTAAATATCCAGCCAAACCATTCACATTACTCATGAATCTATGTGTATTCTCAGTTTGAGCACCTCCCCTCTTGCACAAAGATATTTTGCTCCTTGGAAGGATATCCCCTTGCTGCTAAATTTTAGGGTTACCCCAAAATGGGGTACCAGAGTAGCAGCGGTCCTGTTTGTAGTAGTCCACATTGAGCCGATCTATCTATAAACCAAGTTTAGCTTTTTAAAAAAAAACAACAAAAAAATTCTTCCACTAGCTGTTGTAAAGGAAACCCCTGCCCTCATGGCTATAGATATAAGCTAAAGGTGAAGACCCTTACAGCAGTGTTGGATGTTATGTAGTTCTGGGACACTTGTTCCTGCAGCTACTTATGTCCTCTAACCCATGCTGATACTTGCTTCCAGATATTCTGTTTCAGTCTTACAATGAATTGTTGCTGGGCCCACCTACTTTTAGGACTTGGTGAAGCTGACAAAGCTCAATTCAGGATAAGCAGTTCCTATCACTTGATTACTTGTTGCTTCTTGATCAGATCCTCTGTCTCTACTAAGTGTGGCTGGTAGCATGCCAGGAACTATTTTCCAAATGGTGAATAATTCTCTCCTGCTAATTGCATGGACTTGCTCCAGAACCCTAGGGTTCTACATGATGATTCCTCTAGCATTAGTGGGATAGCCGTTCAGAATGACCTAAAAGAATATTTTACAAACATGTCTTTCAAGCCAAAGGATGCACAGAGGAAGTTTTTCACTGAATGGGTAAATCACTGATCTCGTATTTTATACTTACCTAGGGCTGACCACTTTACAATTAGTAGTATTTCAATGCCTCGATATTACTAGCTAACGTTGAATTTTAACTTTTGCACACACTTATTTTACATAGCTCTCTAAGATATTCTTCTCTTATGTTTTCTGATCTCTCAGATTCTATCCCTTACCACCACCAACATTATACATATTAAAAAAGAAGAAGGGATCAGAAGGTAGAGTTTTTATCTTGATTTTTAACATTTTAGCACTTGGAAATTGTCATTTTGTATTTAATGGAGCAATTGTCATGACAATTTGATGATAATGGTTACATGCTGTTCTTTTCTTTCCATATGTCTATGGTATAGTAGTTGCTATAACAACAGAACAAGGAGTAGAAACCATGGCATTTTAACATCGTTGGCACTTAGGATAAAGGACCTATGAGGCAAATTTTCAGAAAAGAGATCACAGGCTTAACCATTTAAATTGTGGGGTATTTATAGAATATAGGCTATATATCTAATCTGGAAATTTGTAGGCAATAATCAGTGTGTCAGTAAGGTTTACATGGGCATGGCTGTATTCTAGGGTTATTATTTCAGAGTTATTTTGTACAGTTTGATGGAATTTCAGTGATTTAGTACTGACTAATGTCTGTTCAGATATGGTAGTCAAGAGCTCCCTAAGTGCTCTTTGGGGATTAGTTTAGGATGAAATGAGAAAACTTTCATTGTAAGTAGACTTCAAGAAAAGATGATTTTTCTAGTAACAAGAGTTTAAAATTGCAGGATAAAATTTTTCTTGTCCTATGATGACTCTGAAATTCTGTTCTCTGCTAATTTCTCTGTGAATAGGTTAGAGCGTGGAAATATATATAGTATTTATGTATTTAAACAAAATCTCCAAGGAAGTAAATTTTCCTTCAAGAAAGATTTCTTCAAGAAGCGAGTAAGCATTTGGCACTAAACTATTAGCCAGATCAATTTTTATAGAAGCTCCCTTGATTTCTCAAGAGGATACTTAATGACCTTCTCGTGTCACTTAGTCATTGGTCATTTCTCCTTTGTTTTCCTCTCCTCAATCACTGACAATAGAAGCATGGGTTTACTATATATTATGAAGTGTGTGAGGTAAATAGATGTTTTATTTCATCAATAACATCATGGGTCCTAAAATAAATTTTAGGTGATCAAGTGTCTCTGGAAAATATGCTAAAAACATTAAAAAATTCTGTCGTTGACTTTTCTATTTTCCACAGTGGCTGGCAATACACATTTAAAATAGCACACACACACACACACACACAAAAAAAAAAAAACAAACCCAAAATTGTTGAATGAATATAAACTAGTAAGTTTTGCTATTATATTAAAATCACTGAAAAAGTTATTTTAGCACCTATCAGCTCCTCATTACCAAACGCAGAAGATCAATTTGTTAGATAGATTATGGATAACAAAACAAGGAAACATTCCTTAATTTTTATCATACTAATATAAAATGGAGATAATGTCTAACATAGAGCTAAATACATAACAACAATATTCAGTAGACACCTTTTAGTAAATCAATTAAATAATTCACCAAATAATTAATATTATTTCAAATTTTCTCAGTTTTAACCCTTTTGTTAAAGCTTTCAGCTTTGGAAAATGCATACTTCATTTCTTTCGAATCTCTAAAGTCATGCCAGCAAAAGAATATCATAGATTTAGATAATACTGGAGTTGTAGGCAGTGCGATGGTGTAGTCCAGTATATGTTTGTAAAGCGAATGTAGAGATCGGAAGGAGGGAAGCCCAGAGGCAAAACAACCAAAGACGAGTCTATTCAAGATGAAAGAAGCTTTGATCTAAAGGATGGCAATAATATTCCAGAGGAGCAATGGACGTAGAGAAAATAATGGGTATATGTGGTGGTGATAGGAGTGTCAAAAGATATAGTGTTTGTGGAAACTTCCAGAAAAATGAAATCAGCAATGCATCCCATATAGCTAGCTTAGGTAGCACTGTGGAGAAAAATATCATTGGCTATGAAGGACACAAGAGGAAGATGTTTTGGGAAATACAAGTATGAGCCACTTTTGAGATATTAAAATAGAATTCTGAAATGGAACTACAAAATGAAGGTCTAGAGCTCAGAAGGCATTATAACCAGAGAGAGAGAGAGAGAGAGAGAGAGAGAGAATGAATGAGGGAGTAGTGGTAAATGAAATAAGATAATCAACATATGTGGCGTTGCAAGAGATAAGGCCCAAGGATAGGGCCATGCACAGGGCTGTGTACATATGACTTTATAGTAAATGGATTTCTTGTAAATAGCACATAGTTGGGTCTTGGTTTTTGATCCACTTTGACAAGCTGTGTTTAAACTTTTGTATTTAGACTGTTGATGTTTAAAGTGATACTGATATAGTTGGATTAATATCTGCCATATTTGTTTTGTTTCCTGTATGTTCTTCTTTGTTTTGATTTTTTCCAATCTTTTTCTGTCTTGTGTGGTTTTAATGGAGCATTTTATGAGTCCATTTTCTCTCTTTTCTCAGCATATAAATTGCATTTCTTTTTCTTAATTTTTTTTGAATGTACAACTAATTCAAGTCCAGTTTAAAATAACAATAGACCTCTTCATGGGTAGTACAAATGTAATAACTTTTATCTATCGTTACTGTCATTAATTTCACTTAAACATAAGGATACATATACATACATAATACACATCATAAGCAAGCATTGAAAATATTGTTGCTATTATTATATCAAAGTGTTATCTATTAAGTCATTTTAAAATAAGAAAAATAAATACTTCTGTTTTACCTTTACTTATGTTTCCTCTGATGTCTTTCTTTTATGTGGATCTAAGATTCTAACATATTATTTTCTTTCTCTCTAAAGAATTTAACATTGCTTGCAAGATCATCTACTAGACACAAATTCCCTCAATTTTTGTTTGCCTAAGAAAGTCTTTTTTCAGTGAAATTTCTTTTTAACTTTTGAAGGGTAGCTCATGAGACACAGAATTCTAGGTTGGTATTTATTCATTTATTTTTGTTTCCTCTCTCAACCCTATTTCCCTCCACTCTCTTCTTGTTTGCCTGGATTCTAAAAAATGAGATCTGATTATTGTCTTTCCTCATCTTTAGCTAAGATTTTTTTCTCTGACTTCTTTCAGATTTTTTTCTCTATATTTGATCCTCTACATTTTGTATATGATATACTTGATTGTGGGGTTTTTGTTTTGTTTTGTTTTTGGAATTTATCCTGTGTCACATTCTGAGTTTCCTGGATCTGTGACTTGTCTGACATTAGTTTGGGGAAATTCTCAGTCATTATGGCTTCACACATTTCTTCCTTTCTTTATTCTCCTTTGGTATTTCCATCATGCCCATGTAACATCTTTTGTAATCCCACAGTTCTTGAATATTTTATTACTTTATTTTTAGTCTTATTTCTCTTTGCTTTTCCATTTTGGAAGTTTTTATTGACATACTTCCAAGGTTAGAAAGTCTTTCCTCAGCAGTAACGAGCCCATCAAAGGCATTCTTGACTGCTCCCATAGTGGTTCTGATCCCGAACAATTTTTTAATTCTTTCTAAGAATTTCAGTCTCTCTGCTTACGTTGCTCCTTTGTTCTTGTGGTCTAGCCATTTCTTTAGTATCTTAATCAAAACTCTTAGTATCTTAATTCAAAATAGCTGTTTTGAATTCCATCAGTTAATTCCTACTTCTCTGCCACTTATAAATCTGGTCCTGTGTTTGTTCTATCTTCAGACTCTAGTTTTTGCTTTTTAGCATGATTTGTTATATTATTTTTTGATAACCCAACATAAACAGGGCAAAAAAAAAAAAACCCTTTTATTTTTGGTAATATGGTACAGGGTGAGGGCGAAGGGAAATACTCCGTAGTCCTAACTATGGTTAGGTCTCCGACTTTCATTGAACTTATGCCTCAGACTGTGCTTCACAAGTGTTTCTCCACATCCCGCCTGACCCAGGTGTGACAGGGTGGATAAGTGGGCTGGACTTGGGTGCTTCTCTTCCCTTGTGTCAAGTAGGCTCTTGGGGCAGGGGGGAGCAATTTAGGAACTAGGAAAACAGTGACCTTAAATGCAGAACTTGTTAAGCACAGAATGCTCTGGCGTATTCCAAATGGTTACTTTTCCCCTCTCCCTGTCAGAAGAATGAGGGGATGCTTTTTGTTTTTCAGTATTCATTATGAGAACTTGGTTGCGCTCCTGGAGGCAAAACTCAGAGAACTGTGGGTACCTGCCCCCCGTGAATGGGTCCTCCTGGGGTTTTTAACGCTCAGACTCATCCACACTCAGCCTCCAGCAACTGTTCAACTCGAGTTTAGGTTTTTATACCCCAGCACTAGTTCCCACAGAGGTTTCTGCTCATGGGTTTCTGCTTCAGTAAGTTGTGTTCCTCTGAATTTGTCTTTCTTTCTAATTTTGGAGCAGTATTTTTTTCCCTGTGACCTCACTTCTCTGACAGATCTAAAAAGACATGTGGATTTTTCAATGTTCAGCTTAATTTGTTGTTAGGATAGGTTGATGATTCCAAGTTCCTTACATGCCACACCAGAAATTGAACTCTCTTTTTGTACTATTTTTAAAATTTTTACCTAGTCTCTTGCTTGGATTCTTGCTATTGAACTGTATTATACCCAAAGCTATAATTCCATGGAGTGGGCTGGTTTGAGAGAATGAAGCTTTATAGTTTTAGAGAAGCAGAGACCAGTTAGAGAAAAAGGGTCCTGGGTTTGAGTATTCCTCATCATCTTTGGTAATTTGGTGGCACATGCCACCATGTAATCCCAGGGACTTGGAAAGCTGAGGCAGGAGATTGTAAGTTCGAGGTCAGCCTCAGCGACTTAAGAAACCCTGTCTCAAAATAAAAAGCAAAAAGAGCTGAGGAGGTATGAGAATATAGCTTAGAGGTTCAATGCCCAGGACCAAAATTAATTAATTAATTAGATTAAATAAATAAGGATGCATAAAAATATAACTTAAAAACAACTTATTTCTGGTATTTGTAAATTGACTTTTTAAGTTTCTACAGACCTCATTAAAACAATGTCAGATCCTTCTGTGGTTCCTAAGTGTGATGATAGGGGTTTCATGTTATTGTGAAATGTGCTTCTCTCAAGCTTTGTTTTGTTATCAGCACATCATCTGTCTGATGTGAATGTAGGCAAAACCCAATAAAAAATAATGTCAGTCCTCTGCCTAAAATTTCCTGTGACACTCCTTAACTTAAATAGCAAGCTGACTGTCGCCAGTCTTTTCAGTGTGTCTCTATTCCCTTCCTCATGCCCTCAAATGAGCCCCACTAGACTACTTCATGTTTCTAAAACATGCCATCAATATTACCATCAGTGTTAAAATAGTTACCTAAAATAGATATAGTTTCCAAACATTTCTGATATTAATAATTAAACAAATTAAAATAGTTTCCAAACGTTTCTGATATTAATAATTAAACAAAGAGTAAATTTAATTTTTAAGTGTATAATGCTGTTTCTTGAGGAAAAGTCACTGTAAATTGTGAGGACTAAGTAGATTTGTGGATATTCTGTAGGACATATCTAAGTATTTTCATAGTCTATAGGAGTTAAGATATTGTTTATTGTTTTTATGATATATAAGCTCACAACAAAACTTAGTACTTTTGGTGTTCTTATACAGGTCCGCACTTTTAAACATCTATAAGTAAGATATAATTAATGCTATGTGCCTGAAGCTTTAAACTTACAGTGGCTATCCTTTCCCTGACCTAGACTATCTGCCTTGGAGTCTCTTCATCCTTCCAGATGACATGAAGTTGGCACAGTTTGGCATGAAGATTCTAGAGTCAAAATGATACCTGCTTAAATCCCAACTAGGTCATTTATTAGTTGTATGACCCTGTAAATTATGCAAAAATTAGTATATCATCTTGTTATACTATAATATGCCATCATTGCATTATATGTAAATAATAAGCCATCATCGCAGTATATGTAAATAATAATCTGTAAATAATCATTTAACCTAGTTAAGACAATTTTGTGAGGATTAAATAAGGCAATACAAATAACATACCTGATATGTAGTAAGTCTCAACAACCATGAGCAATTGTAATTGACATGGCTGGTGGCCTCAGGCTCCTGATGATCAAAGCTGATGCCTCCCTCATGCTTTGGATCTAAAGGATCTCTGTATAACCAGTCTGGTCCTGAGGCCTGATTATTAGGGGAAAGCACTTTGAGTTCATTCATACTGCCAGATTCATCTGATTTTCTTTTAATACAGTGGATTCCAATAGAACTGGAAAAGCTTTTTACTAAGGTAATGAGTATCTCTTCCGAAAACTGCACATCCACACAAACTGCACATTATTTTGCTTGTCACCTCAGTGGTATACAGAACCCCAAAGACTTGCCCTTCACCAGTGGGTCTGGCTTGGAGTGCTCAACTCCTGCTCTTTTCAGGACAAAAAAATAATTTAAACTTGCTGTCTTTTGAAAACTTGGTTTGTCATCTGAATTTTTCTTTACTTTTTCCATCTCTATTCTGATTTATGCTAAAGAGAAAAATTTTGCAAAATGTTCCCCTAATTGTAATAATGAGCCAATGAAAGAACATTAAAAAAAAAAGAACTGTTTTTCTGTTTTACTGTGCCCAGTCTTCTAGTGGTACATTAGCCAGCAGTATTAATAGCTCAGTACTCTCACAGCCAGCATTAGCTTTCATCTTAAAATTAATTACCACATTACAAAGGAATAGATGAATATAAGAACAAAGACAGCAGACATGCTGAGCGCCATCACACCACGCACAAGAAAGGGGCACAATGGATTAACAGAGAGAATTGTTAGAGCAAAAACTTTAAATTAACAATAAGATACGAAAAGGTTTTTGTCATGTTCATTAAGGTTAAGAGGTTTGCCACCAGCTTGTTATGATTTCTTATTAGAAATGTGATTCATTATCCCTGAGGTTATACATTTATTAAGAAAGAAGACAGTGATAATCTAACTAAAGTAAAAAAAAAAAAAATAACACTACTATCTGACAGGGGTCGTAGCATGACATGACTAAATTTCCCAAGAGTTAGGGCTTTTCTTTAGTTGAGCTTGTATGTTCTAGTGGGCCAGTTGATTATTTAAAGAACTATACACTCATACAGGACTGATATTGGAAAACGATAGAGCAGACATCAGACTACAACGGAAGAATTTTTGAAATATAATTGCTTACCATCTCCCCCTACCCTTCACCCCCCTTAAATTAGAGTCTCTGTTGGTGGTTTAGGTGGCAGTATTTTTTTTTTTTTAATTCTTCAGGTGAGACAAATGAACAGAGTTGAGACTCTCCTGTAGACCCTTGTATCAATTTTGGATTTAAAATGCATTTTGGTCGTTTGTCTGATTGGAGTCAGTTGTTCGCTCTTCAAGGAAAGTAGCGAAAGCTGAATCTGATATCTCTTGTTTTCAAAATGACGAAGACAGAGCCATCAGTCATCTTTCAAAGATGGTTATTTTTTAATACATTATATAATTTAGGGAGCATATGAGGAAATCAGCCTATTTACACATAAACAATGTTTGATCTAGTTGAGACAGATCTCACACCTTATCTGAAAATTGGCTGGATTTTGCATATGCAAGGTCATCTAATTAGTTGATAGTCTAGCAACTATTGGCTCTCCTTAGTACACAATACCCTTCTATTCCCTGTTTTGATTCTACTTGCCTATATCCTCATAAATTCTGGCCATGTGATCTGTTGTCTTATTGTGTTTCATGACATACATTCTCCTTGACTTTATTAAAAAATTTGTCCTTTGGGGCTGGGGTTGTGGCTCAGTGGTAGAGTGCTTGCCTAGCACATGTGAGGCACTGAGTTCAATCCTCAGGACCACATAAAAATAAAATAAAGATATTGAGGGGAAAAAATGTTCTTAACCTTTATTCAATATTTGGTATCTATTTCCTTTAAGCTTTTATTTTTTTCTTATAGGCTTCACCTGCCTTTGTTCTCAATTTAAGCCAACTGATACAGTTTGAGTTTTGTTTATAGGTTCTGGCCTAAAAATATCTTAGAGTTAAGCATCTATCCCAGGTACTTGATGTCTACTGAACACAGTGGAAGTCATTTTTGTTAGATTTGTGAAGGCCAAAAGAGTCTCTATTCTTTAATAGCCATGTTCAGGGATTTGCTCAAATGAAAAATAAAGATTCAAATGAGAGAAAACATTATTCTCCAGAGTAGCAGCCATCAAATTAACGAATACTTTATAGTTTACCATGTAAAGACATAGATAATAGGTACAAATTGTAGTCTCTCCATCACTACTTAAGGAGGTAGAAAGAGCATCAGACTGGAAGCTTTGTGATTTGATTTCAAATTCTAGTTGGTGGTTGCTGGTTGTGTGGTGTTGGGCAAACTCTTTTAACTTTCTGGTTTTCAGTTGTATATAAATGAATGGAACCAGTTGACAACAGAAGACCTGAGCTCAAGCCATATTTCTTTCTTCTTGCAGGCTTTGTAACTTTGATCAAGTCACTTGACTCTCTAAATCAATGGAGGCTAATAGCAATCTCAACTCATTGGATTGTTGTGAAAAAACTAAATGAGACCATAATGAACAAAGTAGGAGCTCATTAAGAGTCTGGGATTATTTGGTAGCACGTAACTCTGGCAACTATGGAACAGTAAAAAGGGCACAGATTTGGAGTCCAAGAGAGCTGACTCGCCTAGTAACTTTGGCAAATTACTTACCTTCTCTAGTTCAGTTTCCTCTGACTTCCAAAGGATTAAATAACAATCTTACGTATATAATAGACCGTTTTCCCTGGTCATTCATTCTTGGTATGTGGGAATGAATGCAGTGAGTGAAATTAAAAGTATAATTCTGGGTTGGGGATGTATGTAGCTCAGTGGTAAAGCACTTGCCTGGCATGTGTAAGGCTATGGGTTCAATTCCCAGCACCTCAAAAAAAAATTTTTTAAAGGGTATTTCAGGGCTGGGGTTGTGGCTCAGTGGTAGAGCACTTGCCTAGCATGTGTGAGGCACTGGGTTTAATTCTCAGCACCACATATAAATAAACAAAATAAAGGTCCATTGACAACTAAGAATTTTTTTAAAGGGTATTTCACCAGCTTTTGGGGGCAGAGATAGTGAAGCTTCCTAGAAATGACATCTGCTCCTTCACATTCCCTAGACCAGTGACAGTTTGACAAGGCCATGTTCATTAAGACAGCTTATGTTCTCTTGTCTAATACATCTGTCTCCATTCCTAGACTCTATAGAAGGAATGGAGAATTTCTGGGAACTCTTAAAGAATATACCTAGCCAGCTACTATGGACATCCAGCAGATCTCACTGTCGCTTTTGAAGTGTCTGCCACCTCCCACCAAGGGGCTTTAGTCACCTGCGGGGCACTTCTCTTTCTACCATATCCCCTAAAGTGCTAAAACTATTTGTATAGCGGAAGGAAAGGGCATGCGCTTTCCTCCAATTTATTACACTGAATTAGAGATCACCCAAGTCATGTTGCTGGAAACCAAACTTGACTCAGTTTTACGGGAAATAGTCATAAAAGTACTAAGGTGCCCACTGTCTCGCCCTGCTTGCTCTCTCCCCTCCCCACCCAGATCCATGGATAGGGGATAAACCCAAATGGCAAGAAAGTAGGGAGGACTGAATAAACTCAACATCTCCCTTCCGATGACTAAGGCTTCTGTACTGGGTTAAGTGCATGGTGTCGGCCTCTTTCTTTTCTTAGGGGAGTTATTTTCCAGGAGGATCTCCTCAGCATCTTCAGGAGAATAGATTTGCCCAAATCTCTTCAGACATGCCTGACCTGCTTAAGTGGATGCACTTAGCTTCCAGCGGAGGTACCTGATCGCCCAGGAGTATACAGCACCGGGAGCAACACTGTGAGATAGAAGGTTCTGTGAATGGCAACTGGCATTGCTGCTGGTGGGGAAAGCTGTCCCCAGCAGCTTGCAAGACAGATTCCTTTTTCTTGTTCCTAGAATTTAAAAGTTCCTTTCCCTTGTCCTCAAACCTGCTCTATTTTTCATTCTTCTGATTCATTTCAGAAGTTGGATTGACTTTCATTTTTAGGTGGCATAGTACAGCTCTTCCTGGTCACTGGTTAGATTTATTTTTATGCCCGATAGGAATCAGGGCAGAGAAATTGTCTCAGAATGTGTCACATCCGGCTCAACTGACCAGCTACGATTTTAAGCTTTGTTCTTCTAAAATATTGATAAACACAATTGTTAATGTACTTTCCTTCAGTTTTCATCAGGTCTGAATCCTTAGACTTTTCGTATTTTATGAATCAGGGGAACTTCCCAAGGAAAATGGGAATTTTTGATGCTATAAGGATTTAAAAAAAGGGTTTTGATCTTTCTTTCAAGATACTCTTCAAGGGGAGTATGTGTGTGTAGGACTTTCACTGAGCTGATGTATTTCTGTTAAAAGTGAATTGTTTAATTTCCTTTAGATAACACTAAAGGGAATTTTCTCTGCTGTTTTAAGTGATAAAAATCTAAAGAAAACAGGTCCTGTAGTATGAGCATTTGGGTGTTAGTTTTTCCTCTGTAATGAGAATAAATATCAGACATGGGTGGTGCATGCCTACAATCCTAGCAACTCAGGAGGTTAAGCCAGGAGGATCACAAGTCCAAGTGAGGCTAGTCTCAGCAACTTAGTGAGACCATCAGTAAAAAAAGGGAGGGGACTGTGGAAGTGGGACTAGGATATATACCTCAGTGGTAAAGCACTGCTAGGTTCAATCCCCAGTACCAAAAATTCAAAATAAAAACAAAAAAATAAAAAGAATAAACTCCATGCAGGTGCAGGTGGTAAAGATTTTCTTCCATAAACTTAACACGTAAACTGCTATTAAATCAAACTTTCAATACCAAAGAATTTAAAATTGAATAACAATAATAATTGTTATAATGGTTTATTTCCTAGTATTTTCTAGGCTTTTTTTTTTTTTACTGATTACAAAATGAAAGCATAATAGAATTTTTGGTTGAAAGATAATTTATTTAACCAATACAAATTGTGTGTTTGTTGTGCTGGGGATTGAATCTGGGGATTCATGCATGCTAGGCAAGTGCTCTACCATTGAACTATGTCTCCAGCCATTTATTACATATGTATATTAACATGCTGAGAACCAGAGAGTTTACTTATCCAAAGAGTTTATTTATCTTACCCAGAAAGTTTATTTATCCAAAGACACTGTGTTTGTCTATTCCGAATGCTATAACAAAAACACCATTGACTGGATGTCTTAAACAATAAACATTTATTCCTGACAATACTGGAGTTGAGGTAGTTCAAGATCAAAGTGCCAGCAGACTTATGCTTATTGAGGGTTTGCTTCCTGGTGACTGACAATTTTTTTTTTTTAAGATATGTTAGAGGCTGGGGTTGTGGCTCAGTGGTAGAGTGCTTGCCTGGCATGTGTGAGGCCCTGAGCTCAATCCTTAGCTCTGTATACAAATAAATAAATAAAATAAAAAAGATCTACTGGCAACTAAAAAAAAATTAAAAAAATACTTTAGGTGGGGCTGGGGATGTGGCTCAAGCGGTAGCGTGCTCGCCTGGCATGCGTGCGGCCCGGGTTCGATCCTCAGCACCACATACAAACAAAGATGTTGTGTCTGCCGAAAACTAAATAAAATAAATATTAAAATTCTCTCTCTCTCTCTCTCTCTTTAAAAAAATACGTTAGGTGAGTTATTTTCTGAAATTTTTATATTATTTTTGAATTTTTTATTTTATTTGTTCTTTTTAGATATACATGACAGTATATCTAATATTTGGCATATTATACATACATGGAGTATAACTTATTCTAATTAAGATCCTATTCTTGTGGTTGTACATAATGTGAAGTAACCTGGTTGTGTATTCAAATACAAGGCTAGAAAAGTTATGTCTGATTAATTCTACTGTCCTTCCTATTCCCCTCCCACTCCCTTCCCTTCATTCTCCTTTGTCTAATCCAATGGACTTCTATTCTTTCCCTCCCCACCCTCCCTTGTTGTGGGTTAGCATCCACATAACGGAGATAACATCCAGCATTTTTTAAATATTTTTTTTTAGTTGTAGGTGGACATACAGTATCTTCATTTCATTTTTATGTGGTGCTAATGATCAAACCCAGTGCTTCACGTGTGCTAGGTGAGCACTCTATACCCAGCCCTCAGCATTTGTTTTTTGGGGATTGGAGTATTTCACTTTTAATGATAATCTCCAGTTCCATCCATTTACCAACAAATGTCATAATTTCCTTCTTCTTTATGGCTGAGTAATAATAATATTCTTTATAGTAATGTAATAATAATTTTCTTTATCTATTTATCTGTAGAAGGACAACTAGGTTGGTTCCAAAGTTTAGCTACTGTGAATTATGCTGCTATAAACATGATGTGGCCATGCTACTGTAATATGCTGATTTTAAGTCCTTTGGGTATAGACCAAGGAGTAGAATAACTGTGTCAACTGGTGGTTCCATTCCAAGTTTTCTGAGGAATCTCCACATTGCTTTCTAGAGCATTTGCACCAATTTGCAGTCCCACTGGCAATGTATGAGAGTACCTTTCTCCCCACATCCTCACCAACATGTATTGTTCCTTGTATTCTTGATAATTGCCATTCTGATTGAAGTGAATTGGAATCTCGGTATAGTTTTAATTTACATTTCTCCAATGGCTAGAGATATTGAACATTTTTCACGTATTTTTTGACTGATCATATTTCTTCTGTGAATTTATTCATTTATTGATTGGGTTATTTGTATTTTTTAGTGTTAAGTTTTTTGAGTTGTTTGTATAACCTGGAGATTAGCGCTCTATCTGAGGTGCAGGTGGTAAAGATTTTCTCCCATTCTATAGGCTCTCTCTTCACATTCTTGATTGCTTCCTTTGCTGTGAAGAAGCTTTGTAGTTTGATACCATCCCATTTATTCACTCTTGATTTTACTTCTTGAGTTTTAGGAGTCTTATTGAAGAAGTTGGTTCCTAAGCCGACACAATGGAGAGTTGGGCCTACTTTTACTTCTAGTAAGTTCAGGGTCTCTGGTCTAATGCCTAGGTTCTGGATCCACTTTGAGTTGAGTTTTGTGTAGAGTGAAAGGGGTTCAATTTCATTCGACTACATATAGATTTCCAGTTTTCCCAGCAATATTTGTTGAAGAGGCTATCTTTTTTTTTTTTTTCAATGCATGTTTATGGTGCTGTGGGGAAGCCTCCCTGAATGAACATACCTTTAAGTCCTGATGCAGGGGGCTCTTGCCGCAGTCCGGCTGCAGCAAAATAACGGGGGGGGGGGGGGGGGGGGATGACGAATAACTTGTGGAAGCTGTTTATTGCAGGACAGGAGCAGTATTTATACATTCCACACAGTTTATCTAATTAGCATAAACTAGATACAGTAGTCAACCAATCAGGAATCTCCACACTTAATGGCTCGCTTTTGTTACTTCTCAAACCACTCCCTCTGGCATTTTGCCAGGCACCATCCAGACTTGTTTACGAACTCTAACATTCCCCTGGCAAAATGCCAGGTGCCATCCTGACTTGTTTACAGACTCTAACAGGCTCTGACCAATTACTACATTTTGCAGTGACTTGGGCGTTGTCCCAGCTTGGATAGCAAGGTGTGGCTCCAGGTGTAGGCATACCTGCTGGGTCTGAGTTACACTCTCCTATTCCCTTGTAATCCTTCCCCTTCTGCCTTTTTTGGATAGAATTTTCTAAGAAACAGTGTCCCCCTAAATAAAAGCCCACTTCCAAACGTCTTTCCCTCTCTCTTGCCAGCTTCTAGTGACTTTCTCTTGCTCTCCTTTTTGGGGAACTTGAGGCCGGGAGCCGGGGAAAGCCATCCTGAAGCTTGCGTAAAGGTATTTCGTGTCTGCGTTTTATTTTGCATCACCCCAAATTCACACAAATGACTTTAGTTCAACCGCCTGCGCTAGACAGGGGTGGCATGGTGCCTTTGTCTAGTATGAGATAACTGTATTTATGTGGGTTTGTCTCATGCCTTCTATTTTGTTCCATTGGTCTTCATGTGTGTGTTCTGCCAATACCATGCCATTTTTGTTACTGTAGCTCTGTAGTATAATTTAAGGTCTGGTATTGTAATGCCTCCTGCTTCACTTTTCTCACTAAGGATGGCTTTGGCTCTTCTGGGCCTCTTTTTTATTCCCAATGACTGTCATGACTGCTTTTTCTATTTCTGTAAAGACCGTCAGAGGAATTTTAATAGGAATTGTATTAAATCTATATAACATTTTTGGTAGTATGGCCATTTTGACAATATTAATTCTGCCTATCCAAGAACATGGGAGATCTTTCCATTTCCTAAGATCTTCTTCAATTCCAAACTGACATCTTGATGCGTCCTCATAAAAACCAAGGGATCTCCCTGGAGGTACAATAGATGCTGATTTACGTCATAAATATTTATATTCAGGCAAAATGTAAGAATTTTGCTAATATTGCAGACATACTGTGAATGTGTACTAAGCTCACTCCACATTATTTTTTGTCACTATTTTGTTATAGCTGTAGAAATCTCCTCCTGGTACTAAAGATAAGAAAGGAAAAGAGAGATGCTAAGTGTTTTAATATAAATATTAAGCCCTGCGTTTATGAGAGAAGTATTGTTAACCTGTCTACCTCACTCCCCTCCCTGCCAAAAAAGACATTGTGTTTTTAGAAACCCTAAAAGACCCTGTACTGTTTATTCTGTAGACTTGGTGTTTCACACTATTGAACTAAGAACATTTACACTCCAACTTCATCTCAACACACTACAGTTTTTACAGCAACAAAAACAGGTCTTACCCAAATATGGTTATTCAATTGAAACTTGAAATAATCCAAGATTAAGGCAAGTAGCAAGCTTCAATAATACAAAATAAATGTTACAATTAATGAAGCAAATGTGATTTTTATTTGAAGACACTGTTCTTCAGAGATGGAAAACCATGAATCTTGACAACCTCTACCTCAATTGAATTTCCTAAATGTCCTACACATGTTTATATTACTGTACGTCATATCAGACACCTATTTGGTTGCCACTTAAAGCCTTTCGGCCATCAGATGTGGTGGCGCATGCCTGTAATCCCAGAAATTTAGGAGGCTGAGGCAGGAGGATCACAAGTTCAAAACTACCCTTGGAAACTGAGCAAGAATCCGTCTTAAAATAAAAAATAAAAACAACTTGGATATCTCAGTGCAGAGCACCCCTGAGTTCAATCTCTAATAAAGTTAAATTTTTAAAAAGTAAATAAATACCCTTTCAGTCTCACCTCTTACTTCAATCACTGCTACCGCTACCTGTCTAATACCTACTCAGGCATAGCCTGACAGTCTCTCCCTGGGAGCCTATCACTTGCTCCTTGCTTGGAGCTTCTCTGACGGCAGCTTCAGGTTGGGACACCTATGGAAACCTGCACAATACAGGGAAGCAGAAACATTAGATGCTCTGTTTATATTTGCTGCAAGGATTTGGCCTTACACAGTGGATCCTGGTTACACCCTCAGTTTAAGGCTTAGTATTGTTTTGTTGTTGCCTTATGTCCTCACAAGGCTGTTAGTTCAACAAAGGCAAAGACTTGATCATGTTTTTAATTTATTCATTAGTTTATTTAAATCATGAAGAAAGGTATTTGGTAAATAAATACTTGTTAACTAAATGTCTGTCCTAACGATTACAACTTCAGTTTAAAATAACACTAAAAGGAGTCTTAAAGTGCTTTCTTCCTGGGTGAAAACTGAAATCACTCTTAATATTTCTTAAATTTTAAGAAATATTATTTTAAAAAGATAATACAGTGAAAATTTCTGCATTTTTTTCAGAAGATATTTCACTCTTCCTAATGGAAGGCTATATATTCAAGAAGAAAACCAGAACCACCAATTTTCTATATGGACACATGTCAGATAACAAATAGAGAAAACCAGCTGAGCTATACACACAGAGGATCACTGGCCATCCAGTGAGAAGAAGGAGACCCATAGGAGTTGTAGACGGTCCACATAGGACATCATTCACAAGTACTCTTCTTTCAGAAAAGCAAACAGAATGCTAAACTTAGCTAAGAAGGAAGTTGGAAACTGTGTTGTCCTTGATAGGCTACTTGGGTTGTTCTGATTTCCCTCCAGAATAAAAGCTTAGTTGCAGAAGAGCAGACTGCTGTGCATGATTCTCCAGACCCTGTGGTATTCTCAGCAGAGAGGAGTGTGGCGAAAACATAAGTCTGCAAATAACGTCAGACCTAATTATCCTAGTTTGTACCATTGACCCGCTGGCTTATCCCTTCTGGATGACAATACTTGTAAAGTATCACCATGTATTTGAAACAACTTTTTCTTAAATTAGTGTGGTCTAGTAATACCAGTTTTCTGCTCTTTAGAGTTGACCACTGGCTGAAAATTTCTCAGGTAATAATGAAAGAAGAAGAAGGAGATGTCCAGATTCCAAGACTATGAGAAATAAATTTCCATTTTTTAGCCCATTGATCTATAGTATTTTGTTATGATAGCCTGAGCTGACTAATACTGTGTCTGTCTCCTGGCAGCCCAGTCTCAGGTATGTACATTTAACATCATAAGTCTTGCTTTTCTAATAGAATAAACCATTAAAAGTCATAAAAGTTATACAATTATACCTTATATAAAATATATCAGCAATGTAAAAAAATAATGTCTTTCTAGGCCATTTTAAATTGCATTGGTTAACTCCTTTGCCTCACGCCTGGCTCTCTTGTTCTTTTTTATTCTAAATTTTTCCTTTCATTTAAAAAATAACTTTACAACATGATATTTCATATGGACAAGAGAAATTATTTAACTTGCATTTAGCTTATAAAACAAAATACTAACACACCTGTTAATCCATTTTCTAGCCTCAGAAATTGAATTTCACCAATATCATTGACACTACCTGTTGAGACTTCCCAGTCTATTACCCTGTCTCTTCCCAGAGTGAAGCACTATCTTGAGGCTTGTATTTACTTGAACCCTTTCTATGGTTTCGCCACAAAGTCAACAATATATTGTCTGTTTTTGAAATTCATAAAAATGGCATATCACGTGACATGGATGACTGTCAGCATATCTTCATTTGCAATGCAAGCTCTAGCAAGGACTTCTGTTTTGTTCACTGTGTATCCCAGTGACCCTAACAGGACCTGACTGGTACAAATATTGGTTAACTTAATGAATGAAAGAATAAACCTTCTAAATAGTTCTGCTCTTCTCTTCACATTGGAAGCTTGGCAGTTAGGCTTTTTTACTTTTTGCTTAAATGATTGAGCAGCATGATTGTCAGGTGCTATTTTTGTCAGCTTACTACCTTACCTAATACAGCTACTTCTCCAGTCTATGCATGAACTAGTCTGTGGTAAATAAGCCCATTTCAGTAATACAGATTTTCTTCCTGCTTATCTCACAGTCTGATTATAATTAGCCCAAGCAATAAATAGTTTTTCAGTACAATGAACTTTGCCCCATTTATGGAAACACTAGGATAAGAAAAAAGAATTCTTTCTCCGTGCTTCTGAATGTCAGCTTGCCCCAAGTGAAGAACACCTACTGAACCTAACAGGTCAGTGATACATAGGTCTGACCAGGCATTAGAATCATTGCTGTCCTGTAATACATACACTGTTTTTTTTTTTTTATTCATTGTCATTGACAAACTTTATACATTCTTTTTTTTTTTTTTGTACCAGGAATTGAACCCACAGGTGCTTAACCACTGAGCCACATCCCCAGCCATTTTTTATATCTTATTTAGAGACAGGGTCTTGCTAAATTCCTGAGGTTGGCTTTGAACTCTCAATCCTCCTGTCTAAGCTTCCGGAGCTGCTGGGATTACAGGAGTGCACCACCACACCCGGCTATATTTTTAATGTGACTTTTTCTACACCATTTCCTTGAGTTAAATGTTTTACACTGACAAGTTCTTGAGAGATTAGGCTTTTATAAAAAGTGCATTTCCTACGTCTACTGTTTCCTTATACTGTATTTTCTTGTCTATTGTTGTCATGGAATCTTTGCTGGAAGTCCTGTGCGATAAAATGTCCCAGAGAGGGGATAGTTACTAATGTTTGCTAAAGCTTTTGATCCTAAAGACAATGTAAAATTTGTTCTATGAGAGAATTGTGCAATAGAGGCTAGAAGGTTGCTTTGTGGTTGCAACAGTCCTTTAATGATAGCAGGAAGGGGACGTTTGGTGTTTCTATCAGGTTGCCATGGACTTCTACTCATTAACAAGGCATCCCTGTATATTTTGCTTTGCAAAACTGGAAATTCCCTCAGAAGTATCCCAGAAAGCTGAATGTCAGATAAAGGAAAAGAAAACTGAAACCACGGAGCACAATATGTGGGAAAAGAACTCAAGAAAATAGAATCATGGCATTTTCTAAAGGGTAGCGTGTTTGAAAGATACAACAAGTTCACTTTTGCACATAGACATGCATATGGTTGATCTCTGGGGTTGCTTTTTTCCCAGTCTATAATTAATGAGCAAGCATCTATTGAATACATGGTGTTTATTGAGCACTGCTTGAGACACTGAGGTATTCTGAAAAATAATCAATACAGTTCCTGCCCTTCAAGAACCTACCATTGAGAAGGAGAAACAAAACCCACACACTTGAGCCACAAGGCAAGGCAAGATGGTACTTAATTACTGTAAGTGCTAAATTATGAAATAAAGATAATTAGTATTATAAAACTGATAAGGAAAGGATACATCGAGTCAGGGGTGGGCTCCCATGGCTCCAGTAAATATTCTGCTTCATATCCGAGTGGGGTACGTGGTTTTCTTTTTACAACTAGTTGTTAAACTATATACACAAGTTTTATTCACTTTTGTTTATAATTTGCAATAAAAATATTAAAGGAGAGAAAGAGGAGATGAATAAGACCTTGAATAATTGGGACAAGAATTTGTGGAGGAAATGGGACTTAAAGTAAGCTTTAGAATTGTCACAGAGAAGAGGGAAGATCAATACCAATGTAGCAGAGTTGTGGTGAGTGAGGGTGCAGGTAGGCTGTAGGGAGGGAGAATTTTAGCCAAAGTGAACTTGGAGTTTAGGGCCATGGAATGGGGAGCAGGAGCTAAAATAAAGCTAAATGATTTGAGAGGGGGTTAGAAAGTTGAAGGAGAACTTGAAATGGGGGCAGAAGAAGAAGTTTAGACTGATATGGGAGGACATGCATATAATGTGGGTTTTAAATTTGGTGACAGACTGATGACAGTGGAGCTTAGGAAAAATTAGGACAAACTTAGTATGCTTTGGGGATAAAAATGGGATGAAAACCACAGTGAGAAAGAGACAGAAATTGAATAGCACAGCAATGAGGGTCTTCAAATATTTCTGGAAAGAAGTGGCTGTGAGAAACATTATGCGGGAGAAAATGACCATGACTGGGTAGGTGACCCATGGGGGATGAGCAGGACTGATAAGCTTCATATTTTAAGTTGCCTAGGAGAATAATGGTGCCAATGATGAACCAGTTGGCAATGACCAGTTGGTTAGGAAGAGAAGGAAATTTCAGTCCTGCCAATGTAGAGTTGACATTACAATGAAATCTAGGCAGTACCATTTGGGAACAGAGCAAAGACATATAGAGAAATTCTGATGACCATTTTCAAGTGTAAAATATCACAATGAGAAATGAATCCCCATATCTTGTTTATTTTCTATAGTGTAAAGGACCTGAATGATGATGATAATAATAATAATACCTCTCTTATGGAATATAAAGCTAAAGCTTAAGGCTATCTCTCCTCCTTGAGTACAGTCACCAAACCCACCAGTATTCCTGTCCCTTTCTTTTTTGACCAGTCTGTAAATACTTGAATTCAAAATCAAGACCTGCAAATTTTACTGAAGGAACAAAAGCCGACCTTCCACCTGATGGTGATGTCTGTTCAGGACAAACTATCCTTCCACAATTTAAATCATTTTGATCTTGTGTCTTTTTATAGAATTTGGATAACTATACTATAGAAATGGAACTCTATAAAAGTCCACAGTATAGATATAATCAAGGAGATGAGGTTTTTAAATTTGTTTTGTAGTTGTAGATGGACAGCATGCCTTTATTTTATTTTATTTTTATGTGGTACTGAGGATTGAACCCATTGCCTTACACATTCAAGGCAAGCACTCTGCCACTGAGCTACAGCCCCAGCCCAAGGAGATGAGTTTTGATTCTTTTTTTTTTTTTAAATTACTTTCTAAAAATGTGAACTATCCATAAATGGAAAAAGCTAAGTATATCCCTCTTCTGGAAATGTTTTTTTAAAAAAAGCTTGACTCTATAGTTATTCTATTTATAGAATTTTGACCTTGAGTTGGTGATTGGACTAAAAAACTTCCATGATACTTTTTCTATTTATTTTTCTATCTCAGGTATCAGAAGTAGGTGAAAAAAGGTTTGGATAATACTAATGAATTTGTTCATACAAGTGGGAAAGGGTTATTTGTTATTGTTTATTTAACTTTTTCTATGAGCCAGGCACTGGGGTAGTCATTGGAGATGTAGCAGGGAATAGACTCTGACCTTGTCAGCAATAACCTTGTGGTCTAATAAGGGATTTTTATGGTTTGGATGTGAGGTGTCCCCCAAAAGCTCAAATGTGAGACAATGCCAGAAGTTATGGAGGAGAAGTGATTGGGTTGTGAGAGTCTTAACCCAATTGGTGAATTAATCCCCTGATAGGGATTAACTGAGTGGCCACTGAAGTGGTAGGGTATGGTTAGAGGAGGTGAGAATTGGGGTGAAGCTTTGGGGTATATATTTGTATCTGGCAAATGGAGACCTCCCTCTCTGCTTTGTGATCATCATGTGAGCTGCTTCCCTCCACCACACTCTTCCATGATATTCAGCCTCACCTGGAGCCCCTGGGGAATGGAACTGGCTGTATAAGGACTGAGACCTCAGAAACTTTTCCTCCTTTACAGTTGTTCTGGTGGAGTGTTTTAGTCATTACAGCAAAAAAGCTGACTAAAACAGGGATACAGTGAGCAGCGCGCTAGATGCTGTCATAGAAATAAATAGCTGGAATTCAAAGAGCACATAGCTCACTCTCTAGAGGCCAAGGAAAACCTTTGGGAGTAAATAACATGTATCAGAAAACATCCCCCAATTATCAAATCAGATCGCTGAAGACAGTGAAGATTTCAGTCACTTCCCGTGGTTTCCTTGGTCAGTATCCACCATCTGAACACAGAAATTCTATAGTAAAATATATGGACAAACAATAAAACCTAGTAGAAGGACTTTCAGCATGATGAAATAAACTAGTCTCAGATATGTACTTTGGGTTTCCAGAAAACCTGAGCCCATTTAAGGCAAAAATATTTTAAAATATATATGAAATTCTTATGTATAGGGTGATATTGTGAAGCAGTAACTCTTTTCTCCATTATCTTGAACCTGAACCTCCCCTATCTTGGCTACTAGAGTGGGCTGTTCCATTGACCCAAGCAAAGTATTTGCTAGTGCACTTTTCTGAAAGTAATAGTTTAAACTATTTTCTAGGGTATATAAAGAAAAGTGTTAGAGTAGAAATAAGAAACAAGATTGTTAAGATATTGCTGAAAATATCTACAAATTCCTTGTACATCTTTTTCCATGATTACCTCCCATGGGAGTGTTTCAGTCAGTTTTATTCTGCTGCTGTGACTAAAAGAACAATTGTAAAGAAAGACATTTTTATTTGAGGGTTCACAGTTTTAGATGTCTCAATCCATTGACAGCTCCATTCCTCAGAGCTAGAGGTGAGGAAGAACATCATGGTGGAAGAGTATGGCAGAGGAAAGTTATTCACATGATGATCAAGAAGCAGAGAGAGAGAGAGAAACTAAGCTCTTAGTTTACCAAATATACACCCCAAGGCATTCCCCCAAAGATCTACCTTTTTAACTGCACTCTACTCAGTTACCACCAGGTTAATCCTGTCGGGATTAAGGTTTCCAGAATCCAATCATTTCACCTCTGCATGTTCTTGCATTGTCTCACACATGAGCTTTTGGGGGATACATCAGAACCAAACCATAACAAGTAAAGAAGAACCCTCAGATAGGGTAGGAATTTTGAGAGTAAATTGAAAATATCTTGTGTAAATTTTACTTATGAATGTAGATGTCAAAATCCTAAAAAAAAAAAAAATCAGCAAACCAATACTAGCAATGTACAATGTACAAAATGATCATGATCAAATTAGATTATTTCAATAATGTGAGGCTGATATAACTTTAGAAAATTCTAGCAAGCCATTCATGTCTTCAGAGAGAAGATTAAAGAATGTATATTCTATAAATTCCTTCCTGAAAATCTTGCATTACCCCAAGGAATATTGGGGAAAGAGAAAAAAAATAATAAGCTGTTTGAATTTAAACCCAAACTTTCCAAGTTTACTATAAGTTGTATCTAGACAACATGTTTGTTTGAAAATAAATCTTTCAACCTTTGTTTTAAGGGTCGAATTTTAGTCAGCTTTTGTAAAGGATCACCAATTAGTATTTAAACAAGTGTCTAGAAAATTAAAAACTGTAAAGGTTACCTTAACTTCTAGTGAAGGAAGACAGAAGTAAATAAATTAACAGGCAAAATATATGATATATGAGATAGCAATGTACTAGGCAGAAATAAAACAGAGTAAGAGGACAGCAGGACTGCAATGGCCTCACTGATAAGGTAACATGCTAGCAGAGACCCAGGTAACGTGAGGCTTCCAGCTGTGCAATTATCTGAGGGAAGAAGAGCATTCTTTAATGCACTTAAATAATTTATTCCAAAAGAAAAAAACAATAAGATTGTGCACATTTTATAAATGTAGAGCAAGGTAATTGAATTTGCCTCTGAGAGGAAGAATTTTAGTGGTAGCATGATTTTGGTAAGGAACACCAGAGATTCTGGCAATAAGGACTCATTGGAGTCCAATAGACCAAGGCTCTAATCCTAGTTATATAAATGAGAAATGGAGAAATTAAGTAACTTGTCCAAGATCACCTGGGTGATTCCCAGTGTGGAACTTTATCCGTTAGCCACTACACATATTGCCTCCCTTACAATAAGTTTTACTTTGAGCATAAAGAAAGTTGACCTCAATGATATTAAAAAACTTGTTACATTCACATCCTAGTAAATAATGAATATGGAATTAGAACCCAGGTCCATCTCGCTCCTGAGCTCAGAGTTCCCTGATTACAAGAAAATAGAGTAAGAATGATCAGTATCATCACCTCAGAAAAGAATGGCCAAATTATGGTATAAGTCATATATTTCCTCCTTTTGCTCCATTCTACCCTCCAGAAAGAGCTATTTTACTCTCAGTACCACTTGATATGCTTGTTTTCTTCTATATTTTGAGAACAGTGACTGTTTCTTATCCTTGCTTATATCTTGAGCATCTATAACAGTGCTATGCAGTATCTGCTAAATAAGTATGTTTGTGGAATGCTGAATGATTGCCTAAATTCTTTCCTAGAAAGGAAGATCAAATACATAGAGGTTAAACCTTTTGCATGCAAAAGAAATCAAATAGGGTGCCCCATGCTAGCCAGCACATTTTCATAATAACTAAATAGGTGAGAAAAATATATGGTCAAAATATGCATATTGAGGAAAAACAAAACTCACAGAAAGAAAAGAAATAAAATAAATGGATCTGAAATGTGAAGCTTCTCACCTCTGGAACTATGAAAATAAACTGTTATTTAAGCTACCGGTCTGTGGCAATTTGTTCTGGCAACCATAGCAAACGAATACAGTAGGTCAGAGAAGAAGGTATGAAGGCATGGACACCACCTGAGTGTGGAGGGCCAGCTGGGTGGGGGCAAGAGAGGAGGCTGGGGAAGTAAGCAAGGGCAAGTGCAGGAAGGCAAGTTTAGGGATCAGCACTATAGTGAAGGTGCTTGGGAACCACCCCCCTCCAAAAAAAAAAAAAAAATAGGCAACCGAGTAAGGTGATCAAATTTGCCTCTGAGAGGAAGAATTTTAGCAGTAGCATGATTTGGGTAAGAAATACAAGGAGGTATACAGCTTTAGAGTCTAGTAGACCAAGGATCTGATCCTGGCTCTGCCATTTAAAAGCCCTATGACCTTGGACAAATTCTTACCCTTCTTTGGCTTCTATATCCTCGTTTGTAATTACAGACATAATAATTCTTACCCCCTGGGATGATAGGAGGATTAAGTAAGACAACATGTTTGAAGCACTTGGCATAGTACCCGACACATTGTAAGCAATGAATGATTGGTAGCTATTAAAATGTCTAATGCGGTAATAGTAGGGAGCTGAGAAAAGGGACAAGCTTAGACATCTGAAAGATAAACAAATCTTGAAAAATTGGCAATTAATTTTATGCTTGGGGGCGAGGAAGGGGTGAAAAAAGTAAAAAATAGCTTCCAGACTCTCGACATGAGCGGTTTGGGGAATGCAATGTCATTCACCGACACAGGGAACATTTGAGAAGAACAGGGAGGGGAGAGGATGTTTACTTTTGGATAGTTGCATTTGAGAGACTCTTGGTACATTTCAGAAGAGTTATGTCATGACTCCTCAAATATAGGGATCTAGGATCAAGCAAGAAGCTTGGGTTAGAGATATGGATGAGATCCACCAGAATTTTCAGAGAAAATGTGCAGATTGAGAAGAGAAGCAGAGCACAAATAGAACTCCAGGGATACAGCCCCGGGCAGAAGAAGAGGATATGGGAGAGGAAGCTGAAAAGGCAGCCTCCAAAGAAGGAAGAGGAGAAGACTGAGTTAAGTCAAAGGAAGAAAAAGGTTTAAAAAGAGTACTATCCAAAGTGAAAAGGCTGTCCAGGTGCCTGTAATCCCAGTGGCGTGGGAGGCGGAGGCAGGAGGATGGTGGCTTCAAAGCCAATCTCGGCAATTTAGTGAGGCACTAAGCAACTCAGTGAGACCCTGCCTCTAAATAAAATACAAAATAGGGCTGGGGATGTGGCTCAGTGGTCGAGTGCCCCTGAGTTCAATCCCCAGTGCTCCCCAGCTCCCCCGCCCCAAAGTGAAAAAGCTGAAGAGAAATCAGATAAGATAGGGACCAACACATGTCCACTGGACTATGCAATTCCAAGATGTCAGGATGGCCAAGGAAAGGATGATTTAATGAGGTGATGGGGATACAATCCCTACTGTAAAGGGGTAAGAATGTGTCCCCCCAAAGCTACTGTGTGGATGCAGGAGTAATTAGAGTGTAAGAGTTGTAGCCTAATCAGTCCATCTTAGTTTGAATGGACTGACTGGGTGGCAATGTTGTTACAGATGGGTCACTGGGGGTGTACCCTGGAAGGGTTCATTTCCCTGAGGTCTCTCCCCTCTTCCTTCTCTCTGTTTCCTGGATGCTGCCCATGGAGCATCATTCCTCTGCCACACAATTCCTTCATGATGCTTAGCCTCACCTTGGCCCAGAGCAACGTACTTATCAGACCATGGTCTGGAACCATGAATTAAAGTGACTTTCCCTTCCAAGTTGTTCTTGTCAGGTATTTTGGTCACAGGGATGCAAGCTCACACACTGAGGAAGTGAATACTGTGAGCTTTCTGAAGGAAAAGGGAAAGCAGGTAGAAGAAAAATTCTTCTGTCCTTCAACCTCCAAAACCCCTTTTTTCCACTCTTTTATCTTCCCTTCAGCCCAGGAGTTCCTGACCTTGGATCTGATGACCTCCTCAGATGGTTCACAAATGGAGATCAAGGGATTTATGTATTTAGAAAAAAAATACAACTTTAATTTCATGAAATTTAAATGTAGCATTTTTACCCATTTCAAATTTAGGCAAAAATTACAGAAGATTAACAGTACCTGTGACTGTCAAAAATATTTTTTCATATCATTTTACAGTTGTCGCAGATTCTCAAAATATCATTTACACTCATCACTTTAATGAAATTATAGTAGTTATTTTAAACCTGCTGCCAGATCTTATAAATAAATTGTTTAAAATATTTTGAGAACTCTATTTAAATGTAATTAGTTTTCTTTGTGACTGTTAAGTATTTCATGTTTTTTGAAAACATTATTCTGAGGAGTCCATAGGCATCCTCAAATGTCAAATCTCCACATGTCTTTGGCACTAAAAGGTTAAGACTTTCTGCTAGCTTATTACATAAGCCATATCTATTGTGTTATCTTTAGCGCTTTTGGTCTCTGCATGCTGCAGAGTCTCTCTATAAGACGCAATTGTCCCCTGTGTTTCTCCAGGGAAAATAGTGATGCACCTCTCTGTGGTTTTCAATTGTTCTGACTACTGGTTGGTCTTTTTACTTTGACCTGGTCACAGAGACGCCACCTATTTTGAGATATAAGATTGATTCAAATTTTAGTTCACTTGTTTGTACACCATCAACAAACACATTGAGCACAGGTACTATGCTACGTGGTTGGGTGAGCAGCAGTGGTCCTCCCAGGAATTTATGATCAAAAGAGAAAAGAGACTTGTACCAAAGTTACAAGAAAAACTGGAAACTGTTTTGCTTAGTGTAAAGTTCTATGGTATATGAGGTATCAGAGGAAGCTTCATCAGCAGAGACATTGAGAATGAAGAGAATACCATTAAAGAAATGAGTTTCCCAAGATTGGGTAAGTGATGTCTGTACAGTCATGATTACATTTTTTAAAAAAATCTTTGAAACATTAATCATACTGGAATAAAAGTGATTTTCTTCCCCATCTTGGTAGATAGATTTAGTGTACTTAATTAGATCTAAAGGGAAAAAATGAGGAACAGGTTGAATATTTAGGACATTTTCCTTTCTCTAAATTATTGTTGGTTTTTTTTTTTTTTTTGAGAAACAATGTTAATAATCACTACAGGTAAAAATATTAGGCAAACATTCATTTAAAAAATATTTTGATATGGAGAATTTTCAGGTTTTCATAAATGAGTGCATGACATCTACTGGCCAAATAGCATAATTTTCCTCTCCATTGTGAGTGATAATAACTAAGAATATTAACCCTTCTTCTCTACTGAAGGAAAGTGTGAGGTCTGCACTTTCCTTTAATAACCAGCAAGGAGAAAAGTCTTTGGAATAGTAAACATGGTCCTTGCTTTGTTTTTTGAGCTTGAAAAGTTTAAGACATTTAAAGAATTTGAAAATCTAATGCAATTTACTTAACAGTAGGTAAACTAAGACTTGGAGAGAAGTACTGCTTCACACAAGATCACATGAGTGGGCTGGCCAGCTA
This sequence comes from Marmota flaviventris, assembly GCF_047511675.1. Classification (NCBI taxonomy): domain Eukaryota; kingdom Metazoa; phylum Chordata; class Mammalia; order Rodentia; family Sciuridae; genus Marmota; species Marmota flaviventris. The sequence continues at coordinate 88,210,708 of NC_092507.1, forward strand.
GCTCTAGGCTGCTAGTTTTTATTCTCCATTCCCAGGTTAGGCAAGGACTCGGGCTGTTTGTTCACTTCTCTTTTCTTGTTATTTGACTCAATATTTAAGAAATTTCATTACTAGTGATAATGAAAATACTTACATGTCCATTGTCTTTTACTTTTGAAAAAAAGTCTGGTGTATTGATATAAAATGTACATAAAGTAAAATCCATCAATTGTAAGTATACCTAAATGTGTATAGTAACATAGCCACCATCACAACCATGATCTAGAAAATTCTACATTACCCCGGAATTTTCTCATTCTCTTTTGTAGTCAATCCACACTTTCCCACCAGGCCCTGATAATTACTAATCTGTTTTCTGACTCTGTGGTATTGCTTTTTCCAGAAAGTCATGCACGTGAGATCATATAAGCCTGTGCTTTTTTGTTTTGCTTAATACTTTTAGGATTTAGCCATGCTGCTGCAAGTATCAGAAATGTGTTCCCTTTCATTGTGAGAGGTATTCTACTGTATGGATAGACCACAATAAAAATTTATCCTTTAACTAGTGGATGAAAACTTGGGCTATTTTCAACTCCCCCTTCCTTTGTGCATCTGAGTGCATGCACGTGTGCACACACACACAATTTCTGTTTAATTCACACATAATAATTACATATTTATGAAGTACAATGTGGTGTTTCAATGCATGTAAACAATATGTAATGTACATTTTAGAGTAATTGACCTATCACCTCAGACACTTATCATTTCTTTGTCCTGGGAACATTCAAAATCCTCTCTCCTAGCTATTTGGAAATAACCAACTAATCATTGTCAAACATAGTTTTCCTACTGTTCTTTAGAACATCGGAAGTCATTCTTCCTATCCACCTGCACCCCTGAATCATTAACTGTCCTCTCTCTATCCACTTTTCTTATCATCTTCCCAGCTTCTGGTAATGATTATTCTACTCTCTATTAAGAGACAAATTTTAGCTGCCACATGTAAGTGAGAACATGTCATATTTATCTTTTCAATCCTGACCTATTTCATGCCTCACCTATTTCACTTAATATAATGTCCTCCAGTTCCATCCATGTTGCTGCAAATAAAGGTATTTGTTTTTCATGGCTCAATAATATTTCATTGTATATACATCCCAAATTTTCTTCATTGGTTGTGTTAGCTAGCTTTTTCATCGCTGTGACCAAAAGACCTGACAAAAACAGTGTAGAGAAGAAAAAGTTTATTTTGGCTCATGTTTTCAGAGGTTCAGTTGATGGTTGGCCAACTCCATAGCTTTGGGCCCAAGGTGAGGCAGAATATCACTGTGGAAAAGTGTAGCAGAGAAAAACATCTCAGGACATGATGGCAAGGAAGCAGAAAGACAGCTATGCTCACCAGAGATAAAATACGTACCCCAAAGGCATGCCCCCAATGATCTACCTCCTCCAGCCCCACTTGCCTGCCTACCGTTACCACCCAGTTGAATCATATCAGAGTATTAGTCCACTGATTCTGTTATAATTCTCACAATCTCATCATTTCACTTCTGAACATGCTTGAATTGTCTCATACATGAGCTTTTGGGGGACACCACTTATCCAAATCACAACAGACATTCATCCGTTGATGGATGCTTAGGTTTATTACATATCTTGGCTGTTCTTGGCCAAGAATAATTTTGCAAAAATCATAGGAGGCAGATGTCTCTTTGACATACTGATTTCATTTCCTTTGGATATATATTCAAAAGTGCAATAGGTGGATCATATGTTAGCCTTATTGCTAGTTCTTTGAGGAAAAAATACTGTTTTACTTAATGGCTATTAGTAATTTATATTCCTATCAATAGTATATAGGTTGTTCATTTGAAATCTTTCTGTTTTTTCTGTGTTTATAGCTACAAATGTTCCTCCTGTGATAGGTTTTTGGTATGATATGTTTTGATTTTTATTTGTTTCCAGACATTTTTAATAATACTATCAATATCTTCTTTGACCCATTGTTATTTTGGAGCATGTTATTTAATTTTCATATATTTATACAATTTTATTATTTCTTCTTATATTGGCTTCTAATTTTATCACATTGTGGTCAGACAAGATGCACAATATGATTTAAAATTTTAAAAATTTATTGAAACTGATTTTGTGGCCTAACATATGGTCTATCTTGGAAATGTGCTGATGAAAACTTGTGTTCTGTAGTTGCTGGATGAATGTTCTGTAAATATCTATTAGGTCTATATTATTGTTTAATTTAAATTGTTTGATTTTCTGTCTGGATGATCTAACTAATGATGAAAGTGGGTGTTAAAACCCCCAAATTTATTGTGTTGGAGTCTGTCCCTTAATATTCAATAATATTTACTTTCTATATTTGGATGGTCTGATGTTGGGGGGCCTATTAATTTCTATTGTCATATCTTTTAACTGAATTGATCCTTTTATCATAATATAATGACCTTCTTATCTCTTTTTGTAGTTTCTGGCTTAAAAATCTTAAAAATATTTTTAACCACTATGAGTATAGCTACTTTTGCTTGCTTTTGTTTCTGTTTGAATGGAATATCTTTTTCTATCCCTTTACTTTCTATTCTATGCATGTCTTTGATAGTGAGGTGAGCTTCTTATAGGAAGCACATAGTTGGGTCTTGTTTTTTAGTCTACATCTTTTAATTGGGAAATTAAATCCATTTTCACTCAAGGCTCTTGATGGAAACATACTCCAGTCATTTTGTTGTTTGTTTGGTTCATGTGTTTTTGTCCCTTTCTTCCTCCTTGTGTTAATCACTGTGTTTTTGACAGTTTTCTGTAGTTAGGAGGTTTGATTCCTTATCCTCTCATTTGTGTATCTACTCCACAATGGAGTTTTATATTTTTGCATGTTTTTGTGATAGTAATTATCATCCTATCACTTCTAGAAATAAGACTACTTTAAAGACTTTCTTGTAAAACTGGTCTAGTGGGGATGAATTTTCTGTTTTTGTTTGTCAGAGAAAGACTTTACATCTTCTTTATTTTTTAAGGATAGCTTTCCTGATTCTAGTATTCTTGGTTTGCATTTTTTTTCCTCTTTCAGCACTTTCAATATAGCATTGCATTCTCTTCTGGGCTAAAGAGTTACTGCTGAGAAATCTGCTCTTAATCTAATGAGTATTCCCTTATATGTTACTTGTTGTTTTTCTCTTGATGCTTTTTAAAGTCTACTTAATCTTTGACTTTTGACAGCTTTTTATTACAATATGTTTTTGAGAGGGCCTCTTTGGGTTGAATCTAATTGGAATTTTTGGTTCATTGATTTTGAGGTCTATATATCTCCCACAGTTTGGGAAGTTTTGAGCTATTATTTTGCTAAGTGTGCTTTCTCTGCCCTTCTTTCTCTTTGTTCCCTCTAAAACTTCCATAATGCAGATATCTGTATGCTTACTGCTGTCTCATAGATCTCATAGCCAGTCTTCATTATTATTCATTAAAAATAATAATTAAAAAGATATATGTTCAAGATTAGAAATTCTTTTTTATGTTTAAAATAGTTGTGGCTCTCAGTTATATTTTTATTTCATTTATTGGATTCTTCAGCTGCAAGATATCTGTTGGATTCTTGTTTATGATGCCTATATCTTCATTAATTTCTCATTCAGATCATGAATTGTTTTCCTTATTTCATTGAATTATCTGTATTCTGTATTATTTTCAAGCATTTTGTAAAGTTCCTTTTCTTTGTTGGATCTGTGATTACAGAACTATTGTGTTCCCTTAGGAATCTTGTTTGTTTATTTGTTTCCCCTAAATCTTTCTTGTGCTCCTGCATTGCTATCTATGCATCTAGTACTTCAGTTGCCTTTTCAAATTTTCTGGGTTTTTTTGTTTGTTTGTTTGGTAGGGAGAGCCATTTTGCTGTATATGGTTGATAGAGTGTCACTTAGATGTGGTGTGTTAGCTTTGGTTCTGAGTATTTCAGTAGAGTGGTCTCTGTGCAGTTTCTTCAGGTGTAATCCTCAACAGTTGGTTTTGTCAATAGCCTAGGCTGTATCTGTGACTGTGGTGTGGTTTTTCTGGGAGCAAAGGTGCCACCTAGCTGACTATTGGGCCAGTTTCAGGCTGTGTGTGTGTGGTTGGGGGAGTGGTGGTGTTAGGCATCCAGTTGTGCTATGTGTTCACTGGTGGGGCAAGACCACTGCCAGGCTGGCTTTTGGACCAGGATAAGGGAGCATCAACCAATGGCCCAATTAGCCATGTGGTGGGCTCATGCTGATGGAGGTGGGGGCAAAGTACCACCTGGCTGCCTGTCAGGCCAGTTGCAGGAGCCCAGCTGACTGTGCAGTGGGTTCTTGAGGCAGGAGACAGGGTTGCTGCCTGGTTGGCTGTCAGTCTAGGAACAGGTACACTTGAGCCATCAGTTGTATTTTAGCTTTCTCTCAGTCTGAGTGCCTGTTTCCTGTGGGAAAGGGGCCCTTCATGGGTTTGGCATTCAGGGTGTTGTACTCTTGGTGAGCAATGATGGTGGAATCTCAAGAGTGGAGACATGTTGTGGCACTAGCTCCCAGGGCAGGATGCTTTCTAGCAGTAGGTTCAGTTTTAAGATGGTGCCTAGCCATTAGAGCTCAGGGTTAGGGATGTACAATGTGAGCTCTACTCTGTGGTAATAGAGCCACATGAACTCTGGGCAACTCTAAACATATTTGAGGGTTGTGAAGACAGCAGGAGTCTCCTGTAAAGTTGTCTGCAGGGGCTATAAATGATAATTTCCAAATCATAGCTCAAATTGACTCAAGTGACTATTGAGGTCACTGTAAGAACAAGTCTGTCTTGACTTTGAATCAATCTGAGTAGGGCATAGGCAGGGTGCCTCTCTCCTTTCTGTGGTGCTATCTTGGGTTTTCACGCTTCACAGGGACTATCCCACTTCCTGCTACTCTCCAGTGTACTTCCTCAGTCACTCCAGCTGGAATATTGTCATTTACTCTTTGTTGTGGTCCCTTTTTGTAGGAAGGATGAATGACAGGCAGTCCTGTTCTATCTTGCTGATGTCCTTCATATTTTCAGCTTTTGATGATTATGAATAAAGTTTTGATAAACATTCATGTACAAGTTTTTGTGAGAATATGTATTTTTTAATATTTCCTGGATAAATATCTAGGCATGGGATTGCTATTATATAATAAATGCACCTTTTACTTTATAAGAAAGTATCATCTTTGCTATTAAAAATGATCTTACAGATTTTCCTCTGTTTTATCCTTATTTGTATCTACTTTTAGCTGTGTTCCATATCGTTGCTGCAGAAATACTTGGCATAAAATGTGGCTTAACTCCAAGGGTGAAAAATAAGCAAGGAGAAGTCTCCTCAATGCAGAGTCATGAAAGGGCAATTTCAAAGAAATGGAGTATTATATGAAAAGCAGAGTAGAGTGTTGGAATCAGTAGTCTATCATTTTGGCTTGCTGTGTAGCCTTTTATTGGATAAACACTTTACATCTATGAACATCAGTTATTGTATCTTCAAACTGTGAGTGATACAACTACCTACGGTGCAGGGTTGCAGCAAAGACTAAAGGGGATGATGGAAAGTAAGTGTTCGGCATGTAATAAGTGCTGTTCTTGACATTAGATTTAAAACTCTGCTAACAGCAAAAAGCTACTTTCTAGAAAACAAATCATGTACACTATTTTTTATTTTATTTTTTAAAATTTTTTATTGTTGGTTGTTCAAAACATTACATAGTTCTTGATATATCATATTTCACACTTTGATTCAAGTGGGTTATGAACTCCCATTTTTACCCCGTATACAGATTGCAGAATCACATCAGTTACACATCCATTGATTTACATATTGCCATACTAGTGTCTGTTGTATTCTGCTGCCTTTCCTATCCTCTACTATCCCCCTCATGTACACTATTGATGTTTTAGTTTTCATTAGGAATTAATGTGTTTTGCCCAGCATTATATATGTCACCCAGAGATAAATGAGTTTTTTTTTTGGACCAGGTATTGATGCCAGGGCATTTAACCTCTAAGCCACATCTGCAGACCATTTTTACATTTTATTTAGAGATAGGGTCTCACTGAGTTGTTTAGGTCCTCTTTAAGTTGCTGAGGCTGGCATTGATCCTCCTGCCTCAGCCTCCAGGGCCACTGGGGTTACAGGTGTGCGGCCCCACACTTGGTCCTAAATGAGTTTCTTTTGGTTGTAGTGTCTATGATGTGTGAGATTTACAAATAATGTTACTCTATACTTTAGTACATGTTATAATTATGTATTTAATTAAGTTCATATCTTTTATATGTCACCAAGAAAGGCTACTATCACATAATTTATAATGATAACATGTATTATAGTTTATGTAATGTGATTTCCCTGAGCCAGGACTCATTTAAACTAAATAACATTTGAAAGATTGATGTTTCTATAGCTCCACTTAAGATACTCTTAATAAAAAACATTGACAAGTTTTAAACTTTGTTATTTTAAGACTGTTTTTACTCAGTTTACTGGTAGGTATTTAAAAACTGATTAAAATGTTAGTTATTTAGGTCATACTGACATCTGCTGGTAAGAAAGTAAATTTCATAAAAATTGTGTTTTCTTCAAAACTTGTATTTGCATTCTGGGTTTAACAAATTAGGGACTATAAATGATAATTTCCAAATCATAGCTCAAATTGATTCAAGTGGCTTGAATCCAACTCTCTTTGGATTCCTCATAATGGCCAGTAGCATCCTTTAAATAGAAGCTTAAAGTCATAAAATAACTTTTAAATCGTAACCTCTTCCAGTATGTTGTCATTATGTTTTTTGGTCCTAAAACACTACAAATAGTGGAGTTTAATTTGGAACTCACCTTCAGAAAGTGCTCCTGGGGATACAGGCTTAGGTTGTGGAGGGGTGGCAGCCAGCTCCAACAGAGCTACCCTCAAGGGTAACATTTTTTGCCAGGAAGCATAATGTGGCTATTTTAAAATCTACTAATTCAATACTCTGATTTAGGGTCATGGGATTTTGCAATTGATCAAAAAAATATACTGATCATTAATGTGTCCCTCTTTTTTGTAGATGTGGAAATTGAGACCCAGACAAATTTAAATAGTTTGGTCACCTAGCTGACATTAGAAATTTTCCTGATTTTCCCTTTCCAGTCTTTCCTTATATAAGTTGTCTTCACTAGCTATCTGTTGCTTATATTTATTACTTAAGCAAAAAATGTACACAAATTGCTTAAGAGTTTACATTTAGCTTATTTCCAATCAATGATTCTGACTTTCTTTAACTAGAGACATATTATTAAAATATACAGTGTATTATATAATATTATTCTCTAGGGTTTCAGAAATATGTATGTATTCATATGACCTTCCCAGAAATCAGGGTGCATTGTTTATTTCTTCAGATGTGAAAATACAAAGAGGCATGTGGATTAGAGAAAAAAAAGTCAGAAATAATTCTGTGAGTGATACAACTACCTATGGGGTGTGTGTGTGTGTGTGTGTGTGTGTGTGTGTGTATCTCCAGAACAATGGAACAAGATATACTCTTCCAGAGCCAGTCCCCAGCGACTCGCTCCCTCCACCCCTCCAATTGGACTCCTACAGTTTCCATCACTTCCAAAGAGTCCAATTATAAACCATCAATTGATTAATCCATTGATGAAGTCAGAGCCCTCATGATCCACTCACTTCCCCAAATCCCCACCTCTGAACACTCCTGTACTGGGGACCAAGACTTCATCATATAAGCCTTTGGGGGGACATTCCAGATCCAACCCAAAATGATTGGAGTCACAGAATCATGTACCAGATGTCTTATCAGTAATATAAACACATCCCCCCCTTAATTTTCTGTTCCAATAGAGATTTTAAAACTTTGTGAATGACACTTGCATTGTGAGAAAGTGTCAGGTAGATACATAAATCAAATATTTTGTAATATAATGCCAAGCATTTTTTTTATTCCTTTAACAGCAGACCTGCTAACATGTGGTGAGGCAGCATCCCTGGCCTCTACTCACTAGGTGCCAGTAGCATCCCCCAGTTGTAAGAACCAAAAATGTTTACAAACATTGTCAGATAATCTTTGGGGGAACAAAATCAGCCCAGTTGAGAACTACTGCTATAAAGTATGGCTTCTTTCTTCAGAATTTGTTTTTAAAACTACTTTAAGATTCTGACCAGGAGTTTGATTCTTTTGCTTTTCAAATAAAAGAAATAGAGTCATCTCCAGATTAGATATTTGCTTCATTTAAATATCCCTCTGTGCCTTGGCTTCAGAGGGTTCCTTAATTTTTTTTTCAATATTTATAAAATATTCATTTTTATTTCTTTTCATGCTCTAATTTTAGTTTGACACAGCTATACTTCAAAATAAAAAAAATAATTTGAACTCTTGGCAAAATTGCTTTTTTTCTATGACAACTTTTAAAAAACTATTTTGATTTTCTTGACACTGTAAAGTTCTTTACATGTTATATTCTTTGAAAACTAAAGCAACCTGCAGTTTTAGGACGGGTATTTCATCCTTATTCTGCATATAAGAAAATTAAGTGGAATTAGGACTCAGTATATGTTCATGGTGTATCCAATGTTCTTTTTGTTTTGCCCATGTTAAGTACATTTAAAGAAACTATTTGGGTTTTACATTGAGGGGCCTTCATGAAAAGGGAAAACAGGAAATGGAAGTATGAAGGAGGGATTAAAAAATAGGGAAAAGAGAGAACAAAGTTGGGAGGCCCCTAGTGATAAATGAACAAAAAAACTGGTATGGGATAGAGAATAATCTAATCTTACCATTTAAGTCAGCCCCTTCAAATTCCTCCTCTATTCACAGTATTGCCTTCCCTCCCTTTATACCCCTCAAATTCATGTACTGGTACATGCACAATTAGAGACTGTCCCTCTCCCAAACAATTTATTCACTCTTGACCATGGGGTCAAAGCTGGGGTCTTTTCAAGGGAAAAAATATGAGCAACTTTCTGTTGCTTCCAAATGGTTAACTGTAGGGACCAGGAAAGGATCAGATCTGCCCCTGCTCTAAACCTTGGAGTAGCATTTCTGAAAGCACTTCAAAAACTGCCTGAAGCTTATACTGTCTTCAAACCTTCCCTTTGACAGCATTCTATGAATGAGAAGTCTTCCAAATCCTGCAGCAAAGTGTTTTGCATGTTAACAAATAAAATTTAAGAGTGCACAAAGTTGGGAAGATTGATGGGAAGCAAATGCTCTAGATGTGATATTAAGTGTTGCGCTGCTTAGCCTGAGTCTCTCTCTCCTGGATCATGTGGGGCAAGAGTAGGAGCAGTTCAGGGAAAGATGGTGTTAGTAGAAGTCTAGCCACAAAACAGGACTCTTTGTAATATCTACTGGGCTGCACTTTGATTTCATATTTCCCTTATTGATAACTGAAAACATGGTCTAATTAACTTATGTTATGCTTAAGGCAAGTTTAAAAACACAAAATGGGAAATAAAATCTGAGAATATTTTCCTAATGGGAAATTTTCTCATAGAGTAGGTAGCTGATATTTCTCCTTCATCCTTAGCAATATAACACAATATAAAGAAGTTTACAAAAACACCAGCCACAAAACCATGAATCTGCTTAATTAACATACAACACATGGAGAGTTAAAGTTTATTTTATTTGTCTGAGAGTGGAATACCAGAAGGCAAAAAAGTACTTTCAGGGTTGGGGAAAGCAACTTTTTAACCTGACCACATTAAGACATGTACATACTCTAGTGTAACAAACAAACAAACAATAAAAAACCCAAAATATAATGAACTAACTGCACAATGGCATCAATGTTGGCACATTAACATGATTATTTCACTATACTTGAAACTTTGAGAGTATACAGGCACTGTGTAAAGAGACGAAGGTGGAGGGAGAGAAGGACGGTGAGGAGGAGGAGGAAGAAAAAGTGATGGAGGCCTAATTAAGTACCCCTTGTCAGCAATTAACACAGACTGGGTGGGACACAGACACTGATAAACAGCACAGTGGGCAAACTTAACAATGAACTGATGTGGACTTCCTAGAGAATTTCTGCTATGACTCAGTACTTATTTTTTTTTCTTGTATCTGTGTAATTGAAATTTCACCATGATAAATAGTGTCTTGGATCTTATTCAAAGAAAAAAAAAAAAAGGAAACAAGTTCTGAATGCAAGCATTTGTGTGTAATACACACAGCTGTTTAGTATCCATGAGATAACCTATTCTTTAATAATAAAGATCTTTTGATATTGATTTTCACTTCTGCTAGTTTCTACTTACTCATTCTTCCAGAAGTTATTTTACACATTTTCTTAAACATACTCCATGTAAAATATAAGAATTAATATACATTCTCCAAGTCATATTCAGTCACAAAATACAGTAACACATTTACTCCTTGCTGCATTTAAGTTGCATATAAGAAACACAGGCTGCATTTTTGGGTGATCCATGCAGTAGACTCACAAAAATCAAGCAAACAACTAGACATCTTTTAGCTACTAAAACTTATGCTCCCAGTCACAACAGACTTAGCAATAAAAACAAACAGCACCTAACTTTGCATCCAAACCATGCTGGGCAGAGCTAACTCTGGTTGGAAGGGTCATAGGGAAGCACTGGTAGTCACGTCTTCTCCTTGTTTTCACATGAGATTGAAACTTCTCTTCTCACATGGCTTTTCCCTATACCGCAGGCTTTTGCTAAAGAGGCATTGCAGGCTTCAAATTAAAACAATCAACCTTAGTGAAAAAGCTGAGAAATGCCTTTCTTGACTTTCCAATTCTGGAAACAGCTTGCTATAGGTCATTAAGGCGAATGCCAGGAATCAAAGCAATTGTAAAACAGTCTCGAGATGTAAACAATAAAATTGTCAACCAAGGCATTATAACCTTAGGTGAAAATTCTTCATGAGAAGACCTATGTGGATGAGACTAGCTTCTTGGTTTTTGAAGTTAATGTGAATTTTACATCCTAGAAGTGCTGCATATTCTTTTTCTACTGTAGAGACTTCTGGAATAGATAAAAGTTCATGTTGCTGCTTAAGAACAAAAATACATAGCATGGAGAAGCTACTCAAATACCAAGCAGTTTTCAGGTTTGTTTTTGTTTTACTTTCACATTTTACTTTTATGATTGGCATATGGAAAACCAAACTGGGAAATCATAATGTTGGAGTATTTTAAGGGCATGCTATCATAGATATTAACAAGCTTATTAATACAATAAGACCTCTGCAGAAAGTGTTCAGCTCGATGCCACATTCCAGAATAGCCACCATTGGTTTCTTTTTCCAAATTGCCCATGTTTACAGGTTTCACAAATATTCCTGAAGTCTTCCCAATGTGCTTGGCAATGATAAAATTCATGGCAATATCATCACAGTTTTGAGTTTCATCTATCAAAGCATGGACAGTTGCAGGTTGTCTCTGAAAGAGTTCAAGATATTTGCTATTGAAGAATGAGGCTCCGATCAGCACCATGGAGTACTGGTCACCATTTCCAAACCCTGGTGTTTGTAGTTCAAAACCTCCATAACTATAGATACCCGATAAAGTAGAGACATGCTTTCTAGGAACAAATCCTACAATTTGATCAGGGAATTGCTGAAAAGAGGGAAAAGAATAATTAAGTATGACATTTATTTAGAGCAGACATAGTGAAAAAGACTATTTATTATGAAAGATTGAAACTGATTAGTCAACTTTTCCTTATTATACACACACACACACACACATATATATATATATCTTAATTTCATCTAACTCCGGGTAACTTCATAAATCTGTATCCTAATAAGGTAACAGGTCAAATTCCATCACACCCCAAATCTCTCTGGAAAAAAAATTCTAACCCCCACAAATATTCTAACATTATCTGATCTTAACAAATTCTAGTCACCAATGACTCTAGTCCTTCCAAGTTGCTGCAAGAAAAGTTGATTGCAGGAAGGCTATTTATTGTAGGAGACAAGATACAATATAACAATTTTCAAAAAATGTTATAATCTCTTAGGAATATATAAAATTGTGATCTATATGTATGATTTTACTGTTTTTCCATGTTGATTTTAATGTTCTTGAAAGTCACTGTTGATTTTAACCAATGTTATATTTTATCCTTTCTCAGCTTGGGTATTTCTTTATTCAAAATATGTAAATTATACATGAATATATAAATTACAGATGTATTAAGATCTTTGAAGAAAAAAACAAATGGCAGCAAAACACTTCATACAATTAAGGTGAGAGTGAAAAAGATAAAATGAAAATCAACAAAAGAAAAACACTGAAGCATAGGAAAGAGGCAAGAACTTATGGGATTGAAAGATTTAGTTCACTCCTATAAAATATCAAGAGTTTCATTCACTTGTTGAATGAACACAAATCAGGCTGAGTTAAATATCATTCCAAAGAACACACAGTCTAGGGAGGGGACATTACAGATAGGTGAACAAGGAATTACAATGATGTGAACCATCTGCAAATGCAGCTGGGTAAATCTGAGGGGAGTATGGAGGAGAGAGTAACAACTGTGTTGCTGGAGGCAAAACAGAAGGTCAGGGGATAGGGGATAAGGGCCGGGAAGCTTCAGAGAAGTGCCATCTATACAATCTATACAATGAAAGAAATTTCAGATGGCCAGAGAAGGAAAAGAGACCACCTTAAATGGAGGTACTCAGATGAACATCTACTTGATCCTGCTTGCCTCTGGACCTCAAATTGTAACATATGTAGGGCACCAATATGACTCACTGCATGGAGCAATGCACAGTGGATTGAAACTGTTTTTACTAATAATACCTAAAATCATATTTATCTCCTCTTTATTTATTGTTCTGTTAGATTGTTGTATTTAATCACAGTCTTTGTATTCTGCCTGCCCCTATCTTAACATGTTGGGTAAACTGATTTTTTTTAACCTGAAATAGAAATCTCACAGCATTACATTAGAACTTTTTGCCTAGAAACCTTTATTTACAGGGCTGAAAAAATTGCTGATATGATACTACACTACACATGAAGTTAAAAACTGCAGCTTTTAGAAGACTGATATCTACAGAGTACTAAGACACTCACCACTAATATCTAATATTATATGCCAAGTAGCTAATGGAAGTAGGTAACTATGGCACAAATTAGACCAAATTATTGGGTAGCACAGTGTTTTATCACTTTACAGGTGTTCTGGGTTTAGGTAACTGTGGTGTGACTTATAAAAGTCAACAATTATGATTACATATTTAATAGGAGAACAAGTGAGCAATTTATGTCTACTTATTCAAGCTAGGATTTAGGAAAAAAACAAAACAAATGAAACCCTACCATGGTACATGCCAAGTTATCACTGCACAATTTCTAAACAATGGTCGCAGAACCATTTGTATGAGACCATTTTTTATTATGTATCCATTATGTCAGGAAAGTCTACACCTAGAGCCCAGGCTGTTGTTCAGAGTTAAATTATTTCATTAAATTAAATTATTGTTGATGCAATAAATGCTTTCTGTTTCAAAAAGTTAAATATAATATTAATACAGAAATATAGTTCTCATTTGAGACACATGTCCGTGGCTTATGGAAACATATATCTGCATTCTAGCCTTTATTGCACCAGATTATTTCCTCATTGTTCTCTGGAAGGTAATTGCAGTTCTTTTTCCTAATATTCCAAAATATAAATTAAGTATACATAAAAGATACTATAACTTCCAGGTTGGCTTAACTAAGGTCATAAATCTTGACAAGCCCACAACAATTTTATCTCTTTTAGATAAGTACCATCTACATTGTTTTCAGTAGACCCCACATTAAACAACGTTGCCCTGGTTAAGCACTAGATAAAACCATATACATGTTTCATAAAGGATACAGCATCATTACCTGCCAAACTGAGAAAGCAAAAACAAGGTCCTGGGCACTGATGAGTGTGTCATCGTCTATCATTAATACCGCTGAAATGAAATGAAAAAAAATTATATTGAACAGTTTGGAAATAAAATAAAAGTATTAAGATATAGTTGTATCTATGTAGATAATTTGAATGAAGTATTTTCTGACTCAATTAGTAAACAAGAAATGTAATCTTGGAGCAATATGTCTAGTAGAAAAAAGCTATTTGAATTATACCTGATTTTATAACTGCCTGAAAGGAAAATTGTCATGTAATTATCATCCGTCATGCTAGAAACTAATGAATCTATAAATAAATAAAGCCAAGGTTCTTTTAAGCAAATTAAAACCTCATGCAGCTGTTACAAATGTGAGGAGAGTGACAAAATTATATTTAGCATAAGCTTAATGGCCTCTGACTGCATTCTGTAATACAATGATATATATGATAGCATATCTTATTTATTTATTTAACAATATTAACCTCTTTTTTATTGTTGTAAGATGAAGATGTACATGCTGTCCTCCCCAGGAAACTTCTTGAGACCTTGGAAACTGCTCATTAAGCTTTTCAGGGTGGTTTCTTATAATAAATTCCTCCATTTTTCTCCAGACCATTAAGATAGGCAGGAAGTCAGAAATCCACACCCCTAGCCCTGGTTAACTGCAACTCTTACAGGCTCAGAAGCCAGCTTCAACTTACCATTGGTTTCGACCTCAGGAAAGGCCTGGAGTCGATTTCTCATTCTGTTTGTGGTTTGTAGTTTGAAGATCACAGGAACAGGGTGAGGTCCAAGAGAATTCCATAACTCATCTGGTCCCTTCTCCCCAACATTGTTCCACACCACAATTATTTTGTGCAGATGCGGCACTGCCTGATAGTGGTTTAGAAGTCTCAATAAGAGATCCGTTCTATTGTACGTCTGCATGATGAGAGTGAAAGAATCCAGGGTGGACTTTCCCTGGGATTTTACTTCCCTACGCAAAGTGAGCATCTTGTCTTCTTTGACATTGGGAAGTAAATTGGTTAAAGCCCCGGCTACCAATAGTAGCACAAGGATGATCACCAAAGAAAAACGAAGCACCCGAATCCCCATTACTCGCCCAGGAAGTTTGCAGAGATGGCAACACCTGGAGTAGAAATGGGAATAAAATAGAGAATGTCAGCATTCTTGCCGGTCACCATGTTTTTTATATATTTTTTCAATGATGAGAGGGTCAAACTTATATTGGCTGATTCAAGTTCAGTTCTCCTTTACTCTACAATAATTAAGTTAGCCTGTGAGATAAAAAATACAGTCTAATATTCTTTTCCTTTTGGTCTTGCTTTTTTTTTGGTAGTTGTAGACAAAAATCATATATACCTCAAATAATAACTGGGCATTTAAATTTTTTTCCTAACAATCTAGATCTGAAATTATTTTTAAAAGAGATTGTATTTCCTCCAGTAATTCAATCATTTTAAACTTGTATTTTGGCAACAGATTTTTTTTTCAAATAAAATGATATATGGAACATACTTAAAGCAGAAGATAATGGTGATAGCAGCAGCAAACAATTACAGAGGGTTTATTCCTTATCAGGTCCTGTATATCAAGAATGTGCTTCATATGCCATAGTATGTATTTATTCAACAAAATAGATACTGAGCACTCACCCTGTGTAAGGAATGTTCTAGATTCTGTGGATATAGCAATGAATAAGACAAGGTGTCTGCTCTCAGTAGCAGAGGAGATAGCAGGGAGAGACAGGTAGACAAATTCAAAAGATAATTTAGGATAGTGGTAATGAAGAAAGTTATAAACCAGAGGGATATGATAAGCAAGGGCCAGGTTATGTGGGGTCTTGTCAGCCTTAATAATGTATATGGATTTTCTCCTGAGTGAGGAGAAAATCACTCAATGGGAAGCAACTGGAGGATTTTGATCAGGAGACTCATGGAATCTGATTTATTTTTGCTTCTTCTTCTTCTTATAGTTTAGATTTTTATAGAGATCGATTAAATAACTTTCCCCAAATAACACGGCACTGCCTGATAGTGGTTTAGAAGTCTCAATAAGAGATCCGTTCTATTGTATGTCTGCATGATGAGAGTGAAAGAATCCAAAGTGGATTTTCCCTGGGATTTAGGTAGCAGAGCTAGTAGTTATGTCAGGAAAATTGACACCTAGAGCCCAGGCTGTTGTTCATTATATGGGCTACGGTGTCCTGTCTCCATTCAAATTCAGGCTTCCTGAGCATCTTGTCTTGCGATACAGAGCACAGGTGTTATATACCCAGCTATGCATTCTTTCTATCTTCCTCCAGATACTTAAAGGACTTAAAGAGGTAGCCACAGAAGAGCAGTGAACAAAGGTAAGTGAGGCTTATTTACTTCATTCGTTAAATTTTTTTACCTAATCAGATATCTCAGTTATATATATGATAAAAGTCTAAATCTCACAGACAATTTTACAAAGATCCAGAACTGATTTCCTGGTTTTCATACAATTTAATTTCTATGTTTGCTGCCTCCCATTATAACACTATTGTTGTCTTTTCAATGATTTGTTTTTTTATCCTTTTGCTATTTCCGCTTCTGACTCCAAACTATTTATTCCTCCACAAGCCTCTGTAAGCCTTTTAGGTATGTCCTTATTTTGTATTTCAGCAACGGAGTATTCATATCCATTTTAGCAATGTATGAATTTAGGTTAACATAACTACAGCCATCTTGAGTTGTAACTATCATGATTTCCCCTGAATAGCCCTAGTCAGTTTTTCCTGCACAGTTTCCCAACAAACCATAAACAAAACCCTTAGAGTACTAGGTGGAACTTTACAAAGGGACCTGGCTCCAGGATGAGCCTGACTCTTTGATGTTAACCAAAGATAAACCAAGTACATTCCAGCTAGGATGAAACTACTTTTGTACTAACCCATATATACACCCCCAATTCTGATCCAAATTGAAGGGCTCCAACTGGTCTTGCTTCTACCGAAGACCACACTTCTGTCCTAAGTCTCCCAATAAACTGTGCTCTCTGCAATCTTGGATCTGCCTGCCTCTTTTAACTTTGGTCCCATGGTAGCTGGTCCTTATACACTAGGACTCACAGATCTATTCTACTACTCTGTGCAAGAACAAAATCAAGAAGTGAGAAAAATGAATAATTCAAAAATTTTTATTTATGAAAAGACTGAAACCATAAATCAATGAGGAGTTTCTAATCAACATTTTAAAAATATCTTTAAGAAAAAAAAAATGGGTTTCTTAAAATCAGAAGGCATGAGATATATATTATTCTTAATGACTTTGATCCAAGGTCTATCCCTTTTTGCTCCTTTTGGAAACATTTTTCTTCTTAGGCTATGCTGTAGACAGATATCTCATTTATTTACCGACAAAGATGATGAAGCTGAAAACAACTTCTCACTGCTAACCCATGCTGATGGCACAGAGCTACCGTTACTGTTCTCCCTGGCATAACACTGCCTCTGTACATCTTATTTTTGGTTCTCTCCATCTTCTTGGAAAAGCACACTATGTATACATGCACAGAAATATCTAAGCTCTTGATTTCACATCTCGTGGTGAAGTTATGCAATTGCCTCTAGGCCACGATGCCACAGGCAATCCTAAGAATAGTCAACATCTCTCTGTCTAATTGAGTATTATATCCAACTAAATTTTACTTTACTTTCCAAACAATGCCCAATTAACCTTCTGTTTTTCCCTAAGGAGACTGTGTAGTGGTTGAGTTAATGTGGCCATCATATTCCATGATCCTGTTTCATGTTGTACGTTCTTTTGTAACTGTACAAAATTTTCTCTATTGTTGAAGGACAAGACCACACAGGCCAAGCCTTTACCATCTCCCTTTGAAGTTTATGAGAAGAAAGAATTCTCAACATAACAATGTCTTCATGATGTGACAGTATGCTAGGGCATGAGCAAACAAAGGCAGGGCTTATTCACAAGCACAAGGCAATAGTCATTGTCCTAGCAGCTCTCACTTTTTAACAGTTGAGAATGAAAAAGCAATGCTACCTTTATAGTAACTTTTAGAGGTATTCTCTCCTGGACTTTTTCTGTAGTTTGTTCTATTAAGAAAAGCAATGTCTGTGTTTCCTTTCCTCTCACGGTCTCACTCTATTATATGAACTAAAAAAATTATTTCTGAAGTAAACTCGGCTTTACTGTGATTATTTTTCAAGGACATTAATTTAAGGCTTTAGAGTACAAAATTTTCATCTTATATACCCTTTTACTAAAACAACACTTATTGTTAATATAGTCATTCGAAGACAAACCATATGAATTAATAATCTTGATTCAAGGGCCTTTAAAACTTTTTAAATACTGAATCAAAAGCAGGTCCATAAAACATTTTCAGTACTACATAAGAATGGCCAGATATAAATGCTTGGGGAAAGAACCACTTTGATAACTGCAGTGAAGTGTATCTAAAACAAGATCTTCTTTCACTTTCTGCATACAGAAGTGTCTAGTCTCTAATGTAGACATTGGTAGTTTACTATCTGGCAATTTAGAAGAGAAAAAGTAATAAAAATTAATTGTTAAAGACTATTGTAAATATACAATGTCAAAGCCACTCGAGAGATTACTTCACATTTAGTTACAATTTTAAGTAGGAATTTTGTGGGAGGCAACATAGTACATGACCAGCATTTGTCTCCTCTTCTGATTGGTGTGGCATTGTCTGCCACCTTGTGATCTGGTTGCCTAGGTAACCCAGACTAAAGCCCAGATCTTTAGGGTGAGTACTGTGTCTTCAAGCATGGGTATGCCTTCCTACATCCCTGTGGGTAGAGCTACACTCACCTGTTCCTTTGTGATACTACCCCTTGCCCTGTTTAGGTTAGAATGTTCCATGGAAATACCCTTTGTGTGTTCCTTTCTCTTACTCTTCCTTTGGGTGTGGCCTTCCTAGATGTCAGTCAATCTGCTGACAGCAGACATCATGAAGTTAGACTCAGCCCCTTGAAACCTGATCCCCTTGCCTTATTTGAATAGCTTCTCCTCAATAAAAGGGGTCAGCACTTGAGGACTCTCTCTCTCTCTCTCTCTCTGCAGACCCCTAAGGTTAGAAGAGCCGTCACAGCACCCTCAAATAAAAAGGTATTTCTGTCTCTTGTGTGGTTATTTTGCGCAGCCCAGTTCCCCTGGAGTGACCCTGAGTGTTTTAGTGGAGTGCAACGTGACAGATGGTGTCCCTGGGTGGGCAAAAGGTCTGAGTGTTTAAGTTGCTAGGAACGCAACAAAGTTTGTTCCTTTTACCCACTCTAGAAAATTTCTCTCTCAGAGAACTTTTAATCCCCTACTTTACCTCAATCAGAAAGGTTTCAGAAGATATTAATAACTTATATTTTTAGAAACACTGCAAATATTTCATTTTGCCTTAAATAATGCAGCCTAATAAAATTATATGAACTTTTTAGTTTGTATGGAAAAGCAAGAGAGAACTTTACAGACTGCACTGCAAGTGACACACTGCAGTAGGCTGATGTCTAGCTGCTACTGTAAGCACATTAGAAGCAGCTTTAATATAGTTTGGAAAGTAGTAATGACTTTATGGCTATACGGACCTCATAGTTTATAGCCTTCTTCTCTTCCTTTCTAGAGAAAGAACCTATCATCCCATTCAGAGGTTTGGGCTTTGAATGTGAGATATGGGAGATGGGAGACAGCATATCTGTATAACCTGTGTCTTACCTGTAAAGAACCAAGAAGAAACTGTAGGTGCCTCCCAGTTCTCTTGATCTTGATTCCTAAATATTCCTTTTTAAAATTATGTCTTTATATATTTACTGACACCCTGTCTCGTTCCAAAGAGGATTGGATAGCTCTTAGTCTATTATCTTTCTGTCCATTTCTCATCCCCATGACCACAGATTAAATATAACTTTGATAAACACTATAAATATCAGTAAAACAAAAATTTTTCTTCTATTTATTATCTGAAAAATCAAAGATCCCCTAACAATATTATTTGTACCTATATTGGTTTACTAGTCCTTTATAGGTTGAGAACAGATTCTTTTAGCTATTTTTTATGCAGTGTTATTCCAGCATCTTCCACACTAGAGGTTTTCAACCAGGGACAATTTGCCCTCCAAAGGGCATATGGAAAAGTCTGGAGGGGAGATATTGCTATCTATGGGGTAGAGGTCTGGATGCTGCTAAACATCCTATAATCCCACAGCAAAGAATTATCTGCCTTAATATTCAGATAATGATAAGGTTGAAAAACCCTGCTCTACATACTAGTTACTAAGAAGATGTACTTGAACATGATGGGGAGGACTACCAGACAAGTAGCATCCGAAAACCCCACTGCTATTTGTTATACTCAAACAATAAGGGTGCAAAGCCATGTCTCTAAAACTGCCCCAATAATTACATGACTCACTGAACAAACATATAAATTCAGGCAGCTGGAAGATAGCTCACGGCTACCTAATCCAGCTTCCTGTTTTACAGTAAGAACTCAGGGTCCAGGGATAAGGATCTTGCCTAAGGTCATGAAGCTGCTTTTGACCTGTCAGTCACAGAGCCAGGGCAAGAATTTCCTGATGGTACAGTCCATGACACTTTCACAATGCTATAGTAAATTCTGTAAGAATGTATCAAAAAACTAATATATCAGACTGTCACTAAGGTACTTGTCACTTGGTATGTTGGAATTCTTTTACAGTTTTAATGAAATTCACCCCACTAAAGTATACAGTTCACTGGCTTTTAATATACCCATGGAGTTTTGGAAATATCTCTATAATTTAATTTTAAAGCATTTCCAATATCCCAAAAAAGGAACCCAGGCCCATTAGCAATCACTTCCCTTTCTATTAATACCAATCCCCAAACTCTCCCCTAGCCCCAGGAAACCACTAATTTACTTTCTGTCTCAATGGGTTTGCCAATTCTAGACATTTCATATGAATAGAATCATATAATATATACCCTTTATATCTGACTTATTTCACTTAGCAAAAGCATTTTCAAGTTTTTTCAAAATTTATACATGTTGTAGCATTTACCAGTATCTCATTCTTTTTTTTTTTTAAATTGTCAAATAATATTCCATTCTATGGACACATCACATTTTGTTTACCTGTTCATCAGTTGCTGGACATTTGGGTTATTCCTACACTTTGGCTACTATGAATTTGGTGCTATGAATACTCATGTACACATTTTTATGTTAAATTGTTATCATTTCTCTTGGATATATGCTGAGGAGTGGAACTGTTGGGACATTATGTCAGAAATATTTAATATCTGAGAACTGAAGCATTATCTGAAATTATAAAGATTTTTTCTTAAACATGAACATAAGGTCAAGTAAGAAAGTAAATAATACATGGTCTATGAAGCAATAGTTGCATTCTCTCCTGTACAGTCTTTAAATGAATCAGCAATTTGAATTATCAAAGATCTGCTATTTGATTATTTACTACATCATCTATCAAAGTTTCCTAGATAGAGCACTGTTGAGAATTCTTTCCTGGGGCCTAATCTCTTCAAACTGGAAGAACAATAATTATCCAGAGAGAATTTGTAAATGAATATGCCAGAGCACACATGAACAAATATTAGTTGTCTTCAACTTGTAAGGTAGAACTGCAATGAGCAGCTTGGCATCATACAATGAGAAACTTTTATTTTCATTTTTATGTCACAGATGGTAGGAGAATGGTAACTATGCTACCATTTCACTGTGAGATTTGTCTGAAACCATACAGATTGCTTCTCCTCTGGCTCATTCTCTAGGGTATGTACTTGCTTAAAAACCCATGATTATAGAATATAGATTCTCAGAAAAGGGCCTGAAGCTATCAAGAAATAAAATCACTCCAAGGTGGACTGCAAAGGTCAATTCAGAACCTGGATTTTCCGTCTATGAGCATGTAAGATGAGATTTGGAAGAGACACTTGTACAACTGATGAACAATTTCTGGCCAGGTTTATTATGTGCATGACACTGTTCAAACTGAAAAAGAGTGCACAAATACTGAATTCCAAAATGCCTTTCCTCTTACCAGTACTGTATACAGCAAACTATTCCATGACTCCCTGTACTGGCACATGCTGTTTTCTCTATCTACAAAGCCTCTCCTTCTCTCCATCCGACAAGCCCCACACTACATCCCTTTCAAGCATCACCTCTGCTGTGAAAGTTGCCCTTGCTGCAATCCTTCCTCCATGCTCCTGTGAACTCTGAACACAGTGCTGCTAGATCTTGCTTCCAAGCATCACAGCTGTGCCCCAAGCTTTTTTTTTTCAATCTAAATGCCTCCTGAGGGAGTTATGGCAGTCATAATAATCCAGAACACTGTCTGGATCATTTTTTTTTGTGTGTGTAAGTGCTCATAACTCTTGCCAGTTGAATGGGGAGAGGGACTTAATGTTCAAATTCCCCTAACCTTTAAAATGGTGCCTAAAACTTGAACAGAATAAACTCAAATTAAATGCAAATTAAGTCCAATTAAGACTAGACAACACACGAGAAATCTTTCCCTGTGTAAAAAACCAGGGTCACCACCCATATGGTAATAGGACAGCCAGTCTTGAAATGTGACCTTAAGCCCACAACATATAGGTCACTTTTCTGCTTTCAGTTCTTTGGCCAATGTACTTCATAAATAAAAGATGTCTCCAATCTCTGATTTTTTTTCACATCTTTCCAAAGATATTCTGCATTGAAATATCTTTGGATATTCCTGTTTCTGTGGAAACTCTTGATGAACTCATCTGCCTTAGGGGGAAACCATCATTTGTTGGACAACATCCTCCTTGTAACACTCCTAAGGGAGGTTTAGGCGGCAACAATCATCAAAATATATATTATTTAATAAGATAGGCAACATACCTGATTTAACAGATAAAGTCTCACCTATTTGACAAATGAAAATTTAGTTTGCAGGGCTGGGACTGTAGCTCAGTGGTAGAGCACTTGCCTTGCATGTGTGAGGTATTGGGTTTGATCCTCAGCACCACATAAAAATAAATAAATAAAGATTTTTTTTTAAAAGAAAATTTAGTTTGGGTTCTCAAAGTGACATAAGCTATAGACATTGGATGGCTGGCAGAAAGAGAAAAACTAAGTTCACTATTGGCCAGAGTAAGCCTTTTCCATTAAAATTTAAGCAGCGTAAACTAGAATTTATGTAACTGTACAATATAAAATGCCAGAAAGAGAACATGAAAGGTCACTTTACTTCATGGTTTTTCCCAAGGTGCTATACAGTATTCTGCAAAAAGTTTTTAACTTAAGAATTTTACCCATATTCAGGAAATTTGTTTCTTTCATTGTTATTTTATAAATGCCATATGGTTCTTCTCATTTTCTACCAATTCTGTCTGAATTCTATCCTCTCCTTCCTAAACGATTTCATTTCACTTTTTTCCCCTAAAGAGCCCATCTACTCTTACAAGATTCTTAATTCCTGTTACTTTTTTTTTTGTGAGTCTAAATACATCAAAATAATTTAAATTGTTTTGTGTTAACAACAAGTACAGTAGGAAAAGCAGGAATAGGAATAGCCTTATAATGATAAAAAAAGGATCCGTGTAGTATCACAGATTCATCTTGTGATCTTGTATTTATGATCAATTAATTATACAGTGATCACTCTACTGTCATGTATATATGAAAAGAATAAGAAATTATACAATGATATGAATGGATCTTCATAATCTACAGCAACTGTATTATAGACTATTAAGTAATCTGCCTTTCTTATGTACAGTATAACTAATCATATATATGTATGTAAAATGATTGATAACTATTAAAAAACCCTATATTTCAAAGGCTTAGTTCTGCCTTTACTACATTTTTGAAACTACAGTTCTGAAAAAGAATTACTAAAACATATTGAGAAATAGCTACATTTATCACAGCATCACATTTGAATACATAGATGCTACTGCAACGTTCATTTCTCAGTAAAAGCTATGAAAAAAGCATTTTTGTACTGATTATACTACCTATTAAGTCCTCCTGCTGGCAGCCAGGTTGACTGGGCCATTTCTTTATGGAAAAATCAGGTTAGGATGGATAACAAGGGCATCATTTAGAATAGGGATATCAGTAAATAAAAGCCTGTTTCCAATTCCCTTCCTGATCTCACCCCCTTATCCATGGTGAAAGCTGCTCATCAGTTCTGATATTTTCTATTTTTCCTCTTCCCTTTTCTATACATACTATCATATTCTTTCAACATTATCAATTCATTGGAGTGTGCTTTACTATCATTGATAAAGGGGAAATAACACGTAAACATTATGTGTAATATTTTTAAAGTATCACCTGCTTCCTTCAATCCAGTCATTTGTTACTGAGGTAGACAATAAAGTCCTCCCTATTTGTGAAATGCACAGATATGAATTTTGTGAGAAGAAATTTCTTTCCAGCCTTGCACCTTCCTCCTGAATTGCCAATTAATTGTTGCTCCTGATGATAATGATGATGATGATGATGATGCTTGGAGATGATCAATTCCACAGACAACTACCTGCCCAGGATTAAGGGTGGCCTTATTACTAAGAGGTATACCAATGACTTGTAAGAATCAAAGGAGTCAATGTATCCTAGGAAGAAAACTAGAAATGGATAAAGCATCTTTAGCTTAGTATAGAATGGGAATATGTTTGCAGATATCTTTAGCTTAGTATAGAATGGGAAAAGTAATATGTTTGCAGATATGGTTGGTTTGCAGATATGGTTGCAACCATATCTGCAAACATATTACTTTTCCCATTCTAGGATACTGGAGGTTTTCATTTGAATCTCTATCTGTTTTAGACACAGGGAAGTGGGGGGGGCAAGATAGTTAGGCAATAGATCCTTGGAATATTCTATGGAACCTCTCCTTTTTACTCAACACTGATTTTCAGCACTTCCAAAATCACTTCTCTAAGAGAAACAGATTTCATATAAATGAATTATGACTTATAAATATTTTCAGATTTCAAATTTGAGGTAGAAGCAATCCCAATCGATGTGAGTTTTCTCATGTTCTTAGGGAAAAGTCAAACATCCATGGTGCTGCATCAATCATCACATACCATATGTCCAGCATGTCAGGTACCATGAACAGGTAGGTGTAGTTCCTTACCTCACTGAGCTTAGCAATAGTAAAGAAAGTTGTTATAGTTGTCCTTTCTTCATATTATACAATACCTCAGATTGGCAATGTTTCAAATTTTTAGTAAGAAGAGAAATAAAATATATCCATTCTATTTTGTAGATGGGACATGTGAGGGTGAGAATATTAAATAAATTTCCTGAGCCACAGAAAGAGTGGTAGGTCAGAACCAAACTCCTGACTTCTGTGCTTGAGCCACTTTGAATTATCTTTGTCATCTGTAAGGTCTATTTTCAACTTCATTCTAGTTTACAAGGATATTTCAAACTTACAGGTATTGGGGCTGGGGGTATATAGCTTAGAGGTACAGTGCATGCTTAGCAAGCATAAGGCCATAGGTTCCATCCACAGCACACATACATAAAGAATATGACTATTGACTTCAATCTATAATCTGGAGTAGTATTTCAATGTATCTATTCTGAAGAAGGCATTCTGGAGTAGTATTTCAATGTATCTATTCTGAAGAAGGCCTTCTAGAATTTTCTAACAGACACTGGCTGGTTCAAGTAGGAACTTTTATCTTCAAGAAAACCAAAATATCTTTATTGAAAATAATCTTTTGCAGATTAAAAATTCTTCTACTTTACCTACTTTCATAGCAGCATCATCAGCAACAGCAAAAGGCAGAAACAACCCAAATGTCTATCAATAAATGTATAATCCGTTCAGAAAATGTGGTATATATATATATATATATCTGATGAAATATTGGACTTAAAAAGAAAGGGAATTCTGGTACATGCTAAACATGCATAAACATGTTTATGTTAAACATGAAAACATTATGCTATGTGAAACTGGCCCAGTCACAAAGAAGGCAGATATTGTATGATTCCACACAGATGAGGTATTCAGGATAGTCAAATTCATGGAAAGAGATAGCAGACTATACTTGCCAGGGGATGGAGGTAGAGGATAATGGATAGTTGTTGTTTAATAGATATATATATTTTAGTTTTACAAGATGAAAAAGTTCTGAAGATTAGTGACAGAGCAATGTAAAAACACTTAATGGTACTGAGTGGTATAAAGTACATACTTTCAAAAAGAAAAAGGAAAAAAACATGCTACTTACCTCATTGTGTGATTAGCTTTTTAAAAAACTTTTTTATGGCTTCAGTGATTGATAGGAATAAGCTCCCTTGGCACTACTAAGAGAAAGAAAAGAGTTTTCTGTGATATTTTGTTAATCAGCAGAAAATGAAAAAAATAGCACTGCTTTTAATAGCAATGTCCATAGTATCTGAATTATTTGTAAATTATAATTTGCTATTCTGTGTCTTAAAAATTACATGAGGCAGAAAATGGCTTCCTGTTGATTGACACTAAAAATGCTACATTTTTGTTTTCATTTTTCTCCAAGGTCCAGAAGCAGAAAAAACTAACACCATTCTGAGCATTTATGCTTATACATCTGACACTAGAGCATATATGCCATAGAGTAAAACTTCTTCTTTTTTTTTTTTTTTTTTTTACATTTTAGGCCAAACATTTACTATGGCAAAAACATGTAAAATTTTGACATATACTCATCACATTTCTATTTAAATCATCTTCTATGATTTTTTTTAATTTTTTATTGTTGGTTGTTCAAAACATTACAAATTTCTTAACATGAGAAATTTGCATTTTTATTCAATTTCTGGATTTACAAATCTCTCTACTCTAATACACTATTATAATTCCTGTTTTCACCAGCAATTCATAGGGCATTCGATTTGATTCACCTAAAAAATTATGAAGTCTAAAATAGTGTTGCCAGGATAGATGAATGAGGATAAGAGATGGCATCTGTCCCATTCTTGCTGGTTGTTGCTGGAAAGAAGAAACCATGGTGGGAGAGGAACTCTTGCCCCTTAATTCTTTCTGTTTTCATTTCTCGGTCTTCATATGTCTCCCATAGAATATGCATAGTTAACCTACTGTACTTTGTTGATGATATAAACAAATATTTAAGAAGTTCTTAGTAAAAATGCATTTATTAGTTTTAAAATATTCATTACTACATCTACTTTATGATCTTATATATCCACTTAATCTTGTAACATGAAGAAACTAAGAATTCTAACTGTAGACTTTAGAATACTGTACCTGATTGGAGACTTGCAAGACACTGACCACCTAAATAGAGCTAATGAATCATTTTTTATTTTCCAAAGTCATGTTCTTGCATAACAAAATTATTATTATTACAGGGGAAAAGGAATGGATTAGGTTACACAAAAAGATTGACTGAGTGACAGATACTCATCCTCATTGCTCAAAGAGCATCTCATGTGTACAACTTACACATCACACAGTTCTAAAATACTAGACTGATTGATTTATCCTTCTCTTCACTTCAACTTCTCCTCTCCATAAAAATTCTTCCAGGGAAAGAACTTTACCTTACCAGGCTTTGTATTCCCAAGCCAAGCACAGAATCTGGCATATAGTAAATAGTCATTAAATGACTTCTGACACGACAACATATATAGGTTAACATGTGTGGGACAAATATTATTTCAAGATAATGAAGTAAGGCACAGTGGAATATTTTCCACTCATAGAACTTTTCCTAATTTAAACAGTGTCCACCTACACTTTTATTTGCACATAAAAATTCCTTTCGTATTGAATTTGGCCATTATGCTGTTCAAGACTGAAAGCTGTGAAGTAGCATTAAAATTTTTTTGAAAGAAGAAGGTCCACACGGTAATACCTTGCTTATATATTTGGGGTAGAGAGAGGGAAATTCAAGAGTCTCTAGAAATTGATTCAATTTTTCCAACATATTTCAAAACTGTCTCAAAAGGGTAATGTAGATTTCTCCATAAACCTGCTGAGAAATTTCACATTTGTACCAGTACAATGTACAATGCAGAATTAATTTTCAAAGGCAGAAAACAAAAACAGGCTCAAATTGCTACTGACCTTGGTAAGAGAATGCTAGAAATTGGTTACCGAAATTTTATTATTTCTATATCCCTTCCCTTAAACAGTACTGAAATAAAGCACTTTTGAAGAAAAAATTCTATTTCAAGGAAAATATTTATCATTGAACTTCCTAGTTTGCACCCAATGAAGGTTTCCCCAGCAGCATGACAAAACTATTACAAATATAAAAGCTTCCTAAAAAAGTAAATGTTACTAATTGAAAATATTTTTATGTTTAAATTAAAATAATGAAACAGACGCTAAGATAGGCAAAGACAAAATACTCTTCCCAGAACTTAATTTGTGGAACCTAGCAGTTTTTACACAGCATCTTGAAAACATCAACGTTTTTTAAAAATGCAGAATACCTACATTTTTCAAAAATCAAACTAGAGAATTAGTATCCCTCATATGGAAAGTTCCAAGAACGGGAGCAAACATGCATATATCCTGCAAAAAAAAAAAAAAAAAATTGTAACGCGAGAGTATTTTGCTGTCTCCTCACCTGAGTGCAGAAGATTGCAGTGGGGGAACCAATTTATTTGCTTGCAGCTGGGTTAGCATAAAACGGAAGGGGCGTCTCGCTTGCTCATTTTTGTTTTTTTCTTTTTCCTAAACCAAGCAGCGTGCATCATTCGTTGGATTTATAACCCGGGAAACGCGCCGCCTGCAAAGTGAGCGCCTGAAGCAGGGGACAGTCACGGAGTGGCCACCCCTCCCATTCGGTGACGCTCCACTTCCTGTTAGACTAAAAGGAATTCCCAAGAAGCTCGGTTTTGTAGTTTCCAGCCCAAAGTTCTTTCCTCCATCCCTTCCCATTTCTTCTGCAAGGTAACAACTTTTAATCATTCACGTGACAGACAACCTGACTTTATCCAAACAATTTCCCGGAAAGGCGTCCCGCGGTCTAGTCTGCCCGGCCAAGGCCCGCTGGGCTCGCCTCCTGGTGCCCTGCACACCCCTGTGCCCCGCTGAGCCGGCTTCTTACTGGACTTCCCCAAAACTGGCAGCGAGGTTCTGATAAGAATCATAGTGGCAGGTTGCTGCCCCGGGGATGACCTGGAAGCGAAAGGGACGTGTACGAATTACAGAGTTTCAGGGTGTCAGCGGACATAGACCGTCGGGGAAGCAACGCTTTAGCCAAATCTCAACTTAGTGTGACCTCTTTGTAAAGGGCTCTTTTTAAGTACCTTCAAGTCCTTCGGGAAGGCCGCCTTCCGCGTGACAGCAATGGAGGGGCAGGCGCTGTTTTCGGGGAAGGGGGGGATTACAAGGATTTAGGTGTTCACAGTGTTCACCCGGCAAAGCCATCACTTAGGCTTCCTGCGCACGGGCGGGAGAACACGTGGCCGCCCGGATTCTAAAGCATTGCTACCTACTGCACCAGGACCTAACAATGCCCAGAGAGGGTTAATGGCGAAGGGGCAGGCGCTGGACTCAGTGCATCCGGGAACATTGGTCGTAGGCGGTCGGAGTAGGAGTGAGCGGGCTCAAGCTCTCAGCTAGCCTAGTCTGCAAATGTCGCCACGTCAGAAAATTCTGCGTGAATTCAGGTAGTGGGACCTCGCCGGGATGAGCTGCGCAGATCCCGCCATAGCTGCACTTCTTTCCTCAACCTTCCTCAGCCTCCGCCCCGCCCCGCCGTAAGCCCCGCCCTCCGCCGGGAAGCCCCGGCCACAGCCCCGCCCACCCCCTTTTCCGTCCCAGGACGCGTTGCGCGGCCCGGGCCGGAAGTCAGCTAGTTCCCGGGTGTGTGTCTGTGTCTGTCTGTGTCTGTCTGTGTCTCGCAGCCACGCGCGGCCCCAGGCTGGTGCTGGGGGTTCCGGTCTGAGGCGTCACCGCTGTCACTGCCATCACCCCACGGAGCCACTTGTCGAGGGGAGTAGGCCCGGCCCTACGCCGGGCAGAGAAGATGTTGCCCCTGTCCATCAAGGATGATGAATACAAACCACCCAAGTTCAATCTGTTCGGCAAGATCTCGGGCTGGTTTAGGTGCGGGGTTCTGTTTTGCTGGGAGGGGGTGTCCAGCAGAAGGAAAGCCCAGACCTAAAGATGGTCCAGGGTCTAGAGAGGGAATGTTAGGGACACTCCCTCAGCCTCCCGCTGTGGGGAAAAGAGTGTGTGGACTGGGAAGGTCTTGAAAGAAGGACCGCAACTCGGGGTCCCGGCACCCCCTCGACTCTCTTAATCTCTTCCCGATTTATCATGCCCAGGTCTATCCTGTCGGACAAGACGTCCCGGAACCTGTTTTTCTTCCTGTGCCTGAACCTCTCTTTCGCTTTTGTGGAACTACTCTATGGCATCTGGAGCAACTGGTAACCAAAGGGGAAAATGGTTGGGGCGGAAGCAAAAGGTGGAGGAAGACCAGGCACTATTTGCTTAGTGCCACGTAGCTCCTCACCGGGAGGTTCAGGTTTTACCTTTGCCACCACCTCTGTTGCTTTTTCACAACCCATATCAATATGTTAGGGCCGCCTGTCCTAATTTTCAGGTCCTATCATGCAACCTCCTTCCTGTCCCATATGGTCAGACAAGATGAACAAGCCCCCTATTCGTTTTGGCAGATGGAGAGAGTATTTCGTTTCTGAATCAGCTCACCTTAGCTTTGCCTACTTGGTATTGGGAGAAACCTGACTCTCCCTGGGGGAGTGGCATTTGGATTTCACCCTGAAGATTCAGAGAGGGAGTACTGGGATGTCCAGGAAAATGTGTGCCATTCTCTTTTTCTCTTTAATGCTGAAACTGTCTCATGATTTCCCTTTGGTCCTAACTGGGTAGAAATCCCATATAGTTTTCTGGAAACCTCTATAGAGTTGATGGTTTTTGGTGTCAGCTTTTTCCCGCCCCCTACTATATTTCCTCCTTGGAAAGAGGAAAATTCAGTGTAACTATGGAAATGAAGTTGCTATTACTTAGGTTTTTGCTGTTAAATAACTTAAGATCTTGTGAAATTATTCTGCTAAATAAGATCATCACACTTCTACTAACTCATCTTTAGATTTATACTCATTTGAGAATCTGATGAAAGCCAAGACTCAGAATTTTACATAAAGCCTGGTGGTTCTTGGGTTTTCTGAAATAGATCTTGGACCCCAGATTAAGAACCTTTGCCATTTATGCTTTATTTTCTACTGATTAAACAGACTTAGTCTCTATCCTTTAAGGTTCACTTTCAAAGAGAATTGTCTTTGATCTTTATTTGTATTGAGGTTGAATAATGACCTTGGATTCTGTCATCAGGTTTTTGACATCTATATTTTCATATGAAAAACTATGCTTTTCAATTGAATAATCAATTCACTTTTATAAACAATACTAAGTAATCAACAGATTATAAAGATTTTTGCTTTCATCACAAGTTGGGTGTCAAAGGTATATTGACAATTAAGTCTTGTTATATTTAATAACTATTTTGAAGCCAGTCATGGTGGCACATGCCTGTAACCAAAGTAACTATGGAGGCTGAGACAGAAGAATTGCAATCAGCAATTTTGAGGCCAGCATTAGCAATTTACTGAAACTCTCAGCAACTTAACCAGACCCTGTCTCAAAATAAAAAAATAAAAAGTACTAGGGATATAGCTCAGTGCCCATTGGTTAAATCCTCAGTACAAAAATAATAATAATAACCATTTTTGAATCCCCTGGAAAATTATGTGTGTATGAGAGAAATATACCCCATCATAGATGTTTTCCCTGTGCACTGATGTATACTGACAAATGATTTGGAAAATGATGGCTTTAGTACTTTCCTAATTGATCTCTACAGATCAAGAGTTACTACATACCTAATTTTTACATGAAAGAGGTGTCTTAGGCATCTCAAATATCACAAAGTGGTTTATACCATAATGATACATAATGTATTGCAATATAAAGAAACTGTAACAAAATGTTCATATATAAACCATAATACAGTTGTGACACAATCAGCACACATGCCAAACTTATGACATAATTTAAGATGAGGAATATATAAAAAATATAATAAATATTATACCATGATTAAAGTGTGATTATTAAAACAAGACTATATTGCTTTTAACATATATAATACATTGAAGGTATCACTGTGTTAAAAATCACTTTGTGATATTTGAGGTGCCTAAGCCACTTCTTTCATGTAAAATTAGGTATGTGATAACTCGTGATCTGTAGAGATCAATTGTAAAGTACTAAAGCCATTATTTTCCAAATCATTTGGTAGTAGACTTCAGTGCATAAACACCAGGAGTGGGTGACTTGTTCTTCTGTTCTTAAGTTATTTGCTTTTCTGCCCTTAGGCGACTTCTTCTTTGGTACTCTCTCAGCTTATTTTTTCATTATTTCCTTCTGATTTGAAGTGTGGCTCTGGCATCTGTCATACCTCTATCGTTTTGCAGGTATTCATCTTGTGCTCATGTATGTTAACTTTCCTATCATCTTCACAAACGCTTTTAAGTGGTTATGAAGTAGAGATGTGTTCTTACTGATATTGGGCAGATTTAGAAATTACTCTGGCCCTTTCATAATCTGGTTTCCTATGTTTTATTTAGATACTAAAATTTTTAGTTCCTTTGGTTGACTGATCAATAATTTATGACTGGATTATCTTTGTGTCTCTCAGTTCACTTAAGCTTTTAAGTTCCTTCAGTAAATTTCTCACCAAAACCCGCTTTGTCAGGGTCATTTCAGTGTTCAGCCTCATTCTATAAAAATAGGTTTGAAGTTGTTGGGAACATATCAAGAAATTTTTTCCCATAGGAGATTAAAACATGGATAAAAATATTCTTTTCACAAAAAATTTACATAAAATGCAAAAAAATACTCTTCACAAATTAATTTCACAGAAACAGTTGATATAGTTGCAACAAATAATAAATTATTCTGGTTTTCATTCAGAACCTTAATTCTAAAAGAAGAATTTAATTATAGTTCCTTTATATTTTTGATAGTGATAAGGTATTTCAGTGGAAGAATAGCTAAGCATTTTGTGTATTTTTCCCCCATTGAATCAAATATCTGCTTCCTTTCACCTTTCAGCTTTATTGAAATAGGAATCTTTTTCGGTATTCAGGTACCTTAGTACATGGCACATGGTAGGTGCTTAAATCTAGACTAAACATGCTAACTACCTGTATTAGAGAAAAAAGACCCTAAGACATTGAACTCCTTTCTCTCATTCTTAGAAGTTAGGAGGAAAATGTAGAAATACTTAATGTGTTTTTTCTTACTTTGTATGTTGCTTTTCCTTCTAGCATTTTCTTTTTCTTTATTTATTGTTGAGTAACTCTTTAAATCTTAAGGTAATATTAGGAATGTGGTTTTGTATTATTAGGATTGTTTGTTTTCAAATTACAGAAAAACCTGAAATAATTGTTGTTTAAACAAATAATGTTTTATTTTCAAGATGGCTGGTAGAATTCTGGCCATTCTACAGCAGAATGTTTAGAGTGCAAAGAAAAATAGGCAAAAGGCATGCACATTGTTTCTCTCTCTCTTTTTTTCACCTTCTAATTATTTTATTACATTTCTTTTTTTCTTTTTCTTTTTTTTTTGGTACTGGGGATTGAATTCGGGCCTCAATCACTGAGCTATATTCCCAGCCCTATTTTATATTTATTTAGAGACAGGGTCTCACTGAGTTGCTTAGTGCCTTGCCATTGCTGAGGCTGGCTTTGAACTCACATTCCTTCTGCCTCAGGCTCCTGAGCTGCTTATTTTATTACATTTTAATATTATCTTGAGCTTTACTCTTACATCTCTTGTGTTTGTATGGTGGAAATTGAATATAATAATAGTGCAATGTATTTCTTTTTCTGTGAGCCGGTTTTTGAACATTTACCAATACTGAACTGATTATAGTCCTAAAAGTACCTTAAATAGTTTCTTGCTTGAAAACTTCCATTGGCCTTTCCTTGCTGAGAAGAGAGAAGTGAATTACCTCAACTCATTCAGGAATTTGCCCATACTGTCCCTAACTTCTGCCTGTTGACAATGTCATTTCAATTGTTCTTTCTCTGTTTACTCTTATTCCAGTCCCGTGAACTTCTTTTTTTATATTAATTTAATTTTTAATTTGTTTTTTTAGATATATATGGCAGTAGAGTGTATTTTGACATATTATACATAGATGGAGTGTAATTTCCCATTCTTGAGGTTGTACATAATTGTACATTGTCTCTTCAGGAGATCTGAAACAAAACACTTTCACTAAAACTTTATCACATGTCATGCCTGCTTGAAAATGTGGTCTATTATGGTTAATAGTTTGCTGAAAGTCAAGGATTCTTTCTCAGACCTAGAGTATTGTCCTTTCCAAAGTAGCATCAGGGTCTAGAGCATATCTTGTCCAAAATTTTTTTCTACTAATTACATATAGTTTTTTTCTAGAATATCAATATTGTTTATTTTTATGCTCTTATGTTTTATTTTTACCTTATCACCTATTAAAAATTTAATTTTAGTTACATTATTTAAATACCAAAGCTATTGGACACCCTTTTTGCCTTAGACACCAAAGAAACTCTAGTGACTCTAAAGTTTAATGTCTTTGTATTAACAAAGTAAATATTTGTTCGAGAAATGTTTAGGGCAGTACTGGAATTTTATTCAGTCCGACTTCCATATAATATGTTAGAGAAATAAAGTAATTCCTTAGAGAAAAATAACACCATTAGTCATGTATTTTTTTATTACAATTTTTATTTATCTTAGTCTTTTATCAACTTTCTTTATCCAAAGGCAACATTACTTAACTGCTATGGTGATGCCTTTGCTTTCTTGTAGTTTTATTTTTCACTTTAAAATCTTAGGTAAGTATTACATTTTGTTGAGAATTCTTAAGAGTTATGTAATGAAGTGAAGTTGTGAGTTATTTCATCTCATTAGTTTATTAATGTCAGAATTCTAAGGATTTTTGTACTTGGTAATAAATTGATAGTTAATGCTTTTTCCCCTTTTTCTACCTATGGAAACCAGTTGGTAGGGGGTTTGTAAATTATGGTGATCCCTTATCTTCAATTTTCAATTGATGTTTAGCAATCAGTATGAATATACTCTTAGCTTAGTAACCAATCAACCTTTTAAAACCTTTTGTCTTGGAAAATTTTAAATATTTACAAAAGGGGAGAGTTTAATGGATCTCATGTACCCATCACCCAGCTTTAATATTGTATCAAGCCATAATCTATTTTATACCATCTGTTATCCTTATCCCACCATTGGATTGGTTTAACCAGATGTAAGATGGAGCTTTTTCCATAATTACTTTAGGTTGGTTCTCTAAAAGATAGGAGCCCCACCTCTCTTTAACATAACCCAAAAGTCATTATCATCCATAAAAATCAATGATTCATTAATATCACATGCCCAGTTAGTAAGTGTTCACATGTCTCTCATTGTTTTATAAATTCTTTTTACATTTGGTTTTGAAGATTAGAAATCCAAACAAGATCTACACATAGTGTTAGTTTGGTGGATATGTCAAGATCTTAAATCTCTTATAATTTATAGCTTTTTTTCCTTTGTTTTTGCCTTCAGCAGACCTTAAATCAAGTCCTTTTTAAAGTTTCTTTTGCCATGTTTGGTTCATATTTATTCTACATTTGCTTCAGTGTTTTAGGTTTCTCCTTAATACCCTAAGATAGTTTTCTCAAGTGTCTTTAGAAAATAGTCATTTAAAAAGTTAAATATACTGATTTTGGTAGCTGACTTTTCTTTATTGTGACTTACTAAAGTTTCATTTGGTGTAGAAATCATATAATCTTAGATAGTCTCTATGCCGTCTTTACCTTTAAAAGAAACATGCTACTGAGTGCAATGTCTCATGCCTGTAATCCCAGTGGCTCAGCAGGATCGCAAGTTGGAGGCCAGCTTCAGCAACTTAGTGAGGCCTTATACAATGGTGATGTGGCTCAGTGGTTAAGTGTCCCTGAGTTCAATCTCTGGTACAAAAAAAAAAGAAGGAAAGAAACATACCATGCAGTTAAAATGCTAATTCATCATCAGGAACATTTGCTGATACTGAAAATTATCAATAAAATTGGCATTCCTTAGAGCAGACTTTTTTATACAAGAGGTGAACTGAGAACCGGAAATAGGTGTTTTTCATATGGATCTGTCTGTATATTTTTAGCTAAGTAATTTTCAAATCACACACTGCTTTAAGAGAACATGATGTTCTTTCATCTCAAAAGAGGAAGTAGTTTTTCAGGTAGGATCACATTTTATTAATACTGAACATAAAATTATATTTTAATGAAAATTAAGCTTAGTTAAAATTTAGGGCTGGGGTTGTGGCTCAGCGGTAGAGTGCTTGCCTAGCCTGTGCGAGGCCCTGGGTTCGATCCTCAGCACCACATAAAAATAAGATATTGTGTCCATCTACAACTAAAAAATAAAATATTTTAAAAAAGGTTTAGTTAAAATTTAGATAAAATTGTATTTGGTGAGTATTAAAATTGCTATGGTATACCTACACTCTTAAAAAGGGAACTTGATTTTTGTAATATTCAAAAGGGATTTACCTTTTATGTTTTCCCTTTAAGGCAATATTTTGTATCCACTTAATGGATACAAAATAAGTTTTTTGAAAAAAATTGTTTGCTAGGGCTACTGTAACAAAAGACCACAAATTAGGTGGTATTAAATTAGGTGTCTTAAACAACAGAAATTGATCGTCTCATAGTTTTGGAGGCAAGGAATCAGAGATACAGGTGTCAGCAGTGTTGTTTCCTTCTGAGAATCTGAGGAAGAATCTGTTCTACAACCCTCTTCTAACTTAATTAAGTTGGTTTTCTGATAATCTTTGATATTCCTTGGCCTGTAGAAGCATCACCTATTATCTGTCGTATCTTCTCATGGTGGTCTCCTGTGTGTGTCTCTTCCTCTCAAATTCTCTTTTTCATGTTGGATTAGAACCCGTTTTATGACCTAATCTTAATTAATTATATCTGCAGTGAACCTATTTTTAAATATTGTCACTTTCTGAGGTACTGAGAATTAGGGATTTAACTTGAATTTTATGAATGAGGGAGATACAATTCAGTCCATGACATAGTGTTATATTTACTGATTTATTGATATAAATCTATGTGTAGAACAAAAAGTCAGTAAATTTTTAAATATTTATTTAGAAAAATTATCTTGCCTTCTGAGACTGACTGATGACTGTTTAAAATAAAAATCATATATAGAGGCTGGGTGCCTGTAATCCCTAGTGACTGGTGAGGCCAGCCTCAGCAATTTAGCAAAGCCCTAAGTAACTTAGCAAGACCCTGTCTCATAATAAAAAAGGGCTGGGGGTGTAGCTCAGTAGCAGAGTGCCCACAGGAGTTTAATACTTGGTATCCCCTCTCCCCGAAATTGTATATAGAATAAAACTTATACTTTAAGAAATAAAAACATACATAGGAAGGAAAAAGTAAACCTATTAACTGTGTAGACTAATGCAGTTATTGAAGTAATTTTTAAAATTTAGTTATAAAATTCCATAATATCAATATAACTATACTGTTTTATCAGAATATAAAAATTATTGTAACAGTGTTTTTCCATATTAGTTTTTTATCAGAGTATGGAAAACAGAATGGTAGACAATGTCCTTATCATTGGTTTCATAGCAGTAGAGAGAAAATGGGTCTTTTATACTTCAAAATATAATCATTACTTTCAGTGTAATAGCTACTATGGTCCAAATATAGTTTTTTGATGATACAGTGATCCAAGAACAAATCTTAAAATATTAAGTTTGAGAGAATTGCCTGTCCCTTACCTTATCCTCAGATTTTAGATTGTTCATTTATTCACTCATTTTCATTCTGCTTTGAGTTTCAGATGAGATGGTTAAAGAACTTTATACACTTAAGCTTTTGGATGCATCCATATCTGTGGTCATATGTCATAGATTTGTGATAAAATTTAAGACATTTTCCAAAATACTTTGTAATGATTTGGAAAAGCTTATAAATTACCATTATTTTTCTTGTGGGCAAATAATGTGCTTTGCCATCAATTTCCAGTTCTATAAGTATTCCAATAACTATACTATTTGAAGAAATTTAAAAGTAGGCACAGAAGCTTTCTGTTCATGATCTTGCCTCTTCCCAAGTTGTTCACTGCTATTGCTTGTTATTCTATGCTAGGTTTGTGGTGGGAGCAGAGGAGTATTCATTAACTTGACCCAGCCTTAGACTTATGCAAACCCTGTAAATCTGGACCTCTGGGCTATACTTTTTTTTTTTTTAAGTTTGTTCTTTTTAGATATACATGATAGTGGAGTGTATTTTGACATATTATATATATATGGAGTATGACTTATTCTAATTAGGATACTTTTTAAAATAATTTTTTAGTTGTCAATGGATTATTTATTTATTTATATGTGGTGCTGAGTGTCATATCCAGGGCCTCACCACATGCCAGGCAAGTGCTCTACCACTAAGCCCCAACTTCAGCCCTAATTGTACTTTTATCAACATTTTTATTCCTTCTCCCATGATAGCCAAAATGTGTCATGTATTATGTGTATGGCCTTAGATAGTAACAGGTTTCTTATTCCTTCCTAAGTGGTAGTTGAATATCTGCTTTGTGTTAGTATGGAATTTCCTGTACCCTGCTTTAGTAACCCTTTTTTGAGTAGTTGTTGTAGTGGGGTCTTTAAATTATCCCAAATAATATGTTATTTCACTTATCTTGTAAGAATCTTACAATAATGCACTTTAGTTTTCTTCTTCAACTCCTTGTATGCTATTATTGTCATACGTTTCACTTTTGCATGTTATAAACCCCATAACAACAGTGTTTCTATTTATGCTTTATATTAGAGATTAGCAAACTTTTTATGTAAATAGCAGATAGTAAATAATTTAAGGGCAATACAATCTCTGTTGCAACTACTCCACTCTGCTGTTGTAGCACAGAATTAGATTTAGATAATACATGAACTAATGACCATAGCTGTATTCTAGTAAGACTCATAAAAACTGATAGAGGCCTGAATTTTGCCTATAGGCTGTAACTTGGGAATCTCTGCTTTAGGCAGTCAATTATCTTTAAAATAAATAAATAAACAAACAAATGAAACTTAATAGAGATATAATCTATATGCCATACAACTTACCTGTTTAAAGTATATAATTCAGTGGCTTTAGTATATTTAGCACAGTTGTAAAACCCTCATAACAATCAACTTTAGAACATTTTATTTTCCCTGAAGGAAATTTTATATCCCTAGCTGTCTACCTCTGATTTTCTCTTCAGATTCTTCATTCCCTGACCTCTCCCAATTCTAGACAACCACTCTACTTTCTGTCTCTATGGATCTGCCTATTCTAGAAATTTCATATAAATGGAATCATACAGTATATGATTCTTTTAGACCAGTTTCTTTCACTTCACATTATGTGTTCAAGATTCATCCATGTTGTACATATTTTAGTATTTCATTTACTTTTATTGTCAAGTAACATACCCACAGTGTATGGAAGATTTCAATTTATTTACATCTTTGCCAAGCTTGTTATTAATCTGCCTTTTTAATTATAGTCATTCTAGTGGGTATGAAATTATTTTTCTTTATGGTTCTGGTTTGCATTTCCCTATAATTAATAATGTTAAGTATCTTTTCATGTACTTATTGGCCACTTATATGTTGTCTTTAAGAAATATCTGTTCAGGGATATATGCTCAGTGGTTGAACACTTGTTTAGCATAGTTAATTTTTGTGTCTTTTATAAGGTTCCAGAATCATTTTTTGCATGTTGATATTCAGTTGCATCAGCACTATTTTCTTAAAACAGGATTTATTAAAAACTCTTTAATTTTGGTGGTGATTCTTTCTACCATTGAATTATTTAGGCATCCTTGTCAAAAATCAGTTATCATATACGTGAAGGTTTATTTCTGAACACTAAATTTTACTCCATTGATCTACATGTTTACTTGTACGCCAGCACCACATTTTTTAAAATTCATGTAGCTATATATGAATTTTGAAATTGGGAAGTGTGAATTCTCCAACTTTGCCCTTCTTTTTCAGTATTGTTTTGGCTCTTATGGTTCCATTGTTTTCAACATGAATTTTAAGATCAGTTTGTCATTTTCTCCATTGAAATTAGTTGGGATTTTGATAAGGATAAGTTGAATCTATAGATCATTTAGGGAAATATTGCCATCTTAAAAAATGTCTTCTGGATTTGGGATATAACTCAGTGGTAGAGAACATGCTTAGCCTGAGATGAGGCTCTGGGTTCAATCCCAAGCAATCAAAAAAAAAAAAAACCTACTTCTGACCCATAAACATGGAAGGCCTTTCATTTACTTAGGTCATTTTTAATTTCTTCAATAATATTTTGTAGTTTTCAAGTATAAGTCTATTTATTTATTTCTGAGAATTTTAATTTTTTTTGATGATGTTGTAAATGGAATTTTTTTCCAAATTTTATTTTTATTCTTTGCTACTGTATAAGAATATAGTTCATTTTGGTATGTTAATTATGTATCCTGTAATCCTACTGAATTCATTAATTAGTTTTAATAGTTTAATATATTCCTTAAGATTTTATAAGGACAAGATTTTGTCTGAAATTGAGGTAATTTTACTTCTTCCCTTCCAATCAGTATTCCTGCTTAATTGCCCTGGTTAGACTCTTCAGTAAAGAAAAGGAAAGGAACATTATGGTCTAGCTCTTGATCTTTTGGGAAAATAGTATTTCACCATTAATGGTGTTAACAGTGTTTTTTAAAAAAATATTTATTCTTAAGTTTTAGGTGAACACAATATCTTTATTTTACATTTATGTGGTGCTTAGGATCAAACTCAGTGCCTCGTACATGCTAGGCGAGCACTCTACCACTGAGCCACAACCCCACCCCAACAGTGGGTTTTTAAAGATACTACTTATCAAGTTGAAGAAGTTCCTTCTATTCCAAGTTGTGTTTTTTTGTTTTTGTTTTTTTAATCATGAAGGGGTGTTGGAGTATGTCAAATGTTTTTCATTGTATATTGAAATGATTGTGTAGGTTTTATCCTTTATTCTCCCTATGTGGTGAATTACCAATTTTCATTTGCATTGTTGGGTTAAATCCTACTT
Source organism: Marmota flaviventris (assembly GCF_047511675.1). NCBI lineage: Eukaryota > Metazoa > Chordata > Mammalia > Rodentia > Sciuridae > Marmota > Marmota flaviventris. The sequence goes on from NC_092507.1 coordinate 88,251,724, forward strand.
GGTCATGTATATATTATTTTTTATATATTGCTGAATTTGACTTGCTGGTGTTTTGTTGAGGATTTCTTTATGTCCATATATGTATGTGATTCCTTGTGATATTATTTTGTTTTATTTTGGTAGTGGAGAACTATTGTTCTTATTTTTGTGTTGTAGTCCCTTATCTGTTTTCTGGAAGAATTTTTAAAAGAGTAGTTTAATTGTTCTTCTAAGTGTTCTTCTAAGAACTATACTTTTTTTTTTGGTTGGAAGTTTGAAGATTATTAATTTAATCTTTTTTTCTTGTCATAGATCTGTTCAGATTATTATTTTTCATCAGTTTTGTTAGATTGATTGTTTTTAGGTAGTATTTATTTTATCTAATTTATTGGATATTGTTCATAATATTTCCTTATAGTCCTCTTTATTTCTTTAAATCAGTAGTAGTGGTCCTCCTTTAGCACTGATTTTTAGTAATTTGAGTATTTTCTTGACTAGTCTAAAGGTTGCCAATTTTGTTGATTTTTATGTGTGTGTGTGTGTGTGTGTGCAAAGAACTTTCAGCTTTATTGATTTTTTTTCCTATTTTTTCTATTCTCAATTATCTTTAAAAGATATTAAAGGTAAGAAGATTATCTTTTATATTTATTCATATACTTATAATTTCAGTAATCTTTTTTAATATATTTCATGTGGAATTATCCATACCCATGTAACTTTATTATTGTGTTTAACTTGGTTCTGTATAGAAAAAGTATTTTGTATAGAATTCTAGATTGCTGGTAGTTTTTTTCTCCTTCACTTCTTTAAAGATGTTGCTGTATTGTGTTATAGCTTAAATAGTTTCTGATTAAAAATATGGTATAACTCTTATCTTTCATTTCTTTTTACCTAGTTATTTTCCCTGACCCCCACTTTCTGATTTTCTAAGACTTTTTTCTTTCTCTTTAGTGTTAAGAAGCTCTAAAGTGTGTGGTTTGTTTTTTTTTTTCCTTGCTTGGAGTTCATTAAGCTTTTGCATTAGTGAATTTAATGAATTTTAGAAGATTAATGAATTTTTAGAAGATTCTCAGATACTTTTCCTTTAATATTCTTTGGATCCTATTCTTTCTTTTCTACTTCTGAGATTCCAAATCCATGTTTTGTTTGTTTGATAATCTTGAATATGTTTGATCTGTTCTGATTTTTGTTTCTGCTCTTTCCTCTTCCTCTTTGTGTTTTACTTTGTATACTTTTGATCTGGGTCTGTGTCCATTCTATTCAGAATCCTATGTATATTTTCCTTCAGCTTTGATATTATAATTTTAAAAAATCATTTTCATTTGTTTTTATTATATGTAGTTTTTATCTCTGTGGAAATTTCCCACTTGTTTATAAATTTTCTCCAGCCTTATACCATATATTTCAACACATTAATCATATTTGTTTTAAAGTCCTTCTCTGATCTGGGCCACTTTTAGTTCTGATTCTGTTGACTACTTTAGTTCTTGAAAATGGGCTCTCCCTCTACTCTTGATCTTGTCAATATGTCTTGTAAATATTTGTTGAGTGGTGGATATTGTGTTTAAAGAAATAGTTGAGACTGAGATTAATATTGACTATGCCCAGAAATGGACACCTAATTTCCTGTCTTGACCATTAATGTGGATAGTGGTTTTGAAACCTGACTGGTCAATGGCTGAACTGGATTTAAATTGGGTTTGGGGCTTTGTTGTTGACGTTAGTTTCAACAAGCCACAGACTTTAAACTTTTCCAGTGGTTTTTATTATCTTGCGCTTTGTGAGGGATTTTGAGTACTAGAGGGTTTTTTCAGGATTCTTGCTCCACTCTTTACCTTCAGTAGTTTTGCACTCCTGCACCATGAGGGAATCTTGGTGCTGTCAGTGGTAGATTGCTGTTCCCTTGTACTTTATTCAAGGCTGGAGGGTATGATACTAGGTTCTCCCTTTGTAGTCTTAGACTGTGGCAGTCCTTGTATACCTGAGCGTCAGGGTGGATAGTTTTGTTTTTTTTTTAAAACAAAGAATAGAGGTTTATTTATTTATTTATTTTTAAATATCTTGTTTTTAGTTGTAGGTAAACATACACTATCTTTATTTTTATGTGGTGCTGAGGATGGAACCCAGTGCCTCACACATGCAAGGCAGGTGCTTTAGCATTGAGCTGAAGCCCCAGCCCAAAATAGAGGTTTATTTAGATCATGGTTCTGAAGGTTGAGAAGTCCAATATCAAGGTGCCAGCATCTGGTGAAAGGATCTTCTTGCTGCATCATAACGTGGCAGAGGGCATTACATGGTGAGAGAGAGCAAGCGTCTCAGGATGGGTTTCTTAATATTCTTGCATCTCCCCTTTTCCCCAACCTGTTCTTCCCTCCCACCCCTTAGCCTGGCATATCAGGAGAGCAGTACAAGACTCCTAATAATAGCAGATTTTTGCTTAGCATTAGTGTAACATTCTGAACCCAAGCAGATTTCAGCTTCTCTTCCAGTAGCAAATGACTCTTTTCCCTCCCTGCCGTCTTAGTGACACCTGACCTCTGCTAGTGACAGGTGGGCAGATGGCTTTTGTTTCAACTCTTCCCAGCAGCATCTGGAGGGCAAAGAGTAGGAAGGTTTCTATTTTATGTATTTAAAAGTCATCTGTGATGTCTTTCTATATATCATATTTAAATGTTGTCTCTTTAGAAGGTAGTTCTTGATGAACAGATGCTGAACCTTAGACTTTTAGAGAAGGATGCCTACTATTTGATTTTTATTGTAATATGCCAATATGTTTGTTTTCCAGCTTAGGTTTGATCTCCGACTCTTTTCACATGTTTTTCGATAGCACTGCCATTTTGGCTGGATTGGCAGCTTCTGTTATTTCAAAATGGAGAGATAATGATGCTTTCTCCTATGGGTAAGATTCTTAAGAAATCTTTTTCTTGAAGTATAAGGTAAACACATACGCAAAACACACAAATCTTAAGGTTGATGAGTTTTTACAAATTGAACATGGTTTTGTAACTTGAACCCTTGACATTTCCCTCCCACACCTCTTTTAGTTCCTTCCCATTCACTTCCCGAAAGGTACTCATTTTCTTAACTTGCCTGTTTTCAAATAATATGTAATTGGAACCTACAATATATAATTTTATTTGCAGCTAAATTCTTTTGCTGGTCAGTAGGCACTTGGTTTTACCAAAAACTTTGAGGTGAGATTGTTCTAGATAGAAGGATTTCCTTGAATAGGAAAAAGAAGAAAAGAAGCATGACCATTTTTATACACTGAAATTTTTTCTCTTCTGCCTTTGCCTTTGTCTACCTTCCTTTCATTCTCTCTCTCCCCCTTCCGCCCTCTCCTTATCCCCTCTTCCTCTCCCCACCTTCCTTTCTCCTCCCTTCTGCCCTCTCCCTTTCCTCCCTCCTCCCCAACCCCACTTCCTCCCTCCCTACAGCTCTGTCTCTTCTTGGGCCTGCACGCATGCATGTGATCTTTCTCTTTTCCTTTCCTCTTTCATACATTTTCTGTCTTTTTCCTTTTCTCCTGTCATTTCCTCTCCTTTTTACCATTGTAACTCTCAGGCTGTTTCTGTCTTCTTCCCTTCTTAACACTTCTGCTCAGTTTATTTTTTCTCTTATATTCCCAGTCTTTCTTTCTTTCAGCACTTCCTCCCTGAGGTCTCTCTTTCCCATGCAGTTTCTCTCATATATCTCTCTCCAACCTCTTATATGCATTCTCTTAAACACTTGTTCTTCTACTCTTGTTCCTTCACTGTTTCCGTTTTCCCTCAGCTTGTTTTAGTTCATAGCAAGCAACACATTCATTGTTTCACATGCTTCTGTTTTCTTCGGATATTTATTGAGGGTCGATTATAAGTTGAATACTTTGCTAGTTCCACTGAAGTAAAAATGAATAAAACATGGCTCCTGCCCTGAAGAAACTTATGGTTCAATAGGAAACGAGTTTTGTAAAAATACTGTAAATAGCCTATATTGTGACAAGTGCTTAAAGAGAGAGAGAAAATTCTGTGGTAGAATTTGATGATTTTAATTATAACAAGAGGAATATGGTTATTTGTAAAATTAAAAGTGAGGCAGAAATACTAATTGTACTATTTTATATTATAGAGCAAGAGATTCTATATACCATAAATTCAGGCTTGAAAGTTCAGACAAGAACATTTCTGTGGCACTGTGTTGTCAATAATCAAATAATCTTGAACTATAGCTACTAAGAGATTCATAAGTATACTTTAATCATTAAAGGAAGATTAAATCTAAAGTTATAATTCTTGTTGGAAAATTAATAATTTATATGTATTGTATATCAGGAATCTAACAAGAATATCTTATTTAGCAATCTTTCTGGATAAACAATAGGTTACTATTAAAAAATTCTCTTCAGTTCTTAATGCTTAGGTTATCTTTTGTTTCCCATTTAGAATACATTGTTTCATGCTATAGAATAAATTTTAGGAAGAGATTTGAATCCCTATAGTACCATAATGATTTTAACTTTAGCTCATTCAAAAAGAGAATAATAGTCTTCCCTCATTTTAATTCCTCATTTTGTTTTCTCCATTGTATTTTTTCATTTGTTTATTTCTTTGTTTGTTCTTTTTGTAGATTAAGGAATGAAAGCTGATGTGATATTTGAAACTGAATAATTGCTATAGAATCTATGAATAATTGCTGTAGTAGTAAACTACTGGTGTCTGTACATAAAAATGACACTGAATAGGCTAAACCCAAGATGGCAAAGCCTAAGGGTAAATCTCCTTATATTCCCCAGTTCAAGGTGGTCATAATAGCAGATTGACTGTAGTAGAAAAAACAGTGGGTGAATCTAAGAGCAAGCCAAAACTTTTCAGTGTATCTTTATGGAAAGTCATTCTTGTGTCTTGTCACACTCTTCTTTTTAAAATAGTAAAGAAAGCATGAAAGTAATATACAGTGGGTAAATAGATGCATATATACATGCTTACATTCATATACTTATATCCTTCCCTCCCTGCCCGACTCAGAGCATTCAAACACCAGGCATTCTTAATTAGGCAGTAGCACTTTCATGGCTTATATGTTCTAATTCCAAGAACTGCTCTCAGTTCAAGTGAACATAGGCATATGTAAAGGCAAGTGTGCCTAGTTTAAACCTATACGTATAGCAAATATAGTAAAACTAATTATGTAACTTGAGTCCAACAATTTATCAGCATTTTTGTAGCAAAACTTTTAAGTTGGGAATTAGGAACAATTCTGAACAATGCCTGAACAACATTTTTGCCTTGGATCTTGAAATCTAGTGGCACTCAAGGACAAAAGGCATTCAGTTAAGCATTAGCTATGGAACTAGAAGGGTAGATTAAAAAAAATGCTTTATATTTTTTGGACAGTCATCCTACAACCTTCCATTACTTCTACCTAAGTGTAGATAATGGAAAGCTGACTTCAAATCATTTGAATTTAATGAGCATTTCTCCAGGGGGGAAAAATATACTTTATCAAATAGTATATTAATTTAATTGTATGTGTTAGGAGATAGAAATATGCATTATATCTGAGTATAGAGATACATGCTATGTTGGAATATGGTTGATAGGACAAATTCCACCCTAACGGAATAGCATGTATTTTAAGAGTTTCTTCTTCTTTAAAAATACTTTTACAGTAAAAATTGTATTATTTAGAAATTGACATTAAAAAGCTAGGAAAAGCAGTAGTTTTAATGCTCCTGTTATTCTGTTAAAGAACCAAAATAATTAACTAGAATCAGCATACTTTTAATAAAGTTTGAACATTAAATATGCTAAGTTAAAGTTGTTTCTGTGACTTTAACGAAGGCAGAAAACTGGAAAAATAAAATCTTTCCCCAATGCTTCACACAGGTAGGAAGCAGAAAGCTTCAGAAGTCCATGGAGAAAAAGACAGGTATTTTTAAAACAGTTTAATTAGAATTATATGAAGCTAGAATTGATTCTAAAAATAGGTAATTGCAAGTTTATGCTAAATTTATTAATCTTAGAAAAAGAGTAATAGAAATAGAAATCTCAAGTTGTCTCTGGGATAATTCAAGGATAATTTTATTTTACTTGAGATCAAAGCTCCTCTTTCCAAAGATTTGAAAGCTGAAAGATACAGAGAAGAAGGTATAAGGAGTTCTTCAGAAAGGAATAAATGAGTACTAAAACTTCCTTTTCCAAGACCTTTTCTATTACTATTTTTCTTTGGATTCTTCCTTCTTTGACCACTTGTCTGATCCTGTTCTTTTGCCACTGGCAACTTGAGATTTACATTTCTGTGAAAGGTCTTTCTAAACCTACTTACTCTAAAGAAGGTCTTTGGAATGGCTTGTACAAATCTGTGAGTTTTGTGGCATTCTGCTGTTAAACATAATTCATTATTATTAATTTTCTCATTTCTACAATTTATGTAAAATGTAATATACTATAAATACTAGGACTTTGCTGGCATTAAAACCATGTAATATGGTTTGGAATCTCTGAAATGTAATTTGTGATTTAATTTTTTAAAAAATAACTTAATAAAGTAGTTATTTGCTTCTTTTTAGGTATGTTAGAGCGGAAGTTCTGGCTGGCTTTGTCAATGGCCTATTTTTGATCTTCACTGCTTTTTTTATTTTCTCAGAAGGAGTTGAGGTATACTATATAATGACTAGAATCAGTAAATTATATTTCTGTATAAAAATGTTTATAGCATATAATAGAGCTGTTTTTAACTTATTGATCACAGTCTTGAATTAGATAAAATATTTGTAAGCTGGAGGAGCTTGCAAAATAGTTGAAAAATATTAAATATATGTGAAACTTCTTGAAATGAATAACAATGAAACAATTGTGCTTACAAGCTATGAATAAAATAGTGACACTGTGAAAAGTAAAGGTGCAACCTGGGTAGTGAAGTCAGCTGGGAAGTGTTTTTAAAGAAAATAGAACCTCTGAGTTTTACTAGTGAATCTTTAATATTTATTATTTTTTAAATAAAGTGTAATAATTAGCAAACATATGGAGGGTATTATTTTATAATACCAAAGAGGAACATGTTTGGGGCCAAATATTTGCACTTAATATTTATTTAAAAATAGCAATGGTTGCTTTTTCTGAAATATGTTTTTTGAATGCTTTTAATTATGAAAATGACTAAAAAATGTTAATATTACTTTATATTTTTACCAGTTGATGGGTGAGAAATTATATCAATGCTGTTTGTTTGTTTGTGTGTTTTCTAGAGAGCATTAGCTCCTCCAGATGTACACCATGAGAGACTGCTACTTGTTTCAATTCTTGGGTTTGTGGTAAACCTAATAGGAATATTTGTTTTCAAGCATGGAGGTCATGGACATTCTCATGGCTCTGGTATGATGGTTAGAACCCTTTGTTTCTTCATTTTCTCCCAATTTCTATCATAATTATTTACTTGAGAAAATTGATAATTTAAAAAATTAAACTACATATATTGGTTTTTAATAACAAAAGTAATATGTCCAAAGATTTTTATTAATGTCTTCCTGAAATATCCTTCCTTCTTCTCCATGCCCCTCCAAGTGCTTTCTTAGAGCTATGAATGTTATATGTTTTGTATGGATCCCTTTAGACTTCTTTAGTTCTTTTGTGTAATGTCATTCATATAAAACAGATACCAGAAATCAACAAATCTAGTGTGTGTTGGCTCGTGCGCACACGCACAGCAGAGAGAGAGAGACATACACACACATTGATTTACTGTATCATGTTTTTGCAATCCTTCCATTAGAGAGAGAGAGAGAGAGAGACATTGATTTACTATATCATGTTTTTGCAATACTTCCGTTAAAATCCTTCAATTAACAGCCATATAAAACTCCATGGTGTGGGTCACTATGGTTTATTTAACCAGATATTCTGTGTATGACCTCAAGTTGTTTCAATTTTTTTCTCCAATCTATGCATATCAGGCTATCCTTGTGAATATATACAAGTGTTTCTAAAGTAGTATTGCCCTGTATTGTACTTCACATGTAGCTCTTTAAATTTGAATTTTAGTTAATTAAAATTAAAAATTTAGTTCCTCAGTAACATTCATAACATCTCAAATACTCTATTGCCACATGAAGCTACCATATTGGACAGTGCAGATGTAGAACATTTCCATCATTACAGAAAGTTCTTTGAATTCACTGTGCTAGATATAAGAATTGCGGGAACTTAGGATCTATACATTCATAGTTTCAGACATTTGCAAATTCCCTTTCAAAATGACTGTTAGTCACATATACTTTAAGGAATAAAAGCAAGTACTAATTTCTCCCACCCACATTAACACTTAATATTGGGGGTTTTTATACAGTTTTGTTAGTATTTTACTAAATAGTTTCTGATTTTGCTTAGTGTTTTTCTGATTAGTAGTGAAGTTATACTTCTTTCCAGTGTAATTTTAGGTCATTCAGACTTTTCTTTTAGAATTACCTATTCATATATTTTTGCCTATTTTTCTTTTTTTTTTCTTTTCATTTATAAATGTTTTTATCACTCTAATCCTTTGTTTTTTGTGTTACAAATATCTTCTTCTAGTCTATGGCTTGTCTTTAAACTTTAACAGGACTTTATTTGGATATAATCTAGTTTTTGTCTTGCATTTTTCTTGTCTGTTTTCTGCTGTGCTTAAGGAATATTTCTATTCTAGGGACATAAACATAATCATTTATATTTTAATGCTTTTCATTTTGGTTTGATGGGGTTTTCTACTCATTTTACTCCTTTATATGTAATTTATTTTTTTTTACAACGTGTGAGTTAGGACTTAACTTTTTCTTTTTTCCCCTTAGTATGAAAAGTAGTTTTCCTAATCAGCATTTATTAATTGGTCCTTAATTTTCTTTTCTTTAAATTAGAACATTGTAGTTATACGTTGTAGTTGGGTTCATCTCAAAAGATTCATAACATGCATGGAATTTGATTTCAGTTCATGTTTCCCCCTTTTTCCTATCCTCCTCTCATTCTGCTTCCTCTGTTCTGTTGACCTTCATTTCACTCATCTATTTATTTATTTTTGATTGTTTTTTTCCTACTTATACATAACCGTGAAATTCTCTGTGGTATATGTATATATACACATATCATGATTTTTAAAAAATTCATTCTGAATTTCTCTGCTTTCCCATCTCTCCTCTCTTTCTCAGTCTCCTTCTTCTATTCTACTGATCTTCCCTATATCTTTATGATCTTCAGTCTTCCCTCCTCCTTTCCTTTATTTTGCTCTAGAGTCCATATATGAGAGAAAATATCCTGTCCTTGATTTTCTGAGTCTGGCTTATTTCACTTAGCATGATGGTCTTCATTTCCATCCATTTACCAATAAATGCCATAATTTCATTCTTCTTTATGTCTGAGTAAAACTCCATTTTGTATTATACCACAATCTCATAATCCATTCATCTATTGATGGCCATTTGAATTGATTCCATAGTTTGGCTATTGTGAATTATGCTGCTATAAATATTGAGAAGCTTGGATTGCTACAGTTTGCTGATTTCAGTTCTTTTGGATAAATAAAAAGTAATGGGATCGCTGGTTCACACAGAGGTTCCATTTCTAGTCCCTTCTCTGAGGCTCTGTTCATTTTTCTTCATTTTTTCTGCTGATTTCTCAGAGTGGAGAATCTCTATTGACTCACCTTCAAGTTTCCTATTATTGCAGCTAAACGCTCTTGTTGAGTCCCTCTGGTGAATGTTGTACTTTGGTTATTATGCTTTTAACTTCAGAATTTCTCTCTCTCTCTCTCTCTTTTTGTAATTTCTGTATCTTTATTGATAATCTCTCTTCAGTGACTCATCATGATACATTCTTCAGGTTTCTTTTAGTTCTCTGAACAGGCTTATAATAGCTGATTTAAAGTCTGACTACTAAGTTCAAAATTTGGATCTCTTTAGAATATACTAGTTACTGCTTTTTTATTTGTGTATGGCATAATTTCCTGTATCTTTGCATGCCTCATAGTTTTTGATGAAAACTGGACATTTTTGATAATATATTGTAACAACTCTGCTATCGACAGAGGGCAACATTAGCCTTCCAAAATTTGTTGTTTTTGTTGTTGCTCTATTTCTTCTTGGGAGTCTTTTCTTGACTAATTCAATAGTATGTTTCCTGCAGTATGTGGTCATTGAGTTCTGTGCTAGTATTCTTGAAATTTTTAGATCTTGTTTTTATTTTTAACATGGTTTTCTAGGTAACCTGAGCCAGTATAATTTAGTAGTCAGCCAACAATTAGTGAGTTTTCCATAAATTGCTTGCTTGTAAATTTTCCATTTTTGCCAAATGCATCTTTGTGAGAAAACACACCTTTGTATTTCAGACAGTTTAAAAGGCAGCCTTATTTTATACTTTTTCCTTGCACAGGGTTTCCCAAGGTCAGTGAAAGATCAGAGGTGATTTCTCTTTTCTCATGTCTTCCTTGGAGATGTACAGAGCATGCATGCAGACTTTTAGATTCCCTAGGAATGTGTTGGTGCTTTTCAAAGTTCCTTATGGTTGTCTGTTTCTCTGAGATTTCCTCATAATTCTCAGGCCCTTGTTTGCCTCAGCTAACATCATAATGTTCAGCAGCTGAGATACTGCTTGGAATTTGCCATTGTTTTGATAATGCCCTGTCCCCCAACCCTCATCCTCCAGCTGAGCTGAAGTCTCTTATTAGAGTCTAAGATCCATATCATTGAAAGTAGATATTGTTCCAGTGAATTGCAAGTTTAGAAAAAATTTTAACTGTGCTTTGGTGCTTTAACAAAGCAACAGAAGACATCTGATCTCTTCATTACCTATAATCCTACTGGCTTTTGGCTACTTTATTCATGGATTAGCGAGAGTGATGGAATGTGAACCATTCCAAGTTACATCAAATGTTGTATCAACAAGATTTAGATGTTTCTCTTAGATCATGGTTTTCAGTTTATGCTATGGTTTTGATTAATTACCAGAGTTCTGAAATGGTTATTTTGTAGTTGTTTTCCCTACATTTTTGTTGTTTTAGAGAATAGGCAGTTTACCAAGGTCCTTCTTCACCATTCTAGAACATGATCTCTCATGGTCATCATCTTTTCATATAACACAGTGTTGGATTTGGTTTTCTGCTATTTAGAATTTTTGCAAACATAAGTGATAATTAGTGAATATTTTTTTCTGTCCTTTTGAATAGCTAGTATGTTTCTTGATGATTTTTAGTTATGCCGTAGAGAGAGAATTCTGCATTCTTTTGTGTCAGACTTCTCATACCTGTTTTAACTTTACTGATCCTCTTTCCAAAGACATCAGTTCCCAGCTTTTTCTTCAGTTAATATGCTTGCATCTTCTTTAATCTTTATTAGTGTGCATAATGATCTTTTGTCTGTGCTTTTTAGTGCATTTTCCCCAATGCCTATCACATAGTATGTTTCAAATACATATTTCTTGAATTGAATAAACAACATTATCTACAAATATTTCTGTGATATTTCCAGTTACTACTTTTTTTGCTCGCATCTTAGCAGGAACTCAGTTGGGATTGTTTTAATGAATCTTAACACTTTCACAAATATATGTTTAGTGCATTGAATTAGAATTTAGATTCTTTTCACTAGTACCATGTTATCATAATAATATATTTTTATATACCTTCTGTTCTAATACTTTTTGTTTTCTAGGGCACGGACATAGTCATTCCCTCTTTAATGGTGCTCTAGATCCAGTACATGGCCATGGAGAACATTGCCATAGTCATGAAGTGAAGCATGGTGCTGCACATAGCCATGATCATGCTCATGGACATGGACACTTTCATTCTCATGGTGAGTACAGCAGAAACATTTTTAAGTAGATAGCCTTCTAAGTAATCAAGATTTATATAGATTTATATATAGTCAACTTCTTTTTTGATAAATCAGTCTAAATGGTTCCAAAATAAGTTCATTTCTAATATACATTAAAGTAATTTGGTGTAAGGCAGTGAGTATAGTTTTTTTTTTTTTTTTTTTTCAGTGAGTATGTTTTAAGATGCCTTGATTTTAATTAAGTATCAATGAATGAGAAACAATTGCAATTTAGCAAATGAAAATCTTTGATTTTTTTAAAAGTATCATGAGGCTTTTTGTGCTATATAGTCCTATAAAATACTATAAATGTTTTCAATTTTTCACATTTTTATTTTATTTTATTGCCGTTTATTGCCTGATATTTACCTCCATCTTTCTTTAGTGCTCTGTATACTGCTTTTTATATCATTTAGATAATAAGTTTCAGGGTACTTCTCGACTTAATATGTAGTTAGTTAAATTATATTTTTTAAAGTTTATGAATTTTAGAATATCAATCAATAAAAGCTATTGACACAATTCAATTAATCTTTAAATAGATTATATGTTCAAATAGTATTTGCCTGCAGATAGAGTCAAAAGTTTAGATTTGAAAATTTGAGAGGTACCTTGGAGAATGAGCATCGAATTTTGCAGTCTTTAAATATTTTGAATACTTTCTTGAGATATGATTGACATACAAAAAGGTATTCATATGTAGTATATATAACTTGATGAGTTTGGAGATAAGTATATACCTGTGAAACCATCACCATGGTTTAAACCATAAACATATCCATCACAACCAAAGTTTCTTTCTGCACCCTTTATTCTTTTAATCATTTTTTAAAAATTTATTGTGATAAGAACACAACATAAAATCTACCATCTTAGTTGGGCATGGTGGCGCCTGCCTGTAATCCTATTGACTTGAGGCTGAGGCAGGAGGATTGCAATTTCAAAGCCAACCTCCGAAATTTAGAAAGGCCCTAAGTTTAGACTTAACTTAGTAAGACTGTGTCTCAAGATAAAAAGTAAAAAGGGCTGTGGATGTGGCTCAGTGGTTAAGTACCCCTGGGTTCAATCCCCACTACCAAAAACAAACAAAACAACAACAACGAAACTATCTTGTTGGCAAAATTTGAAGTATACAATACAGTATTAACTTTAAATGCTATATTATGCTATACAGCTCTCCAGAACTTACCTAGAAAGTTTGTAAAGGTTCTAACTGAAACTTCATACCCTTGGACTATTCTCCATCTCCACCTCCCTCCAGCCCCTAGTAACCATAATACTACTGTTTCTATGAGTTTGACTATTTTAGATTCCTCATGTTAGTGGTATCTTATAGTGCAGGTCATTCTGTATCTGGTGTATTCATTTAACATATCATACTCCAGGTTCATCCATGTTGTCCCAGATGGCAGGATTTCTTTTTTCCTTTTTTTTTTTTAATATCCTATTGTGTATATACCAGTTTTTCTTTATCCATTTGTTTTAGTAGTATTGTTTTTTTTTTTTTTTTTTTTTGCTGCTGTGACTGAAAGACCTGACAAGAAAATTTTAGAGGAGGAAAAATTTATTTGGGGGCTCACAGTTTCAGAGGTCTCAATCCATAGACAGCCATCTTCATTCTTTGGGGGCAAAAGAGAGGCAGAACATCATGGTGGAAGAATGTGGTAGAGGAAAGTAGCTCACATGAGAGAGATTCCATTCACCAGATACAAAAATATATACCCCCAAGGCACATCCCCAGTGACCCACCCCCTCTAGCCACACCCTACCCACATTCACTTCACATTCACTTAGTTAATCCTGTCAGGGGATTAATTCACTGATTGTGTTAAGGCTTTCATAACCCAATGATTTCTCCTCTAAACCTTCTTGCATATTCTCACACATGAGCTTTTGGGGGACACCTAATATCTGAATCAAACACCATTCATTGGTTGGTGCACATTTAGGTTGCTTCTATGTCTTGGTTATGGTGAATAGTGCTTTGGAGGTACAGATATCTCTTTAAGATCCTGTTTTTAATTCCTTTGGACATATACCCAGAAGTGGAATTGCTGATGACATGGTAGTTGTGTTTGTAATTTTTTGAACCTCTATATTCTCTTCCATAGCATCTTTACCAATTTACATTCCCGCCAACAGCATACAAGTGTTCCTCTTCTCCATATCTTTGCCAATACTTATTATCTTTTGTTTTTGTGATAATAGCCATCCCAAGAGGTATGAAATGATATATATTGTTTTGATTTGAATTTCCCTACTACTGATGTTGAATACATTTTAGTATACCTGTTGGCCAGTTGTACATTCATTTGGAGAAATTTCTATTCAGTTCCTTTGGCCACTTTTTTAGTCAGGTAATCTTTATTTTCTCTTAAGTTGTTTGAGTTTTATGTATATTTTGGGTATTTATTATCAGATATATAGTTTTCAAATATATTCTTTTATTTTTGTTATTTGTTTCCTTGCTGTGCAGAACCTTTTTAGTTTGATGTGTGATTCCCCTAGTCTATTTTTTCCTTTTGTTGCCTCTGTAAATTTCTAAAATTTGTGCTTCAACACCTTGCTTTTCCATCTTTTTTGCTTATATGCGTCATAGCTTAATAGTTTTTAAAATCTGCATATCACACACATTTATAATGATTTCTAGAAAAATTTTGATGAGTTGGCAAAGAATATAATATTTAATATATATTATACATATGCTATTATATATATGTAATGTTTGAAGTTGAAACTCTTACATCAGTGTATTGAGTATATTAATGGACTCCAAATACCTTACTGACTTAAGAACATACTGTCACCCATTGTAAAATATAATCACACATACATTTTTACATAATCCTGATTTCTTTAAATTTGTCCTTCATTTCACTTCCTTTCCTGTATTTTATAATAATGGAATTTGTTTGTATTAAGTCTTTATTTGATTATCTGTCATCATTTTTGGCAATAAAATATGTACAAAAAATTTTTTCTATAATACTTAGCATTCAGACATTGCTTTTAAATGGAATTATTGTAGTCTTGAGTACAAAGTCAATCAGAATAGTTCTATCTCAAATTTGATATATAATTAGTAACATAAAAGGCAACATTTTATTTGAAATACCTATCTCAATCAGGTGATTGGAGCTCTCATTAAAATTATTTTATAGATAAATTATGCTTATTGGCATAAAGCAAGATTTTTAAAAATTTATTATTTTTTAAGACGTTGATGGACCTTTATTTTGTTAATTTATTTATATGCTGTGCTGAGAATTGAACCCAGTGCCTCACATATGCTAGGTAAGCACTCTACCATTGAGCCACAACCCCAGCTCCTAAAAAAGTTTTTATATCAGTTTGGTTCCTATTTTTCATCTTTATAAGTACTAGTTACCCTAAATAGGAAGAATTCTGTTATAGCAGTTTTAGTCAATTCTTTGACTACCTTCAGAATTATGTTCCAAAAATTATAGTAATCTATCATCAGAAAATGATTTTTGTTGCTCTATTAATTGGAAGTTCTAGTAACTAATCCCTATATTTTATTAAGATCAAAGATTTAGAAACCACATTGCTTACAAAATGATTTGGTGGCCAGTCATTAAAGTCATTACTTTACTAACATTTACACCAATATTTTCAAGTGACCCCTTACTTGTTGCCTAGAATTTTTGTTTACATCCTGGACAATGCACTGTAGCATTATTATTTATAGATGAAAGGTATTTCTTTTTTGGTCAAGGAGGAGAGGGTAGGTGGCAAAAAAGAACGGGCATGATATTGGGACACTCTTGGGTAGATCAGTTTTAGAAAAGCTTTTTTTTTGTTTTTCTCATTTATCCTGTTTTCTTTTTATTAGGTGATAAGGGCTTGTATTTTCAATGTGCACTATCTGTGGACTGACCATGCCATGAGATGATAGAAGGGCTGGAAGGAGAGCATACATCTGGGAAAAGAGACTGAAGTGATAAATAGAAACTTTAATAGATCCCCAAATTATGTTTGCAGCCCTGGAAAACTGCTAGAATGTACCTTGATGAAGAGATTAATGGAATCCTTTCCTTTTAACATGCTTAAGAGTACTGGCAAAGCTGCCTTAGTGAGAATAATGAGTGACTGACAATACAGATTTTATGCATGGTATGTGAGGGCAAGGGATTAGGTTTCATAATACCAAATCAGGCTTGGTAAAACTTCCCCTGGTGGAAAAATGCTCACTGTGTTGGGCATTTGAATTTGAACAGTTCAGATCTGTTTAGTGAGAAATTATATTGCAACAAAAAGGGAGATGATGGAGGTGGAGAGAAGGGAGAGAGAAGACCAAAAATTGAAAACTATTTTAGCTTAGGAAAGCTTTTGAATTTTGTGAATCTAGAAACTGAATCCCTCATGTGTGTTATTTCTTATTAATTAACTGGAATGTTTTACTTGTTTTTTTTTTTTTTAATCTAAAACTGAATAATTCTTTTACTTCATGGAATTAATGATTGCAAAATAGGACTCTAGAATTAACCTAAAGAGAGTTTCTGCTAATTGTTTATGAAATTTAACAGAGACAAAATTGAAATTAAAAGGCGAAAGAAATAATCTGTTAATGAAACTAGTTTCTATTGTCCTTCCTCTCCAGTGGACTGTGAGTTCCTTGAGCTCAAGGACTGCCTTATTGACTTCTTTATTCTAGCACAGTGCCAAGAACAACTCATTAAATATTTATTGTATTAAAAACATGCCATTTATATTTGTCAGTCTTATTAAATTGTTGAGTAAATTTGTTTGGATTTTACTCTTCTCCCATTCCCCACACAAAACAAGTAACAACAGGTTGAATATTCCTTATCCAAAATGCTTGGTACCAGAAGCATTCCAGATTTAAAAAAAAAAAAAAATATATATATATATATATATATATATATATATATATATATATATATATATTATGTATTTACATAGGCTTTACCAGTTGAGCATCCCTAATCTAAAAACCAATTTTGGAGCATTTGGATTCCAGATTAGGGATGCTTAATCCATAATTCAAGAAAAAGAAAGAAAAAAAAAAGAATTCAACCTTGAATTTAAATGTTACAATTACTTGGTGGGGAAGTATATTAAAATGCATGGTTTTTTTGGGGGGTTTTTTTTTGAGGGAGATACTGGGGATTGAACTCGTGCACTCAACCTCCGAGCCATGTTCCCAGTTCTATTTTGTATTTTATTTAGAGACAGGGTCTCACTTAGTGCCTCTGTATTATTGAGGCTGGTTTTTAACTCGAAATCCTCCTGCCTCAGCCTCCTATGCTACTGGGATTACAGGTGTGTGCCACCATACCTGGCTACAAAAGCATTTTTAAAATTTCACTAGAAGACACATTTTGTGTTTAAGTTTTAATAAATACATACTTATTTTGGTAGAGTAAATGTTTAAAAAAATTCAGTTATATTTCTTGAGGGTTAGATATTTATGGTAGCCTGATGGTATATTCCAGTAATCATCATCTTAATAAGCAACACTGATAATTCCTAGTTGTTTTGACTGCTCAATATGTGCTAGGAATAGTCTAAGTACTTTGCATGCCTTAACTTTAAAAATTTTCTCATAGTCTAGTGAGGTAGATATAGCCATTATCTTCATGAACTATGACACAAAGAAAACATAGTAATTAGTAAATTAAGAAGCAAAGATTTGAACTCACAGAATCTGACTTCAAAAATTGTGCTCTTAACTTATATTCTCCCTTAAGTATTGTGTAAGCCAGACAGGGGATACTAAAGTAATAGGGCCATAATCTCATTTTGCCCATAAAAGGTATAATCTCATATTTATTGGAATGCTGTGCTATGAGTACAACTAGTTGTATTTTTTTTAAATATTGCTCAAATGTCAGTAATGAAAACACTAAAAATTTATTAATTGCTTGTAAGTCAGTAGGATACAGTGTGGGAATTCTATTCCTATGGCAATTTGGGGATCTAGGCTCCTTCAATCTATGGGATTCCTAGATGTTAGCACAGTCTGCTAGATTCTCTGCATCAAGCTGGAAGGAGAATATATAGATCATGTTGGACATTCTTATGACCCTGTAAGTGATTTTCACCACATATTTCTTTGTCTACAACTTAACCAAAGAACACCCCTTACTCGAGGGAGCCTAGGAAATACAGTTTAGTTGCATGTCCAAGAGGAACAGGAAATGAGTTTGGCAAGCAACTAGCCATTGTCTGCCACAAATAATAAATTATTTAAGAGGATTTTAGATTTAACATAGGTGGGAGTTGTGTTATCTTATATCACTCCTATAATAGTACAGTAGACCATACCTTTAAAAGTACTGATGTCAAACTATCTTTGTAGATCTACTACCTGTAGACAAATCTGGTGCCTTGTTGGAGTGCTGGCTTTTTAAAATAGTGTACTTATGACTATCTGTGGCCCTTTCCTGGTAGCTACATCTTTTCACAGCAGTACTGTACTCTTTTGCTTTTATATTCCTTTGTTACATTGTTGCAATGCTTTATTAATGCTGCAGTGATAAGGATATGTTGTCCCTTTTGTGCTCTTGGCCAGCATCCAGTGACTATAGGCAAGCACTGTCAGCTCAGAAAGCTTATCAGTCTTTATAATCCCTTTAAACAAATTTTGCTTATCTTTTGCTTATTTTTTTTTTTGCTTCAGTGTATAGCTGATTAGTAATATTAAATGTATTTAGTCATAGGAATTTATCATATTTGTTCATCTTTTTTTGAACTTTTTATAAGTTCATTTTAGTTATACAAAATATTACAGTTATACCAGCATGGAATATAATTTGTTCTAATTCAGTCCCCAGTATTTCCCATTTCCATCCTTCTCTCCCCTCTCATTCCTTCCTCTTGTTCCCTTTATTCTACTTATTAATTTTTTTTAAATTAGTGCCTTGTGGATATACATAAAGGTGAGATTCACTGTGATTTGTCATATGTGTACCTAAGAGAGTTTGGTCGGGTTCATTCCATTTTTTTTTTTTTTCTTTTCCCATTCCTCCTCCTTATACCTTTGATCTCGATTCTGTTTTCATGGAAACCCCCCACCCCCACATTTTTTTTGTTTTTTTCTTATTTTGGTCTGACTTCCACATATTAGAGAAAATATTTGACCCTTGACTTGATTTTCTGGGTCTGGTTTATTTTTTTCGTCTCCGTTCCATCCATTTATTGGCAGGTGCCATAATTTCATTTTTCTTTATTGTTGAGTAAAACTCTATTGTGTATCTACACACACACACACACACACACACACACACTATATTTTCCTTTTCTGTTCATCTGTTGACAGGTATCCGTCTATACTGATTTCATAGCTTAGCTATTGTGAATTGTGCTGCTATAAACATGATATGACTACATCCCTGTAGTATTCTAATTTTAGTTCTTTTGGATATATACCAAGGAGTGGGATAGTTGGATCATTTGGTGGTTCCATTCCTACTTTTTTGAGGAATCTTCAAACTGCTTTCCTGAGTAGTTGTTCTAATTTGCAGTCCCATCAAGAATGTATGACTGTACCTTTTCCCCCAAAGCCTCACCGACATTGATCATAATTTGTTTTCTTTTTTTTTTTTTTTAACGACCAATAGCATTTTATTTGGAAATTTCTATGTATTACATAGGTATTTACTTCCTCTCATCCCTACTCCTACCCCAAACCTCATAAAGATTTAAAAAAAAAAAAAAAAGTACAAAAATCTCTCATCTGATTTCTCTAAAGTCTTAGGTTAAAAAACATAAGCGGTGCTTTTCCTTGAGGGTGCTGCTCTGAGGAAAATGCGGTCCGTCCTGTGCTCACTACAGACTTCTCCTTCTGGGGAAAAAATGGTCAATGCCTCAGCTTCCTTCTAATAAATTCCTTTCTCAATTATTAAACATTATCATTCCTCACTTGGCACCTTCTTAGAAACTTGATTGTTGGATGCATTTTTCATTTGGCAAAAATTCAATGTGGCTTTGTGTGGGATGTTTAAGCATAAGAAACAGCAGTGTTGATGTTCTGGTTTTGAGAGGGAAAACAGAGAGACGCATACGTTCCCTGGAAGAACAAATGTAGGAGACGAAGATGGGGTGTGCAGGGTTAACAGGGCTGATAGACATTACTCGGTTTGAATTCTGTGGCTGTCAGCTACCGGAGACTGTAGTGTAGGCCAGAATATAAATCTCTTCAAGAACAAGTTTGTTTAGGCTCTGTGAGATGACACAGCCTGCTTCATTTTGTTCCAAGTGTATCAGAGCAGACATGCACAGCAAGGAGAAGTATGGGTCATCCACAGGGGGCAGAAACCTGTAAATAAACACATGGAGGCATTTCTGCAAATGCCCCGTCAGTCCAGGCAATAGGTGAAGAAGAGAAGCATTCTATTAAAGTACACTTCGATCCTAACTCACCCAAGGCCCCTGGCTTCTTAGAGCCAATATATTCAAGGCCAAAATTAAGCTGAGTTACATGTCACTTGGAAGCTGGTTTGATGGGGCCACTGCAGAAGACTTGGCTTTGCCTGCGAGGCAGCGAGTCTACCCAGAAGGGTATGCCTTGATGATCTTCACGTCGTCCACAGGGCGGTCCTGGGAGTTTGTTTCCACCATTCCCACTCGATTTACCATTCCTATGCCCTGGCACACTCGGCCAAAAATGGTGTGTTTGCCATCAAGCCACTGGGTGGGGGCAAGAGTCACAAAGAACTGGCTGCCATTGGTGTCTGGCCCTGCATTGGCCATTGCAAGAATTCCAGCCCCAGTGAACTTCAAGTCTGGATGAAGTTCATCTTCAAACTGTTTGCCATAGATAGATGCACCACCTCGACCTGTCCCTGTTGGGTCACTGCCCTGGATCATGAAATCTTTGATGATTCTGTGGAATTTGGTGCCATTGTAGTAACCCCGACGAGCCAACTCAGCAAAGTTCTTACAGGTCTTCGGAGCGTGCTTCCAGTACAGCTCCAGGACAATGATTCCCATGCTGGTCTCCAAGTAAACGTTGGGCGGCTGCCAGGAGTCTGGGGGAATGGCTGCCATAACGAAGCCCATAATTTGTTTTCTTGATGATTGCCATTCTTACTGGAGTAAGATGAAATCTCAATATAGTTTTTATTTGTATTCCCTGATTGCTAGAGATGTTGAACTTTTTTCGTATCTTCAATAGCTATTTGTAGTTCTTCTTTTGAGAAGTGTTCAGTTCTTTTGTCCAATTGTTGATTGGGTTTTTTTTTTTTTTTTTTTTGGTGTTAAGTTTTTTGAGTTCTTTACATATTCTAGATATTAATCCACTGTCTGAGAAATAGGTACCAAAGATCTTCTGCTATTCTGTAGGTTCTCTCTTCACACTCTTGTTTCCTTTACTATGTAGAAACTTTTTAATTTGATGCCTTCCCACTTTTTGAATCTTAGTTTTATTTCTTGCTCTTTAAGAATCTCATTAAAGAAGTTGATGTCGGTACCAATACGTTGGAGTGTCGAGCCTACATTTTCTTCTGACAGTTGCAGAGTATCAGGTCCAATTCCTTGGTCTTCAGTTCACTTTGATTTGACTTTTATACAGGCTGAGAGATAGGAATTAAGTTTTATTCTTCTACATATTTATGGATGTCCAGTTTTCCCAGCACCTTTTGTTAAAAAGGCTATCTTTTCTCCAGTCTATGTTTTTGGTACCTTTGTCAAGTTCCAGATGACTATATCCATGTGGGTTTGTTTCTATGCTATTCTATTGGCCTTTATGTCTGTTTTGGTGCCAATACCATGCAGTTTTTGTTACTTGAGCTCTGTGGTAGGATTTGAGGTCTGAAATTATGATGCCTTCAGTATCTTTTTTTATTCAGGATTGCTTTGCCTATTAATAAAATTAGATATAAAAAAGAATCACCATAGATACTACTGAAATCCAAAGGATCACTGGAAACTATTTTGAAGATTTATACTCCAATAAAGTAGAAAATCTTAAAGATATTGACGATTTCTAGAGACATGTGACCTATCCAGATTGAACCATGAGGATATAGAAAGCTTAGACCAATATTAAATAATGAAATTGAAGCAGTTGTTAAAAGCTCTCCAACAAAGAAAAGCCTAGGACTAGATGGATTCCTAGCTGAGTTCTACTAGACTTTTAAAGAACTAATGCCAATCCTTCTAAAATTATTCCATGAAATTGAAAAGGAGGGAATACTGCCAAATCCATTTTTTTTTTTCATTTTTAATCGGAAAGGCATTTTTTTTTTCTTTTTTTGCAGTGCTAGGTATTGAACCTAGGTAGTCTCTGACACCAAGCTACATCCCCAACCTTTTAAATTTTGTGTCAGGCTCTTGCTAAATTGACCAGTCTGATCTCAAACTTGGGATCCTCCTGCCTTTGGGTCACTGTGTTCTAGAAATGAGTTTGGGTCACTGGTGTTCTAGAAATGTGCTACTGCACTTAGGTATAAAGGCAAAAAAAGAATTTAAATTTTTTAAATTTCTTTTGAATAGAAAACTTGCTATATCCATCTAGAAACTATTGAAAAACTACTGTTTGTCATAATCAAGTTATCTTGGATTCATTTCTAACTGGACTTCATTTCTTAGACTTCTTTTAACTTCAAACACTACATTTAGTTTCGTCTGAATTTTCCAATTATAAAAGCATTAGAGTATATTTTATGAATGTTAGCATATTTTCACAGTTTTGAATTTCTTGTGCTTTTTATTTTTTAATACAGTATTTCTAAAATACTCTGTATCCTTGATGCATTTTAAATTGCCTGTACTAGATTTATCACTCCTCAGTTACTTTATTAAATTTAAAAAATAATTTTATAGGTCTCATGTGGCTAAATAGTCACACATCCTTCATGATACAATTGAATGAAAAGGACTCAGAATTGCAAAAATTTGAATAAGGAATTGAAGACATGTTTTAAAATAATTTAACTTAATTCTCTACAGATGGTCCTTCCCTAAAAGAAACAACAGGACCCAGCAGACAGATTTTACAAGGTATGACAAATTTTTATGTTTCTCAATGTTATGAAATTGATTTCATAATTTTCAGTTGTCTAGAGTTTTCCTTTAAGAAAAATACATAACAAAATATTTATGTTTAAAATGTTATTTCTTCTTAAGTGATTTTTTTAAATATATATACTACTTAGGTATATTAACTGATTTTTTTTTTTTTTCACTTGACTGTTAAAAAAAAAAATTTCAGAAACTACGAAGTTTAAATATAAGTAATTGCCAGGCTTGTAGACATAGTAATGCTATAGTAGTATTCTGTTTGCCTTCATAGGATTATTATATAGATTTTCCAAGAATAATAATCAGTATATTCTTATGTTGTGGGGAAAATTTAGAGCTAAAAATGTAATGCAGGATAAGACCTCTGTCATATTTGTAGATTTCAGTTAATGGTACCTAATCAAGTGTTATATGTCATGTAAAATGAGACATTATAAAGTTTTATAAGTGAAAGAAAATCAGCTTTGTCTAGAAACTATTGTAGTTTCCATTTTGGAGATGTGAACCAATATTTGGCTCTGAGGTTCCAGTTAGACTTTATTGCTAAGGGTTCCTAATTCCCAGCTTTATTTACTTTTGATTCCAGTCTGAGTTTTTCAGTAGCTTCTAGTCTAGTCAGTACTGTACCTGTTTTCTCCACTATTTCTTGATCTAACATTTGCTTTTTATTTTTTCACTGAGAATGTTTCTCCATATTGAAGAATTCATTTTCAAAAGGCTTAATAAGTGTATCTTCCATTCACTAATTATCCATTTACAAATTATAGAGAATTATTTCGGAATACCCTTTGCTGAAATAGCTTGTAATCATGTATATTTGATACAGCTATATCATTTTCTATAAGTTAGTTTTGATAATAGTTTAGTTTTGAAAATTATCATGAGAGAAAAAGAAAGGATCTAGCCTTCTACTTATCTTTTATACAGCTAATATTAAAATCAGTTTGTATTTTCTGATTATCTATCAATTTATTGTGACTGAAGGAAACCAGTAGGTAGCTGAAGGACAGATATAGCTGGTTCAAACTTTCCTGCAAAACTACCATGAATACTATGAGTTAACCGAATTTTTCAATTATTTGCTATATCTTGAATAAGAATCCTGGTTTATTAAGTTTGGGAGGATATTATCAACATCCCATCAAGTTTTCCAAGGTTTTAACTTTATACAAGTTAAGCATATTGTTTATGTATTTCTTTAGTGATTTTTCTTCTTAGTTACTATGAAGTAAGCTGGGCTTAGATAGTTAATAACACTTGCTAATGAAAACAGTTTTCAGGTTAGCACATAGCCAGGGACTTTCTAATCTAAGGAAAAATCAAGGACAAGTGATTCTTTTCTTTTTCCTTCCAGTGTCTACAGCTGTTTTCATTGCTGATTTTACCAAAAACACTGCTTAAAATATGTAAAGATTTAATATAAAAGTTTATAGCTTAGGCACTATTTGAGTCAACTTTTTCACTGCTGTGACTAAAAGACCTGACCAGAACAATTGTAGAGGAGGAAAAGTTTATTTGAGGGCTCACAGTTTCAGAGGTCTTAGTCCATAGACAGCTAGTTCCATTCCTGGGGCTCAAGGGCATCTTGGCAGAAGAGTGTGGTAGAAGGGAAGCAGGTCACATGATGATCAGAAAACAGAGAGAGAGATCTCCACCTGCCAGATACAAATATATACCCCAAAGCCATGCCCCTAGGGCCTCACCTCCCCCAGCCACACCCTGCCTGTCTTCAGCTACCACTCAATTATTCCCATCAGGTGATTAATTTATTGAGTTGAGGGTCTCATAACTTAATCATTTCTTCTCTGAACCTTCTTGCATTGTCTTTTGGGGCACACCTCACATCCAAACTATAGCAGGGATCTTCATCCCACTTTGATGTATATCTTTCTCTAAAAAGTATTCTCTGACAAAACTTATTGTGGAAAAATTTCTTAAGAAAGCAGCTAGCTTTCTGAAGAATAGTTATAATGAATCAAAACTCTATACAAATGAAAAATTAAATGTAGGTATTAAAGGATGAGTTATATTTGGTACTAGACGTAAATTCTGTAGTAGCAGGTGAACTGAAATATCATATCTTAGCACACAAGAGATTCAATTGGACTTATTAGTGATCAGTTTTTAAATTATTAGAAATTGTTTTAAGTTAAATCTGTTTCTATACGTAAAAATAATTATAGTTTACTTTTTATTGTTCAGGGAATAATAAAAAATAGGTATTTCTAAGTTGGGTACATGCTTTTTGCACATTATCTATTTCTTTTCAGATAGTGTAGTTAAGCTATGCGTGGCAGCGCTTGCCAATAAATCCCAGTGATTGGGAAGCTGACCCAGGAAGATCGCAAGTCGGCAACTTAGTGAGACCCAAGGCCAACGTCGGCAACTTAGTGAGACCCTGTGTCAAAATAAAAATAAAAAGAACTGGGGATGTAGCTCAGTGGTTAAGTGCCCTTGGGTTCAATCCCTAGTACCCACCCACCCCAACACACACACACACACACACAAACACACACACACAAAGTGACTCTAAGGCAAAATATAAAAAAAATAAGGTCAGGTAGGGTACTTGATTGTATTGAAGAGTATTGTTATATTTAGCAAGCCATTATTAAAGTTTAAGAAATAGCATTTTATTACATAGTAAATTTTACTCATTAAGGATTTAAATGTTGAATAAGTTATTATCTTAGTTGAGTCTTTTCAGAAAAAAAATTAAAAATGTATGTGAAACTTCCTTCTTGATATTTTTAATGTTTTCCAGGCAAGTATCACTTATTAAATAATAACATCTGAGTTCTTGAGCAGTTAGAGCATCAATATCAGTGTCCCATCAATGTAGTATTTAATTTTTAAAAGTTCAACATGTATTTTATATTCATTTAAAAATATTTAAATCCCTGGTTTCTTTCACTTTGAGTTTGAGCATAGTATATAACAAATGTAGGTAACAAAAACTTTAAGATAATTAATACATATATCATCAACATAAGCAGAATTAGGGGCCACAGGAAATTCTAGTTCCAAATGGTAATAATTTTAATCACCAGCAGAGGGCTCTGTATGTACATGGATTCATAATTAGAAAACTTCCTTGACCAGTTCATTTAGGCTAATGCAGTTTCCTTCCCTAAATAAATTATTAAAACTTTTGTATTCTTTTAAGCCAGAGATACAGAGATGAATGTTTGTAGTTTATCATATTTTCCTTTTTAATGTTTGCAGTTTTTAAAAATCAGTTCGTTTACTTCTTCATTTAAATTATTCCTGTAAGAGCAAGTATAATTTACCAGATAGTTTAACCCTGTTGATTTTAAAAACATTATTTCAATTTAGTAAATATACTTGATAACTGATTTTCCAAATTGATATTTAGATGTCTATATGATTTTAAGAGTATAATTCAAAGACATTTTCTGTTTTAAATTGAACGGAAGCTATGGTGCTTACTTTTATTATGCTTTATTTTTAGGTGTATTTTTACACATTCTAGCAGATACACTTGGGAGTATTGGTGTAATTGCCTCTGCAATCATGATGCAGAATTTTGGTTTGATGATAGCAGATCCTATCTGTTCGATCCTTATAGCCATGCTTATAGTTATAAGGTAAGTATTATTATGTTACTCACAGGTATTAAAATGAGAGGTAGGTGAAAAATATTGAATTTCTTTAAAAAAATTCCTACATAAATTCTCTTCTCACTTTTATAATTTTTTTCTTTTTCTCATTTATTTCTTTTATGGAATTTGACCTTTTTTTTTTTTTTTTTTGGCACTAGGATTAAACCCAGGGTTTTGTATGTGCTAGGCACTCTACCACTGAACTCCATCCCAAACCCTTTTTTAAAAATTTTATTTTGAGACAGAGTCTCACTAAGTTGTCAAGGCTGCCCTTAATCTTGCAATTCTCATGCTTCAGCCTCCTCATTAGCCATATTGTCATTGCAGAAGTCTTTTGCTTATTGACATAAATGTATGTTTAATTCCCACCTAGATTATAAAATTCTTGAGGAATCATCTCTTAGCTCTTTTCTTTTTATTCCCTACCATAGTCCCAATGTACATGTAAAAGCATTTGTGTGTATAGATGTATAACTTCTCAATAAACATTTGCTGAATTAGATTGTATAGTAATTATCACCAAAGTTTCTCTTACCCTGAGACATTTTATTATTGCTTTAATTTTTATCAGAATAATATGTTCCTTTATTTTATGGTCATCAGTTATTTTAAAATTTGCATATAATGTCTGTATTAGAGTATTTTTTTAATATTTATTTTTTAGTTGTAGTTGGACACCGATATCTTTATTTTATTTATTTATTTTTATGTGGTGCTGAGCATCGAACCCAGGCCCTCGCACATGCTAGGCGAGTGCTCTACACTGAGTGATAACCCCAGCCCCTATATTAGAGTATTTTTATGTTTCCAAATGATTTTACCCTCAGGTTCTTTTGTAATGATAGCAAAGGCCTACTTGAGGTCAGTCTGATGATTTTTATAGCTCATAGTTGATTAGAGTAGATTGTGATGAAATCATAATGTTAAAATTACTCACAAGTGGAGATTTTGAAGTTTCTTTCTAAAGAATATATAAATGTAGATTAATTTTAAATTTCTGTATATTATTAGTAAAAGGAAGCAACTCTGTTATACCAAAGTCTTTCTAAAGCTTAGAATGCCTTTTCTTCATCTTTGGAAATCTTATTACACTTTCTTGAAAGTTTGGCTTAGGTGTTACATATTCTGTGAAACCTAACTGCTGATGAATTTGGTAAGTCTTATATCTGTATTTCTTTATAGATGCATTCAGTAGTCATTTTATTTTTTATGTATTATATTTCTTAGTTGCTTCTAATATTTCTTAAGAGTATTATCACTTTTTTTTGTCTCCATTATTATTATCCTAATTCTATCTATTATATCTTGCTTGGAAAACTATGACAGTCTCCTTTCTGTCTCTTGAAACTCTCCATGCTGGCTAAAATTATCTTTTTTTTGATGAGGATAACAAGATATATAAAAGTCATCTTTTTTAAAAAAATACTTTTTCATTGTTTTAAGTGGGTATCTAATTCTTACAAAAAGTTGGCACACTGATTCTGAATAAAAAGAAATTTGTGCCTTTTTTCAACATTAGGGAATTACTTTTTCTAACCCCAAATAGGGACTTCTTATTTAGTTCTGTTCTCATTCATTTATTCCATAAATATAAGTAAGCAAACAGAGAAAACTTTTTAAAAACTGAAATATAACACACTTAAAAAAAACTGCACAAATAATTTTCAGCAAATAATTTCTTAAAAGTAGATTCTTTTAGCCAGGTTGAAAAAGACAACATCCAAAGACAACTACTGATTTTTCACTGTAATAGGAGAGAGAGAAACAGATTAATAAGTAAACCACTCAAACATCACTATTTTTATTGTGCTGAGAGTTAAAATAGGATACGTGATGTGACTGAGTTGCCACTTTAATCTGAGTTAAGACTTCTAAAGTGAGGGTCTTTAGGTTAAGATCTGAATGTTGTGAGAGAACTGGTGGGAGGAAGAACTTTTTAGTTTAAGAACCAGCCAATATAAAAGCCCCATAGTGAAAACAGCTTTGCCACTGAAAGGAGGCTAGTATGGCTGAAATAGGGAGTAAGAATGGTTTAAGATAAAGTTGGAATGGGCTAAGAGAAATTATGCAGGGCTAGAAGTTTGGATTTTGTGCCAAGTGCAGTGGGACATCTTCATAAAGGAGTGACAATATTTAATTTATATTTTAAAAATCATTTTGACTGAGGTGTTGGAAATAGGGGCACAAGTACAGACAGATGGACCAGTCATGGACCAAGTTAGAGATCATGGTGGCTTGGCTTAAGGTACTGATATAGAAAATGGGGAGATGTGGATCAAATTAGAAAATGCAGTAGGGTTGAGCCAACAAGATTGGCTCATGGATATGAATGTATGGGTCAAGACTAAGTGGACAAGGGAATCAGGGATAATTCCTAGAATTTTTACCTGCACAATTAGGTGAATGAAAGTGTTGTTAATTGAAAGAAGATTGGAAAAAGAGTAATGTTTTTGTTAGTTTTTGAAGGGGCCTATAAATCACAAGTTCTTTTTTCAGTTGTCACAGGTTTAAGATCTTTCATTAGACATTTATATAGAAATTTTAGGTAGGTAGTATACAAATATGGAATTATTGGTAGCAGTCAACTGTACATAGATTTTAGAAATAGTCCACATGTAAGCGGGGCATGGCAGTGTATGCCTGTAATCCCAGTGGCTTAGGAGGCTGAGGCAGGAGGATCTTGAGTTCAAAGCTGGCCTTAGCAAAAGCAAGGTGCTAAGTAGCTCAGTGAGACCCTCCCTCTAAATAAAATGCAAAATAGGGCTGGGGATGTGGCTCAGAGGTCAAGAACCCCTGAGTTCAATCCCTGGTAACCCTCCCCCCAAAAAAGAAAATAAATATTCCACATGTAGATTTAAAGTCATGGAGTCAAGCTACCATTCCCCTTACTTCTATTTTCTTGGAAAAATGCCCCTTAATATCATAGTTCTTGCTGAAACGTAGCTTCGGGGTCCCTTTCAATATAGTATTTTAGGCAGCCACAACCAGCCATATAAAACCTGTTTGTCATCTTTAGCTAGGACCTACTGACCTCTTTTTTATTTAATTAATTAATTTTTTAAAGTTGTTAATGGACCTTTTTTTAAAAAAAAAATTTATATGCGGTGCTGAGAATTGAATTTAACCCAGTGCCTCACACATTCCAGCCCATTTTTAGGTTAATTCTTTTTTTTTTTTTTTTTTTTTTGGTGGTGCTGCTGGGGATTGAACCCAGGGCCTTGTGCGTGCAAGGCAAGCACTCTACCAACTGAGCTATATCCCCAGCCCCTACTGACCTCTTCAAAAGTTTTTGTAGTTTACATATATACATAGTTTCAGGTCATAGAATTGTATTCCTTTTCATTATTGTAGATTCCTTTCATTATTGTTAAGGTTTAGCATTTATATTATTTGCTCTTTTATCTGATACTTAAAGTAATATATGCTGATTGTAAGAAATTTATTACTAAATGTATGACAGGTATTAAAATGTTTTGTAATCACACTGTTTGGAGATAACAGATAACTTAAAAATCATTTGTCAAATGCTATGATGCCTTGTATTGGGCTATTAACAAGATAGGCAAATGCCTGCCATTGTGGAGCTTACATTTTAATAAGTGAAATAGTAAAGCAAACAAATGTGCAAACAGATAATGTAATCATTTTGTGATAAATGTGCTAAAGCAGGATAAAGATATACTATTTTAGAAAAGCCTGACAAGGCTACTTCATAAGGTGACATTTGAACAGAAACATGAATGGAAAGAGAGAGACATAGGACTACTCAGAGGAAGAGCGTTCCTAGTAGATGGAGCTTCATTTATAAATACACAGAGGCAGGGACATGCCTGACATGATTGAGGAACAGCAAGTGGAGCAGTATAGTTGGAATGCAGTGAGCAGAGCAGAGTAGTGGATAGCTAGAGTTCAGGGAACAGATTGGGGTGGAAGATATAAATTTAGGTATCATCAGTTTATATACAGTATTTGAAGCCATGAGGTTAGGTGATTATGCCCAGAGAATAAGGAGAGAGGACTGAGGACTAAGCCCTAGGAGAGGTGAGCAGTAAGAGGCAGCAAAAGCAAGGAAGAACAAAGTGGAGTGCTGTGAGGTGGGAGGAAAGACATGAACACATGTTTCAGAATCTATGTGAAGAAAAGTGTTTCAAACAGGAGGGAATAAGCTGAATGCTCCTGGGAATGATAATTGGCAACTTATAACAGACATTCAGGAGGGTAATAAGAATGAAAACCTGATCAGAGTAGCTTCAAGAGAGAATGGGAAGGGAGGAAATTAAAAGAGCAACTACAGTCAACTCCTTTTCAAAGCCTTCTGCTGTAAAGGGGAGCAGTGTGAGTGCCTGGCAGTACTGAGGACCCACTTTGAGGTTTGTGGTCATGAATTTAAAGTGAAAACAACTAGTACGGAAGTCTGTTTTTCTCCAGTCTTATTTAAGCTACTTCGTAAAATTTATGGAATACACAGAGAGCTGGATTTAACAGATTTGTGTTTTGTCAGGTCAGTACTGACAGAAAGACAATGCAGGGATTACAATGATGGAAAATTGAGATTTAAAGGTAATGATACATGCTTTAAAGAAGCCATCAGTGGATTAGAGGTTTTTGTTTTGTTATTGGTTTGGAAAGAAGTGTTAGACTGCAGGTATTAAAGGAAGTGATCCAGAAATGGGGAGGTTTATTCACATTGTGAAATGCTCAAAAATTGAGATCCTAAGTCCAAGGTATAATCATAGGGGTGGAGGTTAAGATTATCAAACAGGGGCCAAAGGTTGGATGGATTGTTCGTGTGGACATTTAAAGTAAGAGTAATGAAAAGGGTAGATGTGAAAAGATGATAAACCTGTTGCTAAATCTTTCTTCTGTAACTGAAGGGGACCAATCAAGAATTTTAAGAACTGGTTACAAGGTGTCTGGAGTGTGGAATAATCTGATGGGTGTGGCCTTCAAGGAACTGTATTGTGGGTAGGAGGATGTGGGAGGAACAGTGAACTGAAAGTGTAGTAGTAAGCAAGGAGAACATCTCTCTCCCCACAACCTGTAGTACTGGGAGTGTAGGAAAGAAAATAGCACTTTGCACCAGTGCTGTAGGGAAGGAAGACTGGGCCCTCAGGTGATAGCTAGTTTTCTCTGTTCAAGAAAAGGTAGAGGATTTAGTGAAAATTACATTTTTTAAAGTAGCTTGTTTAAATCATAGAAATAACTCTACATATTAGAATTCTGTATATTCTAACATATAGAATAGTTGACAAAGAAACTTAGCATTCTATAGGAAAACTTAGAGGAAAAAATAAACCATAAGTTCATCAGAAAAGGGACCCCTGTTATTATTTGTATGGGTTTGCTTTTGGGGATTTTTTTTTTGTCTTATTTCTAAATTTCATTTCCTCCATAATATTTTTATTTGCTTTATGCATATCAAGATATATTTTTAGTAGGAAGTGATCCAGAAACGTGATAACTTCCCTCTCCCGATTATAAAAGTAACACAGAGTCATCACTTGGAAAATACTGAAAAGTATAAAGAAGTGAAAAAAAAGTAGTCAGGATCATAACACCCAGAGGACATATAATCACTGTTAACATCATTTCTTTTTTTCTTAAAAAAAAAAAAATTACAGTTCTGAGAACTGAACCTAGGGCCTTGCACATGCCAGACAAACACTCTACCTGAGCTACACCCCTAGCCCTGACATTATTTCTTTACGATTATGTCATGGCATATTTTTAAAAAATTACTGAGCTTTAACTATATGCACAGATTATTAAGCTTGGTCACCATCAGAACATTCACAGGTTTAAGGTGAAAGATAATAGTACAGTTACTATTTTAAAAAAAGTTTTGGAATGATTTATTAGGTAATAAAGGCTTAATTTGATAACACAAAATGAAAAGATATAGCACAACACATAAGAATGATTCATTCTAATAAAATGTCCATATTCTCTTTACAGGTATGAGGAGGGAAATATACTGTTTGCATGTTTGTGTGTGTGTCTCTGAGTGGCTAATTGAATCTCTCTGGGTGTACTTTTAAAATTATGCATTTTTCCTAATTTCTTTAAGGTAAACCAGCATTTCTGACTTAAGACTTAAAAGACTTAATTTTTTTTTTAATGGAGAGAGATTTAAAAAAAAAAAAAAAAAGTAGCTCCAAAGTACAAAATAAATTCCAGCTCAGACTAGTTTTCTGCTAAGACAGCAAACTTAATTTGCTCAAATACAACATGATAATGGAATATTTATGAAGAGATCACTCTGGGGTGTTTTTTAGACTGTTTAAAAGTTTGTCTGATTAGCCCAAACTAATTTGACGAAATACCTGAAAACTCTTAAAGGACTCAACAAAGTAGAATATAAAGAAGTAATTTTCTCTATCTTTACAAGAAATAATCTCTTTCTGATATTCTCGGTCTGATGTTACTCAGTTGAAAACATGCCATGGAAATTTGTGTCTGTCCCTTCTAGGCTGCTGAATGTTCCATTTTCACTTTCACAGTGAAAGTGGTTTTCTAGAAAAAGACAGTTTTTCTCTCAACATTTTCTAACACAGGCGAAGGGTGTTAGAAATTTCTGCATTATGTTGGGATGTATTTTTTTCCCAATGAAGAGCAGAAGATTGAGCATAAAAGTGAGAGTTTAATTTTTTATTTTCTGAAATATGTTTTCTGTAAGAGATTTCAGAATGGTTATGTTTTCTTCCATTAGTAAGGTGAATAAGAATTGAAAGTGAATTCAGAACTTAGAATGCAGAAATCTGAACAATTAGTATGATTTTGAATTACACTGTGATTTAAAAATGATGCCATTTACATATATCTGTACCTTGATTTTTTTATTCACTTAAATGAAAGGGATACCTATGCGTGATGGAAAAGAAAAACATGAGAAGGACACAGAAATATGCTTGGTTTCTGGTGTAGTATTTCTGAAGCCTTGCTGGATCTTTTTAAAATTCGTTTTTCTGCAGTTTACCAATAATCATCTTTTGTGGTGCTTTGTGCTTTTTTCTTATCATAATCATTTGAATATCCAAAAAAATTTCATAACCAAAAGAAAGTCTTTTTGTTAGGTACAAAAGATTTTTAAATAATATATTTATTTATTTATTGTTGAAGGAAAAGAAAAAAAAACACTAACTTTTTAGAGGCAAACTACACAAGCTTTAGAAATGACAAGTAATGGTCTAAATAGAAATGTGAAATAGAATATATGCTCATGAAAACAAAATTTGCACACTTGACATTCTAAAAAATAAGTGATCACCATTGTTCATACATACAGGATTTGATCAAGGTACTGATATTATTGATTCTAATTATTTATGGCCTATATTAAGTAAAAAGTAAGCAATTCTTTAACATGCAGGAAGCTATCATGTCTTCAAATGCTCATATATGAGAAATTGTAGTTTTTTTTTTTAATGTTTTTGGGTGTTCCCTAACAATTTCCTTTGTGGTTTGCCTTTTAAGTGGTTAAATTTATGAACTATACTTTTGGGGACTAAGATACAGGTAAACAGTTTGTCAGAATTTTAACTTAGTACTTGTATTTGTACTCAATATGTATACAGTATTCATATTGTAAAATGGAAACTCAGTGAATTTTTTTCTTTAAAAATGTTACTATTTCAGTTACCACATCTTAGATGGTTTTGATTAAAACATCTACCATGGAACCAAGTTACTTTTGCATTGCTTCTAAAATAATGGTTTTCAAACTGTTAACTTAAAAATACCTTAAAACACAACCAGTTTGTAGATTAGGAGTCACTTTTACTCCAGTTAAAGTATTTATTCATTACTGATGGAAGCACCATATTACAAATCTAAAATGGTTAGTTGAATGCATAGACTGAATAGAGCCTTCTGAGATACCATTTTCTATTCTGAGTTACTCAGGAATCTGTTGTTGAAATATATCTATTTCCTTTTAAACATCAAGCACACTGTATTTTCCCCTCTGTACTAAAGTAAAAAAAAACTCTACAAAACATCAAATGAATAGAACTACTTATTAAATTCTAATAAAAGAAACAGAAATATAGCTTCAGACTTTATATATTACTTGATCTTTAACATGAAATTATATAATAAAATGATTAATATATACTTGATTATTAAAAGAAAATTTATGGACAAACACTCTGTATGCTATTTCTACTTTTAATATAATCATATCAGTTTTGTTGAGATATTTAAACTGTAGCTTTAAATATTATACATTTCATAATTAACTTATTGAATAAGGAAATGTTATGTATTTCATAATTATATTTATTGTATAATGAAATATTGTATATTTAATGATTAATTTTATTGAAGTATAAAAGATAAAATGAAGGAAATCATTCATAATCAGAATATTATTTCTTTACCTACAAAAGTTTTAGAACTGTTGATAAGAAACTTTAATATAGCTGTTTTGTGATTTGCAATTTTTTATTTTTTTTTAGAGAGAGAGAGAGAGAGAGAGAATTTTTTGATATTTATTTTTTAGTTTTCGGTGGACACAACATCATTATTTTATTTTTATGTGGTGCTGAGGATCCAACCCAGCGCCCCGTGCATGCCAAGCAAGCGCGATACCGCTTGAGTCACATCCCCAGCCCCATGATTTGCAATTTTATTTCTCATACAAAGAAGGAAAATAAATAGTGTAAGAAAACTAGACATATATGTTAGTAGATGTTTGATGTCTAAGTAGGTATCCATGTGCAGTTCTTTTATTATTTAATCTCTGTTGGGTGTGGTGGTACATACCTGTAATCTCAGATACTCAGAAGGCTGAGGCAGAAGGATTGAAAGTTCAAGGCCAGCCTCACAACTTAGCAAGACCCTGTCTCAAAATTTTAAGAAAAGGGTGCTATATTGGGGTGACCTGCCCAGGAGGTATGAGCTGCTTGGGAAAATAAAAAGTCTGAAATAATCAGAAAGAAATAAAGACAGAGCTGAGGTTAGATTTATAAAGCAGAACATCTGACGGATCTTCCAGTCCTGATGGGAACTAGAACTGAACAACTGAAAAAGGCTCCCATTCTTTATTTAAGGGGGAGTACATCAAAGGCCCCAGGGAAAAGGTTTCAATGGGAAGAGTCTTGTTTAGGTGCTTCCTTCTCAGTGAGGCAGGGGTCTTGCAGTAAACAGGTTGACTGACCTTTGGCAAGTTAAATCCATCTCCATCTCTGGGAGGCTGTGCTTTAACTTGAGTGGTGAGCTAGAACAGGGTGCCATGTGATTTAGGTGTTCTTACACTAGTGGATTCTGACTGAGAGTTCCTAAAACCAGGCTTCCCTGCCTAATAGCTCCAACATTGCTCACTTTACACATGGCTCAAAAATGGGCTGGCTTATAGATGGCTTCAGGCAGGGTCGTTTGGAGGGGCTCATTGTTACTCTAATAGCTGATACAATTTACTAGAAATCATTGGAAACATCTCCAGATTCATCAGTTTATCAGAGAGATATTTTATACAGTCGGTGAACTGTTTCTTCTATCACTATACTTTTTTCCCTTTCTTTTAGCTGCTGGAGATTGCGCTCTACCAGTGAGCTATACCCCAACCCAATTCTACACATTTTATGATGTAGGAATAGGAATTGATTGAATTGCAGTCATACAGTTGATACCTAGCTTTTTAAATTTTTTTTTTTTTATAGTGGGGATTGAACCCAGAGATGCTTTACCACTGAGCCACATCCCCAGCTCTTTCTTTAAATTTTTTTTGAGACAAATTCTCATTAAGTTGCTTATAGCACCTTGCTAAGTTTCTAAGGTTGGCCTCAAACTTATGATACTCCTGCCTCAGCCTCAGTCACTGGAATTACAGGTGTGCACCATTATGCCCAGCTAGCTTTTTTTTTTTTTTTTTCCGGTCATCACATCTGCATAGGATATTAAATCACTCTCAAATGTGGTTTTCTTACTTTCACAGTGAGCAATAATATGTGGGAGACAATGAGGTTTTGAAATTCTTTATGATGTTTACATTTTTACATGAATATTTCTAGTTTTCCTCTTTTAAAAAAATAATAGCTTTAAGATCTGTATTTTACGATCTACATACTGTGGGGTCGGGCTCCAAATTCCTCAATAGGACACCCATAGCACAAAAGTTAATAACTAGAATCAACAAATGGGACTTACTCAAACTAAAAAGTTTGTTCTCAGCAAAAGAAACAATAAGAGAGGTAAATAGAGAGCCTACATCCTGGGAACAAATCTTTACTCCTCACACTTCAGATAGAGCCCTAATATCCAGAGTATACAAAGAACTCCAAAAATTAGACAATAAGAGAACAAACAACCCAATCAACAAATGGGCCAAGGACCTGAACAGACACTTC
The DNA here is from genome assembly GCF_047511675.1 of Marmota flaviventris. NCBI lineage: Eukaryota > Metazoa > Chordata > Mammalia > Rodentia > Sciuridae > Marmota > Marmota flaviventris. Next base: position 88,288,497 of record NC_092507.1, read on the forward strand.
TCAGAGGAGGACATACAATCAATCAACAAGTACATGAAAAAATGCTCACCATCTCTAGCAGTCAGAGAAATGCAAATCAAAACCACCCTAAGATACCATCTCACTCCAGTTAGATTGGCAGCCATTATGAAGTCAAACAACAACAAGTGCTGGCGAGGATGTGGGGAAAAGGGTACACTTGTACATTGCTGGTGGGACTGCAAATTGGTGCAGCCAATTTGGAAAGCAGTATGGAGATTTCTTGGAAAGCTGGGAATGGAGCCACCATTTGACCCAGCTATTCCCCTTCTCGGTCTATTCCCTAAAGACCTAAAAAGAGCATGCTACAGGGATACTGCTACATCGATGTTCATAGCAGCACAATTCACAATAGCAAGACTCTGGAACCAACCTAGATGCCCTCCAATAGATGAATGGATAAAAAAAATGTGGCATTTATACACAATGGAGTATTACTCTGCATTAAAAAATGACAAAATCATAGAATTTACAGGGAAATGGATGGCATTAGAGCAGATTATGCTAAGTGAAGCTAGCCAATCCCTAAAAAACAAATGCCAAATGTCTTCTTTGATATAAGGAGAGTAACTAAGAACAGAGTAGGGTCGAAGAGCATGAGAAGAAGATTAACATTAAACAGGGATGAGAGGTGGGAGGGAAAGGGAGAGAGAAGGGAAATTGCATGGAAATGGAAGGAGACCCTCAGGGTTATACAAAAGTACATACAAGAGGAAGTGAGGGGAAAGGGAAAAATAATACAAGGGGGACAAATGAATGTCAGTAGAGGGGGCAGAGAGAGAAGAGGGGAGGGGAGGGGAGGGGAGGGGGGATAGTAGAGGATAGGAAAGGCAGCAGAACACAACAGACACTAGTATGGCAATATGTAAATCAATGGATGTGTAACTGATGTGATTCTGCAATCTGTATATGGGGTAAAAATGGGAGCTCATAACCCACTTGAATCAAAGTGTGAAATATGATATATCAAGAACTATGTAATGTTTTGAACAGCCAACAATAAAAAATTAAAGAAAAAAGAAAAAAAAAGATCTGTATTTTAAATAAATAAATGACGTTAGAAGAGATACAGATTTTTATTGTTTAACAAAGGTTTCCTGGGCTTTCTCTCAGGAGTGATATATTCTTTGTCAATATTTGGCAGATTGTACGAGAGAGGTGATTAATAAAATTGCCATCACTCTAACTGTCCAACTTTACAATATATCTGAATCCTCATCATCCTAATGTGGACCAGAATACCTTATTTCTAACCACTGTTTACCCTTAATAGGAATTATAAGACAGGGAATGCATAAAACTATACCTCAAATTTATGTTGCTTTTATTAAAAGCCTAACTGGTGTCTCTGCTCAGGGTTTGACAAGGCTATAACCAACATGTTGGCTGGGGCAACAGACTCATCTGAGGTTCAGGGTCATCTTGCAAGCTTTTGTGGTTGTTGGCAGAAATCATTTATTTGCCACTGGTTAACTCATAGCAGCTTACTTCTTCAAAGTCACCAGGGGAGCATCTGACCTTAGGGAGGCCTCCAGTCCCTCCTTGAAGGGCTTGCATTTAATTAGTTAGAACTACCCAGGATAATCTCTCTTGTTTTAATTAAGCATCAAACTGATATAGGGCCTACAAATTCTGTTTATTTTGCCATATTGTGTTACATAGAAACAAAGTTCCAAAGTTCTGTTCATACAGAATAGGGAGTTTTATTTGGGAGTGACTCATTGAGGGGTCACTCTAGGATATGTTAGCCACACTTTATCTTTCTCCTCTGTATTCTGAATATCTAACTCAATGCCTGGAAAAGAGTCGATGTTTATTTGTCAATGCAGAATACAATGTTAGGGTAGATGAGTGGCTGAAAAAATGAAACCATAGGCTACTTATTACTTTCTCAAAATCTCAGTCATGGTTTGTAGACTCTCTCATTTGCCTTACTATTATATACAGTGTTCTCCTATTAAGTATCTGTATTAACTCAAGATGTTTTCTTTTTTTCAGTGATAGTATGATTCTTGTCATTAATCATAAGTGAATGTAGTCTTATCATTTTTCTGTGTTTGTCAAAGTCATTAGAAAGTTTTGTAAATCCATTCCTGGAAATATTAAATTTGGAGTATTTGAAATGAGACTAGTTTGACTTTCAAGTTACAAGAGTTATGTATTACCTAATGATATTTGAGGAAATAAACTTTATTTTTTTAAAAAAGTATATTGGGAATAATATATTGTTTCTATGTGGGTTTCAATCTAAGAAGACTGAGATTATTTGGTTTCAAAGAGTTCATGATTATTATTCATCACATTAAACAATTTAAGAGAGAAAACCATGTGATCATTGGTATAGGTGATGAAGAGGCATTTGAAAAAAATGCAATACCATTCTAATGGGAGGAAAATACAACTGGAGATCAGTGGATACTTCCTTAACATGACAAATTTACATCACAGTCCTAAAGCCATTTATTTCTTCCTCCTCCGTCCTTCTGTTTTCCCTCTTCCTCCCCCAAGGGACATTTTACCATTGAGCTACATCCCTATCCCTTATTTTATTTTGATACAGAATCTTGATAAGTGCTGAGGGTCTTGCCAAATTGCTGAAGACAGTACTCAGACTTGTGATCCTCTTATTAGGACTACAGGCATGTGCCACCTCACTGGGTTGCCATTATCTTTCTTAATGGAGTAGCACTAGAGGCATTTCTACCAAAATCAGTAACTGGACAAGGATTGTCTCTGCTGCCTGTGCTATTTAAGTTAATATCTGTGATCATTAAATACTTTTAAATAAGAGAAAGTAATGTGAAGCTTAAAAGTTTTAAAGAAGAGGTTTTTATGCAAAATATATAAGTGTATATTTAGGAAACCCATGAGAATTGATGGAAACACTATAGATAATTTATCAAAGTTAGATATGAAATTAATGTACAAAAATTAATACTGGTTGATATACACCTAAAATTCAATTGAATAACATAATTAAAGAAAAGACCTTTTCAGTACAACAAAAAAGGTAATGTAGAGGTAAAATATGTAAAAGTTATGTGAAGAATTGACACTCTTGAAAAACACAACTGTAAACTTTTACAGAGCTTTTTGTTGTTAATTATGACCTTATTGAATCAACATTGTAAACATGTCAACTTTAATGTTTATTTACAAATTTAAAACTTTGCTAATAAAAATAGCATCAGGTCCCCTCCCTCACAGAAGATAGTAAAGATGAATTGTAAAGTTGGTAAAGAAATAAAAGAAGGGATGACCAGGAGGAAAAGAAGATATAAAATGTAAAAGCTTTTATAATTAAAAGTGAGATACCTGAAAAAAAAGACTGACTAATAGAGTAGGTTCGTAAATCTAGAAATAGACTTAGGTACATATAGAAATTTAGTAATGATAAAGGCATTATCTCAAATCAGTGGATAAAAAGATGGCCTCATAATAACTGGATAGCCACTTGGAGAGAGATAAATTTGGAACTATACCTCATACTATATGCCTAGAGAAATTCCAAATAGATTAGAGCTTTTAATGTAAGTCATGAAACTATCTTAGTATTAGAAAAAAAAAGGCATGACTAAATGACTTTACAATATGAGAATATTAGGGAGGAACCCTAATTCAAAATCTGGAACATCGTTAACGGAAAAATATTGACAGATTTAGCTGCGTTTGACAAAGGAAGAAAGCACCATAAGGAAAGTTAAAAGGCATAATAAACCAGGATAAATATTTGCCATTTTAATCTTGAAGAGATTCTGCCTAATATAGAAAGTGCTCCCAGAAGTATAAATTAGGGACCAGGCTCAATGATAGAGAGTTTGATTGATATTACAAGAACTTGGGTTCAATCCCTAGCACCTTGGAAAAAAATTATTTTGTTGTTTTTTTTTAATTAAAAGACCAATATCCTAAAAGGAAAATAGGTAGAAATATAGGTTCATTTGGCTCACAAAAAAAGAAAAAATACAACATATGATTGTTAAATATGTAAAAGTAGTTCAATCCCATTTATTAAAAAAGGAATGTAAATTAAAACTAAATCATTGAGACATCACTTCTTACTAATCAGATGGATATATACCCAAAAGTTAACATAATCTTTTGGCAAGGCTATGGGCAAAATGGCACTTTTATCCTTTGATAATAGAAATGAGAACAGTACTGTCTCTGAGGGGAGGAATTTGTCAGTAGTAGCAAAATTAAATGTTTTTACCTTTGATCAAGCACTTTTATTTCTAGGAATACATTCCAAAGATAAATTAGCAAAACAAATGGGGGGCTAGGGATATACCTCAGTGGTAGAGCCATTGCCTAGCAGAAGAGGCTCTGGATTTGCTCTCCAGTGCATTAAAAACAAACAAACAAACACATGGACAATTATAAGGTTATTCTTTGTGACTTTGTTATAGCAAAAGATTGGAAAGAATATAAATGTCCATCAATAAGGGAGCTCCATGCAACTCTAAAAATTAAGATAGTGATCTCTATTTGATAATGTGGCATTATTTTCAAGATATATTATTAAGAAACTTGTTAAGAAAATAAGATAGCAGTTGATAACCACTTAATATGTAGCCCATGATATATAGGTATATAGCATGCTATGTAAAAGCACTGCCACCTTTTACCAAAGAAATAGAAAGTCTGTACATGTAATCTGCCTGTTTTCATATAACTTGAAAAGAAACACCAGAATTAAACCAAAAACAAATAAAACAAATGTAGTTTCCTCTATTCAGAGGAAAGAAAGGGATTAGAAGTGAGACTTTGGATGTATATATTTAATGTACTTTTAACTTTGGAATCATCAACAATTTTAACCTTTTAAAAATTAAGTGAATCAAAAAAAGTGGAAAATATATTAAGACTTTTCAACTCTTCATTTACTTATTGCAAAAAGAAAAAAAATATCAGCCCCTTTTTGGTTCTTCAGTTTTAATGTTCACTGTTAAGTTGTGTAATTTCAAACTCCACAACTAGATACAGATTGTACTTAAAGTCATTCTATTCTTTTGCTTAATTAATCCTTTGAAAGCACCATTTCTACTCTTACCTCAGCAAATGAATATTTAGTATAGTTATATCCAATGGGTTAGCAATGTCCAGTTGCTTATTGTAGCAATTAGAAACCTACCATTTATCTATCTATACTCAGTGATTTTTTAAAATTACTTTGGGTAAACAATTTTGAAAGGATTCTTTTCTTTTGAACTTTATTTTATATATTAGGTTTGCTTCTAGCAAGCATACCACTTCAGAAGTTAGCACTGAATATGGGCCCATAATGGAAATTAGGTGTCAGGGATTTATTTTTGGTCCTGTTTGACCATGTCAGTCAGCTATTGGATGGTGGAAAATTTGCACATTGTTAGCCTTCACTGCCAATTGCCAAGGTCCTCTCCGGTAATTTGTATTGTTCATACTTTTGTGAGCTTTTTCATTTCTTTTTTTTGTGGCATAGGACTTCTGTACACTATGAAGATCAGCTTCTGCTAAAGTCAGGACTTTGCTACAGGCAGAGGTGCTTGGGAGAGCCTTGCTAGAGGCAGTGTCGCAGACTGGCTTACAGCACTCCCTTTGGAGCAAGCTACCTAGGTTCCAATTCTGCTTTTCTCAGTTTGCTTTGTGACCTTGCTCAAGTCAACCTGGCCTCTCCATGCCTCAGTTTTTCATCTTTAAAGTACAGATGATAATAATGCTTACTTCATAATTTGTTGCATGTTAATTAAATGGGTTATTGTATAGAAAGTCTTGAGTAGTACCTGCCACATGGGAAGATAAGTGCTAATTGTTTGCCTGCCATCTCAAAGAAGGTTGTTTGGAAAGAGGCACTGCCCACCTAAATGTAGTCTTCTCTTCTTACTGAACATGCTTTCACTCCAATTTACTCAGCATCAAATGAGGTGGGCAGGGAGAGATCATCTTTGCTACTAGTGCTGATTATGATGGTCCAGAGAGACCCAAACCCTAGAGGAGCTCTACCTCTCATTTAAGAGGACAAGGGGTTGCTGCACTCTCACTGATGCCCTTTTGTACTTTCCGGAGAGTCCTTCTTGGATGCTAGATTTTTTCAGAGCAATACACTTGGACCTTAAGTGGCAAAGCTCAGGGGTAGAGGTGTGGCTCAGTGGTATGGTTCACATTGTGGGAGATCCTGGGTTCAATCCTTAGCACCTAAAAATATTTTTATAAAACAAGGCAAACTCTTTTATTACGTTGGGAGGACATGATGAAGTTTGATCATCATGTAGATTGGATCGATTATAAGTACACTATTGTTAAACTAGATAGATATAGTTTGGCTCAGATTCCTAATAACTTGTTGAACCTAGAGATTAATTAACGCTTTGGGCTATTTCTCTTGGATCTTTCTTGTTGACCTTAAAGCCTTTTTGCTCTGGGCTAACACTTTGTGATCTCGGAAGCTATCTGAATTATAATTAATTTGATTTTAATAATCCTGATAAATATTTCTTATCTGGTTTTTCTAAACAAGATACTATTTCTATACTTTTTAGAAATGCAGATTTCCCTGAAGAGCTTCATCTTCTGCCTGTGTCCATCCTAATCTAACTATTATTTTCATTTAGTTCCAGAGGTAATGGGGAAGTTCTTCCAAGCTCATCTTGTCCATACACACGTGAACATATTTGATGCACAGAACTGGAATTTATTCCTGCCTAATATTCTCACAAAGCTATTTTGTGGAGCTTTTTGTCTTCTTACCTCACCGATTCCGTTGTCTAGTTCTATCTTAAGATTTTTTTAACCTGTATTGCAGGTGTGATTATTAATTGCTTATTCATGAAAATGAGGAGAAGATTGGTGTTTTTATTAAAATAATAAATTGTGGGCTGGGGGTGATGGCCCACACCTGTGATTCTAGTGTCTCAGGAAGCTAAGGTAGCAGAAGCTTAAGTTCCAGGCTAGTGTGGGCAAGTGAGACCCTGTCTCAAAAAATAAAAAAGGCTGGGAGAGTAGCTCAGTAAAAGTGCCCCTGGGTTCCATCACCAGTAATGGGGAAAAAAGAAAAAGGTAAAAATTACACATTAAGATTTGAGAATGTTGATTGTTCTCACCTAAATGTGAATGTAGGATACGATTCTTTGCCTGTTTATTAGAGGTCCATTTTTTAGGAGTGACAGAATTAGGGGCTTTTGACTCTCTTGTTATTTAGCTATTATTTGAAGGGTTCAAAATCATGTAAATGTTGGCTATTCTCTATTCCAGTAATTTGCCCATCAGCAATTGAAAATTTTAAATAGATAATGCATTCAGCTGACCTAAGTGCTTGTTCTGTTCCAAGCACTGGCTGGGCATTGGGAATAAAGTGAATATGACATGACCTTGACTCTACCTAGAGAACTTAACTGTGATGAGATACTGCAGTGTGTACAGACAGCTTTAGTCTAGGCATTGTCACAGCTATCTCTGCTTCTTGCCCAGCTATAACTAAATTGTCTTAAAGCCTCTGAGTTGTGTGGGGTTTTTTTCATCAGTAAAATGAGGAAGTTGGTCTAAATGATTTCTTATGATCTTCTCTCCATCTGGTATTCTATAATTTGAACATTTTCTTAAGGTTACTTAAGGCTTTTGTGAAAGTCCAATTAGAAAAAAAAATATGTAAGCACTTTTAAAGCTATTAAGTGCTATCTAAACAAAAATATGATTAACTATTTACTAATTTGACAAATTCACTGATATTTGGTCCAAAGATTAGATGTATTAGGTGTTATAACTAAGTTCCAGAAACTTAAGGAAAAGGGCAGCCTTTTTATGACTTTGGCTCCAAGTTCTAGGGGTACCTTAGTATATCTTATTATTCCCATCACTGAGTAAACTAGATACTCTGTAAATATGCATTGATTTAAACAATAACTTTAGAAAATCAGGAAAATTATAAAATAAACCACATTCCCAGGAAGTGTGATTTGGGTTATCTGTTTTCTACTGGGTTTATAAAATTCTGGATTAGTAGATAATTATCCATGTCCATGGGTTAATTTATTTGTGCAAATGTAACTGCACATTTAATTTAAATGTAGATTGCATTGTAATTATGGATCAATTTTCTTTGGCTTTTTTTGTTCACTTAAGAGCTTTTGAGTGTAAGACATGTGTTAGACCTTCAAATTTATGTGTTATTTTTACAAGTACAGTTCCCCCTTCCCCCCCCGCCCCATTTGAAGATTCTAAGAACCCATGGTAATATGCAGGAGGACTTAGCCTTGCAAGTCAATTCACAAAATTGAATCAGTAATCCTTTAAAAATTTTTATTTCTGGGTGTTTATTCTCAGATCTAAATAATAGTTTTAATTCTGAAGTTTTTTTATTAAACATTATAATTGTCAAGTTAGCCTAGTTGTCCATGAAAAGATTTCATAATATATACCACCCTTTTCTTCTGTTTGCTTTTCTTTATAATTTTAGATAACTGCTAGATAATATTATTTACTGTTGAAATGTTGATCTTCTTTTCCTCAAAGCTACTTGTGAAGTAAGATCCGAATACATTTTCATTTGCAGAGTAACTATTTTTTCATTTAATCTGTTATAATTTAAGGTTAAAACTTTCAAATTAATTTTGTTTATGATAGTATGATTATAAATTTGACTTACCTTCAATTTTTGAAGAATAAAATCATTACCCTGTTTCACTGGTAAACTCATACCAAATGACTCATCCCTTTTTATATATGATAGGAAAATAGTGTTTCATTGTGAAAGCTAGAATTGAGTTAGTCAGCCAGAAGTGAACCTCTAATTGTTTCCAAATGCTTTCTTTTTGGGTTTGGATACAGCTCTAAGTCTTAGCTCAGTTAGGAATTTGCAAAGCTTGTCTTTTTCTATATATCCTTTCATTATGGCTAGATAGATCCATGGTAAAATTTGTTTTATGATTCCCCATTATGATAGTTAATCAGAAAAATATGGATAAAAACTCCTGAGCTAAACACAATTTAAAAGTCAAAAACTAGAGTTTCTCCATGTTTTTTACATTTTTAGGGCCTTTGCAATTATTGTAGAAATTGACCAGGGGTAGAACCAATTGCATATTATTGTATAATTGCAAGCACCTTTTTTTCCTTACCAGTTTCATGACCTACATAACTCCTACAGCTGAAGGCTTTCATTAGTTTTAAATCTCTACCGGAGAAAATGAGTGTGACATATCCATGTGCTTTGATGATGTACTTTCTGCTATTGAATATAAACATTGTATTTAAATTCAACCTAAGAGGGCAGCCATTCCAAATTTTATAGACTAACCAGATCAGTGAAGACCACAATTGACCCTTTTAAAAAAATGACTATTTTGTTTCTTTGTATTAGTTATGATGTCTTATATATCTACATTATGATAGGTTAGATAAGAAAAATAAGATTGTGGGTGAGTTCTTGGAGAGCTGAGGTCTGAAGTAGTTAAGGGCTCAGTTGCATTTGCCAGAGGGGTTTTTTGGAACTTCAATCACTTAAAACAAGAACAAGTCAACTATCATTAAGACAAGCAGACTTGTCTGAGGTTTTATGGTGAGTCTAGGTGACCTTCCCTCCCCTGTTTTCTAGATGCCATATGTAATATATATTTGCATATGTGAGGATGTTGAAAGCTGTCAGTACTATGATTCTTTAATTGAGTATTTAAGATGAGTGATCTCTAGCTTTTGCTGAGGCTGGCTTTGAACTCAAGATCCTCCTGTCTCAGCCTCCCAAGGCACTGGGATCACAGGAGTGAGCCACTGGGTCTGGCCGATGAGTGATCTCTAAATTCACTTTTAATTCTAATGATATGTTAGTCATGATCATGTAACATCTTTCTCAATTCTAGAGTCTCCAAATTAGGGTCCTTATTGAAAATGAATTTCGTAGAGAAAGTGAAGTACTGAATTCTTTTCTACAAAGGTGATGGCAGGGAGTAGAAGACATTGGGAGGTAACACTCATAGTATATACACATGAAAATCTGAACAAAGTTCTAATCTGTAGATGTTTGTGCTGGGTGACTTATGAAGAGATTGGGACTGTCTAGGGAATACCTTTAATGTTATAAAGCTAATCTATTCAAGGAGTATTGTAGATTGAATTCACTCTCTTATTTTAGCCCGTAGGGGGAAAAATTAAGACTAAACCCAAGTATTTTAAGATAATGACTTTTAAAAATTGCTTGAAAAGATAATTTACACCTACTGCTTAAGTAATACCACTGCCCATTCTGTTCTGTGTTCCATCTGTTGCAGGTGAGCACATGTCTTCTTCTGTTCCTTTTTTCTCCCCTTTTACTTGAAGTTCTTATATGCTTTCTTCTAAATGGTGGTGCCGCAGTCTGGCTGGGCACACAATCACGAGCCACCACACAGCTTGACCACCTTCAATTTAACCTTTTAAAGCCTTTCAATTATCATCTATACTGTACTTTTAAGTGTACTTTTTCACCACCTACAACTTCACTCTTTTAAACGAGGCTTAGATTTTGTTTAAATCGCTTCAATGTTAGTTTACATGGCTGCCCTTCAACCAAAGGCTTTTTTTTTTTTTTAACTCCATTGAGAAGCTTTGTCTCAATCTGCCATGTACAAATACCTTTTTTCTTCTTTTTTCCTTTCTCAAGCTTATAAAGTAAGTCTAGTTTCCTCAAAATCTTTTTAAATGGCATTTTACAACTTTTTACTTTACCACACAGAGATTATCTCATCTAGAAACATTTCTTTTTCCTTTAACCTTTTATATTAAAATATATTTCCACATCTTGAATCTTTTTCTATCTCTTTTTTAACCGTTAACCCTTTTTATAAATTCACATTTTGAAACAACTCATAAAATTTCTGATTTAGACAAATTACTCCACTTTAATAAGATGAAAGACTTTCATGTTTTTATGATACTATAATACTATGATTGAAACCCAACTGAAAATTTTTCTACTCTTTGTATATAAATTACACATGATAGAATCTTAACACTTAGTAACCTTGTTTTAGCAAAGACACAGACACAAAGCAATATTAAACATTTTTCCATTTACCAATTTATGAAAACACACATAATGTTTAAATATATTACCTTATGGAACTTAATAAGTAAAGAGTACTTGATTTTATATTTAGTGGTTGATATTTTAACACTTCAGCTTTGTAAATTAATTAGATGTCTGTAAAAAACAAGATCTTAGACAAATGTAGTAAACAGAACTAGCCATCTCTTGCTGGTGGGCCCTAAATTAGTGTTTGTTGCCTCATTTCCATTACCTTCTCTATAAACTTTTGTTTTAAATTATGAATTCCTTTAAAGTCTTATGTATCTTTTTATTTCCTGTGTCAAGCACATGCTTGACACATAATAGACATATAATAAATGTTTGTGGGCATGGACTTTTCAAAAAAGACTTGAAGTCTCCTATTCTAACTCTCCTATTCTCTAGCTGTGTCTTTAGGTGAGCTTCTTTGGTGCCTGAGGCCTCCTACTCATGACTCTTGTTCCAGAACAACTTGGTCCATACACATTTATATACAAAACTCTGAGATGCTGGGCACAGAAACATAAGAGACACACTCCATACTTTAGAGCACCTTTCTGTGTAGGAAACAACCTGATAATTGTTGTACAATGTAATAATTCCCTAAGTATAATAGGTTTCATTATAGGATCACAAGAAGGCATTCCACATGGTCTGCAAGACAGTTTAGGATCAAGAAATATACCCTGAAAGTGTTGACACTTGAGATTGTAAAAAAATAATAGAAGTTGGACTGAAGGGGAATTTAAGGATATACTAGGCAGAGAATACAGTGTTAGCCTAAGCATGAAAGTAAGAAACATCACTAGGTAAAGTACAAGTATATTTATATTTGAAGAGTTTATAAAGAATTGATAAGAGGTGACGGTAGAGAGATTAATAGCTCTATAGGGAATGGTCATTTTAGTTATTTGCAAATACATAACAAACTATACGAAAACCTAATAGCCAAAATAATGCACATTATCATCTTATAGTTTCTGAGGTTCAAGGACCTCTGCCTCAAGGTTTCTCACAAAGCAGCAATCAAGTTGTCAGCCAGGACTGTAATTACTCTGAGGTTCATTTAAGAAAGAATTCCAGCTTCATTCAAGTGTTTGCTAATAGTATTCTATTCTTTTGGTGCTATTGGAATGAGCGTTTGGTTCTACTTCAGAGCCTTCTCTCAGTTTCTTGTTCCATGGTCCTCTCTGTAGGACTGCTCACAACTTTGAAGCTGAGAGGGAGCAAGTGAGAGCAAGAGATGAGGGTAAGTAAAATGGAAGTCTGAGTTTTTTTAACCTAATTTTAGAAGTGACATCACTTTTGTCATACTCTATTCATTAGTATGAATAGTAATGCAATGGTAATAGCAAGTCATTAGGTTCCAACTCTACCTGTACACACACTCAAGGGGAGAGGATTACACAAGAATATGAATATTACAGAGGCAGGTGTCGTTGGGAACCATCTTTGAATCTACCTATCAAGTAGACTTGAGGATATAATATTAGAAGCCAAAAAAACTTAGGGGGCTATTGTAATAATTCAAGTGAAGGATGTGAAGATTATTATAGACATGTATAATAGAATGAAGTTAAGAAATATTTAGGTTGTGAAATCATGAAAGGTTAGTGATTTAGAGGATGAGGTTATAATGGGAGAAGGAATTAAGGGTGGCTTCTAATTATTTTTGGCTCTTAAATCACTATTGATCAAATAATATTTACTTCAATGTATCTGAAGCTCCTGTCCACATTGAGTTGTTCACTTTCATTACTGCTGTTCTTCATACTTTTAATAACTTAGGTTTGTCCTTAATATGGCTCTCATTGTGTCTTTCACTACATCCAGGTAGATACCAGTTGTTTCTCTGTTTAATTCTCTTTTATTTGATCCTTTTTTAATTGTTACCCTTTTGACCCAAGTAATTATCACTGTACTTAATGTGTGGGAACAGATCCTAATTCAATTCCTGTGTCCTTTTCCATTCATTAATTCTTATTCTAAAATACTTCCTATCTGTTTTCATTCTTTCAACAATTATATTGGGCCTACTTTATGACCAGCATTGTACAAGGCTACCTTCAGAATGTCTTAATGAGCAAGATAAGCATTATCTCAGTTATCTTTTAGTCTTCATTAGTTCCTTCTCTTTCCTACCTTCTGTCAAATATTAATAAATCTTATTGGGATCCTGTCTCAAAATGAAAAATAAAGTGCTGGGATTATAGCTCAATGGGAAAGTGCAATCCTCAGCACCCCCCCCCCCCCAAAAAAAAAAGAAAATAAAAGGAAATACCACTAATTCTTAAAGTAGTCTTTAACTTCTATTCTTCTGTGAGACCTTCCTTTAAAAATGTATGTTCTTATGATTTTTTTTCTCCTGTAGTTGTTTTCAAGAGTTTTTCCTTTGACATTTTGAGATTCCATGTTTTAAAAGTGAACTCTTACCTAAGCTATTTACCTAAGCTTTATTATTCTTTAGTAATGACCTCTCAGTCTGTTGCAAGTAGTAGTGTTAACACTGTAACTCATTGGAATCTCACCTAGAGAACTTTGTAAACAGATAGGTGCCTGGATCTTCCTTTAAAAATTCTGGTTCAGGGCTGGGCATGGCGCATAGCTCCAGAGGCTAAGGCAAGAGGATCACAAGTTCAAAGCCAGCCTCAGCAAAAGTGAGGCGCTAAGCAACTCAGTGAGACCCTGTCTCTAAATAAAATGAAAACAGGACTGGGGATATGGCTCAGTGGTTGAGTGCCTCCTAAGTTCAATCTCTGGTACTCCTCACCAAAAAAAAAATTCTGGTTCCATATGTCAGAAATGAAAACAAAACAAGGTGAGGTGAATTTGTTGTCCAGCTAAGTTAGAATGTTGTCGCATTAGATCTGTCCTCTAATGCAGCTACTAATTGTTTTGTGTACATTTAGCTTTATTCCTAAAGCAGTAGTTTCATATGCTGATAAAGACCAACTCAACACATACAGGTTTGTGGGCCCCATCCCTAGACATACCAAGTATGCAGCATCTGTGGTTATAACCAGTCTTATATTTTTTTAAAAAAATATGACCAAGAAATTACCAGATTTGAGGAATATTGGATTGATATATTATTTTTTAAAATATTTTTAAATCAGTATTATTCAGATAAATGGATATAAATATTTGTAAATATTAGTAGGACCAATGAGTCTGATAGGCTATGATTACCTTGGAAGGTTGAACTCATGCTGTGTTTAGATATTTAGATGATTCAATATTAGTTTTTAAAGTTTAGTCTTATACATTGATATGTTTTCTGAAGTTCTTTTAGATTGAATAACAACTTACTGATCACATGAAAAATTTATACTTTTATTTTATTTATTTATTTATTTTTATGTGGTGCTAAGGATCGAACCCAGGGCCTCACACATGCTAGGCAAGTGCTCTACCACAGAGCCACAACCCCAGCCCCTGATTGCTATATTCTTTTTTCTGATGTTATTCTGGCAAATCTGATTCTATTCCACTATAGGAAAGTGTGTTGTTATTGTCTTGCAGAATGGGGTTGTCAGAATGTAGCTTAAATAAACGTGTTGTCTTTTTTTTTTTTTTTTTTTTTTAGCGTTATTCCTCTTTTAAAAGAGTCTGTTGGAATATTGATGCAGAGAACTCCTCCCTTGTTGGAAAATACTCTGCCTCAGTGCTATCAAAGGGTAAGTTTCAAAGTTTCCAAACCATTGGATTTTATGTTGTTTCCAAACTGTTAGGGTTTTCAACTTTCATAAATATGGGCAGCATGTGTGTATAATTTAGTATTTCTCCCAAGACTGAATGCTGACCATGAATACCAGTTACACAAACCAGAATAAAATCATTGGAAAATATTGAACTTTACTAAAGAAAATGTGGTAGAAATTGTTCTCATCCAGAAATTGATCTGCTCTTTTAAAATATAGAATATGAAGAGCAGATCAAATAAGCATTTATTTCATATATTTTTTTAACTTCTACTCAGCATCACGCTCTTTTTTAAAATAGTGAGGATGTAGTAGTAAAAAAGACAGTGCCTCTTTTCTCATGGAGCCTACATTAGAACTAGTGGAGGAAAAACAGACACTAAGCAATAAGTTGATAAGAAAATATCAGTGATAATTGCTATAAAAGAAATAGGATGAGGGGATGTGATAGACATGGATGCCTATATTAGATTCACTGAGAAAGTCACTGAAACCTAGAAGACAAGAAGAAACCAGCCATATGAAAATTCTGGAGAAGAATTCTGATAAAAATATTTTTGATAGATATAAGATCACCCTTTTCTTAATTTTATAATTAATTATAAATTAATATGCTTAATTTTTCAATTAAGTATATGATATAGAAAGCATATTATGTAGTATATAATATTCACAAACATATTACATAAAAATCAAATCTAAAATTGAAAAGGATCTGTTGTTCATTTGATCCGGACTTCTACTTTTTCCTAGGCAAAGGAAAACACTAGTGCAGAAGTGCTATGATTGGGACTAATTTAGTGTATTTAAAAAACAGAAGGAAAAAAAAGGCCTTTGTGGTTGAAGCATAATAAATAAAGGGAAGAGTGTTTTGAAATGTTGGAGAGAAATGTAGAGGTCAGATTGTACAGGGTTTTGGTCATCTAAGGTTTAGAATTTACTGCAGTGGAAAATACTGGAAAGTTTTGAGATAGTGGGAGTATCATAACCCTTATGTTCTTAAAAGATTATTTTCTCCATGTGAAGAACAAATTCTAGGGAGAATGGAAGTAAAGAAAACCAATCTATTATCTATTGTCATATAAGTGGGGGAAAATGATGGCTTATTCTGCTGTCATAGCAATGAAGATGGAAATAAATATGAATTTGTGATACATTTTTGGAGGTGGATTATACTAGCAAAGGTGGGGCAAAAGTGTTGGCTTACTGTGTGGTAGATGGTAATGTTGAGATTTGAGACTGGATTGATACATGTTTGAGGATGGAAAATCCTACCAAATCAAGAATCCTGTTTGGGATATGTTAAATTTGAAATGCCCATTATACTTCTAGGGGAAACGTTCATAAAGTAACAAATTTGGAGTTTGGGGAATAGGTTAGGGTTAGGAAGAGTTTAAGTCATTAATATATGAATGGCATCAAAAACATTTAGGATTACATGAGATTACCTGGTAGAGGATATAATTTTATTCTCTTAGTTCCACTTTCAGCTCTAGATCTAGAGCACAGGTGGAAAAGCCAGGAAAGGTTAATAAGGAAGCTGGAAAATCAGAAGGGTGTAGTACCACAGAGCTGAAGAAGAGTTTAGTATTTGAGTTGAGTATTTCTATGGTGGTCATGTCAGTTAGGAACAGTGAAGTAATCCTTGTCTTAGCAACGTGAGATTAATGACCTTGATGAGAGCAATTTCAGAGTTGTGTTGAGGGGGAGAGCTTGATTTGAGGGAAGTAAAGACAATGGTTACAGACAACTCTTAAGAAGTATTGTTAAATTGAGCAGAGAAATGAGTTGATAAGGTTGATGGGCTGGATACGGATACAGTACCAGGAGACAGGGTATTTCCTCATTTGAAAAATATGGTATCTTAGAACAGTATTATCCTATAGAAAACTATCCCTGACAGTGAAAATATTCTATTATCTGCATTGTCCAGTGTGGATAGCATAACTGAATTTTTAAAATTTAATTTTATTTCATTGAAGTAGCCACATGTGATTTTAACTTTGTTTCATTTGAATAGCCACTAGTGATTTTTTGTATTGCACAGCACAGTTCTAGAACATGTGTGTTATTGGAAAAGTCCAACTGAAGGGAACAAATTGATGGTACATCAATGAAGGACATTGTTAAAAGAATGAAGTTCTTGAGCAGGTGAAAGGATAGAGCCAAAAACATGATCGAAGAATTAATTCTAGATAGGAGCAGGAATACCATATACCCTGAGGAAGGTAGAAGGTACTGACATAGATAAGAGGTGACTGGTAGATTTTGGTGATACAGGGTAAGACATTTTCTATGTTACTTCAGGTTTTTCTATGATTTAAAAGGCAGTGTAATCCTACAAAAAGATTGGATGCTTTAGGAAAATGAAAAATAGTATAAATATAGTATATAGTATAAAGTAGTTTTTTGAAATAGGGAAAATGAAGTGTAACCATTTAAGATTAGTTGTTTAGATTTGGGAACAGAATTAGTTAGTGTAAGAGTGGGACATTAAAAGCTAGTTTCCGCAGGAATTATTCCTTACTGTATGTTTTAGGATAACTGGAAGAATATCCTAGTACTGCTTTTTCTATGGAGGAAGAGGAAATCTATTCACAGATTGTTGTCTCACTAATAGTAGACCACTCCTTGAGGATGCCACTTAGGACAATGTGGAGGAATTCTTAGTTTGAAGTCACTGTGTCCTCAGAGGCCTCAAGGAGGAAGAGAAAATTCCCTTTGATCTCTTTCCCTGGTAAAAACAGTTTTCAAAGAGAGCACAGTGGATGTTGTCTTAAATTTCCCATCAACTCTCTTGGAGTTTCTAAAAATATAATACCTGTATTCCTCAAATTCTGAGAAAAATATTTTTGATAGATATAAGATCAGCCTTTTCTTAATTTTATAATTAATTATAAATTAATATCTTAATTTTTCAATTAAGTATATGATATAGAAAGTATATTATGTAGTATATAATATTCACAAACATATTACATAAAAATCAAATCTAAAATTGAAAAGATCTGTTGTTCATTTGATCCAGACTTCTACTGTTTACAAAAATCTCCACTGTGAAACCCAGTTATTTATGCAGTTTGTTGACTATTTCCAGGTAGAGGTAGTAAACCCCTTCACAGAGTTGCCTCTTTTTCTTTTCTTTTTTATTCTTTTTCTTAGGTTCTGGGACATGAACCCAGGATCTTGCCTGTACTAAACACATGATCTGCCACCAAGCCCCACCCCCAACCCTAGCCATTTCTCTTTTTAAGCTGCTGTAGCATCTTTCTCTTTTTCCTGATCTTCAAAGGAGTCCACCTAAAGTTTTATTCTTAAATATTTTTTACATTTTTGGCAGATAACCTGTATTAAAACAAAATCATTCTAGTAATTTTTTCTGGATCATAAACAATTTAAGTACTGTAATTATAATACACTTATTGAAATGACTGTATGATTTTTCTGTTTATTAATTGAAGAATAACAATAATAGAGTTTCTGATTTGAAACCATTCTTCTTTCTTGGGATAAACTCAATCTAGTCATGATATGTTATTTTCTTCATATATTGTTGGATTTAGGTTATTTAACTCATAAGGCAAATTAGTTTATGATTTATTGTCTATCTGGTTTGGGGATCAAAGTAATTTTTTACTAATGTAATGTAGCAGCTCTTTTCTATTTCTAGAAAACCAAAAAGTGGTTATCTTCTTGAAAGTTGCTCCCCATCCCCAGGTTTAGAGCTTTATTGAAAGAGAATTTTGTTACCAATTCAATTTTCAATGATTCTTTCACTTTCACATTTTCTTTTTTTTAGTATTTTTGGAAATTTATCCATTTTGTATACATTTTCATAATGTGTTTTTATTTATTTAATATATATTACTATTGAACTTACTTGGACCAGGTATTTTAAGCACTTAAAATACAAAATAAAAATAAGTTCCTGACCTTATTGATCTTAAAGTCTTCAGGAGGAGACACACAGTACACAGTATAAATAGAGGCTGATTATTCCTTAACTGAAATGCTGAAAGAGAATTGTTTCAGATTTCAAATTTTTCTTTTGATTTTGAAGTATTTGCATATCTATAATGAGATATATTGGAGGTGGTACCAAAGTCTAAGCATGAAATTCATTGATTACATTATACCTTAATTCATAGCCTGGTGGTAGTTGTATATAATATTTTTAGTGCACTTGTGTTTTTACTGTCATCCTTTACATTTTGCATTTTTTTGGATTAGGGATGCTCAACCTATAATATAGATGAATAAATGAGTGGATGAATGCTATGCAATGTCACATGCCCAAGAAAAGATTTCTAAGAAGATGACATTTGATTCAATACCCAAAAAAAGTAGAAATCTGAGAAGAATATTCCAAGCAGAGGCAAGCAAGTAACCTGAGACAGAAATGTGCCTGGCTTTTTTAAAAGAATGGTGAGGAGGCTGGGGCAGCTGATGAAAAGGGACAGAGGAGAAGAGGTGGTAGTGAGGTGAATAATGTGAAAGGGTGACAAGTTGTAAAAATATTGGCTTAATGCAGAGGTAGAAAGGAAGCTATTGGAGGATTTTGAACAGAGGAGTGGCAGCATCTGACCTGTAAACCAGTGGACTCTCACTTAGGCTACTATTTTGAGATTAGATAGAATAGATGCAAGGCTAGAATTAGAGAAACTAGTTAAGAAGCTATTATAATTATTTAGAACTACATTTGGATTAGGCTGACCTCCCAATGGAGGTCTCATTGAGGATTGTTTGGATTCTACTTGGTTGTAATATTTTGTATAGTCATATATTAATATAGTCAATATTATTCATAGGATTCCTGTGGCATTCATAGGATTCCTGTTTGTAGATTTTAAATTTTAAAGTTTCTTTTTTGTGTGTTTGTAGTTATCTACCTTTTTCATTTTGCATTTTGTTTGATTCTATCTTATCTTTTACCTTCATCAGAAGTTTGCATTGGTGTGGTTCTTGACCTAAGGCTGTGGAAAACCTAGGGAGCTGTTGGATACATCCCTCACATAGACATCCTCCTTCCCCTCTTTTAGTATTGTCATATTATTTGGGGGAAGGGTACATGTTGGCATTTGTTCAATGAGACCCAGAGAGGCAAAGGTCCTGTATTCTCTTGGACAGTCACATACCCTGAAGAATTGTCCTGCTTAATATATGTCCCATTTAGAAATATTTCTTTAGTTTATTAATCTTTTCAAAGAATTAATTTCTATATTATGAATTTTGTCATATTCTAAAATCTCTATATCATTGATTTCTGTCCTTTATTTTCTCCCTTCTTATTTCTTTGGGTTTTGTTCTTTTTCTAGCTTCTTGGCTCATTTGTATTTGTTTTCTGATCAGTGTACTTGAAATTTTCACTTCTCCTGTAGGTATTCTCAGTTATGCTTCACAAGTTTGATATGTGTTCGTTCATTCTATTTCTCAAACCCCTATTATGGTGTTATCTGGTATATAATATGTTTGCATTGGTGTGGTACTTGACCATAGGTATTTGTCAATTCAAATACCCTCCTCCCCTTTTTTCAACTAGAGGGTAGAATCTATGCTAATTGATAGATTGCATAACAACTTCAATGGGAGAGGGCACATAAATTTTATTTTGATGCTGATATCTGCCCTTTGTATTTTAGGTGCAGCAGTTGCAAGGAGTTTATAGTTTACAAGAACAGCACTTCTGGACTTTATGTTCTGATGTTTACGTTGGGACCTTGAAATTAATAGTAGCACCTGATGCTGATGCCAGATGGATTTTAAGCCAAACACATAATATTTTCACTCAGGTAAGATTGTGTTGCTAACTTCTTGTAAGGGTCTTAAAATTTATTGTGTGTACTAGTTTATAAATGTTTATTATTTAGCATATTAAATATAGGCTAGTAAGCTATAAGGGAAATATAAAACTACATTTTTCCTCCAATCAGAGTCTTAATTTGGGAGATCTTTATTTTAGTTAATACTCTTAAGGAAGATGGTTTCAATTTATTCATTGTTGTATTGATTTGATTTTCTTTAAAAAAGTGGATTCTTGCCAGTCATGGTGGTACATGCCTATAATCTCGGCAACTCGGGAAGCTGAGGTAGCAGAATCTTGAGTTCAAAGCCAGCCTCAGCAAAAGTGAGGTGCTAAGCAACTCAGTGAGACCCTGACTCTAAATAAAATACAAAATAGGTCTGGGGATGTGCCTCAGTGGTCGAGTTCCCTGAATTCAATTCCTGGTACACCCCCACACAAAAAAAAGTGGGCTCTTCTTTACTGCACACTCCTTATCCATATTAGATGCTATTTGAAACCAACAATTCTAAAAGAGCATTTGGAATAATAATAATACTTTGTTAGTGGCTTTAACCACAATCTGTTAACTTTTTTGGTTTTTGTCTTTTTTGTACTGGGGATTGAACTCAGGGGCACTTTACCACTGAGCTACAGCCCCAGTCATTTTTATTTTTTAAGACAGGGTCTTTTGATTTGGGCCTTGCTAAGTTACTGAGGTTGATCTCAAACTTGGCAATCCTCCTGCCTCGGTCTCCCAAGTCCTGGGATGGTAGGTGTGTACTATGTGTGCCTGGTCTGTTATCATTGTTGCATGATAGTTACCTTCTGTGTGATTTAGTAGCTTACTATGCTATTGAATTTTTCTTAATACAGGTTGAATATTCCTTATGCAATATGCTTGGGAGCAGAAGTGTTTCAGATTTCAGAGTTTTTTTGAATTTTGGAATGTTTGAATAGACTACCAGTTGAGCATCCCTAATCTGAAAATCTAAAATACAAAATGCTACAAAATCTGAAAATTATTGAGTATCACATTGGCTAAGATATGAATATAGGCTGTATAATAGTTCACATAAATTGTATGGGAATTAAATTTCTTGGGTATGATAATGTTATTGTGACTACAGAAGAATTTTAGGAGATAATGTGCAAAGGATTTAATGATAAAGTATCAGGATGTCTAATTTTCAAATATTTTAGCAAAATTAAAAAGATTACAAATAAATACACATGTAGAGAAAACAAATTTGGCAAAATGTTAACTTTGGGTGAGTATAGGTGGTGGGTACCTATTTTACTTTGTTTTGACTTAAATTTTTTTTTCAAAATAAAAGCCTGAAAAATAAAAACTATTATAGCTCCTCATTACCACCAGGATAAAGCCCAAACTTTATTAGCATGGTCCAATTCACTTCAAATCTCTATGCTGCTCTTCATTGCCATGTACTTTATACTCCAAACTCACCAGACTATTCACTTTCATATGGATTAAAACCCTACTCTAACTTAACTGTCAGTTGTGCTGCTTTCTCTTAGAAGCCTTAAAGATCCCTCTAAGCTGAATTACTTTATCCTTTTATATATGTATCACATTATACATCTCTGTCTCTGTCTATCTCTCATGCACACATCTTTAGATAGAAGCAACATAACATAATGTGTAGTTTAGTTAAATTTAGGACATTAGCATAAATTAAGCAATCTCTCCTCATAAAAAGACATGTATGATTTGAGTTCCTTAAGGAATGAATTAATGGCATAATCTTATGTGTAATTAGGATTTACTCTAATCCTAATCATATGCAATCAAGAGTTACTCTGCTAATAGACAACAATTTGTAGTTACCACTTATATATCCCAGAATTTTAACAACTAGGCCTTTTTTTTTTTTTTTTTTGGTACCCTGGATTGAATCCAGGGGCTCTTAAACTCTGAGCCACATCCCCAGCTCTTTTTATATTTTATTGTGAGACAGGGTCTCACTAAGTTACTTAGGGCCTAAGTTACTGAGTATGGCTTTGAACTTAGAATTCACTTGCCTCAGCTTCCCAAGCTGCTTGTGCTATATTGCACCTGGCTTTAGGCCTCTTTCTTAACAGACACTTTATATATGTCTGTATCATTATGAGTTTCATAATGAAGTATGCAAGACCTTCATGGTATGTCTGAATCCTTCTCATACCTCCTCCATGTTTCAGGGTCAAAAGGAGAACAAGACAAGCAATAGTCTGTTTACTGCCTTTTCCAAATCATTTTGCTCTCCTTTATCCTGAATTTTCTCCTGGTTATTCTGTACCCTCCATCTTCATAGTTACGAACTTCTGTTGATCTCCAGGACATCCTGTACTCTCCTAAGACATTGGCTCTGAGTCACAATTTTCACTCTGAGAAGGATTGCAGTTTCTAGGTTGAGAAATGTGCAAGCAGCTGTCTGTGCTTAGGAACTGCAGAAGTTGTAATTGAAGTAGGTAGCGGAGATGGTTCTAGTAATGTTGGAAATCTTAGTGAAGCTGAAAGTTTATTTAACTGCTTCTTTGATTTTGGAAACTGCATTTGGGCTTTGATTATTTTAAGCTCTGAAACATATTTAAGCCTTTTTATCAACCTAGAGTCATGACAACTTTATCTTATTCCTTGCAGAGACCAGGGTCTCTCTTTGAGGCTTACAGTAAGGAAAGCTCAACATGTTTTCCCCAACGGGTTGAGGGAAGTCACCCCACTAATAAATTTAATTTTTACACTTGATGCATATAATGATTTTAAAGTTGTCTCATCATCTTTTTAGTTCTCACATATACAAAACCAAAATTTTCTTATTAATTTATTTTCCCTTTCAGCTTATACCTTAGTCATACATGTCTTTATGGAATGAATATGTCAGAGCTTATTTTAAGTATTGCCATAGCATTTTGTTTCATTTCATGAAATTTAATATTTTTTTAAAGTAAGTTTATTGTGGCCCACAATTTCAGAAATTTTAGTCCATGGTTGGCCCACTCCCTTTAAAAAAAAAAATTTTTTTAATTGTTGATAGACCTATCCTATTTATTTATTTGTTTGTTTATTTATTTATTTATACTCAGTGCTGAGAATCAAACTCAGTGCCTCACACATGCCAGGCAAGTGCACCATCACTGAGCCACACCTACAGCCCATGAAATTTAATTTTTTAAAAATTACTTCTTTTTCTTTTATTTATCAAAAATAAAATCATGATTACTCAATTTTTTGAAAGAAAAGATCATGCTAATGCATTAGATAGATTTCTTATAGAAAGATTTAAAATACTAGCAGTTTTAGTTCTAAAAGGAAAAAAGGATATTTTTCCATAATATTAATTACATGATGAATATAATATGTTTGTTACATAATAAACATAATGTTTATTACATTTGTAGGTAGGTATCTTTCTTATAGCTGATCTTAAATCAAAATTTAAGTAATAGTTTTTGGTAAAAAATATTCTTGTTAAAAATTATTAAATGAATAACTTTAAACTGAAAAGGCCAAATTATAATTTTCTATTTTGTTTATTAAACTATAGCTTTGTGCCAAGTATGGTACATGGCTGTAATCCCACTTACTTGGGAAGCCAAGGCAGGAGGATCTCAAATTTGAGACCTTCCTAGTCTCAAAATAAAAGAAGGCTGGAGGTATGTAGCTCAGTGGTAGAGTGCTCGCCTAGAACTCAAGCACTTAGAGGCCTTGGATTAAATCCTTAGTACTGCAAGGAAAAACAAAAAATAAGAAAAGCTTTGTGACTATTTTAGAACTCTGTATTAAGCATCAATCTTTTCAGTCTCTTTATCTGTCAATCTTTAACTGCTAAAGAAGATAGTTTGCATGAATATAGAGTAATACAAATGAACTGCTGGAAGTTACTTTAGTACTTAGATTCTTTTGAAATGATTACTTACTTTATAATCCAGTTTCTATATTATATAGGAAGGAAGTCTGTTAATTTTTAATGACATACTTCACAATAACAACTATAATCCTAAAATTATAAATATACTTTTTTCTTGTTAGAAATAGGTTGTTCGGGTATAAAGCAAGGAATGGGATAGCTGGGTCAAATGGTGGTTTCTTTCCATTTTCTGAGGAATCTTCATACTGCTTTCTAGAGCAGTTGCACCAATTTGCAGTCCTACCAGCAATGTATGAGTATACTTCCCCCCACATCCTTGCCAACACTAATTATTGCTTGTATTCTTGATAATTGCCGTTCTTACTGGCATGAGATGAAATCTTATAGTAGTTTTGATTTGCATTTCTCATTGCTAGAGATAATGAATATTTTTTCATATATTTGTTGATCGATTATATTTCTTCTTCTGTGAAGTGTCTGTTCAATTCCTTAGCATATTTATTGATTGAGTTATTTTTTTGGTGTTAGGTTTTTTGAATTCTTTATATATAATCCTGGAAATTAGTGCTCTATCTTAGGTGCATGTGGTAAGGATTTTTTCCCATTCTGTAGGCTCTCCACATTATTGATTGTTTCCTTTGCTGTGAAGAAGCTTTTCAGTTTGAATCCATCCTACTTATTGATTGTTGGTTTTACTTCTTGTGCTTTAGGAGTCTTATTAAGGAAGTCAGGTCCTAAGCCAACATGATGAAGATTTGAGCCTACTTTTTCTTCTGTTAGGTGTATGGTCTCTCTTCTAGTGCCTAAGGCTTTGATCCACTTTGAATTGATTTTTGTGCATGGTGAGAGAGGTTTAATTTCATTTTGCTACATAGGATTTCCAGTTTTCTCAGCACCATTTGTTTTATAGGTTATCTTTCTAATTAGAACAAATTAAAAATTAAAACAAATTAAAGGTTAATAAAAGATAACTACTATGTTTCATATTTACTAATATATAGTAATTACTGAAGTTTGGATATTTTCTTTGTATCTTCAGCACAAGATATGGTACATCATCTATGTATTAAATAAAAATGTTGACTGAACTAAAAAAAAGAAAAAGGTTGTTTGAAGAAGACACATTCAAGAAAAATGTTAAACATCTTTGAAGAAAAATGTAGAACATGCTTGAGATTCATTATCCTCCTTAGTTCACAAAACACAAAAGACAGTCAAGCCTAATACATAATATTTACTCTCTGAAAGAACTTCTACCTCATCTTTTCCATCTTTTCTGCTCATCTGCCTTTCTTTGTTAAGCCTATTAAGTTATAAGCCCACAGCTTCCTGCTTTAGCTTTTTGTGTTCTTTTCTCTGGCCTCAAAATAGAAATAAACACTGATACCCAGGAAGGAACCAAAAAAACCTCCTCACAAACCCAAATGGGGTTCGCTGACCTTCAGAAACTCTCCACCTCCATCACTCTCCTGTGTTCATAATCCCTTCCTGTCTGACCTATGACCTTGTCTGACCCTATTTTGTCTTCTTCAGAGAAGCACCTGGAGTGGGTGAAATTTTCTGCCCCCTTCCAGCCAGATCACTGTTCTTCTAGCCTCTCCATTCCCTTCCCCTTTTTGTAAGGAGCTTTGATCTTTGTGTGTTGATTTTGCTGACCTGTTCTACAAACTTTTCCTCATCCATCTTTCCTTTACCTTTGGTCATCATCCTCAGAAGGTAGGAGTAAACAGATGTGAGGCCAAACATATTGCTAGGTTTGTATTTAATTAATCCATATGGTGTGTTCATGAGTATGTGGAAATAATAGCAGCAGGGGCAACTAGCATTTATTGAGTCCACCAGGTGCCATGCACTGTGATAGATACATAATATATTAATTGATACTCAAAACAATTTACAGAAAAAGAAACCCAGATTCACGTTATTGTTTTTGACATATAATTTAGTCATATTCACTCACCATATCATTAACTGGAATGTTTTCCATGGAAAAGTAGTAATTTTTCAAGATTTCATTTTAAAGGAAAAAAGATTAATATTATATGGTTAGTCAAAAACTAAAGTAGAAAGTTTCAGTGGCTTTTGATAGAGAATACAAGTAAACCAATAATTTTCTATAGTCATATTGCTACTTAGTTTTCTAACTTTTCTATTTCTCATTTGTTTTCCTTTCCACAACAGTGAATATCTGTTGAAGATATTCTAAGCCTGTGATACTAAGTGAATGTTTATTTTTTTAGTAGTTTAGAAGTATTCAAGTAACTAGCTATCTTTCCCATTTTAAAAAGTGTTGGCTGAAGTATGGTTTATTATTCTCAATTTTGAGAATTATCATTAACGTAATTACTATTATTTGGTTTTCACATTTTTAAGGATGGCCTTTCAGTCAGCCTCTGACACTTGAAATTATTCTAATGGTAGAATATCTGGTGGAACCAAGCACTGTTTCATCATTGAAATATCTGTCATGTCTTTGTAATGCAAAGAAACTATCCAAAGCAGAGTTTGCATTCAGGGAGTAAGTGACTTCCCAAAAGATTCTTTGGCAATTCTACTTTTCTGCCTACTTTGAAGGAAATTGAAAGAGGAAAATGGGAAGCTGGAGAATTTGAAGCTTTCCCTATTGGGACAGATGGATAAAGTGACCTTTTTTTCCTTTTCTTTTTGCTGTTTGACTAAGCTTTTGTGGAAAGCTGCAGCCCCTCAGGGGACTGATATCTGCTTGAGTAATTAACTCATGATTATGCAAAGTTAGTTTATCTAGCCTCTTTGTTTTTCCCCCTTTTTTTGTTGCCTTGGGCTACTTCATTTCTTATTACCATCTTCACTGCGTTAAGGCTGGGGGGTAAAGAAAATGGTAGAGACAATAAAAGGAGTCCAACTTATTTTATTTTGCACATTTTACTTTCATTAACAATTTTGTTAAAACAGCTGTTAAGAATTTATTTAGGCGGTAATTGTTTTCTGTTAAGATTAGGTATACAACAATTTTACAAAATAGTTCTTAAATACTGTTTTCAGGGTCCATCTAGATTGAGTAAATCAAATCATATAATCAGTCAGAATAACCATAATAGCTTTTATTGCATATCAAATTCTTTCTCTTACACTCTTGATCCTTATAACAGTGTCTGGTATGTAGCAAGGCTTTTAAAATACTTATTAACTATTAGATGAATATATAACAGTCCTGTGAGATTAATATTGGCATTTATCTGCAATGTTAAATGAGAAATGATGACATTTGGTTTAATTTGTACCTAAAAATCATACAGACACTAAATTCTGGCATTTTTCAGCCATAAACCTCTTAACCAAGGAGAAGGTATTAGTAAATGTATTCTCTCAAAGTTTGAATAACAGAGTTTAGACTTACACAGTAAGTTGTTTTTTTTTTTTATAATGAGGCAAATAAAGAAAACCCAAAAGCATGTTTTCTGTCCTGGCAAGCTTCTAGGGTCTGTCCAGCAGTGCCTCCCCAGCTCTGCACCAGTGGGTCCTGACTCCTAAAGCGTTTGTTTGATGTTGCTCAGGTTCTTCTCTGGATGTCAAGGGTTGAGGTGAGGGGAGATATGTGAAAGCGGTGTTTTAAAGAGTGCAGAAATTACTGTAAGGTAGTCTGTGTCACCCCCACCACCCACCCACATTCTGTTTTTCTTTTCTTTCTTTCTTCCTTTTTTTTTTTGGAGGGGGGGGGCCCTTTACTTTAAATATTTCAGTTTACCTAAGGTACCGACAAGAAAGGACTTTTTTTCTGACTGCATTTACTATGTGCCAGGTTCTGGGAGTGAGGGATGAACAAAAGAAGATAAAATCCTTTCTCTAGGAGAGATTCTTTAATGGTGGGGGAACAAGAGTATTAAGCACAGTGAATAATTAAGTGGTATAATATGTCACCAGGTGATGAGTGATGAGATGTTGGGTGAGGAGCAAGGGTGAGAGACTGTCAGTGCTTGAGGAGCTTACCTCCTCTGTTCCAAGTGTTCTTTTCTCCGTGACATATGTATTATTATCTCATATATTGTATTTCCTTGCATATTTGTTCATCATTTCTCCCCACCAGGCCCTCAATAAAATATAAACTTTGAGGGCAAGGATTTTTGTTGTTGTTGTCACTTTTATATTTCTAGATGATAGAACACTACATGGGATACAATAAATGCATGTTAAATGTGTTTCACACAGGATGGTGAAGGTAGGCCTTGCTGATGTCCGAATAGGGATGTAACATGAGGATATCATGTCAATATCTTGAGGAACGTAGAAGAGTCAGTATGGCTGAGGCCTAGTGAACAGTGCGGGGTAGAAGAAGAATCAGAGCAGAGGCACCAGCAGTGCCTCCCCAGAAATATGAATTTGAGAAGTGAGCATACAACTGGTACTTGATCATCTAGGGAACCAGAACAGAAAAAGAATGGTTCTGTGCACTGAGCCTTTGGGTATTTCAGTGTCTAATGTTCAAAGATAGGAGGAAGAATCAACAAGAGACTGAGAAAGATTGATAAGTGAGGTTAAAGGGCAACCTATGAGTTTTCTCTGGAAGCCATGAGCAGGGAAAGTGTTTAGTAGGAGGGGAGTGATCTTCTGTATATTGCTTGTAAGTTGAATAGTAAGATAAGGACTGAGAATTAAGCACTGGTCTGAGCAACTTGGAGATGACTTTTGGGGGGAAGTGATGGGAAATAAAAGTTTGGTTGAAATGACTTCCATAGAAGAAGAAATATGGACAACTCTTTTGAGGATTTTTGCTATCCAGAAGAGCAGAATTGGGACTGTACCCGAAGGGGATGTAGGGTAAAGTAAAGGGTTTTTTAAAGGTGGAAGAAATTGTAGTGTATTTGTATGCTAATAAAATGATCCAGTTGAGAGAGGAAAATTGATAGCATAGAAGAGATGGGGGAAAATTTAAAGAGCAATGTTCTTGAGTAGTAAGTATATATCCAAAATTAAACAAAAGAGTTGAAGCATAAAATAATTAAATAACTAGTAAGTGGTTATACTTATTAAATATTCTTGTTGACCATTTACCATGTGAAGAGTTAGACTGGGATGACTGGATTTTAGTAGTAGCTAACCAGTCAAGCATTATGGTGTTCTTCAACAGAAATGTAGATGAGTAACCTCATTTTTCTGATATCACTTGTGACTAGTAGTATGCTTTTTGGCAATGGTTTTACAACTTACAAATGTAATTGTTTCTGATATAATTTTCTGGTGATTTATGTTAAAATATGAATAATTATTTCCCAGAGACAGGAAAGAAAAACAATTGTTTTTTTAATTGAATTTTTTTATTACTTTTCTGAAGTGTGTAGTCTGTTATTGGCTTGATAATCTAATTTTTATTTTTTTCAACTTTTCAGGCTGGAGTGAGACAGCTTTATGTACAGATTGACTTTGCAGCCATGTAGTAAATGAAAAGAATGTTTTTTTTTTTTTCTTTTCTTTTCTTTTTTTTACCAAATTTTTCTGGTACTGTACAATCCAAAACGTTGTACTAAATAGAGATTTCATCACTACAATTCCCCAGCACCATGAAGACCAGGTAGAGTCCGCCGTTTGTGCTCTGTGGGGAGTTCACCACTAAGGGATCACAATTAAGAGGATATCTCCTGGACTGCTGGTCTTGTCATTTGTGCTCTTCCCTCCAAGCCATTCTGGTTTCTGAGGTTTTTGGTTTTGTTTTAGAGGGTTGATTTGTCCTTTTTTCCCCCATCAGGGAGTGGGAGGGGGCGTTTCGTGAATGCCCTTTCCCTGTCCCTCATCCCAGCTGGTGAGATTCAGACTGTGGGCTTCCAGTCATCTGGAATGTCTTCACTGAAGCTGCTGGAACCACTGCTTTTATTCCCACAAAACCAGTGTTATTTAAAAAGAAATGGAAATATGTTTTATATGTAATGTCACAGTTGTTGACGTTCTTCAGTATAATCATATGTTTGTAAAATTGTTTGTACCTTGCAAACTTATGAACCAAACCATATTGGGTTTTCAAAGTGCCTTTGTATCAGAAAATGTATTTGCCAGCATAGAAATGTACCAACAAAGGTCATGTATGTGTTTTTTTAAATGGATATTCTGTAATCTGTACAAAACATGACTCTTGCTTAGAATACCAGTCTTTTTTTGTGTACTTCCAGCGTTGGTTTAGATACATGAAGTTTCTTTTTATTGTTTTATCTCATCAAAAAAATAAATAAATAAAAGGTATTATTTTGCTTTTTAAAACGAATTCAATAATCACATCAAATTACTTTGTGGAGTGGATTCTCAAAACTTTGCAAATGTCTGTTCCAGACAAAATTGTTTTGACCTAAAACATTTGCTAATTTCCAAATTTCTGGAAAGATACTGTGTTTATGATAAATTTTCCAGTAGCTCTCCTTGCCATTTTTGTGAATTTTATTAATGTTTGGAAAAGGCAGTAGACTGAAGGCAGAAACGGTTGTCATAGCATTAATGTGCATTTTCAATCTTCAAATGTCAAATCATACAGTTTGTTTTCCTGTTTTAACTTTGCACAAATGATTGCTTTCAGGAATATTATACAGCATTTGATTGAGTTGGAACTATTTAAGGTACGGAGCAAATGTGGTGATGTAGAACTCTTCCTAACACAGGTGTCTTAGAAGTACAAGATAAGCTTATTTCTAGGTTCTTGTGTGTTTGAAAAATAAAATTGCAATTTGACACAAGTACTTCAACGCGCTACTTAAGTATTCTCTTATGAAGAGATACTGATTTGGATAAACATTTTCCCATTGTACTTCCTTTTATCACAACATATATTCCCTTTTACTTTAAAACACTGAAATTGTTGCGAGGGGGAATCTTGTGGAGCAACAATGATTGTAGAGAAGAGTATAGATCAGTACATTCAGTAAAGTAGCAAAAATCATTATTGATTTTGCATAGGTTTAGAATATCTTTTCCCTACTTCTGATCCATCATTCATGAACTATTTTATATTAGAAAAACTACACCATTTTCTTCATGCTTTTAAAAACTACTACAGATTACCATTAACTGATCATTCAAGACATGTTTGCTCACTTCCAGGTAGTTTGAAAGCTAAGAATTCCTGCAGTAGATTGTGTTCAATTGAAAAAGGTCCTTTAGGAGGGAAAGTACAGAAGGAAATGTGGTCTACAAGTATTGCTTTTTCATTACAAGTGTAAGTAGTCATTTGGAAGTTTGAACCACTACCAAGTCTGATAGAACTCTGGGATAATCAGTCTGTGGGTTTTGGCATATTACAGAAAATGACAGGTCTAGATGAAGGCAGAGATTTTGGATGTATGCCTTTACAAACTAATTATATGTAACTATCCTGACATTTCACATATGGAGATAATTGCACTGGTTTGTAAATTTTATCAGTGCATTCTGAAGATCCAGTTCTGCCTTAAGCTGAGCCCTCCATTCCAAGTGAAGTTTTTGTCAAAATATGTATATTACTTTATTTAATTGTATCCTCAAATGCACAAATCCATGAATATGCTTTTTCCCCTTTGGTAAGTATTGGATATGAAACTCTTAATTTTGTACTGTTTCAAGAAATTCCCAGCTCATGTCATTGAGCAAGTTGGCATTAACATTTATGCTTTAATTAAATGTCAGTATACCTGTGTATACAGCAGAAAAGAAAAATGTTTTTTTCTCACAGAAAATAATTGCTTATCAGTGGTCTTGGCACAGATATTATATATTACTAAATTAATATATTACTAAAATAGATATTTCACTGAGAAATACCACCTGATTATGGTTGTAAATTTAGACTGTCTTTAGCATTAGGCTCTTGCAAAACAAAAACCATCCATATTTGAGTATAAATTTACCAGTATTTCAAAAACCAGAATATTCTCTAGACAGCAAATTTGTATTGCTCAGGAAAAGTTTGCTGGGTAAGCTTTCCTAAACAGAAATATACCCATACTACTTGTGTCTTTTAAAATTCATTTTATTACTGAAGATGAAGGACTTATGCATAATTTCCTCAGTTTGCTAACTCCCTGTGCATCTTGGTGAAGGGCAGTATCTAGTTTATCTGTAGGTTACTGTTCCTCATACTGTCACATGTACCATTCTTCTGCAGTGGATGTATAATAAAGAGGTAACAGGTGTCACTGGTATTATGATTTCACTTTGTCTGAAATGTTTCAGCATTTTTCAAAGCCTACACATATTTACCAGTAATCAAAATACTGTGACTTTTATGTACCTCTCTAAAGCAGCCGAATCATTAACTCAAAATGCAGCTGACCAGAGTTCTGTAATGTTTTTACCTCCCATGGAATAAGCAATTTTTACAAATATCAGAATGGTAACACCCTGATATATAATGTTGGGATTTAAGAATAACATTACATTACTTAACAAAATTTTACATCTAAGTGAGGGCTTTGCTTAGAAGCAATCTAGCTCTACCTCTCATTTTACAGATGAGAAAATTGAAGCCCAGAAAAGCTGTTATTTACTCAAGGCTCAGAGATCTTTAGTGGCAAAGCCAAGATTAGAATTTAGATCTAGATCTTCTGACTCTTAAGTTGAGAGTTCTTTATTGTGCTGCCTCTCTAGTATGATATTTGCTTTTCTGTAAATGTGACTGACAGTTGTAAATAAAGAATATCCAACAAACATTTTTGGTACATTAAGGCACTTTATAAATGTAATTTTGTCTCATTTTTTCATATCTAATAATGAAATTAGATTTTTCCGTATTTTTTTTTTTTTTTACTTGTGGAACTAATTCCTTTTAAAAAATGATGACATTTTTACAATGGATACTTCTGTCAGCAAATGTACCTGTTAATTTCCCAAGATTCAATCCAGTTTAAGGATTTCTTAGTTTCCTTTTCTGTTTTTATTGTGAACTGGTACTTTTTAAAAACCAGGTGAATTCACAGATTATAGCATTTTGTGTTGCCACTTTGCATTTCAATCACTGGAGAGCTTTTTGTTTTTAAAATCCTTGGAGCTGTTTTTAAAAGGGGCATTAAATATATTGAAGAAATCTTTCAATTCAGTAGGGTAAAGTTTTGAAATCTTAGTAGAATTCCATATGTTAAGCCACTACTTCTGGTTTTTCATTAAGGCATTATCTTGGGGAAATTAAGCTTTTTTTCTTTCTTTTTACAAAAAAGTCACCATTTTTTCAATAAATTATTTTCTAATTCACAAGAACCATGGAAATTTTATCTTTTGAAAAAGATTCATTACAAGTTTTATCAGTAGAAGATTGTTTCAAGATGTTATCCTCCAAAAGCCATAGTGACTCAGATCCCCACCACAGAATCAAAAGAGACTCAAAGACAAAGACAATGAAAAATTTTAATGCACCAAAAAGTGTTTGCAGAAAAGGAGCAGAGAAGTATAGTTCTATTTAAATGCCAAATGGATGGGAGCCTTTTTGATGAGGGCATCTTAGGTTTATGTTTAACATTTCCTAACTGCAGATTATACAGAAAACAAGGGTGGGGAATAACATTTATTCAGTATTTATGTGCCATGCACATCATGGCCTTTCTCATATTATCACATTTAATCCAAACATTTCTATAAAGAGTGAATTTTGCATGACTTTTATTAAATGAAGTTATATCAAGAGAATTTTAAGTTACTTGCTTGGGGTAGAGCACCAAATCCAAATCCAGCACTTTTTCTAACAACTACTCTTTCTTATGTATGTCATTCAACAGTACTTTCAAGATCCAGGACTTAGCAGATCTAAAGATATGCTCCTAAAAACCCAACAAATGGATTACCGTGACAGAATTAATGTTGGGCAACAGTTGTTATAAATCATTTAAACTCATTCCTTCTTTCTGTACTCTTATGCTTATTTTCTATTTTAGCCATTTATGTAAAACTATGCAGGCTGAAAAGAGTAATCAGAATTTCTCAAACACTTTTAAGACCATTAAAAAAAAAAAAAAGAAGTAGAAAGTTTTATTGGCATTTGGAGTAAGCTGCTTAAGAGACTGACTCAAGATAGTGCCCTCTGTGTCAGTATGAGGAACTGAACTCTTGTTTACTTTATTAAGAAACTGAACATACTTTATTGTCTTCCAAGAAGTAAAAATAATTTTGTGCTGCAGGAAAAAGATAAGCAGGATTTGTACATTTTATATATATATATATCTTTTCAAAATGAAATCTGTTTCATATAAATCTATGCTATCACCATAACTTTGAAAATTTAGTATTTGTAATTTTGATCTTGATGTTGGAAAGCTTATAAAGGAGAATGTCTTTGTCTTGTACATCATTTTATCCCCAAAGTTAGTATGAATTTATACTTAACATGCTCACTAAATGTCTAGCTAAATAGTGAGTACCTATTGTAGATAGTAGCAGATACAAAAGTAAGCGTTATAGACAAGTAAGATCAGTAATTTACGTGTCACGGAAGACATCTCAGCTTTTTTTTTTTTTTTTTGCCATTTTTGCACAAATAAGTGACTTTTACCCCCCGCAAGTATCCTTGTGAGCTGTCCATTCTTTTCAGTACACAAACAGTGCAGGTATACAAATGTTACCCATCTTGCATACTGTTGGAAAGGAATTGGCAGAACTGAGACTGCAACCTGGGTCACTTGAATTTTTGTATTTTGCATATTTACATTACGAACCACAGTCTCCTTTTTTTAATGGAGAATTGCCATATTCATATTACTTAAAGGACCTACGTATGTCTTCTAGTTTATCCCCATGTGTATTATCATCCAAAACTCTTTCAGAGGTTTCTTGAAGGTGCTTCTATAAAAACAACATGTAATAATTAAGTGAATTAAATATTCCTGGAATAGTTTGTACCTTTTTTCTCTTGTCCCCCTCCAAATACTACATTTTGGTAAAACATACCTCTATTTCTTCATTTTAAAATCTGTTCATTGTTGCTTCCACTGTAAAACTTCCACTTTATACTGGTAGGGGAAAAGGTTTTGTTTTGAATTTTAGCATTTGAGTTTTGGTTATGTATTACATATTGTATACCACCCTCAATGAAAAATCTGTTTTGAACTAGGCATATCCTGTCAATACTCTGTCCAATAAGTTCATTGCTTTCTCAAATAGTAGCAAATTCAATGATATGTTTTCCCATGTGATAGTTTCTGTAACCTTCCTGAATTTGATAAATAAGCAGAATGGACATCTTATATTGGAAATACTGTGAATGGAAAAATTGCCAAATCTCTTCTTGATATTCTAAACACCCCTACAACACTTTGCACTCTTGTCTTTAAGGATTTTTAAACGTAGGGTCAAGGATTTGGGTTTGATCCTTTGGTGAAGATCATGGCATCATGGCATTTCCAAAACCATCTGCGTACACTATCACATTTGAGATGTTGTGATGTGGCTTGATGATATTAAGGTAAGCCGCTATGATTTGCCCAAGTGCAATATAAAAAAATCCAGAATGTATATTTCACTTTTTTCTACTTTCACACACTCACATATACATTTTGTTTAACTTCAGGTATATTTTAAAAGAATCATGAACCGCTGTATCAAAATTATTTTCAATAAAATTTGTTTTAAAATCTTTGTCTGAATTGTGTCTATCAGTTTGTTGAACTGGATTGTATTGGAACAGCTTGGATTGGATTTATGATATGAAAGCAAAAGAAAAATTCTCAGAGCCAAGAAACAACAAACTCATTAGCAGACAAGAGACACTGAAGTCTAGAAATGTCTACATAACAGAGCCTCATGGTGTCTCTTGTTTATCACCTGACCTTAAACACAACGTCTCAGTGTATTAACTGCAAGTATTTCCATTAACCCCAAATTGTTCTTTTCTTACCTCATTCTTTATTACTGATCTCCTCTCATGATCTAAGACCAAAGAATCTGACATGAGCTCCATTTCTTCTAAAAGTTTCCTTTTAATCAGAAATTATTTTTAAAATACTTGCACCAAATCCCAACCCCTACTCATCCCACCTTCTCCAAGCAGCCTCTTCATGTTAATCTCAACTACATTATAAGGGTTTAATTAGCATATCTGCTATTGAACACCTAATCTGTAGCGCAAGTGGTTTTGTTTTAGGCAGAACTGTGATTGAATCCAGGGCTTCACTCATGCTAAGCAAGCACTCTACCCCCGAACTGTGTCCCTAGCCCCCTTTTCCTTTCCTAACTGTCTCCACAGCTCCTGAGACATGCCTTCACTCTGCCTATTTATCAAAGTGGCTTAAGGGCATCAGTGGCTTACTGTCACATCCATGGCAGAACTACCAGCTTTGCAAATTCAAAATAAAGAGAAAAAAATAATCTTTCCATTCAAATCTCTTTGCAACTATCAATTTCTGACAGAATTCCTACAGAGTTCTTAAAAATACAAACATTTCCTTTGTCACCTGTATTTCCTGAATCCTCTATCATAAGTTCTTCTCTTCCTCCCTTGAAATCTCTAAATTTCACCTTTTCCACTTCCACTGTCCCATTACAGGACCTCCCTGACGACGGGGGGAGAACCATGTTTGGGAATTAATTGCCCAGCTTCACATGTATTCCACGTTCTGTTTTAAGTCACCTCTTTTTCAGCTTACCCCTGCTACACACATGAACACATACATACACACAAAAAGAAAAAAGAAAAACACAATTCTGGCTTTGGCAGGGAGTGCCAGGAATTTCTGCTGAATCTGACTTTTGCCCAGGCCTTTTAAAACAGTCTCCATACCCTGGCTTCCTGGTCACTGTGCTGGCCCTGCTGCATGCTGCACTTTGACTTCTTAGGTCTAAAGCACCTCCCAGGGGCTCCCCACCCTTCCTGTGTTCTCTGGAATTAGATTGTGGCCTAATCAGAGTCTGCAGTGGCCTATCCATACCTCTCAGAGCAGCCTCTTCTATTTCCACACAGGTTTAGGCAAGTCATTCAACACAATACAGCACCAATCAAACTTTTAGTTTGCTTCCTTCCCCTAGAAACCTCCCTGTGTTATGCTGACAAAATCTCTAGCTCAGAATCCTAACTCCCTAATGCCATCAAGTACAATTTCTTTGAACAACTCTGAAAACTATTAATGCTTTTCTTTCCCTCCTTATTCAATCGCATTACCCATGCTATGGCAATAAACTAACTTTTTGTTAGAATAGACCAGAAAATAGAAAAGACAGGGAGAAGCAAACATGTCCAATAGATGTAAACAGAATGATGGTAATTTATTATTTCATTCTGTCCGAAGATAGGGAGTATGGCAAGTAGCACTGTAAAGCAATTCTGGTTCATTCAAAAACACTTATCAGTTCATTCTACCTTACCTCCAAGCTTAAAAAGCAATCTACATAGTTAAGGCTTAGTATAAGTCACAACATTCAAATGTACAATTCACAATTCAACTTTATCTTCTAAGTTGTTATAACCAAGAAGAGTACTAATGAGATAATACTCAAATACACAGATCCTGATACAATGGACAATCACAAAATTTATTGGAAAAAAGTGAAGGAATTGTGCCTTTTTTAAGAAAATAAAATAAAATTTTATTCCCTTTTAAAGCAAAAGGATTAGTACTAAAACAATTTCATATTATCTAATTGAAAAAAGCTAAAGAAAAAAACAATTAGCCCTGTAGACATAAAACGCCTTTTGTGTGTGTGTGTGTTCTTGTTCTTATTTATTTATTTATAATAGTGGAGTGCATTACAATTCTTAATACACATATAGAGCACAATTTTTCATATCTCTGGTTATATACAAAGTATATTCAAACCAATTCGTGACTTCACACATGTACTTTGGATAATAATTTCCATCACATTCCACCATCATTTATAACCCCATGCTCCCCTTCCCCTCCCACTCCTCTTGTCCTATCTAGAGTTCATCTATTCCTTCCATGCTCCCTCTCCCTATCCCACTATGAATCAGCCTCCTTATATCAAAGAAAACATTCAGCATTTGTTTTTGTGGGATTGGCTAACTTCACTTAGCATTATCTTCTCTACCTCCATCCATTTACCTGCAAATGCTGTGATTTTATTCTCTTTTATTGCTGAGTAATATTCCATTGTGTATATATGCCACATTTTTTTCATCCATTCATCCACTGAAGGGCATCTAGGTTGGTTCCACAGTTTAGCTATTGTGAATTGTGCTGCTATAAACATCGATGTGGCTGTGTCCCTGTAGTATGCTGTTTTTAAATCCTTTGGGTATAGACCGACCAAGGAGAGGGATAGTTGGGTCAACTGGTGATTCCATTCCAAGTTTTCCAAGGAATCCCCATACTGCTTTCCATATTGGCTGGACCAATTTGCAGTCCCACCAGCAGTGTATGAGTGTACCTTTTCCCCCTTTTTCATCACGTATGTTAGTGATTAAGTTTTCTCTCTCCTTTTTGTTAGCATGGCTAAGGGGCTGTCAATTTTATTTATTTTTTCAAAGAACCAACTTTTTGTTTTGTCAATTTTTTCAATTGTTTCAATTTCATTTATTTCAGCTCAGATTTTAATTATTTTCTGTCTTCTGCTGCTTTTGGTGTTCATTTGTTCTTATTTTTCTAGGACTTTGAGATGTAATGTTAAGTCATTTATTTGTTGACTTTTTCTTCTTTTAAGGAATGAACTCCATGCAATGAAGTTTCCTCTTAGAACTGCTTTCATAGTGTCCCAGAGATTTCGATATGTTGTATGTGTGTTCTCATTCACCTGTAAAAAAATTTTAATCTCCTTGATGTCTTCTGCAACCCATTGTTCATTCAGTAGCATATTATTTAGTCTCCAGGTTTTGGAGTAGATTTTATTTCTTATATTATCATTGATTTCTAATTTCATTTCATTATAATCTGATAGAATGCAGGGTAGTATCTCTACTTTTTTATTTTTGCTAAGAGTTGCTTTGTGGCATAGTATATGGTCTATTTTAGAGAAGGATCCATGTGCTGCTGAGAAAAAAGTGTATTCTGTTATTGAAGGATGAAATATTCTATATATGTCAGTTAAGTCTAAGTTATTTATTGTATTATTGAGTTCTATACTTTCTTTGTTCAGCTTTAGTTTGGAAGACCTATCTAGTGATAAAAGAGGTGTGTTACAGTCACCCAATATGATTGTGTCTATTTGACTCTTGAACTTGAGAAGAGTTTGTTGGATGAACATAGATGCTCCATTTTGGGGGGCATATATATTTAAAATTTTTAAGTCTTGTTGTTGTATGGTTCCCTTGAGTAGTACATAGTGTCCTCTTTATCCTTTTTGACTGACTTTATTTTGAAGTCTACTTTATTTGGTATGAGGATGGAAACCCCTGTTTGATTCCGCAGTCCAAGTGAGTGGTATGATTTTTCCCAACCCTTCACCTTCAGTCTGTGGATGTCTTTTCCTATGAAATGAGTCTCTTGGAGGCAGCATATTGTTGGGTCTTCTTCTTCTTCTTCTTTTTTTTTTAAATCCAATCTGCTAGTCTATGTCTTTTGATTCGTGAGTTTAGGCCATTAACATTCAGGGTTATTATTGAGACATGATTTGTATTCCAAGCTATTTTTTGTTTATTTTTGGTATTTAACATGATTTGGTTTCTCCTCTGATTAGATTTTCCTTTAGTGTAATCCCTCCCTCTGCTGATTTTCATCATTGTTTTTCATTTCCTCTTCTTGGAATATTTTACTGAGGATGTTCTGTAGTTCAGGCTTTCTAGTTGTAAATTCTTTTTAACTTTTGTTTATCATGGGAGATTTTTATTTCATCATCAAATCTAAAGCTTAGTTTTGCTGGATGTAAGATTCTTGGTTGGCATCCATTTTCTTTCAGAGCTTGGTATATGTTGTTCCACGATCTCCTGGCTTTGAGGGTCTGGGTTGAAAAATCTGGAGATATAAATTGGTCTCCTCTTATATGTGATCTGATTCCTCTCTCTTGCAGCTTTTAAGATTCTATCCTTATTCTATATTCTAGGCATTTTCATTATAATGTGCCTTGGTATAGATCTATTGTAATTTTGTACATTTGGTGTCCTGTAAGCCTCTTTTATTTCCAATTCATTCTTCATGCTTGGGAAATTTTCTGATATTATCTCATTGAAGAAGTTGTCCATTCCTTTGGTTTGAGACTCTGTGCCTTCCTTTATCCCAATAACTCTTAGATTTGGTCTTTTGATGCTGTCCCATAATTCTCGGATGTTCTGTTCATGATTTCTTACTATCTTCACTGTGTGATCAACTTTATTTTCCAGATTATATTCTTTTGTCTTCATTGTCTACCATTCTTTCTTCCAAGTGATCTAGTCTGTTGGTTATGCTTTCTATTGAGTTTATTTGGTTTTTTATATCCTTCATTTCAAGAGTTTCTGCCTGGTTTTTTTTTCAGTCTCTCTCTCTCTCTCTCTCTCTCTCTCTCTCTCTCTCTCTCTCTCTTTTGAAGTAATCTTTTACTACCTGTATTTGCTCTCTTATCTCATTGTTGGAGTGATCAATTTTTGCCTATATTTGCTCGTTTAGGTCATTCTTTAATTCACAGATCATTTTAATTAAGAACCTTCTGAACTGCTTGTCTGACATTTCATCAACTTTGCTGTCCATGGGTTCTGTTAGTATAGTGTCCTGGTTTATTTGGGGCACTTTCCTCCCTTATTTTTTCATGTTGTCTATGTATCTTCCTTTCTTGCAGTGTGAATCTGAGATATTACAGTTTCTTCCCTATATTCTTGTAGTACTCATGCAGATTGTCTGTACCTCACCTTGATGTTGGGCTTCCAGACCCTGCTGGTGTCCCTCAATGAATGCTACTACTGCATCCTGGATCTGGGTCCTGTGCAAGTTGGTTTGAGTAAATCTGGGCCGCTGGGCTTGACCTCCTGTGGTAGTCTGCTGCTGGGAAGGGTGGTCCTGTGCCAGAGGCTAGGCTCTGGCAGGTGTCTATCCTGCCAGGGTAGGGGTGTATCAGACATACTGTGAGCCTCAGGCCCACACAGACCAGTGTGGGTGGATCTAGCGCCTTTTAAAACATATATATATAATTTTTTAGTTCTTGATGGACCTTTATTTATTTATATGTGGTACTGAGAATCGAACTCAGTGCCTCACACATGCCAGGCAAGAGCTCTACCACTGAGCCACAACCCCAGCCCCAGAATTGTGCTTTTAATAGGAAGTTTAAATCCTCTTTAAAGGTTCTGTATGAATTGCTGAAGTGAACTATACTTTTTGTAAGCCAGTCACTGTGAGAACTAAAGGATTAGAGATCAGACAATCCAGAACCAAAATCATTCCAAAGAGTATTTCCTGAACATAGGCACAAAGTAATATTTTTAAAGTATAACATTTTTAAACAAAAATATGTAAGTTTCACATATCAGTTTCATATACAAGCATTAGCCATCAATGTCTTCCCACCCTAAGCAGTAAGTCAGATCATAATGTTGTTAAACTCTACAGAGATCATCTATCCTGTATGTGCATCAAACTTCTTCTTGAGTAATAACTAGTCCATAGCTCATACTGGCTGCTATAGAGTTCAAAAGAAGGTAAAGTTTATACATTTATTAGTTAGAACAAAGACTTCCCTAGGCAATCCTCTGGTGGTGCCCAGCAGCTTGGAATGCCATAGAAACTCAAAACTTTTGAGATAAGACAGTTTTTTCTGATTGGGAAAACTGTTGCAAAAGGGCAGAGCAAACTCTTGTTGCTTTCTTTCTGTTCCCCCTCCACATGTGTCAGGCTGCAAATCACTCATAAAATTATGAAATCAAATGCAACAGAGTAGAATAACTCGAACCCCAAGTTTCTGGCCTGAGGACTGATGGAAACTAGGGAGCCCAGGGAACCAGAATATGGTGAAAGATTGGGAAGGGGAGAAACCCAGAAGAGCAACTTCATAAAATTGCTTCTGAACCTCTAGGATCACTCTCAAATCACTACTATTTTTATGTCAACCTTATTTAGCGTACCAAAGCACTTGAAGAGCTAAACTCTCCAATAGAATACATCTTAAGTTCCTAACAAAATGGCACAAACCCAAGATAGATCCTGAGATCTGTAGCCTTTAAAACTGAACTGACCTTGGAACCACAGCCACAGAAGGCAGACTGGTACTTGTGTCCTGAACCTCACCTGTTATCTACAAAAAGACTTCTCAACAGAATTTAAGCAAGACTCAGAATCTATACATAATATTCAAAACACCAAAGTTAAATCCAAATTACTTGACAATACCATAATTACTATGTATAATTATAATGTACTAATAAAAAATTACAAAAAAAATTCTTTAAAGTACCAGCTACAGGGCTGGGGAATGTCGCTCACTGGTAGAGCATTTGCCTACCATGTCTAATGCCCTGGGCTCAATCCCCAGGAGTGCTAAAACAAAGTACCACGAGGGGGGAAAAAATCAGAATTACTTGATAAAGTACTGGAAAATTTTTAACTTGCAGAAGAAAATCAATCAACAGATGCCAAGACTTGAGACATCAATGTTGCAATTATCTAACAAAGACCTCAAGTTAACTATTATAAAAATACTCACATAAGCCAACACAAATAAGTTTTCAACAAATGTTAAAATAAGAAATAGATATGAAAAAGAACCAAGAGGAAATTTTAGAACAGTAAAAAAAAGTTTTAGAAAAACATACAGAATGGACTCAACAGCAGAACAGAGAAGAGGCAAGAGCAATGAACTTAAAGATAGATGAAAAAAAAATTACTCACTCTGAGTAACAGAAAACAGACTTAAACAAACAAACAAACAAACAAACAACAACAAAAAACAATGAATGGAGCTCAA
This sequence comes from Marmota flaviventris, assembly GCF_047511675.1. NCBI lineage: Eukaryota > Metazoa > Chordata > Mammalia > Rodentia > Sciuridae > Marmota > Marmota flaviventris. Next base: position 88,331,616 of record NC_092507.1, read on the forward strand.
GAACCTATGAGACAAGAAATGTGTAGCATTTCTATTATCAGAGTTCCAAAAAGAGAGGATAAATTATACAGTGCTAAAAAAAATTATTTGAAGAAAGTCTGGCTGCAGACATCCCCAGTTTGGTGATGTAATCTACAGATTAAAGAAGATGATGAAACTCCAAATAGAATAAACCCCCAAATATCCACACCATCTGAAATTTTGTAGATGTCAACAAGGTCATTCTAGCATTTATATGGAAGGGCAAAGGAACTAGAACAACTAAAACACTTGAAAAAAGAAGTTAACCGAATCACCCTATGAGATTTGATTTTTTTTTTTTTTTTTTTAGATGAGGTCTTGCTATGTTTCCCTGGCTGGCCTCAAGCAGCTCTGGGACTACAGGTGTGCAACATATATGCCAGCTTGTTTTTAATATTTACCACAAAGCTAAAGTAATCAAGATATAAGTAACCAATGACAGAAGGAAGAGGCATAGAAAAAAGCAACAGCAAAAAGACAAACGGATTGACACAATTCAGTGAAAAAAAGGACAGTGTTTTTATCAGAGTGTTGGAACATTTGTACATCAACAATATATCCAAAAAGAAAAAAATACCACACCAAATATTAGACTTCATAAAAAAAAATCTCAAATGTATCACATTTTGTGAACTATAGTTTATTCATATAAGAGAACACTACTTAGCAATAAAAAGGAATGAATTTTTGATACACAAAGCAACTTGGATGGATCTCAGAAGCATTATGTTTAAACATTCATATGGCATTCTCAAAAAGACAAAACTACAGAAAAGGAAAACATCATTGGTTGCCAGGGATTGTGGGTGGGCAGCAAGATAAATAGAAAGGGGCAGTGGAAGGAAATTGGGGTAAGGGGGAATGATGATACTTTTTTTTTTTTTTTTTTTGATACCTGGGATTGAACCCAAGGGCATTCAACCACTGAGCCATATCCCCAGCCCTTTTTATATTTTATTTAGAGAAAGGGTCTCTGCTAAGTTGCTTATGGCTTCCTTAAGTTGCTGAGGCTGGTTTTTGAACTCTTGATCCTCCTGCCTCAGCCTCCCAAGCCACTGGGATTACAGGAGTGCACCACCATGCCAGGCTATGATACTCTTATGTATTAAGATTATGGGGAAGTTTTGCTGTAAGATAATTTAAAATAACATTAAAATTTAGTGGGGGGGGCATATAGCTCAGTGGTAAATCACGTATCTAACATGCTCAATACTCTGGGTCCAACCCCCAGCACAGCAAAACAAAATAGTATTAAAAAGCTAAAATCTACTGAACAAATATATGTATTCTTCAGCTCTTTCCATTTTAACTGGTAAACATTGGGACTTCAAGATAGTAGATCAAAACCAATTTTGTTCTTCCTTTTCCTACTGATAAATAATGTAGTTTCCACTTTGCAACTTCATTAATATAGTGGTTAAATTATAGACAGAATAGGAATGTCAAGTTTAGCAAAAGATAAATATACTTAGTTAAATTTTAATTGCAACCACAAAAATTTAGTGAATTCCCTACTACTGCCCTTAGTGGATTTTAGTTTCTATGGTTAGTTTTCATCAGTTTTAATTGCTATATGAGGTATGGTTTTCTTTCTACTTATTCTACTTGGAATTGAATGAGTTTATTGAATTTGTGTGTTGATAGTTTTACCAAAGCTGAGGAAATTTTGGCCTTTATTAATGTAATTTCCCCTTCTCCTGGGAATCAAATAACCTACAGTTAAACTACTTGATAATGCTCTACATGGCAGAGATTTCATGCTTTTTTTTTTTTTTTTTCTTTCCAATCTCTTTTTCCCCAGGTTGGACAATTTCTATTCAAAGGCATTGCTAGTCTACTGCTATGTTCAATGATTTGGTTCTTCTCTCTTTTGTTAAGTTTCCACTTCTTGCTTGAAAGTACTCATCTATACTCATCCATTATCACCTTTCCCCTTTTTAAAATTATCTATGAATAGTTCTAAAGTATGCTTTAAAATTTTTGTCTACTAATTCCAATTGCTAGGTTATGTTCTCTATTATATGCTTCTTTTTTTTGAACTATGTAGTCACACCTCATAACATTTTATTGTCTCTGGTCATTGTGAATATGTTAAGAGACTCATTTTGTTATCATATTCAAAGTGTTAGGCTTTGTTCTAGCATGCATTAAAATTAATGGATAATCATCTTGATTTTATGAAGGTTTGATTCTATATTATCTAAAAAGTTTTATCCTTAGTTTTACTACAGAACCCTAGTCCTGGGCCTAGTCTTACTAATATATCACCATTCTGTGGGTTTGATGAAAAGCCCAAGTGCTTATTAAGCCCTTCTACCTTGTTAGAAGGGCTTTTCAAACTTGAAAGTGTCTTCTCTTGCAATAGAGAGCAATCTCTGCTCTGCTTCTTAGCCTTTCAGTCATGACTTTTAGTGGATTCCATGGTGTCTTTTCTATACATGTACAGTCCAAGAGTCAGCCAAGGATTTAAGGAGACAGATTAGAAAACTCCTCCCTATTTGGCACCTGTTATGATTTGGATGTAAAGTGTCTCCTAAAAGCTCACGTGTGAGACAATGCAAGAAAGTTCAGAGGAGAAATGATTGGGCTGTGAAAGTCTTAATCCAATCAGTGAATTAATCCCCTGATAGGGATTAATTGTGTGGTACCTGGAGGAGGTGGGCATTGGAGGTGTGGCTTTGGGGTATATAATCATATCTGGCAAGTGGAGTCCCTGTTTCCTGATGGTCATGTGATCTATTTCCCTCTGCCACACTCCTCTTCCATGATATTCTTCTGCCTCACCTCAATCCTGGAGGAATGGAGCCGGCCTTCTGTGGACTAAGACCTCTGAAACCATGGGCCCTTAAATAAACTTTTCCTCCTCTACAGTTGTTCTAATCAGGGCCATTAGTCACAGCAGTGAAAAAGCTGACTAAAACAGCACCTTTGTTTCTAAGATCTACTACTTCAATTTCCAGCTCCTCTAGCAGTCCCCAAACCCATCCTCTAAAACCTCAAGACGGAAGACGCAAGTTTCTCTTGCATCCTAGCCACTCTTCACCAGCCTGGGAATGCCCTGAGGAGGAAAGCCAGGTTAGCATAGTGCTCAGCCTGTTTTTGGTGACTCCCTAGTCTTTTTTGTTGTTGTTCTTTATAAGTATACATGACAGTAGGATGTATTTTGACATATTATACATATATGGCACATAACTTACTCTAATTAGGAACCCATTTCTGTGGCTGAATATGCTGTGCGGTTACACTGGCCTGTATTCATGTATGAACTTAGGAAAGTTATGTCCGATTCATTCTACTGTCTTTCCTATTCTCCCTAGTGTCTTTAGACAGTTGTTATTATACTTTGCCTGAAGTTTATAATTGGGAGGGTATGTACATTATAAGCTATTCTACCATTACCAAAATAAGAAGGTCTTCATTTAAATTAAATTTTTGGTTTAATACCTCCAGAGAAAATAATATAGAACTGGTACTTACAGGTCCTCAGCTCTCTCCCCTTTTATGTCCACAGACAGAAAAATGGGATGTATCACATACATAAAAATCTTTTATCCCCAATAAGTAAAAATAATTTCTTGCTAATCGATAAGATCATGAAACTGGGGAATTTTTGTTCAACTTTCAATGAACCTACTAAGCAAAGAGATCAAATTGATTAGGCCATGGAAATACTCAAAACTGGACTAAGTGAACTAGCATGTAACAAAGCTATTTCTATTCTGAACTGACCAAAGTATAAAACTTTATGGTCGTGAAGTACAATAAATGAGAGTTATCTAGAACCAGTAAGAAGAATGTGACTACCTGCATAAATATGAAGGCATCTTTACTAAATTAAGTGCTATGATGGATTTTGACCAATCTCTTGTTGTCTTCAAATCTGAATTCTTAAAAATTTTATTTTGTAGTCAGCAAGTTTTCCATCTGTCTGCTTGGGTGTGAAAGAGTCTATTTAAAATCAAACAACAACTGTACATGGTTGGCTGAACATTTATAATTCAACAATTATATAACTTCCAAAATACAGAACGAGCCACATAATTAAGATGTCAACTAACCAAGACACCCTGTTCAGAAAGCAGTCATTGTATGCCATGTGCTCAGTTGAGCTCTGAGTAGGTTGCTGGATGGACAGCTATTCCTTCCACCGTTGTTTAGAAGTCCCGATACCAGGCGCTGTCAGGATTAACTCATCTTACAGTCAGGACAGCTGACTTTTTTATGAAAAAAAGAAAATCAATATGCGAAGTGTTTGTTACCAGTTCTTTTATTTGCTTTACTTTCCACTCCTACATTTCTTACCCTTTAAAACTAGGATTCAAGTGATTCACCTTCCACCTACCTCTAAGTTATACTCTGCACCAACTACCTTATATTACTGCTCTCAAAAACAAAATCCGCTTTTAAAATGATTCTATGGATGTCAATTTACAAGTTTTCCAGCTTAACTTGCTCCATGTGTGTACATCTTGAAAAGCTGAAAAAATAGCAACAACTGATGATAACATGGGGAAAAACTTACTGCCACAGGAAATCAAGCATTGTTGGTTTCTTTCTTCTTGCTTATTTGTTTCATATTTACTAGTTAAAACAAAAGACCTGCTTAACTTGTTATACAAAGATGTGTATATCCATATCTAACTGAAATTAATGTGCCAGAGTAGAAAATGTCCATGTTCAGAGTCCATCGATGCTTTGGGATTCTGAGGTATTTTCTGGTATGGAAAACAGACTTAGCATCTCCATCTCAAGTGGATGCAAACTGCCTCCTGTGATAACCAAGGAATGCAATGGTTCTCCCAAGTCCACAGTACACATCTGTTGTAAAGTGCCTGCTACTATTTTTTGGTCTTCAGCTCCAACCCTGGCTAAGCCAACACAGAGTGTCTCCTCTGTGATTGCTATTAAAAAAAAATATATATATATACTGACATTTAATTCAGTAAATACATCATCCTGTTCAATATGCAAAAATATTAATACAACAAGTACATTTAAAGAAGCCCCCATAATCTTTAAATCACCTTAGCTATTCACTATAGATCAATTATTTTATTGAGAATTCCAAGGGATTACATAAGCTTACATTTTAAGGATTTAATAAACAGATGTATCTATTTTCCTTACAATTTCATAACATTTATCTTAAAACAGATTCTAAGTAAACATGTTTGTGACATACTTATACTTTCAATAAATTCTTGAGATAGATTAATATTAATCAAGATATACCAGAAAAACAATGGGATTATAAGAAAAATATATAGCTTTGTGTTTCTGGTTGGCCACCTCATTAGCTATGCAAACTTCAGTTTTCTCACTTTCAAAAATTTAATACCACCACTTTTAAATGGTAGTTGTGAAGGCTAAGACAATGGATATAAGAGTACTTAGTAAACTATAGAGTCCTTTACAAGTAATAGGCATTTTGGTATTATTTATGCTTTAAGTTCAGAATAACCAACTTGAGCGAATTTTAGTATCATTTACTATGATGCTACAGTTGAAGGGCTGACCTGTTACTGGTTTCATTGTTTAGTTGGGAAAATAGTCCTGATTGAACAGTGATCAAAATGAGGAAATGATTTATACCAGGAAAAGTAGACATGCAAAGAATTTGGCATGAAGTTATGAATGCAGAACATTCTTGCAAACTATGTTTCATGAATTTAGCAAGATTACTAATGAGAATAAAATATGCAATGTTACTCAAGAATTTCTTAATATTATCTTTTCTATCAGAGGACAAGTATTTAAAGACAGTATATGACAATATCCTTAATAAAGATTTACTGACAATACACATTTTATTCTATACTACCACTATATCAAGTTATTAGGAATATAAAGATAAATTTTCTTTCTTTTTACCCTGAAAAAAAAAAATTTCTGGTCTCAATGTTCAGAAGGAGTATAAGTCAAATAAAAATACTTTTACAGGACTGATCTCACCATTTATTAGAGCCAAAATCAAAGTTCTCTATTTTATCAAATTATTTATACATTAACATAATTATATCAAATCTGATTAGCTGGTGAAAAATCCTCACTTTCTGGAATTATGCTGATTTTACTATAAGAGCTCACTTATTTTTCTTTCATTAAAACTTAAAAGTCTGCGATATTCAGTTGAGGTTAGGAAAAAAGGACAAGAAATATAGTATAATGCAAAAACATTTACTCTTGCTTCAGTGGAGGAATATATATGTATGTACATCTGTGTCAGGCATTAAATTATAGACCTATTTCAATGAGCACCAGAGAAATAATAATACGAAGGCCCATACAGGGTCTTGAATACCTGGTTCTTCTCCTCGTAATCTTTGATTTTGAACAATTTCCAGAAGTTGCTGGGCTGCTTGGTTTACATGCATATACCGAGGAGGTTCATAAATCTTCCTGCCCCTATATGCACAAAATTAGAAGTCATTGTTCTTAGTCATGAAATTACACAATACGTTACTAATGCAATTACTTAAATCATATAGCCTACATTCTGTCTGGAGTTTTCACTTGATACTCACTGGGTTTTTTTTTTTTTCCCCCTTCTTTTGGCAGTACTGGGGATAAAAGCCAGAGGTGCTCCACCATTGAGCTACATGCCCAGCCCTTTTTTTCTTTTTGAGACAAGGTCTCACTAAGTTGCTGAGGCTGGTCTTCAACTTGCAACGCTCCTTCCTCAGCCTTTAAGTCCTGGGATTACAGGTATGTGCCACCTCACCTGGCTACTTGATAACGACTTTTAAGTACACAGTGGTGTTCAAGTTTTGTTAAGCTGTTTTACATTGCTCTATTTCAACTGTCCTCTGATCTCACTGAAATGATCACAGGAATCAATGTCTAAATCAATGTGTTCTTCATTTAAAGTGATGCCTCAGACAAAAATAATTTTTTAAAAGTTGTCAATGTGGCCTATTTTGTAGCTTAATCAGGTTCTATAGACTTTTTATTTTTTATTATTACTGTTTGTCATGCTGGGAATTGATTCTAGAGCCTGGCACATGCTAGGCATCTTTTTATTAACATGTTTAAACTACGTATTTCTTTTTTCGATTCTCCCCTAAGAAAACAAAAGGAGTAAAGATCTGAAAATCTTGGATATATGTCTCCTTTTGTATATCTCAAAAGCCTACCAGGTTTACCTAATAATCATAGTAATCAAAAAGTTAGATGTTAGTGTTTTATGACTTTTTAAAGGGAAATCTGGTTGTCTATTTTATTAACATTAGAAAAAAATACTATAAAAAAATATATAAAATATATAAAAATCTATAAAAATTTGGCCCACTTTCTTCTCTTTTACTTCTACCATTCAAGATTGAAAATTTACTTTACTCAGGTAAAGGCAGAATCACATGTCTAACATGAGAACTAAATATTTCACCCAATAAATTAATAGAATTTAACTGAATTAGGTTTGCTTTTTATTATTTTTCAGGAACAATAACTTATTTTTCCTACATGTTAATTCCCCTGTACTTTTATTTACTTAAATGACTATATAATGATCATCTCTTCTCCCATATTCAGCAATGAGTGCACGTAAGTGTAATTTATAGCATCAGTAACTGGATTCATTATCTAATATTCAATTCATGTCAAATCCCTCTATCATATGGTATTTCCATGGTAACTTCAGATATTTTAGTCACATGTACATTTTCCAACATCAATTGTAAAAATCAAGATGTTAATTTAAAGACATGATGAGAATAACACTGCACATTTATAGAGTTGCTGTTGTGAGAAGTCCTTGGACAGCTACTGCTTCCATCTCAATGTGTATTCCTTTAAAGCAGTAACGTGGTAAGCAGCTCTAGCAGGAAAATTACTCTTAAAATACTTATAGATTTATTGATAGTACTAAAGTCATATCAGCCAATCAAACAGTTGCTCTGAACACATTAGTGAAGTCACAGCCTACAGCTTTCACAGTTTCATCCATGTTTGTAAGAGCTTGTTTAGTTTCTGCTGTTGTCCCTCCTGGTACAAGCTGTCCACTAGAAAGGTCCATGTCTATCCGTCCACAGATGTAAATAGTCCTGTCCACTAACACTATTTGACTGTAGGGACCAATGGCCCCGGGGGCTTTCATAATGCTGATCACCTTTCTCATCAGGGACAACATTTCTAGTCCTTCTCTTTCTCTGGGAGAAGAAATCCCTACACTACTAGTCTCTGCTTGATTCTTGCCCAAGAACCCGAAATTGTTTTGATTATTCTACTAGCTCACAAAACAATTCAAAGTCAGTGCTATTCAGTAGAAATACAATACAAGCCACAACATAATCTTGAATTTTCCAGTAGCAACAATAACAAAAGTTTAAAAAGGCAAAGTTAAGCTGGTCGTGGTGGTGCACACCTGTAATCCCAGCAGCCTCAGGATTACAAGTTCAAAGCTAGTCTCAGCAACGCAGCAAGACCTTTTCTTTAAATAAAATATAAAAAGGGGCTGGGGATGTGGCTCAGTGGTTAAGTGCCCCTGGGTTCAATCTCTGGCATGAAAAAAAAAATGGCAAGGTTAATTTTAATAATATATTTAATTCAACTCAATATCTCCAAAATATATTTTAATATTTATTCACATATAAATTATTAAAAAGACTATTCATACTGAGTTTCTGAAATCTGGCATATACATACAGAACATCTTGGATGTTAATATTCTTTGGAAATACTTGATCTGTATTTAAATTTCATAAAATTTATGGTCATATAGATTTATATAATGAAGTTGTTCCAAACAACTTACAAGTTTTCCAAAAAATGGAATATCCATTTTAAATTAATTAAATGAAAAATTCAGTTCCTCGGTCATACTAGCCACATTTTAAGTGCTCATGAGTCTTGTGTGGGTAATGTCTACTATATTGGCTACCATCTCTAAGCAAACAAGAATATTCGCTATTAATATACAAATGAGGAAATAAGGTCTCAGAGACGAACATGTACTGCCCAAGAGCACAATACTCAGGAAAACTTGGAACTCAAACTCATGTTTTTTGATTCCCAGTGTGTTAATTCATCCCCCAAATGCTGATTTACTATTAGATGCTCACCACTGTTCTCAGAGTGAATCTATGAAACCTACTGCAATTTCCACTCTATCACACTGCTTACCATTTCATAAAAGCAATGTTTAGCTGTTATTTAAAAGCTGATTTTCAGTAATCTTTAGAACTCATATCATTTAAGTAGAACTTATTGACTAGTTGAAAGCATTAAAATATATGTAAGCATTCTCAGAATAAGAACTTACTTGATTAGATTTTCCAAAGACTGCTCCTTTACTTTGATGTCTGTTGGAAATGAAAAATAATTCTTTTAATTTTAATTAAGTATACTTTATCCAAAACCTTACTGTAAACTTTGATTAAGAGTCACCTAAATTTTGTGGAAACATTCTTCCCAAATGTTTCCAAAATGTTCGTGTGAGAGTGTAAAGTCACTGTGTCCAGTCATTTTCTTAAGGAAATCAGAGAACAGCTTGTGGTTGTGTAAAGGCCACTAGTTAGAAAACAAACATGAGCTTGGCACTCAGACCCTCCTGCAGGGATCTAATTTCCTACTGGAAAAGAAGACAAAGGAAAGAAGTAGAAAAGTGTTGGCATGTACACTACCTAACAGCTAATCAAAATCTTTGTTTTCATTTTTACTTGCTGGTAACTATATAGACTCAACTGAAAAGTCTTGTCATATTCCTATTCTGACCGATTTGTCAGGCGCAAGAATTAATGGATGCAACTTAAAGAGAAAAAAGATTCTACTCACATTTTTCAAAGAAACTTCTACGTTCTTATGAATGACAAGATATGTCATAATTATGAAGAAATACTTTAATACCAAGTACTCGTACTTTTAATGGCTTCGGAGCACTGTGTGTTAGAGACTGTCCCGGTACTAGGGCATCCAGGAACCTGCTCAGACATCACGCTGGCTCTCACAAAGCTTGACAGTCCACACATCACAAATATTTGATCGTTTACACTTTTAATCACTGATGGTTTAGATGAATTATTTGGTAAAAGGTGAAAAAGCAGAATCTTTTACATCCTCACAGGAACTCTGCACACACCAGCAAGAGCAACAGCTGCTTCCTGTTTTACATGCCAAAACAAATGGTTCAGCCAAAGTTTGTTTTTGTAAAAATAAATATAGTGCAACTGAGGAAGCTTTGATAGACTTCTACAACTTTCTTAAGTGAATATAAAAGTTTTTCTTATAAATAATACTAACAAATTTGCTTAAAAATTACAGGAACGATTAATCTCTATATGTAAGATTTAAATGTTCTTGAAACCAGTGGTGAAATATTTTTCACATTTAAAATATCATTATTTAATACTTCCACTTGCCTGGCACATATGGGAATGTTATTGAAAACATGCCCTCTAATACAATTAATGGTATAAGTTGACTTTAAGATTACTTTTCAGTGATATTTATAAGATTTTGAAAAGTATAACACATTTATTAATTTATTCACCTCAAGCTTCAGAAATGTCATTTGACAATAAGATCATTCATATTTTCAATTTTTAAAAAATATTTTAATGATATGCTCTATAGAATCTGATTTTTATAATAAAGAGAGTTGAGGAGAATTTTTACAGGCAAATGCTTTTTAGTTGAACATAAGATTGTATCAGCAAATTAGTCTTTAGCCAATCAGGTATACTATTTTTTTCTTTGTCATCCCACAAGTCATAAATTTTCCTCTTTTCTTCTACTTGTTAGAATGTAAGAGATTCTCTTACTCATCTTAGTGCCAGGACTTAGTGACAGTGCTTAATGTGAAGCACCCAGGTGATACTTCATAAATGTTTACTGGATAAATGTACTTAGGTGGCTCTCCTACTGCCCACACTTTAAATAATATACATTGTAATTCTTTTTTTTTTTTTTTAAATCTTCAGAATTCCTCTATCTTTGGTCTTGGAACTATCTATACAATTAACACTATCTGGTTACATCATATGTATGGGTGTTGGACAAGGAAATTTTAAATTCTCTGTGGTTTCCTACGATGATTTATTTTCATGGTTTATTGGCTGACAGGAGGCATTCAATAAATACATACTAATTTAAATGATGAGAATGCCAGATGATTAAATGATGAGATCTATGGTTTGAGGATTTGGAATCATGACATCCTATACTTCATACCCTGTTCCTGCTTTTGTTAATGAAGCAAGGAAGATATATTGTTTAACCTTGTTTGTCTTTTCCCAGGAAAGCTAAGAAAAGAGACACCTCTTAGAAAGAGAATTCAAGGGCCAAAGTTCTTGTTTGTCCTTCCTGTCTCTCCATACAATAGAACTTAATTGCTTTTTAAATTTTCATGTGCATAACACATTAGTTCCAAGCTAGATTTCAAAACTCTGAGTAGAACTCATGTTTAATACTTCCCTAGTATTCCAAAAGAACCTGATTCCACATTGGGCATGGAAGTAGTGCTCAATAAATACCCTGTGATTTTCTTCTTTTTTACATTTTTTCTTATGTTTTTAAACAGAGAACATTGTTTATAGCACAGTAATATAAATATCCTTATAAGCTCATTTTCTACCTGCCTTTTCAAAGTTTTCCAAAAGATGTATCTTGCTGACTCTCCTTTCCCTCATCTTTAATAGACTTATGGGAAGAATAGAAAGTAGCCTAACTTTTAGATACTTTTCTCCCTGTTTTAAAAACTCTCAGTCTTAAGCTTCAGAAATGACATTTGACAATAAGATCGTTATTGTAAAGCACATATCCACTCTAGTATCTGAGCACCAATGAATCCTCATTTTTATTCCTCAATTAAATATACTTATATACTTGTATTTCTTCTTTTAATAAAATTCCTTTTAATAGCTGGAGACTGTCCTCCCCTGTCAGTCTACTCTGAGTTTCAACCCACTGATGGATATATCTAATTTTGGTGTGGGCCACACCAAACTAATAAGTGTATTACAGTGTTCTTGATAGTAAGGCTTAGGAAAAAGTAAAGACCAGCATCTTCTCATGGGAATCAAGGACAAAACTATACAGCTAATTAATTACTAATAAAAGCACTAAATCCAACTGGCAATAAACTAAAATTAGAAAATATATCAAACAGCTAATTGTGGGATAGAGACATAAGCCAGATAAATACTTATGGCCCAAACAAAATCTAGAATTAATTAGGTGTCAAAGTGAATAGAATAAAGGGAATGTAATCTGGCTAGAACTAAATGCACTAGAAAGAGTTAAACATTTTCTGTGTTAATGGGTAATAAGACAAAGTCTGAGAAAATAAACTAAAAAAAAACTTTAACCAATTAACTTCCATAAATATTTACTGAACAGCTGCACTGTGCCAGAATTTGAGGCATTTAAAGAGAATAATAAACAAGCAAAATCCCTGTTCTTATGAAGCAGGAAAGAAATCAACCCAAGTTAATAAAATAATTCAGATGGAAAGAGAGTCACTGAGAAGATACAGGGTGCAGCACATGGGATTAGATAAAATTTCACTCCAGGTCAGGAGCTGGCAGATTTCTGCAAAAGTCTGGAATACAATTATTTTAGGTTCTGAACATCATCAAGTCTCTGCTACTAGTACTCCTCAATGCCACTGTTGCACAAAAGTAGCCAGACAATGAACAGAAATGAATGTGTGTGACCATGTTCCAATAAAACTTTTTTCACAAAAAAAGGCAGCAGGCTAGAGCTGACACATAGGCACCAGTTTGCTAACTCCTGCTCTGGACATTAATTTCTAATTTGTACCCCACAGGAAATACCACCCATTATTGAAAGAGAGTTATAATCTTTTCTATTAAGACATATTTATTGAATTTGATAGTGATTATGTTGTACAAAAGTATATATTATTGAATAATGTTATAAAATGGACATGTTATGCCAATAAATGAAAAGTTTTTGCAAATGAAAATCTTTTCAATGTTTTGCATATCTGTATTATTATAGAGGATAAAATCATGGGTTCATCCTCTGCCCTGAACACATACACCTGGGTGATTTCACAGTATCAACAAAACAGTATAATTAAAAGTGTGTTCTTAGGACTGATGCCATTATGTGAGCATTCTGTTACCAGTAATTGACAAAGCAACAAACAAAGAGTAACTGTTTACAAACACTTATCTAACACTGAAATAAAAGAATAGGAAGTAAAATATTTAAAACACACACACACACAAAATACACACACAAAAACAAAACAAACAAACCCTTGTCCTTTATCAGAAATAGTTTGAGAAGTAATGCTTCAAACAATCCCATAAGGCAATAGGGATTTCTTCTATTCAATAAATATGAAGACAAAAGTTAAGGAATGTTCCATGATATTCTCTAGCCAGTAAGTGGAATAGTAAGTAGAAGCACTAGGATTTTATCTTCTGATTCTAACTAAGTATCATTTCAGGGGTCAAAGATGTCAGTTAGTGTGCTCTGCTCATCAGCTAGAGAATAAAGCTTTAGTACTAGTGTTTCTGTAACACATGCTATTAGAATAGGGACTAACAAATCTGAGTCAGTACATTTTCAGGACCTCTATTGAGGAACATAGCCCATGTCCTATTGCTTCCATGATGTTGCTATACAGAGAAAGCAATCCTAGCTCTTTCTATACCAAACAGGAAATAGGATTTGGACAGGATGGTTCAGTGAAGAGAACAATAAATAGTAGACTATCTGGATTTTACCAGTTTTGCCACAAATTAGCTGCATGGCATTGGGGAAAATTATTTGCTGTTACCAGGTTTTAACTTGATCTGTAAAACAGGTTTCAGAGTCTCTTCTGGATTTATCATTGTGTAATTCTGAAAGCGTCAATACTATAAACTTCAAGAAACACTGTAGAAAGATGCAGGATATTTAATGGTAAGAATGAATATAAGTCTGCTGACTTGCAATAAGTTAACAAAAAGAAGACCTCGACGGACAAATAGGTAAGATACGGGAAAATTGGAGAGGATCCACAGGTCATAAGAGGTAACAGCATGAACTATTGTATATATGCAGGAATAGCCATGTGGTATATGGAGAAGACAGTGATTCCCTGAGAGTACAAGAAGTGACACATACACATAAAATTGCTAAACTGTGTCCTTCTAACTTATAGTTAACTAACCACAGAACAGTTTTCACCATAACACAAAATCTAAATTAGATCAATCTAACAACTCCATACTGTGACGTTTTTGTATAGTTTTTTAAATTAGTGTATTATGGATACACATAAAGATGAAATTCACTGTGGCATATTCATATATGTAAATAGGAAAGTTTGGTCCTATTTATTCCACCTTCCCTCCTCCCTCCCCTCAATCCCCTTCCTTTACTCCACTGATTTCTATTTTCATGGAACCCCCCTTCTCCCCAGACTTTCTCTTTCTTCCCCTTATTTTAGTCCTACTTCCATGTATAAGAGAAAACATTTGAACCCTTGACTTTCTGGGTCTGGTTTATTTCACTTAGGAAGAGTCTCCAGTTCCATCCATTTATCAGCAAATGCCATAATTTCATTCTTCTTTATGACTGAGTAAAACTCCATTGTGTATATACACCACGTTTTCTTTATCCATTCATCTGTTCATGGGCCCCTAGGTTGGTTACACAGCCTGGCTATTGTGAACTATCCTGCTATAAACACTGAGTGGGTGTATGGCTACAGTAAGCTGCTTTAAGATCTTTTTGATATATATCAAAGAATGGGATAGCTGGGTCATATGGTGCTTCCATTCCTAATTGGGAGTGGGGGGTCTCCATACTGCTTTCCAGAGTGACAATGCTAATTTCTAATCCCACCAACACCATATTATAACTTTAAGGAAACTCCAAACTCTTACCTAGTAAGCATAATGTGTGCATGCCATTCTGTCTGTTCTTTTTGACTTTGTCAAAAAAGCTTTCTGGTCTCCAAGTGTCTGTCCAAAAAACAATAGAAACTGTCTCGCCAAATTTATATAACTAGAAAAAATAAAAACATTAATTAATGATGAAACAATTCACTACTAATTCATAGAAAATTTAATCCCTTTATAACTAAAATAAAAAGTGAAAACCAGAGCTGGTAGTGTGCTTGCCTAGCAAGCCCAAGGCTCTGGATCCCCAGTAGCACAAAAATAAAAAATAAGTAAAATGAGACCCAGACCTGATAGGGTCAGAGATCAATCTGTCACAATAAAAAGCAAGAGAAGTTCTCTGGTGCACAGTAGCTGGTCTCTTTCTGATGTCCCTAGCAGTCCTACAGTCAGTATACGAACATTTAACCTATTCAAATTTAAATATGTAATCACTGAAAATATTGAAATATGAAGAGCCTACAGAGGAAAATAAGACTTTTTCAAAAGAAGTTTTATGAGGTTAATATTATTATTCTCATTTTATAGATGAGACCACCAAGACTCAGAAAGATCAACTCATCTAAGATCACACAGCTAATTAATAACTAAAAAGAAATATTCAAACTTGGGTGTGAAAGAATGCTCCTTCCTATCATATTATCTCAATAAAATTCACAAATTGCATACAAACTCCAGTCATTGTTTAAGCTTATACATCTTTAGCTTAGCAAATTTTCCCTCACTATAAAGTTTAATGATCAAAGCCTTTTCTCAAATCTCACCCTTTCCACCCAAGTGACCCACTCTAATTCATCATCACTACAATCAAGCAGTTTGTTTCTGTGACCCAGTCTTGCTGGACCAGTTCACTTAAGTTGAGTCAAATTCCAAATCTTATGCTAAGAAAATCTAGTTTTAAATTCTGGCTGTGTACCTTGTATGATGTAAGTCTGTATCTCTAAAGTAGGAAGAGTGATAAAACACTGTCCCTCCTACTCTTAGGGTTGGAAGGATCAAATAATATATAAAAAGTGTTACTCAAACAGTGGAGTGATATACTAATATTAGTTCTTATCTGGACACTGTGAAAAGGAAGTTTATTTTCAAAGACTTGATGTATGGTAAAAATAACACTAAACTTGTTATGTGAAGATTTAGTTCTTCAATTTAAGCAATGCTTGAAGGCATTCATAACAGCAAGAAAGTACTGAACACTGATCATCACATCTAGTCCTGTCAGAAATTAACTGTGTGCCTGAAATAGCTCTGTGACTTCAGGAAGTCACTTAGCTTCTCTGTAAGCTTTGTGTTCTTCATCTGGAAATGAAGAAACTGGCCTAAAGCAGGGGTTAGTCATCCACTGCGTCCAGCAACCTAGGCTTCTCAGATTAGTTTCAGAGGCTGCTTCAAGAGGTAATGGGGAAGCAGATAGGAAGAAAGTCAGAGAAGGAGTGGGTATTTAGAGTTCTTCATCCATATTTCCTTAGAGAAGCTCAAAATTTCTCAGGCTTTATATTTTGAGGTCTCAAAATCTATAACCAACATTTATAACATGACTTCAAGTTCTATAGGGAAGGTTCATCATGTTGCTTATAGGCTACAGCCTCCAACTTACCTATCAAATAGGGGCTTTATTCCTCAAGTCCATTTGAAAACTGTCTAAACAAGGTATTCTCTCAGAGAAGTCATGGTATTCAGTAGCCGTTCTGTTTACTGGTAGTATGCAGAGACACACATTATACTTAAGTATTCAGAGTCATGAATCTTTTCGTCACATATAACAAAATTTTTCTGTGAAAAATGTATTTTGAGTTCCAATGTGGGATTTCTGGGATAAACTCATCCTGCACCAAGATCACAGGAATGGCCCTACACCTGTTGAAGCTTGACTGTTATTGTCTGACGAGAGGCAAATTTATCCAATATTTAATATAGGTCATCTAGTACATGTATTGGCTGACAAGTCAAATAGTCTCCCTGACCCTTGGGAGGAAACTTCCTATAAAATGAGTATAAATAACTATAAAATTAATAACTGAGATCTTATAGGTTAAATAACAGAAAGTATATAGTGTCTCACACTGTAAAGACTCAGTAAATGACACAGATTTAATGATGCAATAATGATAATATTTATGATATGAAGATGTTCTAAAACACAATGCCCTGATATTAACCTAGCTCCATTCCTTGTTGGAGTGGGCTTATGATATTACTATATATTTGAGACTATAATTCTGATACAAATGACTTAATCCTGATATATTCAACTGTATACATTCTTTAAAAAAAAAGATTTTTCACCTCTCTGATCAAACTTTGAAACATTAGTTCATGCGAAACTTCAAGGGAAAACAAAGTTGAAGAAAATTCTATATAAATGCTTTAAATGGGCCATATGTTTTAAGAGACATAGAAATACAGTCATGGAAACAAATAACTAAATATTTCATTCAAAAAGAAAGTAAAAAGTCCTTTAAAAGAGAATTGAGATGCTAGTCACATAGAAACACTAACTGAAGCGTTTTGTGTAAAAGTGTCTTTGAATTGTCTGACTTGGAGGATTAAAGACAACCTCACAGAAGTACTACTTTCCAGGACCCTGATTTATAAACTATAACTACTTCTGTGGCTGTGGAGCAAACTTCTTCAATGAATCCTGGAACATTATGCAAACAGTTTCACCATTTAGATGTCAGTACCTCAAAGAACAGAAGGACCAGTTCTTTATGTTTCACAACCAGAGGGTTTACCAGTAAACTATAAAAAAGAAACTGGAGCAAAACCATAAAGAGAGGAGAATTGAAGTTGCAGAAGCCTAAATACTGAGTTGCTTTATAAACCTTTGTGCTGTGATCATTTTCTCCAAAATATTATTATTGCAAATCTAAATTTAAAGACGATAAAATCGGTTACTTTCTAAGAAACAGTTAATAGACATGGGCCCTTTACATTTAAACCTGGAGTAATTTAGAGAATGCAGTTTATCTAATTTGATATTGGATTATTTTATCTATTAAAGAAAAAAACAAGTACTACAAAAACCCTCAACTCAAGATCATCTACGTATTATGCATAAGGCACAATCTAGTTAGAGAAGACGCACAAGAAAAAAAATAATGGGCAGTAAATAATAAATATCAAATATGAGGCATAAGGATAATTTGAGTTCATTATTTTCCCCATTAGACAGCACTTGAAAGTAACTTCTGAAAAGATTGGGTATGAGCTGGACTTCAAAAGACAGAGTCGAGAATTTGAGCATGGGGGAAGAATGATATAATATGAACTAGGCAGCAGAATAGCATAAAGCAGTTACCTAGAAATAACTAATATCCTTGACTGGCCTCTAATCTGTATCTCTAATTGCTGACATTCTGCAAAGTGCCAATTCCTATTCATTACAGCTATATAATTCATACAGAAACTGACCACTCAATTCATTCCCTATCAAGTTGCTTTGAGCCCAAACACCACTTACCTAAGGGACCCTAACAGTCTCCCAACTCATCTTATGGCCACTAATAATTCCTTCCTTTCAGAAATGTAAATCTTTGTAACACTTTATTTTATCATTAGGTTTTAATGCTTTTGTTATTTTGTATTACAAATAAAAATATTTTCTATTATTCTTTGTTTAAAAATCTGTTAAATCTACGAGGCTACACATGTGTGTCTTAAATCAAATCAGTTAAATCTAGGAAGGGTGAGGGAAAGCCACAGCAGAATTGTCAAAACATGCACCACAAAACCACATAATAAAAAGTGGCTAGTTTTCTCTTCTACACAGAATACAGATTTGAGAGTTGTGCTGTTGTTGTTGCTTTTATCTCAAATGAATTTTGCTTAATACTGATTTTTGCTGACACTAAGATTATGAACCTGGCCAACATATAGAAACAGACTTAATGGTTGAGCCTGACTTCATAAACAGAGGAGCTATAAAATTTATATTCTCACATAAAGATGACAGAATTCATTTAAGAATAAATTTAAAAAATCACATTTAAAACACATAATTCCAAAGACAAGCTCTGACTTGGGTGGAGAGATAAACAAACAATTCAACTAATGAGATATTTGCTGCATACTGATTGTATGCATGCCACTATGATAAAGTGCAATGAAAGGTGTAAATATGAGAAATCAAAGAGTCCAATAATATGGCAAAAGCATAAGTAATTCAACATCTGGCCAGGGTGGTGGGACATTCCTGTAATCCCAGCAACTCAGGAGGCTGAGACAGGAGAAGCATACGGTCAAGGTCACCCTGTCTCAAATTAAAAAATAAAAAGGGCTGGGAAAGTAGTTTAGTGGCAAAGTGTTCCTGGGATCAATCCTATTCCCCCAAAAGAAAGAAAGAAAGAAGAAAGTAAAAACAAAGTATTTACCAGAATTTTTTTTTTAGAAGAATGGCACACTGGAACCAGTTTAAAGATAAAACTATGAACTGAAAAAGAATTGGTAAGGTGCTATTAAAATGATTAGAAACAGTAGTAAGTAGAAATTAAAAGGAAAAGAAAAAAAAACTTTTAATATACCAGTGATTTAGCAGGTAGTCAAAGGAAGTTCTTATATGACTAAAGGAAAATAAACAGCTAGATGAGTTCTAAAGTTAGATAACCATGTGGAGCTCTATAGACTTAGTACCCACTTAAGTGTTTTTGTACTAACTGTCATCATTCCTACATTAGCCCTTGGGAAACAATGAAACCAACTCATGCTTTTGAAAACAAACAGCAAGAACTACAAGGTCAACAATGCTGATTATCACAATGAGTGTTGTGGTATGAAAAGAAGGAAATGAGTTGCTAGTTTTTGAAAGTGATATACATTTTTTTCAAAGCAGATTACATAAACAAAAGCACATATGGCAATACTCAAGGTCACTCATGCAACAACAAGAGAAAGTGGGAGCACTTCATAATGATGAGAAAATTACACAACCATTTTTTATTGGCTATTGCCTCTTCTTTCCACCAAAACATAAACTCCTTAAATACAGAGTCTGTATAGGTCAAGTTTACCTTAATAAGCAAATTATAAGTAAATTAACTGTTGAATGAATGAATCGTTATTTATCTTAAAGATGTCTAACTTGGAAGCCTCTCATATAGTTTACATTTTATAAGAAAAACTTTCATTAGGAATATGGGATTTGTGGTAAGGAATTTTTAAATTACCTATTTATGATACTAGAAATTGAACTCAAAGACCCCCAAGGATACTTTACTACTGAGTTACATCCCCAGTACTTTTTAAAATTTTGAGACAGCATCTTGCTAAATTGAGGGTCTCACTAAATTGCTGAGGCTGGCCTCAAACTTGTAATCCTCACCCTCCCAAGTCACTGAGATTATAGAAGAATTTTATTTTTATAGCACGTCTGTAATATAGTATATAAAACTACATATATATATATATATATATATATATATATATATATATATATATATGATTGTATGCATATACAAAAGTGTTAGTTATGCCAATACCAATCATCATAAATACTGATAAACAAGAATCTTTTGTTGAATAATAAACTGCAAATGTAATGAAAAATGATTTGATTCTAAACTCTCCATACTATTCCTTTAGAAAACAACAAATCAATAGAATAGCTCAAAAAGGATCGATAAACTGATAACTTAAAAGTCTGTTCCCATTCTTAGGTTAGGAATTTCATACTACTACTCTTGAACCTGAGGCAAAGATGATGGAAAGCATGAATTGTTCAGGTCTAGCACAGCACACAAAGTGGTACCTATGTTTAACAAACTAGATGTCTGTTTTTGAAATCATGGGAAAGCTCTTTCACAGAGATGACAGAATGCATTTTGAAAGTAGTATCTACTTCCCTTTTAAAATCTTAAGCAAGAGAGCATGACAAGGTAACCTGTAACATTTCTACATTTGGCAAGGGTATTTCTAGATACTGTAATTTATTTTTCCAATCCTGCCATGCTACAAGAAATATAATACAATTCTTTCCCTTTCTAAATTTTTTATTCATCTAGGTTATTGGTTTTCAGTGTAGTAGCTGTATCAGTAACTTCAGTATCACCTCAGCGTCTGTTAGAAATGTAACTTCTTATATCCCATCCCAGATTTACTGTATCAGAAAGTCTAAGGATAAGACTCAGTAATCTGCCTTACTAGACCTCTAGGTGACTCTGAGGAATACTAAAGTGTGAGAACCACTCATTAAGGCTATTATTTTTTTATAAATACTAGTGTAAATAGTAAAGAGAAAAAGGTCAGCTATGGTAAGGAAGGGAACTTTGCCAAAGTTCTTGCATATTGCAGGATATCAACTAACTACAGATCAAAAATATTTGGGGGAAAACTACTTCTGTATTTTTCTTGTCATTATTCCCTAAATAATGCAGCCTGCCAGCTATTAATACATACTTACATCGTACCAGGTATTATAAGTAATCTAGAGATGATTTAAAATAACAGGAGGATGTGTGTAGCTACACATGTAAATACTACACCATTTCATATAAGGGACTTGAACATTCACAAATCTAGTATTTACAGGGATCTTGGAACCAAGACACCGAGGGACAACTTAAGTGATCTTATAAGGCATTTTACATTAAAAAAAAAAAAAGAAGAATCAATAATTGCCTTTTTTTTTTTTTTCTAGGACATTAATGATTTGAGTGGCACAAAATGTATATCGTCGCAGAAATTTCACCAGTCCACAGACAGAATCTAGAAAGGCACTTCCTGTTTTTCATACAAGTAAATCATTTCACATCCAGATTAGATAATAAAACCAAGATGAGGAGAAAATGATTTGTGGCTGCTTAGAGAAATCCTAACACACAACTATGAGGAAGCCAAATATTTTTAAAAACTAATATTGTAAACATGGATATAAACTTAGGGACTTATATGGAAACTTCCAATTCTCACAGTAAATTCTCTCAAATGCCTTCATCCATTCTAGACATGAGAACAACGGCTTCTCTACCAGTGTAGGAGATCAGAAGAAAAGGTCAATATTTTTGTTTGGTTTAATTTTTTTTAAATGCTTAAGAAAAGGAGAAAAAAATTTAAATAAAATGCTATGATAATTTAGAGCAGAACATGAAAGGGCTAGTTACCTTCCTAATTAAAATCAATGTTTTAAAAATGTTTCACTAGCTTAAGGTTTACACGTCTTTATCACATAGAAATTTATTTCCCTGTTTTTTCCATTCTTCCAGCAATTATCAACTCTTTTTTTTTTTAATCAATTATCAACTCTTAAAAGATAGCATTGTCTAAATGGAAGAATACTGGATTAAGAATCAAAGAGTTTTAAACCTTTGCTACTACCTACCTGAATAAACTTGGGAATATCTTTTTGGAGTCATGTTCTCCAACCCTAGCATTCATTATAGCACTAACATTTTATATTTCTATGAAGAGCATTCACCTTGCTGCAACCCAGCAATGTTCCAAGATCTTAAACTGTAAAAAAAGACTTGAATTGATGAGGGTTTCTGAAGTATGCACTTTAGACAAAAGACAGCAAAATTCTGTGCTGATTTAAACATAATAACTAAGAGTAAGTGATGAACCATGTATACTTTTCTCTGGTTCTGCACAATTAATTAAGTCAACTAAACTGAACTATTGTTCTAGGAAATACAGTGTCCTCTACAGATACAAACATAGCACTAGGGTCTGATGCTAATGTATCTCCTTGTAAATATCTATCTTTAAATTATGCATTTCAAGAAGACACACTAGGGAATATATTATATCACAGAGTCTAAGATGCACATTTTTCTATTGTAATATTATCTGAAATTGGAATGTGTCTTAACAATCACTGAAGTCTTAAAACCACTGTTTGTCATGTAGAAGTCATAGTTGCTGAGGATTATGCATATGTGAACATCAGAACACAAACATCAAAATTGGAAAACTCGAGGATTATGCATATGTGAACATCAGAACACAAACACCAAAATTGGAAAACTCATGTCAGCAGCTTAGAAAAAAATCTTAGAAAATAGTTGTGGAGCACTCTTTTAGCTGCTCAAAACAAAGATTGTTGGAGTCAAAAATAACTAACTTTACACATCAATAATTGCAA
The DNA here is from genome assembly GCF_047511675.1 of Marmota flaviventris. Taxonomy (NCBI): domain Eukaryota; kingdom Metazoa; phylum Chordata; class Mammalia; order Rodentia; family Sciuridae; genus Marmota; species Marmota flaviventris. Next base: position 88,354,569 of record NC_092507.1, read on the forward strand.
AGCTGGCTTAAAAGCCTAACATGATTGGCTTTTACCTTTTATGGATTCTTTTAAGAAATACAGCATCATACTACTATTTTTTTCCTTTTTGTGGTACTAGGGATTCAATTCAGGTTCTTGTAAGTGCACCACCACTGAGCTATATCCCAGCCCTTTTTTATTTTATGATAGGGTCTCACAAAGTTGCTCCGGCTGGTCTTGAATTTACAATTCTCACTTTAGCCTCCCAAGTAGCTAGGATTACAGATATGCACCAGCTCACCCAGTAAAACAATGCTCTTGATGCTGCAGAAATAATAGATAAATATGGGTCTCGGCAATGATGATTAACTCATTTGAATGAATATAAAAAGGCTCTAGGATAACTTAAGCAACATAATTAGCTTATGTTTTCCTTTTAATATACATACAAGTTGGATATAAAATCAAAATTAGTCTCTAGCTAAATCTAGATGGCTATTCCAAGAAAAGAGAGAAAACGTAAGTTATAGGAAAATTTGCTATAAAAAAAACTTAGTATATATTAAATAGTATGCTATCAAATAGTAGTATATCTTATAATTCATGAACAACTAAAATCTACTTGTAATTTTCAGAAAAATAAAACATTTTCAGTTAATTCCATTTTAAAACTGCCTTGACAGCATTACCTGTAAACCACAGCAGCCTACAGCATTCATGATGGAGGCATTATGTATAACACGATAAGGGATTCCCAACTTTGCTGCTCTCAGAATAAGATCGCTATGTGTCGTAGCTCTGTAGTGAGAAATCAGTGGATTTGTATTAAAGTTAATGCTACTTACTTTTAAAACAGTAGAAGTATTCTATTTCATTAGTTCTAACTGATCAATCAGTAAACTTTTCTTTAAATTCTACTAGTTGTCTGCATATGTCTTATCTGATTTTTTTTTTTTTTTTTTTTGGGTGGGGATCCATCCCAGGGTTTTAGGCATGCTAAGTAATAAGAACTCTACCACTGAGCTACATCCCCACATCTTATCTGGGCTTTTTAGCAACAAAATATAAGCTTATACACATCCTTCACAAGGTTGAACTACAAGTATAACACAAGCAGCTACTGAAAAAAAATGGAAGTTTATTTGTCCATTGTAGAATTTAACTCTTTTACAATTTAACTCTTTTATAGTAAATTCTTAAACTCTTTGATCCTATGGCCCCTTTAAAATCTTTTAATTTTTAGTTTTACATGTTTATGGAATACAATGAGACATTTCAATATTACACGTAAAGATCAAAGTAATTGGCACATCTATTACCTCAGACATTTTATTCTTTCATCCATTCATCTATTCATTTGTTCTGGGGATTGAAACCAGGGTATTCTACCACTGAGCTACACTAGCCCTTTTTATTTTTTATTGTGAGACACACTAAGTTACCTGGGCTGGCCTCAAACTTGTGATCTTCCAACCTTAGCCTGCACCACCATACCCAACTGCTATATCTATCTATCTATCTATCTATCTATCTATCTATCTATCTATCTATCTATCTATCTATTTATTTTGGAGGTACCAGGGATTGAACTCAGGGGCACTCGACCACTGAACCACATCCCCATCCCTATTTTGTATTTTATTTAGAGACAGGGTCTCACTGAGTTGCTCAGTGCCTCATTTTTGTTGAAGCTGGCTTTGAACTCATGATCCTCCTGCCTCAGTCTCCAAAGCCACTAGGATTACAGGTGTGTGCCACTGTGAACGGCTCATTATTTTTTAAGTCGAGTTTTATAATTATACATAGTAGTTGGGTGTGCTTTATCATTTCTTTGTGTTGGGAATACTCAAAGTTTTCTCAACCAGCTATTTTGAAATACTCAAGTAACTGAATCTAACTATGCTATAAAATATAAGAAGCAATTCCTCCTATGCAATTGCATCCTGGTACCTATTAAACATCCTTTCTCCACTCCTCCACTACATACCCTTGCCAGGCTCTGTAAACCACTATTCTACTCTCTTACTTCTTTGAGATCAATTTTTTAGTTTTTACATAAGTGAAATCCTTTAAATTCTTAAAATTACAGTTTCAGAGTTTTAAACTGTAGCACAACTAGATCCAATTCTTTGTTTCTACTCTATTTTGAAGGGTTTGTTTCTGCATTTTAAAACATGAGGTAGAATATATAATTTGCATAGCTTGTCAGTCTCTCAGTTTTATGTTACAGTTCTGTCTGACAGAATTCTGTTTGGGGTTTACATCTGTCTAGCAGTCATTTTATATATAACTGTTTTCAGTCTGGCTACTATTTATAATTGGTTTTCACGTATACGTATGTATGTATGTATGAATATTCTGCCTGTTGCCTTTCCTTTCCTGAGATAAATCTCATGACTAAAATTAGGTAGGTGGGGGTACAGAAAGATATACACAAATACAAATATGAATATTGCGAAATGTACCCCATCAGTTTAGAATAGTACTACTAAAGGCTTTGTTCCCTCTTGATAAAAATTCCAGGCCCTACTGGGGAAAGCAACATTAGCATGTTTGAGAAACTACTTATAAACTAGCAGAACCTTTCAACTGGTCAATGCATATCAAGCAGGAAGATCAAGGGCTTATCCCCCATGAGGCAGACAGATACTGATTAACACATACCCACCAGGGAAGCCTGTTTTCAATCACATGGATAAAATAAAAACAAGCATTAAAAAAAAGCATCAATCTGATTAACAGTAGCTTTAAAAAAAAATGCCAGTTGCAAAGAATATTTTTAGTATCACCTTGATCAGAATCTTTTTACTTATATTAAAGAGAACTGAATGATTACGTTTTTTTAATTTTAGATGTGTTATTGGTGAGTTATTTAAGTAGATGAAAAACTGGTTTACAATTATATCTGTCACAAGTTCATTTGAAATGACTAGACCCGGCTGTGCAGAGTGGTACACTCCTGTAATCCCAGCAACTGTGGAGGCTGAGGCAGACAGATCACAAGTTTGAAGCTAGCCTCAGCAACTTAGCAAGACCTGTCTCAAAATTTAAAAAAATCAATGGTACATAAAAGTAACCAGTTTGAATATATAAGACTGAGTATGTTTTAAATTTTATTTATAGTAATATGTTTGCAAATAAAGTATCACCATATTTGACATATGGGTGCTGTTGGTCCAAAAATATACTAGAACTTCAAATAACATTGTAAAAACTATGTTCTCATGAACTACTGGAAGCTCCATAATCTGGTATTGATCCTTCTGACAGATAATTTGATAGTGTGTGTTTTATGTGCTAGAAAATGTCCAAGTCCACATCTTTTTATTTTTTTGATCTTGAAACCTATTTAGGAGAATCTACCATAAAGGAAACAATCTAAAATGTGGAAAAGTAGGAGAGAACTAAGGGACTGTACATATCAATTTATATAACAACTTTACTGGAGGAAAAAAAATGGACTCCTGATAGTGCTGAAAATCACTAGAAAATTATTAGGCGCTAAACATTGTTCATGTGCATTACATAAAATGGAAATAATCAAATGGCCTACATTAGGGCACACAGGAGAAAAGTAAATAAAGGTGTATAAATTTACAGATATATTAAAATATAAAATAGAATAACAAAAAAAAAATCCATTATTAGATAGAGTTTGTTTAATAAAGACCCCATGCAACAACTCCATTAGGACATAATGCTTGAGACTATCATCTCTCACATGATTAAGTCAGATTTATTGATGTACTTCTTTAGAGTCATTTACATTCTTTATATGATTAATTTCCATATTCCTTTCAATAATCTGGATAAAAGGGTACAGATGAGAACTCCATCAACCTGCTTAATTATGACTTCTAATTATCTTCTTCAAAAGATTATGGAGATGGATAGTGATAGTGACAATGCTTGCATAACAATGTAAATGTACTTAATGCCACTGAACTGTATACTTTAAAAAATGGTTAAAATGGTAAATTTTGCTGTGTGTTCTCTCACAATTTTTAAAATATTTTAAAAAAGAATTTAAGATTAAACATCCTGAACAATCTTCATTTTCATGTTTTATTCAAGTAAATAGGAAGTGTTTAAACAAGGACTTTTTTAAAATCATATATAAAAAAGAATTCCAGTGCCTTGTTGCATTACACATTTCTTTCCTGATATCTCCATTTAATCCATTGAAACTGTGATTCTTCAAGGCTTGATTTAATAACATATTCTGGATGTGGTGACACATGACTGCAGTCCCAATTAGTCAAGAGGCTAAGGAGGATCATCTGAGCCCAAGAATTTGAGACCAGCCCGGGCAACATAGTGAAACTCAATCTCTAAATTAATGATTAATTCAAGTCTGTTCATTTACATGGAATCCCCCTTCCACTTTCCTCCACCAGGCCTTTAAGCTCTACCTGTGAACCCTATCCAAAGCTAGCTCAAGTACCAACTCCCCCATAAAGTTAGCACTTTTGAACTCCAAACATCATGCCTCTAACTTCACACACAATTTTCTCTCCTCATCTTATATACAAACTCTCAGCAGTATATCAAAGTTCACCAGTCTTTCTATTTTGAAAGTCTTTTCTTGGCTTTTGTGACAACATATTTTCTTATTTTTCCTTCCCCTCTAGCTATAGCTAGACCATGAAATGTACAAGCTTCCTAGGGCTTGAATCTTGGTCCTTTGTTCTTCCCTTCTCTTCTAAAATGATTCTATCTATTCCTCTGGCTTTAAATACCATCTACATATGAATAACTTCAAAAGCCATATTCCCAGGATGACTCCTCTCCTGAGCTCCAGCAGCAGATAATCTAACAGTCTATCTGACATTTCAAATTTAAGATGTTTCTAGAACCAATTATTATCTGCCCCAATCCTATTGTCTACCACTTTTCATTATTTCAAGAACTAGCGCCATCAACTACTAAAGTATAAAGCTGGAATCCTCAAAGTCACATTTACTTCTTTTCTTTTCCCCATCTATCAGACCATCCTGACATTCTTCCTTTTAAATATGTCCTGCCTCCCTGAAATCCATTTCACCTAAACATTTAGTGTTCTTTCAATAATGTCAAACAGACTGTCCCTGCTAAAAATCTAAGTAAAATTCCTGGTCCCTTCAAAGCCTACCATGATCTGGCTGCTGCCTATATCTGTGACACTTTCACATATTCCTTTTTTCCCCCTCACTCACTATGCTATAGCCACCTTAGCCTTTCAATCCCATAAGTACAATTTTACTGTTTCCTCTGCTTAGGATATTCTTTCCTTCTATACCTTTTCATTCTTCAGATACTGTCTTTTCCATATAACCGTATATAAATAAGTCTATTATTTCTTTTTTCTCCCTTCATGGGCCTGCCAAAATTTATTTTTCTCTGATTATTGTCACTTCCCCCACTGAGATATAAATTCATGTCTTATCATCCAGCATGTTGGAGTTCATAAGATTGGTGTACAAAAGTCATTTGTTAACTGGATAAATGTCAGTTCAAGATATTTCTGGTTTTTCTCTGTTGACCTTAAGCAAAATATACCAAAATTATTCAATTAATATTTAATTAATGCCAACTCTATATCTAGTATTGTGAAGGAAGCTAATGAGATAAAAATATGAAGGACAGCCTACAAATATAAAAGAAGAGTAAATGCAGAGGTTATAAAAAAAAGTGTGAGGTACTATATGAAATGAGTATGAATGATATATGCCATCAGTAGAGATATAACTTCATGTTGGAATAATAAGGGACTATAGCATGGAAAGCTGAGCTTCGAAAGATAAGTAGGTTTCTGATAGTCACAGGTGGTTCACAAGTCACTCAAGATGAAGGACCTTGAACAAAGGTATGAAGGTGACAAAGCATGATAACTGGGAAAAAGCAAACTGGTTAACATAAATGTGGGCTTCAAAAAGAATGGTAGGATATAGACGGAAGGGTAAGTTGGGAAGTGTTTTTAATATCTGGCTAATGATAGAGCTAATAAACTTCTTATTTATAAGAGACCTGATGAGTTTCCAAATTATGGTTTTTACAAATATGGATTTTACTACAGTATGGGTAAGGAGTTTATACACAGACCAGCCAAAAGGTGTAAGGTGCATGAGGCTAGATTAGGTATAAGAGCGGCAGCCAGAGTAAAAAGGAATGAAAGAATAAGAAAAACTTGGTAAAACACAATTCAACAGCAATGCTTCTCAAATTCTCTATGGTGAAAGGCTAATTTGTTTTAGATTCCAAATTATTATGGAACAACAGTTTTGTAAAATGCAATAAAAATAAACTATTATAAAAACAAAACATGAAATGGAGTGATACCAAATATGAGCCCTCATTTTTTACTAATTCAGTAGACATAAAATTTGCTTTTTAGATAGCTACAAAAATTTCTAAATGCTTTCTCCCAATTTCTAGTCTTATCTCATTATGGACTAGAACACACAATCTGTGGTCTGGCATCAGTCTGCAAAGCTCACTTCCAGTAGTGTTTTTACTGTGCAATGGACATTGTCAGTGATTGGATGCCAATAAAGTCAAAAGCTACTGAGTTTGCTCAACTAGGTGACTGTAAGAATTGTAGTATATCAAGTTGGGAAGTTTAGTGAGAGATTTGCGTACAGAAACTCAGGTTTTATGCAGAAGGAGTCAATGTTTAGTGAAAAAATTCTGTAAGAATTAGAAGCTATTTTTCTCTATGGGATTTTTCATTTTCCCATCCTATGGTTAAAAAAAAAAGAAGATAGGTACTATTAATTTTGAGAAAGCCTTAAGTTTAAGAAAACAATGTCAGAGGTTAAAACAAACTATTTAAATATTTTAAAATGTGTGATTATCCAAAGTTATTCCAATTAAGTTTAATAACGCTGCAGAGTATGGCCCATCACACTGATATAAATTACTTTCTTTTTGGCAGACACATACACATGTAACTCCATTGTTGTAAGAAACATTCTTGATGGTGGGCTCACAGTGATTTAATTGTCCTTATGTTCCTTAAATCTGTGACATAAATCTTGGGTCACCAGCTGGAGACAAAAACTATTCTATTTGGCTTGACATCAGAGATTGATGATGCTTGACTAGACAAGTAAAAGCACATCTTCTTGGTAATGAGGAAGAACAAGGCTTCCAATGGATATAAGAAATTGAAATCAGAAGCTTGAAAAATTATAAATTCAAGACACGTAAATGACAGTAGTATAATCAAATATTACATAATTTAAAAAGAAAAAAAAGCCTAAAACAAAGGAAGCCAAAGATGATTATAATTATCTGCAGCAAATGGCAGACATGACTCTGGAGAATATAATAACATATTTAATAATGATACACTAGTTAAGGCTTTGATAGCCTACATCATCTTCTAAAGAAGAAAATCAAAGATACAAATTTTATAGTTGACATTTTATAATGTTGTGATACTTATGATGGGTATCTTTTTACAAAGTGGATTTCCCTCATTAATCTCAAAAGATAATGAAATTTTAAACTATAAATTTTAGATAGAGCTTAGATAAACAACAGTCTTTTATCTGGCAGGTAAGTTTTAAATGTAATAGAATAATTATTACTGATTAACAAGTAACTCAAAACGTCTGCTTAAACTTACCCAAATGGATCACCAACCACAAGGAATGCAACATCACTGATATCAGCATCCTTTAAAATATTATCTGCTTCTTGTTCCACTTCTTCTCTATCAGCAAGAATCAATTTTCTTCCATAAAAGTCTTCCTATAGATTTAAGCCCAATTTAAAAATGAAGGAAAGCAGGTGACCATTCCCCACCACCACCCCCCCCCACCCACACACAAAACAACAACAATAAAAACAATTGTTGTATTTGGGGCTGGTGTGAATCTTGGAAACTATCCAAACACAGATCATTGGATACAACTCATCAATGAGCTGGCACACTATACTATGTTGCAATTAAACTGTCTTTGAGGCTATCTTAATATCCCAGGAGGAAGCAGACCTCTAACATCTGAGGCCTTTTGCATTTTAAATTCACCTCTATATTTGGCTGTAATAGACGGCAGAACATTATAGGATGAATAGAGAATATGTATGCATGATTACTACTTCAAAACCATGATAATACAGAATAAATATATTAATAATGATACACATGGTAGTTCTGGTTTTATTAAATTTTTTATGGGACAATCTGACACTCTGACTAAAATAAAAGGCAACATAAAAGAAATAACAGAAAATGATGATTTGACTATTTATAAAACCAGTAAATATTCCTACATAAATGCAAGAAATTCAGATTTAAAATTGTATTCCCTTGCTCCTGCTAGAAAGGCAGAGTTTCAGGAAAAACATACAGGAAGTTTCCATACAAATGGCTTTGGGGCACTAGAGAAACAAACCAAGGAGTAAGTTAATAAGCTGGTGATTATAACATAGTAGTTAAAAGTTTTTTTGCAAGATCAGAATCTTATAACTGATTTCCTATGGAGTAACATGCAATTCCAATGAAGTAAAGGTGGATACACAGATAAATAATACTATTTCTTATATGTTGACAAATTTTAGTTATTAAAAGTTATTCAGAGTGCTGTAGTGGGAAAGTTGGAAATGTTCTAGAAATTCACAATAACAATCTTCTTATAGATAAAAAATGCTTTCATTTCACTTTTACCAAGTATTTTTTTCTTAATCATTAATTTTTATATTCTTTACTTTGACTTTATGAGCCAGAAAGCTTAATGGTTGCAGAACACTTACATATTTAAGAGAATACACACACGATTACTACGAATTGAAGAAAACAATGGCCTTTACTGAACCCGTTCTCCCGCCGCCCATTACTAGGGATTGAATCCAAGGGGGAGGCTCCACCACTGAGCTACACCAGCCCCTTTTATTTTTTATTTTGAGACAGGGTCCTGCTAAGTTGCAGAAGCTAGCCTTGAACTTGTGATCCTCCCACCTCAGCCTTCTGGGTTGTTGGGATTATAGGCATATACCATATCTGGCTGAACTTCTAACATTTCTTAAAGACCAAGAAACCCCATGCTAGTAATAATTCTATTTTGTACTTTATTCTAACCTAATAAACAGTTCATGGTCTAATGAGACAACAATGTTTATATATACAAATGGCTGATCCTCTCAAAAAAATAATATTTTAAAAAGATAGCAAATGTAGTAAGAGGCTGATGTTAAATTATTTTCAAATTTACCCACATATTTACTCATTCATACACTCACTACAGAAATATTTCTTATGCACATCCTCCATACCAAATTCTAGGCTTGATATTGGGAGATGGTGGTGAATGAGACATACATTGCTATTGCTCTTAAGATGCATGCTGTCTAATGGAGAGTTAACTAGCACATAGACACTAATAAAAGCATCCAGTCTGGTCAGGGGTGAGAGAAGGAAAATAAGAAAAACAGGCAGTACTATTTAACAAATAATTTTAAATTTGGATTATATATCATCCAATGACTTATTAGCCAGTTTTTGTAGTCTCAACCCTAATCATTCATGAAAATGAACGTAAAAGTTAAAATTCACTCTTGCTATAAGTTGGCAGTTTTTGAACAGAACAGGGTAAGTTTAAATTGTTTTCAGGTATTTCGAGAAGGTACACAAAAATTAGTAGTGACTGCCTCCAAGAAGGGGAAATGGAATAGAAATCTCTTTATGTTTTATAATATCTTTTAGTACATTTTGAATTGTAAACCATTTAATGGACCAGCTATTCAAAAAATAATCAGAATAGAGGCTAAAAGTAGTATTCAGAAACAAATGAGAGGACAAAGTGTTTTTAAAATACTGTTTAAAAACAGAGAAATGGGTTTACAAATAGACAGAGAAAATGGAAATGCAAGAATACAATTAAGAGAAAGTCATGTCTTAAAAGCCAGCTTCTAGCAGTAGTGGTCAACTACATCAAAAGAAGTAATAGAAGAAAGAATTCAAAACTATTCTCTAGAGTTCTCAACTCTGAAAGAATTGTTGAAAATACTTCTAAGAAAAGAGAATAAGCCTTCAGGAGTGTGAGACACAAGTGGAACTAGGGACCATGAAGGTATACTTGATAAAAGAAAAAGAGAATAATAACTATGGGGAAAACAGGTTTCAAAGAAGAGACTTTCAAAATGATCAAAGCTTGAATATGATTTCAGAATGAGAAACATAGGTAAAACATGAGAACTACATGGTAATAGGTTGACATAAAGAATAATGATAAGATTTTAAAGGAAATGGTTTTTAAACCATATCTAGATGGAGTTACGTCTTGGAACAAGAGCCTCATCCCACAAGTTATTTTCTAAGAGTGGAAGGAAGATAGAGTCAAATTTGTGGTAAGGGCAGATGAAAAGTTAAAAAAGCTCATAGCTAATGGCCTCATTTTTTAAGTGTGAAGTCCCTTTTCTCCTCTTTCCTGTCTTCCTGATCTCAATCACAGCAGCTGGACAAGAAAACAAGGCAACAAGGAAGAGGTGGTATCGGGTTATTTAAGTTACAAAGAAAGGGAACAGATACACTGGGAAAAAATGAAAGCCATTTCAATGAAGTCCAATGACAAATATAGCAAATGTTTGTGCTTTCCTCCTCTAAGCTCACAATGATTTTCCTTCATGGTAGAATGCTCTTTCCTTTATCAAATCTTATTCTATGTTAACATTATCTGTACTAAAACATTTACATTGGGATTACTCTGTGATCAGGCACTGTTCTAAAAACCTTATGCATATGAATTCATTTAATCTTGACCTCAATGTGAGATCAGCACTATTTTAATCTCAATTTTATAAGTAAGAAACGGAGCAAAGAAATTAAGTGATTGCTCAAAGGCAGAACTTTGGTTGTAGAACTTCACACATGCCACAAATGGGGGATAGACAGAGAATAATGATCTCTGCTTTACAAGGTAGCTGGGGGTCCAAGTTAGCTTCCTCTGGCTGTGAGCAATTTTCTCCATTTATCCACAAGGATGAACAGATATTATCATTTTGCACTTGGATTATAATGTAAAAACAAACAAACAAACAAAAATTTTAAAAGGTTGGTGTATATATACTACTTTAAAACACAGCTCAAATCCCATATAATCCATCTAGTATTTCCTGACATTACACACTGAAGTAATCTTTCTCACATGTATTCTCATAGTAATTAATAACTAATAAATACTTTATATTTGGGACCACTTTTACTTTTAGTAGGTCAAAGGAAAGAGTAATGATTTAGATAAGCTCATCTCAGTTCTTTCCAAACATATGATTTTATAGCTTCTTCTTCCCACTGCTATTATGAATTGTTATCTAAATTATTTCTTAAACTTACTATATCTAGATCAATTATCTTTTGACCAGAGAACATATAAATAATACTACCTTTTTGGTAATTTGAGAATGATTTTCAATTTAAGAGCACATAAATTCAGATTTCTTTAGCAATGATATGGTGGTTCCTTTTTACAAATATTATGTTAGAGTATGATAAAAGAAAACATTTCATTGTAGAAAATAGATAAAATTTTCCATATTTTTTCTCACTGTGTAATAGTTATCTATAGCTGAGACCAGATTGTATGTATAGGTATGTTAAGTACATACAAATCTCTAAAAAATCAATTTGTTTTAAAGAGAAAAGATAGAAATGAAGGGAAGAAGAAAAAGGAAAAAAAGTAGTTAACATAAAAGTGGCTCTGAGATTTTACTGGGTAATATAAAGGTATGAATTTATTTATAACTTACTTTAGTCTAGAAATGAGTCACTTATGGTAGATGAAGTTGTGTATAGGCAAGGTACTCAGGGAAGAATGTGAACTGAGGACCTGGAGAAGAATATGGAGCACATACCAGAAGAAATTTTGTGACATGGTGGGATTAAAGACAAGCCACTTTGGTTGAATCCTACCCTCTCTTTTAGATATTTTCTAAAGTTATACCTAGTGTAGTTTTTATCTGTCTGTAAGACTGCAGAGACACAGTACAGTATAAAGATCTAGAGTGGCAAATCTCAACTTAGGACTGCTTTGGTTAATAACCTGTCTCTACCACTCACACATCGAGCAAGTTTCTTAGCCTCTCTGTGCCTGTAAAATGTTAATAGTAACTAGCGAATAATAATCCTATTCTAAATGTAAAGCATTTAAAACAATGCAAAGCAATTGTTCTATAAATGTTAGTACTTTTTATTGTGGGAGAACTAATATTCTTGCAACTCAACAGTGCATATATAATTTACTAATAGATAAGGCTAGGGCCAGATCTTGACTCTACAATAACGATGTTTTTTGGGGAAAAAAATACTTTAAAAAATTAGAGTAACCAAAATTGACATTTAGCTAGTACTTAAAACTTACAAAGTACTTTCACATACATTTCAATAAAACCCTACATAACCTTCCAATTGATTAACTCCATTTGACAAATGAAGAAAATAGTGTTCAGAAATTTAGAAATATGTCCAGTGACAATTACCATTTCTAAATACTTCTGTACCAGGCACTGTGCTAAGAACCTATAAGAAAGATGTTTTTGACCCATTTTACATATTAGAAAACTAAAGTTAAAGGTCTTGTTCACTGACACATAACAGAGCAAAGAAAACCTAGGTCCGAACTTTCTTCCATGCCATACTGATTGATACCTTCTTTATAAAACTGCTGATTTGTTATTTTTCTGTTAGGTGGTTTTAAGTTCATTCTAATTTTTCTTGATCACTGATTACAGTGACATATTTCCATCATCCTGAGGTTAGATATTTTGATTCCATCCTAAGAGTAAAAAAATGGGGCCAACAAATCAAAGCTGGTCATTAGAAAATTTTTTAAATTCATGCTTATTTCAAGGAACACGCCCTAATTCCTTCAAGATTTTAAAGTAACTCTGAGAACTTCAGAATTCTCTGGGGTATGAATCTAAGAGAAAGAGACTTGAAATTCTTTTAGTCACTTTTTTGTTTGGACAACATGACAAAGACAATTCTAAAAATCTACTCCATAACACATCCATTAGTCTTCTGAGCTTAACTCATACCCTACTTGGAGTTTGACAATGAACCTGAAACTGACTTCCTCTAAAATTCACTGAGCCCTTAAAGAAAACCAGGTAAATGTATAACTACACTAACAAATTCTCTGGTTATTTAGTCCCAGGATCACTTAATATATACATGTATAAGATTTACTGGGAAATGTCTACTTGAGGTAAGATCTCTTTGGATGTTACAGACAGGCGATCAACATTCCCTGTGGAAACACTTCAAAGGAATAGGCTTTCAGCTTGGTTTCTGAATATATAACCAACTCATTAAGGTGTCAGCACCTCATTAACACTCAACTCAGAAAGGATTTCTTGGCTATCTCATGAAATAAGGGATTTTGATAACTATTCCCCCGGGAGTGTAAAATAATGTTCCTTTATTTGCTGGAGAAAACCACAATATGAGACTTTTATAGTAGAAAAACCACTGTTTTGATTTTTCAAGTCACTTGGTTGGTGTATGATTTTCTTTCTTTCTTGTACTTCTCAGCTCCTTAATGAATAGGAGATATGTTTTAAACATGCAGCAGATATTCTATTCAGCCTAGTTTGTCAAAGTCAGACGTCAAGGTAGTTTTCTTTTCCTGAGACGGAAGCCTAAATTACCTACCAGGGATTCCTTCCCTACAGTCAGGACTGAGGTGTAGGCTTCCAGATACACTCGACTGCAGCGTCTTACAACTTCCAGGCCCTTCACTGTGATGTCCTTGGCATCTCCCAGACCCAAGCCGATCAGGTAAAGCATTTCGAACTGGGTGACTGCAGGACGAACAAGAATAGCAATGTCAGCTACCCTGAGGAAACCTGAAGTCTAGTGATGGCAACAGAACAACAGAGTAGCTCCCCAGGAGCGACAAGGCACGAATGAGGTTTGAGACTCTAGAGTCACAAGTAAGGACTGGAGCCGTGTTTTAAACAATCTCACCAGTTGGGTCCAATTACCCGATGAGAGAATGCTAGCTGGTCCCCTGTGCTCCACCAAGTCCTAATTGCAGCAGGCCTTTCCGGTGAAGCAGCTCCGACGCTGTAGAGCCGAGCCGAGCCAGGTCCCACGCTGCCGGCCCCACCTACGGCGCCGCAAAACGCAGGCGCCTTTTGCCGCACTTTACGACTAGCCGGGAGGCGTGGGAGAGCCAGCTCGCGGTCGCCGGGCACCAGACCCCGACTCCACTGCTGGAGATTCGCGGGCTGTCGCGGTGGGAAGGCTAAAGGTCACTGGGCGGGGGCAGTCGGTCGAACGCCCCCAGCCTGCTTCTGGGAAAAAAAAAAACCCGCGTACACACGCTGCCCCGAATCAGTGACTTAAACATCCCCTTTCTGGTCCGGGGTAAGTGCGGAGGATCTTTGCACACGAGGAGCTCCACCCGAGTTGGGCTGCGGGTCCCCGCCCTGCGCCTCTGCTTCGCCTTCCTCCCGCGGGCTGGCGGACGAGAGGGACTCCCCTCAATTGCCCCGGGTTTACCCCAGTGCTCGTATTTTAATCCCCGCCCTCTCGGTCGGTGGTTGAAGCCGCTGCCTGCAGGCGCGGTGTCAGAGTGGCAAACCTGGCTGTGAGTGTAGTTTTGATTTCCCAGAGGGGCAGTGACTCCTTGGGTCTGTCCCCAAGAACTTAGGCCGGAATCCCCCAAGGATCTGGCTTAGTCATCTAATGTGTCGGGAATCCCGGACTCTTCTGAAATGAGAAATGACCTTTAAGAGTTCTTAGGGATTTCAGAGCTCATCTCAAGTGCTTGCACAGGGGGAATTCTTACAAAGAGGTTGATTAAATAAAGTTCTGGTATCGGTTTGCTGTGAATAAAAATGTTGTCCCTAAATTCACTAGCCATCTTAAGTTAAAAACAACAGTTTTCATTGCTTTTTTGGTAGACAGTATTTATTGGTTGTTAGGAATTTTCCTGGTGTTTCTTCGAAAGGGCCCTGTGTCTTTTTGTATTGAGTTCAACCCACCCTTTATACTTCTCATGCTATATACACTCTTCCTAATTCTGTCTGCTTTCATTACATTAACTTATTTCTCACACCATATTACATTACAACAACAAAAAAATGGGGGGGGGGGGGGGTACTGGGTGTTGAACCCAAGGGGGCCTTTACCTCTGAGCGACATCTCCAGTTCGTTTACTTTTTATTTTGAGATTTTTGAGAGACGGTCTCGCTCCTGAAGCTGGCCTTGAATTTGTAATCCTTCTGCCTTAGCCTCCTGAGTTGCCAGTATTTCACTGGTCTTACTGGCACACGCTACCACACTCAGGTGGGTAAAGACTTAAGTATGACATCAAAAGCACGATGCAGAAAAGAAAACAAAATAAAAACTGAAAATGTACTTCAAAAGATGCCATGAAGCTACACACTGAGAAAAGATATTTGCAGAGCATAGATCTGATAACGGACTGTGTAAAGAACTCTCATAATATTAAAAATATAGCTTAACTTAAAAACATGGGGAAAAGATTGAAAGCCAAGAAAAAGATTGAAGCCAAGAAAGATATGTGAATAGAAAAAAATCATTGTAAAAGAAGGTAAACATCAGACATAAGGATAAAAATTTAAATCACACTGAGATACTACACACCTATAAGAATGAAAAAACAACAACAACAAAAAACAAACCCCCAAAATTGACAGTCTACTTATGTAATTCTAGGTTATTCCTAATATTTTGCCAACTCAAATTTCAAACTCCCATCCAGGCCTCTTCCCTTCGACAAGTATATAACTTTTTGCAGGAAATTTTCACCTAGATAACCCAGAGGTGTATCAAATTCAACACATCCAAAGTGCAATTCATTATCTTCCCTTCTGTTTTAGATTTTCTGTTGGTATTATCTATGTTGGTGGGAGGGGAGAGGCAGGATTGTGCTCCATACAATCACCCAACCTAGATACTTGGAAGTCACCAAATCTGTTACTTTTGTCTGTCTCAATAGAAACCATATCTACTTTCTCTGTATTGGTTCAGGTCTTCATTCTGTCATTCCTCTAGCTGGGCATCATGTCTCCTTTGCATTCAGCCTTCTCTGGGAGGCCAGGGAGTTCTAGTAAAGGTACAATGTAAAAATGTCATTCCCTTTCTAAAAATCCTTGGGAGGCCAAGAGAATGTTCAGGTGCCTTAACACCCCCCTGGATCATCAATGGTGTGGTTACTGCCTCTCTCTCTCTAACTTCATCTCTCTATGGAGAGAGAAGTTTGTTCTCCAGCAGTACTGAACTGCCTATAGTTCAGTGCCCACAATCTGTTATTTTTGCTTCTATGCTACTTCCTGTGTGTGGAATAGTGTCTCCTATTCTCTCCTGAGTAGGTAACCACTATTCATCCTTTTAATACTAAATTCAGAAAGTCTTCTCAGAAGTCTACAACCCGCTAAGCTGAGTTATATGTCCCCTCTTTATACTTTACATATATCAGTTAATTTAAGTCTTTTTGTAACTGTTCATCTGTATTTCTTCTTTCCTAAACCAGCACTTTCATGAAGTCAGTCTACGTTCATATTCTCTTACCTGGCATGTAGAAAGTTTTCAATAAATGTTTGTTTATAAGTAGATCATTGTGTTTCCACTAGTAGCTGAGCAACTTCTTTGAGTTATGATTTATTTTCTATCTTAGGAAAATAGGGGTTGATAGGTTCTAAATAACTACCAAAATGTCATCACTAGAATATCGCATATAAACATGCCTTGCCTCTGCCACTTTGGAAGTGAAAAGCTTTTGACACTACATAAACTCATGTGTCCATTACTGAATAGATTATTTCCAGTGTGCTGGTCATTTCTATGTGTGTTTGTCTTCACATTTTCTCTGAATATTCTTAAGTAGATTTACTGTGAAAGGACATTACCAAAAAGAATAATCCAAATAAAGGAATGCTTTATTGCCTTTTATGAAATAAATCTATACTGAAAATGGAGTTATTCTGTATAGGCAAGGATTTGAGACATTGTTTATTTAGAGACAAAAGAAATTTCTATTTTTATGCTTCAAAATTCAGCCAAAAAACTTTCTTTGGCTATAGAGTTCTCAACAAACCTACCTTTCTACCAGACTTCGTTCCTCAATAGGGGTGTAAATTTTGTGTATCTTTCTGGAGGTAAATAGATAAAATAAAGGGTTTTTGGCAATCTTGTTTCTCCTCAGCTCAACAAATATAAGCAGCAAAGTTTTGTCTCTTATTTTGTGCAGAACTATTCTATAGATTTGGATGTTTCTCCTTTGCCATTTAAAACATATTTCAAATATGATTAACACTTTCCCCAACAATATTAGAAAAACTTTCAAACATAGGAAAGTTGAAACAGCTTTACAGTAAACATGACATAGATACCTCCTAGGTTCTATAGTTGTTAACAGTTTACTGTATTTATCATACATTAATCCATCCTCCTAGACATCAACCAACCTTATTATTTTTGATGAATTTCTAAGCGTGTTGCAAACAATATGTATATTATTGTATTTTACTTGAAGGATAAACTTCTTTCTAGGTAACAGATTTACAAAACATACCTAGGCATGTAGCTGATTAAATTTTATCATTTTTTGACCAGTTTAGGCTTGGATTTAAAATTTTTAATTTAAAACAATTTCCAATTAGTTTTAAACATACATTGTAACATTACCTTAATGATAATGAAAGCAGTCAGAATACAGATTTTCTGATAGCAAATTTAAAGTTTCATGGATAGCAGAAGAGAGATGGAGAGGATGGTTGTAGAGAATGGCAAATTTAGGACCAAAAAAAATGGATGAATTAAAAAACGTTTTGAATTGAAAGAATACTGAAGATGAATGAGGTCTGAAGAGTTTCTGCTTCATATTCCTACTTTCAGGTAAGACAATACTAAATCATTCCTGAGGGTGAACATTTGTGCATTTTCTGAAAGGTTTTATTTTGTTTTGTTGGTGGTGCTAGGGTTTGAAAGATATTTAAAGTGTTTTTATAACCTTTTCCAGTAACTCATTTTCAATACCCTTACTATAAGAATTTCTTCTTTATGTCTGAGACCTTCAGGCGATAGTCAGTTATACAATGTGAAAGAGACACAGAATCATAAGATAGTAATATTGATGACTTTTCCATTCCATTGTCATAAGCACATCATAAACTACTTTCAGTTTAAAGTAATAACATAGTTGAAATGCTGCATTATCTTTTGAACGAATTATAATTACCTTATCTAAAAGAAGTCATCCTTCAATTTTCCTATTTGAGCTTGTTGTTTGTCTATTGAAAAGAAGCCATCAGGGGGACTGACTAAACTCCATCTGACCTTATTGTGAATAGAGAATATTATTTTACTCTGAAGCTGGCCTTTTAACCTACATGTTCCCAGAGGTTGTCTTTGTTAGAGGGAATCTTGATTAATATTCGTAAAGTCTAGAGACCTTGAATTGATTGATAGTCATTATTTTCTAACAATTCACAAATAAGTGATAGTTAAAGGCAGTGTTGCATTAGGAGAAGAAACTGTATTTACCAAGGTTGAAAAAGTTTTGAAGTTACCTTTATTATACATTAATTTATCTAGGGAAAAAAAAGTTACTTTGTTTACTCAGTGATCTTTTTTACTTATCACATTTTACATTATGTGAAAGGAAGTACACAAATAATAAAAAAAAACAATCTAGAGATAATTTCTATGGGAAATTTTATTATTTTTATTAACTCTAGCTTATTAAATTGAGAGTAACCAGATGAAATAAAGTCAAGAAAAGCCCTGTTTTTGTAGCTCCCCAAGATGTTCCTTTACGTGCCTATATGTGTAAACCGTTTTTTTTCTTTAAGCCATTTTATCCTTAACAGTTCCTTCCAAGTCTATTACTGAATAAGTCGGGTCAGGGATACATAATTTTACTTTCTCTTTGCTTAAAAAGCTATATGGTGTCCTTCTAAGTTTTATTTAGGGAAACATTTTAGATAGTCAATATCTTGTGGGAAAAGGACAGTGGGTGGCTTCCCTTTCACTCAAAATAGACTCTGTAAGAACACCCAACTTCTCTAACCCCACCTCCTACTCTTCTCCCTGCTCTCAACCACTACAGCCTTCTGTGGCTTTCTTTGTCTAGTTTCTGAAATCTTTGCCTAAGGTTTATCTCCTCAAGGAGTCCTATCCTATATAAAATTACAACCAGCATTTCTATTAGAATATAAACTCCACAAAGACAGGAAAATTTTTTTCTTCTCCATTTTATTTACTAATATGAACAAACACCTAGAACAGTGTCTGGCCCATATGCTCAATAAATGCATGTTGAACGAATCAGTGTACATATGTATGTGGTTATTAATTATAAATTAGTTTCTTGGCAGGAGGAACTTGGCAGAAGGAGGATTGCATAATTGTTGAGAACTCAGATTTTGTTGCCATTCAGACATTGGTATGGTCTAGGTCTTTCCTGGTGCATTCCCTTTCTCAACCTCAGTTGCTGCTTCTGTGAAGTAGAGATTACTATCATCCTTCACAGAATTATGATGAGTATAATTTAAAAAAAAAATTATAGATAAAGGGCTTAACACAGTGCCAAACAATGAGTTGAGGCTTAATAAACATTAATAGATATGGATAAAAGAGTTTGAAATTAAGTTTATAGTAATCTACAGTGTCCCATTCAATTATGAGTCAGCCTTATCCATCTTCTTCAGATTCAGCATAAATTCCATGAAATCATTTACTTTGTTCAGGAATTATAGACCAATCTTCTACTTATAACATTTTCTTGATTCACAAAGGAAAACTATCTTAAGTAAAAATCATTATGTTCTGAGGAACTCTTTCTGAGAAAAACTGCCTTAGTTCTATCATTCGGTCATTATGTTTTGCACAACAGACTTGGTTGGCACCAAAGAAATATTACCTGGCAGTTTGTTACAATTTAAAGTAGAAAATGGGTAAAAAAAAAAAAAAATCTACCAGTGAGCAAAAAAAAAAAAAGTTCATTTGGGACCTAAAGTTAAATTAAAAAAAATCTTTTAAATTTACAAGAAAAATGAAAAAGATTATCACAGTAAGTTTATATTATACAGTACTGAACAAGAACGAATCACTGCTACACAAACAACATGGATGAATCTCATCAAAAAATGAATCACTAGTGTGAAATATGATATATCAAGAAATATGTAATGTTTTGAACAACCAACAATAAAAAATTAAAAAAAAAGAAATCCTTTCTCTCACACTCATTCTTACTCACTTTTTTGAATACTGTAGGCTTTGAATTTTGAATTTCAATTCTTACCATTTAACATGGTTTCTTGTTCAAACTATGAAAAAAAATTTGTGCCTCCATATTGTAATCTGTTAAATGGGGATAATATTTCCTGTATCAAGGATTCCTGGGTAAGTTAAACTCCTATCATAAGATCTAGTGCATAATAAGTATGCTAATAATTATTATTCATTTTAAGGTTACCACTGTTGACCTGTATCATTATCACTGTAGCAATAATCATTAGGTAAACAGAACAGGTATTACAAAAAGTACCTCTTCACCCTTCATCCCAGTACCTCTTACTTTTCCAACATATACTAAACATTTATTATGTATCTGGTATTATTAGATTATACCATTAAATGCTGTGTGTGTGTATATATGTGTATATACATATATTTGTATATTTTAATTGACTGCTATTTGTATTTCAACTTTTAAAAATATTGTATACAGCCTGAAGAATTACATGTGATTAATTTCTGCCAGGTATAGTGCATTTCAAGACTTTGAACATGTGTTAAAATCATTGGTTTTTGAAGAACTATCCATTAAAGACTTTCTGAACTGTGAAAAAAAATGAATCACTTCAGCAAAAGAAAACCTTGAAAATGGGATACAGGGCTGGGGTTGTAGCTCAGTGGTAGAGTACTTGCCTTGCATGTGGAAGGTACTGGGTTCGATCCTCAGCACCACATAAAAATAAAATAAAGGTGTTGTGTCCATCCACAACTAAAAACATTTTTTAAAAAAAGAAAATGAGATACAGCTTATACATAATAAACTCCACAAACCCTTAAGTACAATTTGATGAATCTTTACATATGTAAATTTTACACATGTAAATCATGTACCTGTCACTCAAATCAAAGTATGGAACATTTCCAGCACCCCAAAACTCCCTTTTGCCCCACCCCTCCCCACAGTTGACCATTGTTTGACTTCTGACAACATAAATTAGTTTTGCCTGTTCTTAAACATTGTATCATAGGATAATGTTGTCTTTTACGTCTGGCTTCTTTGTATTTCTGAGATTCATCCATGTTGTTTTGTATAGCAGTGGTTCATTTTTTTTCTCCATTTCATTAAGGATTCCACTATACGAATATACTACATTTAATTGTTTCAGTTTTTGGTTAACATGAATAAACCTGCTGTGAACATTTTTGTATCTGTCTTTTGTTGTACATAAGCCCCAGTTTCTGTTGGGTTATATATCTAGGAAGTGGGATTACTGACTTTTAGATTATATGTGTTTTTACTCTAATAGATCTTGCCAAATTGTTTTCCAAGTGTTTGTACAGTCTCCTTTCCCAACAGCAGTGGATGTGAATTCTAGTTGTTCATATTCTTATCAACCCTTGGTATTACAAGTCCTTTTTTTGTTGTTTTATTGGGTATGTAGGGGTGTCTCATTGAGGTGGTAATTTGCAGCTCCCTGATGGCTGGGAATATTGACTGCCTCATATGTAATCATTTTGTTCTTGAGTTATTCATTAATTTTATTCTTTAATACTAATAAAATACTTTGTACTGAATGAAAATGTTTTAGTCAGTAATAATTGATTCCACTTCTAAGTAAATTAATTTATATTTGAAGGAAAAGTATGTATTTTCCACACCCCACTGTTATTTAAGTTCAGAGTCTATACTTAGGATGAGTAAATATATTTGCAAATAAGGCAGTCTCTTTAAAAGAGCCTTACTGTGTCCCCAATGAATATGTGTGCTAAATGAATATAGTTATGTCCAGAGAGAATGCTTCTAGTCAGGATGCCTCATATTCACATACTTGTCTTGCTGCCAGTAATAGGTGAATTGGACTATTTTTGCTATCAGGAAATGAAAACTGTTAGCTAAATGTGTTTTTCTTTCTGTCTTTTTTTTTTTTTTTTGACAGGTTGTTTGTAAGTCACATTTTAGGATTTAGTCTTCCTTCTGTAGAAGAAGTAGATTCAAATAGAAAGAACACTAAATCAGGAATCAGCCTAGGTGGGGTTTTTGTAATTATTTACTTTGTTCTGTGATTCTAAATCCCACTATGTCATCTCTTACTCCTGTTTTCATTTTCCTATCTTTTCTTTCAATAGATTTTGATATGAAGTAGTGAGCAATAAGAAATTTCTTGGGCTTCAAAATTAGTATAAATAAAATATAAGTACTTTTAAACAAATCATGCACATTGTTATTGTTATTTTATATTAGTAAACTGAAAGGACCTTGAGTTATTCGTCAGATTTAGTAATATGGTCTCTTATGATACTTAGAGTGATTTTGTTTTCAGCATAGATCTTGAAATTTTTCAACCTCTGTATATCAAGTTATAGAATTTCATAAAAATCTTAATTTTTTAAAATGGATTTTGGTTTGCATTTTTAACTCCAAGACACACATAAGATATGATTTACTGTAATCTTATATCCTTACTTTATTTTACTTTATTTGAATTTTTGTTTGTTTTGTAGTAGTATTTCCTTTTGTCAGAATGAAATAGCATAACAGTTTTTAACATCTTATATCAGAGCTCATTAAATTCTAAAAATAAAAGCTTATTGGAATTCAGACTCATATGAAATGTATTTTAATCATATCTTTGCTTGTGGCTATTGCTTCTCTTCTGGTATTCATTAAATAATACCTGATAGAATTTCATCAGTAGTGTTTTTGATATATGTGTGCCTGGAGTAAACATGCATTTCAGTTGCAAAAGCAGCAAAAAGCAGTGGTTAAGAGCCCAGGCTTTCAACTCAGACTATATGAATTCTGGCTTCACTTACAAGCAATGTGACCTTAGGAAAGTTCTTAAACACTTAATTGTGTCACCTGTAAAATGCAGGAAAATAAGGGTATTTATCTCATAGGACTCTCATTATCTCATAATACTTTGAGCAGTTTTGTTCTTCAGAAGTATATGAATCCATTTTTCATTGCTATGACAAAATAGGTGAGGCTTGGTGATGTATAAAGAAAAGAAGTTTACTTAGTTAACAATTCTGGAGATCCAAGAGCACAGTGCCAGCATCTGCTGTGCTCTGGTGAGGAGCCACTTCACTAGGTTGTAACATGGCAGACATCATCATAGTGAGAGAGGAAGAGATCACATAGCCTGTCAGGACACCAGGGAGGGATTCTGGGGTCAGGAGCCACTTCACTAGGTTGTAACATGGCAGACAGCATCATGGTGAGAGAGGAAGAGATCACATAGCCTGACAGGACACCAGGGAGGGATTCTGGGGTCAGGCTTACTCTTTTCTAACAACTCATGAGAACTACCTTAATTCTTTGCAAGGGAAGTATCCCCAATAACCTAACTCCTTTCTTCCTCTTAAAAGTTCCACCATCCCCTCATGACCACACTGAGGAACAAGCTTTGAACACACAAACCCTTGGGGGACACATATATTCAAACTGAAGCAGTAAGTATTCAATAAGTGTAAGATATCTTTATAAATTACTACTTGTAATATATTAAGTAGTATACTACTTTTACAAGCTTCAGGAGGAATAAATGTGATAATATAAGTGTATATTAAAAGACCTGCAATATAGTACATAGTCAACATTTAGCTAGTATTATTACCAAACATACTCTTTGGCCAGTTAGTGTTAAATAATTTGTATGTGTTCTTGGGTGAAATTGCATTTCAGGACCACCTCTCCAAATGCACACCTTAAAAAAGTGAATTTGCAATTGGAATATTTGGTGCTCAAAAAGTCTGTATTTTCAAGCTAAAACTCAAATATTTAAAAATTATAATGTAACTAAAATGTTATAACTAACAATGTGACGACATCTTTTAGTTCCTAATTATTTTGTTGTATGACCATTAAACCCTATTAGTAGATTGGAGGTGTTTGGGGCATTGACAGTGTAGGTCTCTAGGGCCACTGGTGCTTTATCACTGAGCCACATTGCTAACACTTTTTTTTTTTTCTTTTGGGTCTCATTAAGTTGCTGAGGGTCTCACTAAACTAGTGAATCTAGTCTGAAACTTGCAATCCTCCTGCCTCAGCCTTTCCAGTCACTGGGATAACAAGTGTATTCCACCACACCAGGCCATTCCTTCTCGTAAGCAGAGAAGCCATGAGGAAAGTGTTTATGTAAAAATTACTCAGGATGACATTGATTCTGATATTTGTAGCACTCAGACATTATTCACTTTCCTCTTCCCTGTGCTTCTATCTGGCCCTGCCAGTGTTCTCAGTAATAGAGTTCCTTGCCTTGAACATAGTCATCACGGCCTGTATCTCTATCTCTGCCCTGTTATTTCAAGAAACTGAACTTTACAGCTGATTTGCCTTTAAGAGGCAACACCTTCAGAGAGGTAACACCTACCCCTGTATCTCTGTAACCCTTAGCTCTGCGTGAGTTCTCTTCTGCATAGCTAGACCTCCTTGAAGGTAGACACTCATTTTTCTGAAACTGTCAAGGTCACTGAGCCCTTCTGAACAGGTTATTGAAATAACTTCAGTAGGTACCATTTACATAGACTGTGTACAGCCCATTCAACTGAGGCAGCCTAGTGACCGGTTGCCTATTTCTTGAACTAGAATTGATCACCTGCTATCCCCTGTTTGATGGTCTTCTTTGGGCAGTCTATTGTGAGATTCTTGCCCCAGTAATTTACAGCTTTTAGTTTCTTCAATCATGTGATCTCATCTGCTTTGTTTTCTTGCTTCCTGACTTGTCTCAACTTCCATTGTCGCCCTTTACTTAATATTGTTGCCTATACTTCTAATACTCCTTCTCCATGGGAATCCTATCCTTTAATTTTAGTTCAGAAGCCCTTCATTCATAGTGTTTTCCCACTTCACCTAGCAATAATTTTTTTCTTTCTTTTATCTTTTGATTTCCTTTAATATTTCATTGATTTATTTTAAAATGTTAGTGTTCTTACATGTTATTTTTCTAGTTAGACTATATTTTAAGGGCATAGGCAATGTTTTATCTTTATATTCTCTGTAACATCTATATAGTGCTCAACTGATATTAGATACTAAAAGAATATTTGTAAAATATTTTGCTGAAGTACTACAAGAACAGGCAAGTAAAGATATGCTAATGAACCAACAGGGCAGAAACTAGGAACAGGAAAGTGATTTGATATGCCATTGTAATGATTTATATACTCAATGGCAAAGTAAGTTGAGATATGTTGATTGAAGAAATCAATGGAGATGACTGTTTGTCAACTTACTGTTGCTGTGGTTATAAAAAGGAAAAGCTTATTTTGGCTCACAATTTTAGCAATTTTAGTTCATGATCACTTGACCACAATCCTTTGGAAAATACATCAGAGTAGAAACATGTGGCAGAGGATGTTGCTCCACCTCATGGTGGCAAGGAAGCAAAGAAGGAAGATGTGGGTCCCTATATCCCCTTCCAGGGTACATCCGCAAGGACCTAACTTACTTCCACTAGGGCCCACTTCTTCCCACCTCCCAATGGTGCCACAGGCTGGCAACAAACCATTTAGCATATGAGCCTTTGGTAGACATTTAAAATCCATATTAGAATGATAATCATGAACATAAATAAATGAGAAAGAAAAGGCAGGGCTTGGTCAAAACCTGATGGTGATCTAAACTGCAACATGCTTCTTAACTTTTAGAAGTTTATGTCAATCCAAAATAACAGTACTCTGCCTTCAGTTCAATAATATTTAAAATCATAAAGAAATATTTCTTAAAAAGGTCTCTGTTAGCTTTTCTAGGGGTATTTTAACCTTTGAAGAGTACAGATATGCATTTCTTGGTCAAATTTGCAAGAAAATTGAAATGGACTATGGGGTCATTCTTCCCTTGCAACCAATTAGACACAGAAATAAATAGGCAATTAGAGTTGAGATTATTATTGCAGTAAAACATTTGAAATACTTTTACACTCCCTTCCTGAAATGATTCTGAATGCTAGTTACTTATGTTTGATGAATCACATTTTTGACAGATTCTTTCACATGCATGTGTTTCAACACATGCAAAGATTCAACTTAATACTTTACACAACTTATTTGAAGCTCTATGATGCCTAACTGGCTTCAATTGTACCTTGTTCAATCCAACAGATGTTTATTAAGTGTTATGCTAAAGGCTATGTGCTATGTACTCAGGATAAAGAGAAGCATGAGTCACCATCTACCATCTAGAGATTATATTCAAGTGAGGAAATATTTTCATCAGCTTTCTTGTTTCTATGACTAAAAGATGTGATCAGAATAACATAGAGAGGAAAAGTTTATTTCGGCTCACAGCTTTTAAGGTTTTAGTCAGTTGACTCAGTAGCATCCAGCCTAAGGTAAGGCAGAAAGACATGGAAACAAGGAAGCAGAGAAAGAGTTCTGCTCACCAGGGAGAAAACATAAACCCTTAAGGCATACCTCTTGAGACCTACCTCTTCTAGTCACATCTACCTGCCTACAGTTACAACCCAGATAATACATACCAGTGGAGTAACCCACTAATTAGGTTGAAACTCTCATGATCTAATCATTTCATCTCTGAACATTCTTGCATTGTCCCACACATGAACTTCTGGGGAGGCACCTCATATCTAAACCATAACATTCCATCCCAGGCCCTAAAAACTCATGCCCATCTCCCAAAGCATTAATGCATTTAGTCCATTTTCAAGAATCCATACAGCCCTAACAATTCCATCTTTGCCCAAAATTCTAACCCAGATTCAACGTTTCCTCTGAGACTGTAGGCAAACTCTTAGATGTTCCCCACTATAAAGATAAAAACTGAGTTGCATATATCCAATATATCAAGGCCCAGAGTAAATCTTTTTATTCAGAAAAATAGGGGAATAAAAAGAAGGGATGGGACCAAAGCAAGACAAAATCCAGCTGGGCAAGCAAGTCCTATAGCTTTATGTCTAGCATTTGATGTTCCTTCAAAGGGCTTGTGTAGCTCTGCCTGATGGCCTTGCTGGTTGCAGCCGGCATGATCTCTCTTGGCTTGTTTCTACTTGATTCCTGCAGCTTTCCTCAGCAGGTATCCCATTTTACTGGCATCTTTTCATCGTGGGGTCTCCATTTGCAACTTTATTTCTTTCTCAGGACAATTCTGTCCTCCTCTGCCTCCTGTCTCAGAGGCAGCCTACAGGGATCTGACCCTGCTACACTTTGCCTGGCCTCCCAGATCTTCTTTTGAAATCTCCTTGGAAGCCTCCATGACCCCCATAACTCCAGCATCCTGCATTCCTTCAGAACCAGCACCACACGACTGACATCCAAGTCTGACACCATCTTGAGCAGGAGCCAAGCTTCCTAAGACCATGGCTACAGCAGCTCCGAGTGCCTGGGCAGCTAAGCATAGTGAAACCACTTGCTGGGCCTCCTTGTGCAAGTAGAGTACCCCCATGTTCTCTTCTACAAGGAACTTTTACATTCTTGAGCCTGAGATGGTATGTCTTGCCAATTCCTTATGCCTTCAAGCCATATTTTGTATTGTCTCTTTGTAAAGTATTTAGCATCTCTTCAGTGGCCATATCTTTTTTGGCCCCAATATTAGTCACACTTTTCTGGACAAATTGAAAGTTTTTCAAATCTTTCTGCTCTGCTTTCTACTCCTGGTTATGACAGTAAACTTGGCTAAAAACTGCTACCAGTATCCATGCCACTGCCTTAATGCTGTGTTCCCTGGAAATTTCCTCCACCAATTGATTAATCCATCACCTTTAAATTCACTGTCACAAAATTTAAAGTCTCAAGACATGGGGAAAATGCAGACAAATTCTTTGCCAAATGTAATATAAGTGGTCTCTAGTTCAATTTCCAATACAGTCTCCTCCCCTGATACTTCATGAGCCCAAATTTCACTGTCCACAGTCCTGTCAGCATTCTGGTCTTTGGCGCTCCTTTCAGAATTGCCCATTAAGTCTACTTACAACAGTCTAAAGCCTTTCCAACTTTCATCTCTTTTCAAAATTCTTCCCCCTGCAAATCAGTTACAGAGGCTTTTGGACCACATGGTCAGGTTAGTCATAGAAATGACTTCTTGATACCAATTTCTGTTTTCATTAGCTTTCTCATTGCTATGGCCAAAAGACTTAACAAGAACAATGTAGAGGAAGAACAGTTTATTTGGGTTCACAGTTTTAGAGAGGTCCAGAGATGAGGCAAAACATCATGGTAGAAGGAAGGATATGGCAGAGGAAAGCAGTTAAGGACATGCCAACAAGGGAGCAGGGAGAGGCCTTGCTCACCAGGGACAAAATATAAACCCCAAATTCATACCCCTGTGACTGACCTCTTCCACTCATACCCTACCTGCCTACAGTTATCATCTAGTTATCCATATTCATGGGTCAATCCCCTGTTTAGGTTAAAGCTCTCATAACCTGATCATTTCACCTTTGAATATTTTTGCATTGTCTTACATATGTTTTGGAGAAATTCATATTTAAACCATAACAGGAAGATATCATTAATAGCTATGCTCCACAAGGATAACACAACTTATCCAGTAATAAATGCTGAGAGAGAGACAAGCAGTAAGGGAAGTGGTATGGGGAAGATTAATTAAACTGAATATTGCTTTAAGAGCGTGGTCTAATTTTAACCTCTTTATAATATCAAGGTAGAATGCGGGAGTTCTTTCTGGATGCTTGATGGTTTTAAATACTGATCACCAGATAACATGTTTATTTATGTCATGGTTTGCTTGGATTGTATTGGTTGAATATTGTCAGGTGCACAAATTGTTGCAGATGGGACAGCATTGCAGGTGGTCTTCATTCTAACAAACGTGTTAACTGGATATTTTAGGTTACTCAGAATACCTTAGCAATGAACTAGTTATGTTTACCTGTTTCTGTAATACCATTTTGTCCACTTCTGTTAGATTTTAGAGAGAAGTAATATGTATTCCAAGTAATACATTTCTTCTTTCAGATACCAGTTTGGAGATTACTTAATGAACATAAATCCAAACAGGTATATGAGTATAACATAAGACATAAGGAAGGCATCATAATAAATATCTGTCTCCCACACAGCATACTAGTTAATGAAATTTTTTTGAACCTCATCTAAAAGTTCCTTTTGTGAATCCTGTTTTCTGGACTTTTTCATTTTTTTTCTATTTATTAAAGGTACTATTTAAGCTGTAGTCTAATTGCTGTTCCTGAGGGCCCAGAAAAATTTAGCCTTATCACATTATGTGTAGATATGTATGACTAGCTGTCAGTTCTCCTCAGTTTATCCCTTTATTGAAATCTGTCATAAATTTTGATGTTTATAATTAAGTTCTGTTTTATTACTTTTTAGTTATGCTGAATAACTGAAATTTTACTACTACTAATAGAGATTCCGTTTACTATATTCCATTTAATACAAAAGTTTTGCTTCAAATATGTTGGCTCGAACTACAGTGGCACTGATATAACACTGGCTTTTCCACCTAGATTAATCATAAGAGGAGTCACCGTGGAGAGTTCTCTGACCCCTCTGCCTATCAACTGCTATGTCTTATCAGTTTTGGCTCCTAAATATCTCCTGAATCTCTCTAGTACTCTCTATACCCAGTACTCATGCTTTAATTCTGGCCTCAGTTACTTCTTATCTACACTATGAAGCCTCCTAATTTGTTTCTCTATCTCAAGTATAGTCCTAATCAATCTTTTATAAAGTGTTTTTATCTAAAAATAAATTTTGTCTAAAAAGAAATTTCATGCTGGGCACCATGGTGCACATCTGTAATCCCAGCAGCTTGGGAGGCTAAGGCAGGAGGACCACCAGTTCAAAGCCGACCTTAGCAATGGCGAGGCTCTAAGCAACTCGGTGAGACACTGTCTCTAAATAAAAAGTACAAAATAGGGCTGGGGATGTGGCTCAAGGGTTTAGTGCCCCTGAGTACAATCCCTGGTATCTTCCCACCAATTTTTTTTAAATAAAAAATTTCATTAAGGGGCTGAGGTTGTAGCTCAATGGTAGAGAACTTGCCTCGCATGTGTGCTGCCCTGGGTTCTATCCCCAGTACCACATAAAACTAAATAAACAAAATAAAGCATTATGTCTATATATAACTGAAAATATTTTAAAAAACAAACAAAAAAATCATTAAAGAGATTATGTAATATCCTTAAACTTGTTCTGTTTAATGAAATTCTTTTGAACCTCATCTATAAATTCCTTTTGTGAATCCTGTTTTCTGGACTTTTTCATTCTTTTCCTGTGATAGCATATAAAAACTTCAAATTCATTAGAATAGTATACAGACACTTTTTTTTAGGTTTTGAATATCATTTCTCCATTCTCCTGTTGTGCACCTTTTACTCCAGCCACAGAGAGCTGAACTCACTCTCCTGAAGTCAAGTGTTTCATGCCAAAACCATCTGCCAGGTGGATTCCTATTTATTTTCAAGAATCAGCTTAAATTCTCTGTGCTCCAGGAAACATTTCTTATACTCTCAGACATAAATGGTTCCTTTTCTATGTTCCCTTCCTACATCTCAGCAAATAAACCCTCCTGTAATAACTGTTTGAAGGTTTACCAATGGAGTTTGTATACTTGGGAGGTAGAGGCAGTGTTTTCTTCATTTCTGCAACTTTCACAATATCTAGGACACAGTGATAATAATAATAATAATAATAATAATAATAATAATAATAATAAAATAATAATTCTTTTGAATGAAGGAGATAGAGTAGATACTTAGTATTCTGAATTTAATTTTCTAGGTTGCAAGCATCCTTGAAGGTCTGTCATGTGGTAACTTGTAATTTGCAGAGGAATAAATTTAAATTGCAGACAAATAAATAGTGATTGCTAATTTAAAGTATTGTAAGTATACCTTCACGGTAGCCAATTTTAATAATTAATGGAAAAGGAAACATGCTGTGGAAATTGCTTACTCTTTCATCTTGAAATTTGTGCATAATATCCCTTTATAATGTACATAAATTATTGCTTGTTTATATCAATTTTTAGCAAGCTTAATGGGATGTCCATTGTTAGTGAATTCACTGTCACTATAACTAGTTTATATTGAAGTTGTAACTATAATTATTCTCTCTGTGGTGTCTTCTTTCATCATTGTTTTGTTTTCCATTACCCAATATTCCTCATCTTTTTAAACACATATCCCTGTACTCCTTTTCTGAATTACTTTTGCTTTCCCAGAGACCTTCCTTCATCTATTATCCTCTCCCATAATTACAGCTTCTCCATCCCCACTAGCTTTCTTCCTTCAGCACCTCTGCCACCATCTAAGAAATAGGAGAATCTTCCTCTAATCATTGTCTTCTTCTAGCCATTTCCCAAGTCTTTTCCTTCTCTTCACAGAAGCATTTTGAAAATGGCTTCAGCAATCATCTCAAATTCTTTATTCCCATTGTTTTCTTAATTCATTTTATCTGATTTCCATTCATAGTACAATGAAACTGTTCTTGCAGTGATCTCTAATGATCTTCACGTTTTCAAGAAGGAGATATTCTACTACTAGATCTCTCTCTAGCATTTGACTCAGTCCATCAATCCAGTTGTGGTTTGTGTTTTAACTTGGGATTTCTTTCCTGAGCCTCCACTCTATATGCTCATCTGAGTGTCTGTTATACCTGGATGTGCCATAACATCTCAATGTGTGCAAAAATGAACTCCTTCTCCTGTTGTGTCTGCTTTTTTTTTCCTTATGAGTTCAGTAAAGAGAAGTGCAATCAAAACCAGTAATGCCTCCCTAGTTATCCTTTCAAATTTAATGAGATCTAATCCAGTTTTACTTTGATTCTTCTTTCTGTCCTAATTCTAAGGCCTTATTGTTTTCCTCCACAAATGCCTCATCACTAAGGCTGATCCTAGTCTCTAGATATTTAATCTCTTCCTCACTTCTCCCAAATGTTTATTTTCTGAAGCATCTTTGGTTATCTTATTCCTGCATTTGAAATCTTTCATTGCTTTTCAATTACTTTAGAGATGAAATATATGTAAGTGTATGACACAATGTGTATGTCTGTTTTAAGAAAGTGGCTCAAGACATCATCACATTAGGAAGCAGAGAGAGAAAGATGGACTCCACTTGCCAGATATACAATATACAACACAAAAGCACCCCCAGTGCCCACCTCCTTCAGCCACGCCTACCTGCCTTCAGTTACCACTCAGTTAATCCCCATCAGCAGGGGCTGGGGTTGTGGCTCAGTGGTAGAGTATTCACCTAGTATGCACAAGGCACTGGGTTCCATCCTTAGCACCACGTAAATGTAAAATAAAGATATTGTATCTACCTAAAACTAAAAAATAAATATTAAAAAATCCCATCAGCATATTAATTCACTAATGAGTTAAGTCTCTCAACCCAATCATTTCACCTCTGAATGTTCTTGTCTTGTTTCACATAGAAGGTTTTGGAGGACACCTCATATCTAAACCACAACAATGCCATTTTATAATGTGGCCCCAGTATTTCTGTCTAACCACAGTTCTTGTTTCTCTTGTGTACTGGCCAACTTTAGATCAGATCTTAGGAGGCACTCCACTCTCCACCTTGCATGCTACCCTCTTTCCCCATCTTACCTTTCCTTCTCACTATCCCCTGCTCTGTTCTCATATTTCAGTCCTGATGTGTGACTGCCATGTCTTTGCTTTATTTTCCTGTTCACTCATCTAACATTGTCATGCTTCCTCTGTCATTTTTTTATGGCACTGATTAATTTTTTAAAATATGTTTAGTTGTAGATGGACACAATATCTTTATTAAGTGGTGCTGGTAATGATTTGTGTTGAGTCTTGCTGTACTGTATGTAATCTCCCTGACAAGAATTGTGTTTTATCTTTGTATCTCAACAAATAGCCTATGCCTCTGGAATATACTTAATAAACTTTGTTAAATGAAAATTATACTTGATATTTGATTTCCTTCAGAAATACTCTATATACAATTATATTGCTTCCCCCGCCTCATTATATGATGCAAAGTAGGTCTGTCCTTTAAAAATTATCACAATTCAGGGCTGGGGTTGTGGCTCAGTGATAAGAGCGCTTGCTCTTATCTATAAACTATAGGACGCATGAGGCACTGGGTTCTATCCCATCACCACATTAAAAAAACTAAATAAACAAAAATGATCACAATTCATATATGAACTTAGAGATATATGGAAGTAGCTCGAGATACATGTGACCACCAGTTACAATAAATGTGTTAAAGACTTTGTGATGTAATTCTGACACTTCCCAGAGTTGGACAAATGTCATAGTTTAGGGGCACAGTTTGAAGTATTGCCCCCATTTCAAATATTAGCTGCAAAGCTTAGGATTTTCCAGAGATACACTTTCTTCTGATTAGCTAGAAACACATTTGGGGAGTCCCCATGATCCCCTCTGTTTCAATAATTGACTAGAATAACTCCCAGAATTCAAGAGAGCACTATAATTATAGTAGTTTCATTATAGAAAAAAAAGGGTACAAATCAGAACCAACCAACAAATCTGGGCACTTAAAGTGAGGATTACATGTTCTCCCCTCATAAAGAACATGGTACACTCCTGAAAACATTGATATGTGCATTCATTAACCAAGGGAGGTCACCTGGTCTTTGGTGTCCAGAGTTTTTATGGGGTTTTATTATGTATATAGGATTGGATCATTGGCCATACAGTTGAACTCAATCTCTATATATCCTCTCCTCCCTGTCAGTCAGGCTATTACCACATGGCTTAAAGTCCCAACATGGTTGGTCTTTCTGACCTATCTAACCTCTAACTTGAGACACTGTGTTAAAACTATCTTTAGGAAAAGCTCAGAACCAGATGACAACACTGTTAAATTTTACCAAACTTTTAAAGAAGAGCTAAGGCCAGTTCTTTCAAAATAGTCCAAAGAATTGAAATGGAATCATTTCAAACTCATTCTATACTCTGTTGCCAAAACCAGACAAGGACACAACAATAACGAAAATACTGGCCAATATCCAGTATTAGGAACATTAGGAAAAAGATTTCAACAAAATACTAGCAAATTTAATTCAACAGCACATCAAAAAAGATCATTCACTGGGCTGGGAATGTGGCTCAAGTGGTAACGCACTCACCTGGCATGCGCAGGGTGCTGGGTTCGATCCTCAGCACCACATAAAAATAAAATAAAGATGTTGTGTCCACTGAAAACTAAATAAATAAATAAATATTTTAAAAATGATCTCTCTCTAAAAAAATAAATATTAAAAAAATGATCTCTCTCTCTCTAAAAAAAAAAAAGATCTCTCACCACCATCAAATCAATTTCATGCCTAGCTACAAGGATGTTTCAATATACATCACATCAACAGAATGAAGAATTTAAAAAGTCATCATTTCAATAGATTGAGAAAAATAAAAATCATTTGATAAAATTTGACATATTTTTATGATAAAAGGCCTGAACAAAGTAAGTATGGAAGGATCATACCCCAAAATAACAAAAACTATATGTAGCAAACCCATAGCTAACATCATACTGAATGGAGAAAAACTGAAAACATTTCCTCTGAATTCTTTGGAACAAGTTAAGGTTGTCCACTTTCACTGTCTTTATTCAATGTAGTACTAGGAGCTTTAGCCAGAGCAATTAGGAAAGAGAAAGAAAGAAAGGGCATACTACTGGAAAGGAGGAAGTTACAGATTGTGTGTGTGTGTGTGTGTGTGTGAGAGATATGTATACACACACACATACACATATATACACATATATAGGTAAATGCTGGAGAGAATATGGAGAAAAAGGACCACTTTTACACTGTTGGTGGGATTTTAAATTAGTACAACCACTGTGGAAATCAGTATGGCGTCTCAAAAGACTAGGCATGGAACCACCATATAACCCAGGTATACCACTCCTTGGTATTTAACCTAAAGAATTAAAGTCATCATACTAGAGTGATACACGCACACCCACGTTTATAGTATAACAATTCAGAACAGTCAGACTATGGAATGAACCTAGGTGTCCATTAGTGAATGAATGGATAAAGAAAATGTGGTACATATATAAAATAGAGTTTTACTCAGCCATAAAGAAAATGGATGGAACTAGAGATCATTGTGTTAAGCAAAATAAGCCAAACTCAGAAGGTCAAGGGTCATATGTTTTTTCTCATATATGAAAAGTAGAGAAGAAAAAGGAAAAGTAATATGGAGTGATTTCATGAAAATCTAAGGGAGATCAGCAGAATAGAGGCAAGGACCCAGGGGATGGGAGGAAGAAAAGGAGAGGGGAAATGCTGGGAATGAGTTAGCCAAATTACATTGTTATATTGTGTGCATGTATAAATATGTAACAACAAATCCCATCATTATGTACAACTATAATACACCAATAAAAAGAATGAGAGAAAAAAATCTTCAATAACAAAACAAGTAATTTACAGTTTAAAAATAGGCAAATTATCTACATAGATCCTTCAAAAAAAAAAGAAATATAAATAGCCAACAAATATGTGGAAAAAATGCTCATTATTATTAGCCATTAGGGAAAAACTAATCAAAATTATAATGAGATACCATCTTACCCCAGTTAGAATGGTTATTATTAATAATAAGAAGAATAATAACAACATGCTTGTGAGTGCTTGTGAGGATTAGGAGAAAAAGGTACTCATCTACTGTTAATGGGAATGTAAATGAGTCACTATAGGGGTTTCTCAAAACTCTAAAAATACATCTATCATATGACCCAGCTATCCCACTTCTGGATATATATTTAAAGAAAATGAAATCAGCATACCAAAGAGATACCTGCATGCCCATGTTTATTGCAGCACTATGCACAATAGGTAAGATATGGAATCAACCTACGTGTCCATCAACATTTAAAAGGATAAAGAAAACATGGTATATATACACAATGGAATATTATTTAGCCATAAAGAAGAATAAAATTCTTTCATTTATAGCAAAATGTGTGGAACTGGAGAACATCATCGTAAGTGAAATAAGACAGACACAGACAAGTATTGCATGTTCTCATATGTGGAAGCTTTAAAAAAGTTGATCTGAAAGTAGAACAATGGTTATTAGAGATTGGGAAGGGTGTGCTGGGAACAGGGTTGGACAAAGGAAGGTTGGATTTGATCAGTGCACACTGTATGCATGTATGAAAATACCTTCCTGAACTCCATTAATATGTACAATTAGTATGTGTCAATGAAAATAAGTTATTAAAAATAATGAACTATTTTTAGCCCACCATAAATAATAAAGACATTCCTTTCATGAGGAAATTTCAAGGATTTAGGGGCTACCTCTCAGGAATCAGAGAGAGACAAAGGCCTAGGGCATTGTTTATTATACAATAGCCTTAGACCATCTAAAATGAAACATGGAAACTGAAATCATATTCACAATTTTTGTTCATTTGTCTATTTTACCCATGATCATTAACAAAGAACTTAAAAGAATTTGGAATTCATATACACATTAGAAGTTGGGGTGACACTTAAGATTAGGTCAACAGCATTAACTGAATGGAATAGTATACTATAAGCATTTTAAACATGAATTGACGCACACCGAAAGATGGTAGATATCACAAACATTGATCAAAAGAAGTAAGACACAAAGGAATAAATACTGTTTGATCACTTTTATGTGAAATTTTAAAACAGGCAAATCTACAGGGCATGAGGCTTGACTGGAAAAGTGCTGTCAGGAACTTTCTGGGGTAATAGTCTTGAATGGTTTCTGGTTCCAGGGTGTATATACTGTCAAAACCTCTCCAATTCTACAATTAAAGTTTGTGAATTTTACTGTATGAATTTACTAAACAAAAACTCAGTATACCAAAGCATATAAACAAAGCATGCATAAGATTAACTCAGATCAAATCTCTTAACTTTTTAGTTATTAATACCTCATTATTACATATATTGCAGTTTATTTCAAAATGACATTATGTGATATGATCTAGAATAATTTCTTTTATTAATGAAAATCAACTTATCTAAACATATCATTCATGTTCTCTCCAGTATACCTTCATCAGAAATTAAATGTTCATCATTAAATGAAAAGAATACAGAACTGTCAAGTCAAAAGCAGGATCATAGGAAAAAAAACTTTCTAAGAGCCTGTTACAATATAGTTTTATTTTATTTTTTAATTTGTTTGAATTTTATGTTCATTATTTCAGTTAACCTTAATCCTGGTAAATAGTTTTAAGTTGCATTTTACAGATAGAATACTGAGTTTTAAAAAGGATACGTAACTTAGGGCTGGGGTTGTGGCACAGTGGTAGAGCACTTGCCTGACATGTGTGAGGCATGTGTATACTATTCCATTTAATTTATTTAAGCTGTTGACTTAATTTGGTTTGATTTTTCAGCACACATCACAAATAAAATTGTTATTATTGAAGGAGAAGGAGAAAGAGACTTAAAGACACAAAGCAAGTAAAGTAGTACCAAGGGTTTTTTTTTTATTTCAAAATTTAAGCTCTTTCCACAGTACCTTCTTTCAGATATCAATGAGGAGTGGATTCAAAAGCAGCTTAAGATTTATAGACTGGAATCCTGTAGGATCTGATGGATTGATCACTCCAGTGGGGCCCAAGAGCCTTGACTTCTTGGCTGCCCCTTCTTTCACTGCCAGCCACAGGCCCCAAGTAATCTCTGAACTTGATCTGTTTCCTTTCGGTACCATGAAAATCAGCGGCTGCTCCATTGATCAGTTCAGCTACAGTTCCATCAATAAATGCTAAGAAACAGAGGTGAGAGATAGGGAAGAGTGAAGGTAAGTCAGCACAATATATTCTTTGAAAGCAGGAAAAAGAGCTGTGTCTCTATAGTGTGGTAAGGAGTAGCAAAAATAAAAACAGAGAAATAAGGACAAAAGGGAAAGTCCACTCAAAGACAATTGAAGGTATACTGAAACAAGAATATTTTACTATTAAGGTTAGCTTTAAAACAAACAAAATAAAACAACAACAACAAAAACCTTTGTTCCAGTGAAAAGCAAATGAAAGAATTGGCATAGTTATTGTTTCTGAGATAATACTGATAGATGTGTAGGTGTTGGAAATGAAGTAGAGAAAATTGTGGACTATTGTTATTTTAGTAAAAGAGGTTAACTGATTAATTTTTTAAAGCTTAGACTATTGTGAAATATATGAAAATTGAATTAGCACAGTTTCTGGAAATGCTTAGTTCTTAGAGTGAAGCCTGGTTCTCCCAGTTAAAGTGTTCAAGCTAACTTGTTTGCTCACTAGCCTTAAACATTCTTTTTGAGTCTCCATGTTATCTAGTAAATGAGAGGTTTAGATGAGATGTTCTAATAATAATGATCACTGCCTTTTACTTATTGTCTTCCAGATCCTAGATGCATACTAGATGCTTCAAATAAGTTTTCTTATCTAATTGGCATCCTTAGGAGATTATATGTGT
This sequence comes from Marmota flaviventris, assembly GCF_047511675.1. Classification (NCBI taxonomy): domain Eukaryota; kingdom Metazoa; phylum Chordata; class Mammalia; order Rodentia; family Sciuridae; genus Marmota; species Marmota flaviventris. Next base: position 88,393,117 of record NC_092507.1, read on the forward strand.
TTAGCTTCTTAATAAGAAAAATAAAACTCAGAAAGCTTAGGTCTGAGATCTGAACCTGAGACTCCACTTGAGTCTAAATTTTTATTTAATTATTTTTTTGCCATACTGGGGATCAAACTTAGAACCCCACACATGCTGGGCAAGCACCCTACCATTGGACTACTCAAAGCTTTTAACCACTGTTTTATCCTATCTACCTGTGAGGTATGACCAATGTAGAGTTAGATGTGAATCCTTGAATGTCAGAGGACTTGATTATTATCTTGCTTTTTATTTGCAAAACCAAGCAGACAAAGATTGGTAGTGAAGAACTGCCTGGTCAAATTCAATTAATAATAATCTTAAGGAAGATTGTATTTTATGATTTCTTTCTTGTAACTACAACTTTGTCCTCTTTTCACCATGTTTAACATGGTATTTTGCACATGATTCTCAGTAAATTTTGGTTGACTACAGGTAGAAAAAGACTAAAATAAATGATCAGTTCTGCTTGCCTAAAAGTACATGTGTGTGTGTATTTTTTTTATACATATACACACTCAAAACTTTCTTTTAAGCTGTTTGACATGAACAAATGGATAATGGACAAGAGTTTGAGGTAAGGGTAAGTTCAGAGCCTTCTGCTGCTGCTGAGGGTGGGAATAGGGGAAGAATAGTTGATTCTGCCTGCCAATGCACAAACAAATTGCATATACTCCTTTGGAGGCCAAGTCTTGTCCTCTCTGGTGGTGAAATCTTTAAACAATTTCAGTTATAATTTAGAAGCCCCTTGTTATATTGTGTGCATATATGAATATATAATAACATTTCATCATGTACAACTATAATGCCTTAATAAAAACTGTGGGGAAAAAAAGGAAGCTCTTTCTACATTCTCTCTATCTTTCCACTTGTTAAGGTGTTCTCTTGCTATTTATTACAGAGGTACTTGCTTTACCCTTGACTGTACTTCTTTTTTTTATTATATTTTCTTTTTTAAAAAATTTGTTTTAATTAGTTACACATGACATTACAATGACCTTGATTGTACTTCTGATAGTGATTTTTACTATTGTCTTCAAAAAATATTTCTCTTCCTTTTTTCAAATAATTTTGTATTATTTAGTCTTTCATTTTTAATAAGAAATAATAATAGGGCACTTATTCATTCACCATTGCATTTGAATGTTGATTCCACAAAAATATTTATTGAATAATAGTACTCATCAAAAATAAACCCCTATGTATTATGATTTGTGAACTAAATGAAGGTACTCTACCCCAATACTAGTGTTAAAAAAGGAATTTTTTAAAAAAAAAAATTGTTTTTAATTCCGAGATCCAATGGTCTTTCTCCTGAAGGCTGGAAAACGTCCTTTGGAGAGTAGTTTTAACTATAGAAGGCCCAAATAATTTGTAGATTTATTTTTAGTTAAGGAAAAACAAGTGGAGGTTTTCAAGATGGCAGAATAGAGGAGATCACTTTCCTGGCTGCTCCATGGAGTAAAACCAAGAAAGCAGATAGGCAGCTTCTCAGCAAGTGGGTGAATATAAAAAAGTGGGGGGACTTTACTGGAGTTTAAAACTGGACATTCAAAGCAGATCATAGACTAAGGAGGTTGGATGTAATAAACCAAGGAAAAAATTCCCAGTAGTACAGCCACTGCCACAGCTGGGCCAGAAGCACCAGCCAGAGCGATCCTTCCATGATCATAGTGGAGGGATAAGGAAATTAAAAGAACCCACATTTTGGGAGGCAAGAGGTGTGTCTGGGTATGGAGCATTTAGAGATCAAGGACACAGCCCAGCAAACCTGAAAGACACACTGCCCAATATCTGTGTTCAGGGAAAGAAGCGACCATCTCTCCTGGCAGCTTGCAGAGGACTAAGACAAAAAACATTTTGCAGCCCCTGCACTGGGGCTGGCAGCTGAGAGGGGCTGATTCCTGGCAAACCTGAATTTGGCCTAAAATATAGGCTCAGTAAACACATTGCATGACATGGAGTGTGCTTACACTTAAGGGGAAAATCAAACATGGAGAGAGGTTTACACAGGGGACAACTGGTCAGGGAAACCCACCCAGCTCTACCTTCCCCCCTCTAATCTGACTCCTTATAGGACTGGATGGGAGAGATGCATCTGGCCAGGAACTCAGAAGTGCAGAGGCAGGAAAGATTATTTAGACTGACCCTGAGACCAGTAATTGTGGGGTCCGGAGGCAACGTAGGGGACTAAGAATTGGGTCCCCCACTATATGAGTGGAACCCAGGGGAGATCCCTGCAGTCTTCCTGTGTGGCCCAGCAAGTACTGGGCATTGGAGATGGTTTTTTTTTTTAAATTCTTTTTCTCTGTTTAATTCTGACCTTAATGGTACATGGACATTTATACATTTTCATGTTTTTTCCCCTCATATCTAGCATTTTTGAAGTCAGTTATTTTTCATGGATTAGTTTTTTTGTGAACTAGGATGTTTAATTAGTATATTTTACTTTTGTCTTATGTTCTTTTATTTTTATTTTTAATATTTTTAAATTTTTACTTTATATATATTTTCCTCCTACCTGTTACCCTTGATTCTCTTTTTTCTTCTGCTAACAGCCAATCTCTATTGCTTACTCTTTCACTCTTCCTTTAATTTTTTTAGTTCTTCTTGCCTCCTCCCTCATAATCATCACATCCTATATCACTTCTGTTCTTTCCCTGTCCACCACCTGAAATTATAAACCCTTTTGCAAACTTGCTATTTTTATTTCAGACAATAACTGATCATAACACTTCTGTTTATTGTGATAATTAACATTGTAGACATCATAGTAGGAATGATTTTTTTCAATACTGTATATTGTTTGCATTGGTTGTTGTTATTATTTGTCTTCTCCTAAAAGTGAGGTACTGGAAAACTTCAGGGACACTATAAGTCCACAGGGTAGAAACTCTACTGCCTCAGATCCATACTCTTAGATTAGTACATATACAAACAACATGAAAAAGCAAGGAAACAAATTGCCCAAAACAAACCAATATACTCCCAAAACAGAATCCAACAACACTACAATAGAAGAAATGTCAGAGAAAGAGTTTAGAATGTATACAGTTAAACTGATCTGTGAAATAAAAGACGGTATAAGAAATGAAATCAGAATCTCACTCCAGTAAGATTGGCAGCCATTATGAAGTCAAACAACAACAAGTGCTGGCGAGGATGTGGGGAAAAGGGTACTCTTGTACATTGCTGGTGGGACTGCAAATTGGTGCGGCCAATTTGGAAAGCAGTATGGAGATTCCTGGGAAAGCTGGGAATGGAACCACCATTTGACCCAGCTATTGCCCTTCTCGGACTATTCCCTGAAGACCTTAAAAGAGCGTACTACAGGGATACTGCCACATCGAAGTTCATAGCAGCACAATTCACAATAGCTAGACTGTGGAACCAACCCAGATGCCCTTCAATAGATGAATGGATAAAAAAAAATGTGGCATTTATACACCATGGAGTATTACGCAGCACTAAAAAATGACAAAATCATGGAATTTGCAGGGAAATGGATGGCACTAGAGCAGATTATGCTAAGTGAAGCTAGCCAATCCCTAAAAAACAAATGCCAAATGTCTTCTTTGATATAATGAGAGCAACTAAGAACAGAGCAGGGAGGAAGAGCAGGAAGAAAAGATTAACATTAAACAGAGACATGAGGTGGGAGGGAAAGGGAGAGAAAAGGGATATTGCATGGAAATGGAAGGAGACCCTCATTGTTATACAAAATTACATATACGAGGTTGTGAGGGGAATGGGAAAATAAACAAGGAGAGAAATGAATTACAGTAGATGGGGTAGAGAGAGAAGATGGGAGGGGAGGGGAGGGGGGATAGTTGAGGATAGGAAAGGTAGCAGAATACAACAGTCACTAATATGGCATTATGTAAAAATGTGGATGTGTAATCGATGTGATTCTGCAATCTGTATTTGGGGTAAAATGGGAGTTCATAACCCACTTGAATCTAATGTATGAAATATGATATGTCAAGAGCTTTGTAATGTTTTGAATAACCAATAAAAAAAAAAGAAAATACAGGAAGTGAAAGATCACTTCAATAAGGACACAGAGATTGGGGGGGGAGGAACAAGCAGGATTCCTAGAAGGAAACAATAAGCCAAATTAAAAATTCAATAGAAAGCATCACAATAAGCCAAATTAAAAATTCAATAGAAAGCATCACCAACAGACTAGACCATTTGGAAGACAGAACCTTGGGTAATGAAGACAAAATATATATTCTTGAAAATAGAGTTGACTATGGAGAGAAGATGTTAAGAAACCATGAACAGACCTTCCAAGAACTATGGGATAACATGAAAACACCAAACTTAAGACATATTGTAATAGACAAAGATGTGGAGATACAAACCAAAATAATGCAAAATTGTTTTCAATGAAATAATATCAGAAATTTCCCAAACCTGAAGAATGAAATGGAAAATCGAACACAAGAGACTTACAGGACCACAAATATACAAAATTATAATAGACCCACACTAAGTCACAATATAATGAAAATGCCTAATATACAGAAATACAGAATAGGGACAGAATTTTAAATACTGTGAGAGAAAAATATCAGGTTCGTATTAGCGAGAAACCAGTTTGGATTTCAGCTGATTTCTCAACCCACACCCTCAAAGTTGGAGGTCCTGGAATAACATATACCGAACTCTGAAAGAAAATAGATGCCAAACAAGAATCCTATGTCCAGAAAAATTTATCTTTAGATTTGAAAATGAAATAAAAACCTTCCATGATAAACAAAAGTTAAAAGTATTTGCAACTAGAAAGCCTGCACTACAGAATGTTCTCAACAAAATATTCATTTAATCATGAAGATTAAATGAAAAAAAAGTGATAACCAACAAAGGGAGGAACTACACTAAAGGAGTAGTCAATCAAAGGAGAAATTAATTAAAATTAAAAACTAGAAATAAGCCAAAATGACTGGGAATACAAGTCATACCTCATTAATAACCTTGAACATTAATGGCCTAAACTCATCAATCAAGAGACAGAGACTGGGACACTGGCAGATTGGATTTAAGAAAAAGACCCAACAATATGCTGCCTTCAAGAGAATCACCTCATAGGCAAAGACATCCACAGACTGAAGGTGAAAGGATGGGAAAAAACTTATCACTCACATGGACTGCCTAAACAAGCAGGGGTTTCTATCCTCCTATCAGATGAAGTGGACTTGAAGCCAAACTTAATCAGAAGGGACAAAGGAGGCCATTTCATGCTGCTTAAGGGAATTATACATCAACAAGACATAACAGTTGTTAAATATTTATGCCCCAAACAATGGAGTATCTATGTATATCAAACAACCTTTCTGAATTTCAAGAATCAAATAGACCACAACACAATAATACTGGGTAACTTTAACATGCCTCTGTTACCACTAGAATAGATCTTCCAAACAAAAACTAAATAAAGAAGGTATTGAAGTAAAAAATACAATTGATAATTTAGACTTAACTGACATATATGGAATATTTTATCCATCAATGACTGAATACACTTTCTTCTCAGCAGCACATGGATCTTTCCATATAGACCATGTTATAAAAGCTATCAGATATGCTGGCACACAATGTTTTATTACCTTAATATACTTTTAGCATCTCTAGGGTTATTTTGACAGCTCCATTTTCATTGATATTATTTTTTGTGTTCTTTTTTCTTGATTAGACTTCTTTTTTAAATAAAATTTTAGCTATATTATTTCTTTTCTATGTCACATGTTTCTGCTCCTACTCTTATTTTTTGTTTGATTTCTACTACATAATTTGAAAATAATTTGTTATTTTATCTTCTCTCTGATTGAAGTGCTTTAAGTTATAAATGTTCATCTGAGTACTGTTTCATCCCAGAGATCCTGATATTTTAAGCTTTTATTATCACTTAGTTCAAAACACTTTTTATTTACTTTTATTGTGTTTTCTTCCTTGATCTCTGAGATATTTATAAATGTGCCATTTACTTTTTAAATAGTTGACATTTGGGGGTGGGACTATATTTATCTTAAGGTGATTGATTTCTAATGTAATAAATCATACAGGAAACACAGTCTACATTATTTCAAATTTATAAAAAAGCAATGGTAATGCTTTTTATACTGATTGTATTGGTTACATACATGTCAAAACAGACCAAATTGCATACTCCAAATATGTGCATTTTATTGCACTTCAATTTTACCTCAATAAAGCTAAGAGAAAAAATGTGCATAAAGATTATGATCTCATTGAAAAGTATTAATTTCTACCAATTGTGAAATTCATATACTATAGATGCTATTTTTATTCCCAATGATATTTCTTTTTCACTTCACTAAAGACAAAATAATGTCTACCTCAGTAATCAACCAGTTTAAGTTCTATTTAGTTATCATGGTTTAAATAATCCTATACACCCATTTGTCCTACATGCACTCTATTAAGCGTGCTTGCCTTTAGTCAGCTAAACTAAAAATATGACCACTCATGGATCTTTCTGTAATATAGTTTGTTAAACTAGGCATGTAATGGACAGTTTGCCTCTTTCCTGACACCAAAAAGTATTGATTATATTATATTATATTATAATTGTATATCAGAAAAGATTCTGATATTTTAGGTAATATTTAATAATGAATATATTAGCATTTTTTCTGTAAAGAATTTGAAGACTTTTCTAAAAATTTTCCTAGGCCTTAAAAGTATTACCAATATTACTATCGTAATGCCCATTTTGTCATCTGTGACATGAAACTAATTTCCATAATGCTTGGCATCTAAACAGCCGTGACTACACCTGCTGCCAGGCCAGCCCCTTGGGGAGTGGTTTTGGCCTTGGAGAAGATCCAAAAAATTTGGTACTGGAGAAGCTCCAGCTGAAGGAAGGGAAAAATACTTTTTGGAATATTTCAATTATTGTTGCTATAAATATATTGCAATCCTGCCTTTACTTCCTCAATCCCCTTTCATTTTTCAACCCACTGCAATTTCACCTCTTTTCTAAACTCCACTGAAACAGATCTTGCTAGGTCACCAGAATTCTTAGATGTCAAAATCCATGAACAGATTTAGGCTCTTTTGTAATGTGACACCGTAACAGTGACACTGTTACTCATCTGTGGCTTCTGTGAACCATTTTTCAAGTTCTCTCCCTCTCTGAATACTTGCATACTTTGTTTTCCCATTGAATTATGGATTCTGTTTTCACTCCTTTGATGGTTAGTTTTAGGTAGAAACTTGACTAGGCCATAGTATCAAAATCAGACACAAATCAGACACTAATCTAAGTGTTACTTGAAAACATTTGTAGATATGGTAAATATCTGAAGTCATTTGGCTCTAAATAAATAATGTGGTGGACCTCATGTAATCAGTTGGAAGGCAGTAAGAGCAAAACAGAAGTTTCCTAAAGAAAAAGAAAACATCTCTCAAGATTGCAGCATCAACTTCTGAGTTTCTGAGGTTCCTGTCTGCTGACTGGCCTGGTTTCAGGATGCCAGCCCATACATTCATGTAAGTCAATTCCCTGAAATAAATCTCTGTAAAAATATACATTTACATATGCATGTGTACATACTAATATACATCCCATTGGTTTGATTCCTCCAGAGAACTCTGATTACAAATCCTTTTATCATTTTATTCATCATGTTGTCTCTTTATAATTCACTTCATTTTATCAGCTATGTCCAGAATATATTTTTTTTTGACTCCAGAATATTTACCAGTCTCTTATCTGAAGTCCTAATCACATTTCTAACTATAATGATACCTCCACACCATTTTAAATCCAATGTGCCCTACCTCAACTCCTTTTTCTTCTTATTTCCCATCTCAATTGCATCTCCACCTAATCATCCTATATAGAATCTCCAAGCCATTCTTGATTCTTCCTCTTTCATCTTGATCTAATCAGCTCTAAACTTGGACAGTTTTTTCCTCGTTAGTAACCTTTGAATCAATTCCTTTCTGATACTTCTACCATCTTAGGTTAGAATCTCCTCAGTCATCCCTTGCATGAATTTGTTTTACCTGATTTAAATATTTTTAACCTCATTTCCTTGTTCCCTCCCAGCATTTTATATCATCCTCCCCAAATCCATAAAGATTATTGTTCTTGCAATAATTATTGCATTGCTGTGTAATTATTCCTTACAAATAATTTGTCTTCCCTTCTACATTTGAAATCATTCATTACATTTGTATGATGCATGAGCATGAAGTTCACCATTTTCTTTAGGAGAAAGATGTACTTATTTGCTGAAAGTAGAAATTATACTTTCCTAGATAATAAAATTGATCTATAAAATTAGACAATTAAATTCAGCTATATTTTCCTTTAGTGTTTCTGTAGCAATTCAGTTCTTTCCAATATCGGTGTTCTTAACCTGGCATCAATAAATAGACTCCTAACAGATCTATGAACTCTCTAAAACTTTATTGGAAACTTCTTGTATATTTTTCTATGAAGAATGATGATAATTTTCACCAAATTCTCAAAGAGATACTTAAGATCCACCAAAGTGGGTTTGTATCCCAATTAACAATTTCCTAACCATAAGAACTTGGGCAGATTAACAGCTCAATGCCTCATTCAGCTTTCTCATCTTTAAATTGGGGAATAGTAAGAGCAATGGCCTTATAGGTTTGTTGAGAATACAAAATAAGTTAATGCACAATAATGTAGCTCTTATTAGAAAAGTGCCTACAAAAAATATAAAATACAAAACTTGAAAATGACTGTGATTGAAAATGGAGGATTCAAACCTCAAAAGATAGGTCACATTTGAAGATTTGGGTTTAGAGCAATCTGTATAGAAGCAGTGATTGAAATCTCAGAAATAGAAGTGGTTACTACAAGAGAAAGAATGCTTGAAAAAAAGAAAAAATGCAAGAAAAAAAGCTTATGAAGAAGTTAATAGTGTCTGAAAATCCAAAGCAACAATTTTATTATAAAAAGTAAGGTTTAGCCTTGCTTAAGACAAGGAAAATAAGAACATGAATGGACTAGATATCGTGATGAGAAGAATGTACTAGTTTTCTAGTACCAAATTACCTTAAATGGGGTGCCTTAAAAACAACAGAAACTAATTCTCTTGCAGTTGTGGAGGGCAGAAGCCTGAAGTCAAAGGCTTAGGGGAAATCACTCCCTCTAAAGCCTCTGGGAAGAATCCTTTCTTGCCCCTCCTAGTTTCTGGCGGTTTCAGGCAGTCTCTTTTGCTTGTCATTCTGTGGCTTATAACCATGTCACTCCAATTTCTGCCCCTTCTTCACATACCCACTCTCCTTCTGTGTGTCTGTGTCTCTCTATGTCCAAATTTTTCTTCTTATTTGGATACCAGTCATTGGATGCAGGGCCCGCTGGAATACAGTATGACTTCATCCTAATTTGACTGCATCTTTAATAATTCCATATATAATTCCAAATAAGGTCACCTTCGCAGATTCCAGAAAGACATGAATTTTGAAGGGGGCACTTTTCCATCCCTTACAAAGTTACTTCAGAGTTGTAATGCAGGAGGAAACTATACTTCAGGGCACCAAGGAATGAGTGACATATTAAGGCAGAAATTGCTTTTTTTTCCTGGATATTTTTTTAGTAAAAGAGAAAGAAAAATAGGATCATAATTTGAGGCAAAAACCACTTTGAGAAAGATAAAAATGGTAATAAGTTATCTAGGGATAGAGATAAACTCAGAAATAGAGATAGACACAGATATTGATATAGTTATAAATTTAAGCATATTTTTAGGCAAAAGTCGGTGAGTGAAGGAAGGTTATCAAGTACAATGGTGGGTGGAGGTTAGTTGGAAAGGAGATAGGACAACTGTTCCTCTGAGATAAGAGGACAGACTGCATTTTGCAGTTTCAATAACCGTTCAAGAAAGAAATGACTGTTATTAATCACACATTCTCTAAAAGAGCATCTGCCTTAGTGTTTGGTCTGGTTTTTACACTGTAGATGTCAGTTATGTATTTCTCAAACAGGTTCTTTTTTTTCCTCCCTCTCAAAACAAATTCTAAAATAATTTGTCACAATTAAAATGGACTCCAACATGATGGAATTCAAAATCAGTATAATTTTTCTACAGAAAATATCATTTTAGATCATTCTAGAGAACTTCATCAGAATAGTTGGAATCTTTAATTTTGCACTTTTGTTGTTGTTATTGTTATGGAGTATGTATTAAGGATTGAACCCAGGGCCTCTTGCATGATAGGAGAAAGATCTAACACTGAGCTACATGCCCAGTACTAATATCACACTTTTTAAAAGTAAGCTTGGAGACTGAAAATGAAGCAAATTTTATTCCATATATGGATGATTATGTCAAAATGAACCCCACTATTATCATGGATAACTATAATACACTAATAAAAACAGTTTTAAAAATTGGGGAAAAAATAGTTAAGCATTCTAAAAAAAAGTTCTTTAAAAAAATACTTATGTGCTTGGATTCTAGCCCATAGAAAAATGTGTATGTCTATGATGATATATTTATTTTAAAGCTTTGTCAATGTTAACATTAACTTCATATTCTTTTTTAGGTGGATGGATTCAGTTTGAGATTATCTTTTGTGGAATCTTCATGATGGAGCAGAGCTTAAATAAGTCAAGTTTCCTGATAATGAAATGGCTTTGTTTCTGTGGCTCTTGATCAATGGATAAAATATGCATTCATGGAGACTAAATATATTCAGATTATACACTTTTACATGAATCCTTCCTTTCTAGCTATCTATCTTACAGGTTTTCTCAACTTTAAAAAAAAGACTAGAATGCAATAAATAATACTGTCTCAGAGAATGAACTGTTTTTACATTGTTGAGCTTTGTTAAATAACAGACAAATAAAAATATAATAGAACAAAAGTGATTTCTTGTGATAATGTAAGGCTTATATTTTATATGCTCATAAAAACTGGCAGTTAGAGTTGTAAGAGACCTCAGAGATCATCAGAGGTCATCAA